>NW_022474686.1:256572-856572 GCF_009176365.1 Aspergillus alliaceus | reverse complement strand
AACCAGAATGGCTCCCCAGTAGGAATGCTCCCAGGTACAGCTAGTAGTCTCCTGAAATATATTGATGGTGGCGGTCTTGACATGTCTATTTCGATATGAGTTTGGTCGTTTGATACGACCATATGTCCAGTGGAAAACCCCCTTGCGTCGTCCATAAGGCTTGGCGAGAACCGACCTCAGCCTCCTTTTCTTGTCGGGAGAGATAGACATGTCGATTCTTTCTCAGCCACGACATCTTTTGCTCTCAAGAAAGCGCTCGGGGCACAAGGCAACGACGGGAACCGGAGGAGATTAATGTCTCATCGATTGCCCGTAATGCTTAAGCCTGCAAGAATTTCCAAACCAGCGGAACGGAGCACCCTATATATACCGACCTATCACAGGAACCCGCGCAAACAAAGAATGTCTCACATTTTATTCACTGATGTAGTCTTCAGGCTCCAATAGTGACTGTGGTGGGCGGGACATGATACTGTGAAGGTCAACTTCAGGGTTATCGCCAGATGGTGATTATGGGCCTCAGGCAGCAACAAGAACAGCGCAACGCATCCCATTCCTCAGCATGATCATGCAGGAAGAATGCAACGTATAAACCGGTCCAACGTGGACTTTTTAGTCATTGAAACCTGGATGACATAATGAGGCAGCAACCCCGCATTTCCGTCAGGGGCGATAAATAATGCCCTATCTTATCTCTTTCCCCTCATTTACGGAGATAATCCCCTGATAACCCTGATAACCTTTTCCATGGCTATATAGGACATATATAGTAAACTAGAAAGGTCAACATCTACTCCACAAAAGTCACTATGACCATGGACGCGGAAATCAAATACGTACTCAGCCTCCAGGCTGTGCGTGAACGGGCTCACCGTGTCCTCCATCTTGCCGAAGCCAACAAACTCACCCATTTCGACTATCACGAGGACCGTTTCGACGCTGCAGTTCAATATGTAACCAACATCATTAGGGCATGTCACCTCGGAGATTTCCTCAGACCACCCATACAACCCAAACCAGAAAGCTAACACGTCGTAGCGGGACTTTGGTCCAGACAAATATCATCTGATTCCTCCCCATGGCCGGTGGCAGCACTTCGACGTCGGTGGTACAGCCCGCATAGTGGACCTCCTTGCACGATGGGAGGCAGCGGGGTATGACAAGGTTGAACAGGCTCGCAGCCTGGTCGATTTATTCTTCGTCTCCGTGCTTCTCGATGCGGGTGCAGGGGATAAATGGCGTTTTACCGAGCCGGGCAGTAATCTTGCCATTGGCCGGAGCGAAGGTATCGCCGTGGCGACATTATATATGTTCAGCGAGGGCGAGTTCGCCCTCCCAGGTAGTGATCGAAAAGATATTGTTCTGGGTACGTCTCTTTCCCCGAGGCTTAGGCCCTCCGCTAAGAGAATTAGGCGCCTCCCTTAAGGACTTCTCCGAAGCAACCCTGTCACGCGGGTTCCAGATCACAAACAACAACCCGTTCGTTGGAGTCCCGGCACGGGTCGAGCTCATCAAATCTCTTGGTCGCTCACTCGTGAATCTCCCGAATATCTTCGGTGACACCGGTCGACCCGGGAACCTAGTCGGTAAGGTACCCCGTACTTATCCCGTGAACCTCAACAAGAAGTAACTCCCCACGATCAAGATTACCTTATCTCCCGCGCCGACGAGTCTAAGCGCCTCGACTTTGAAGTGCTCTGGGAAACATTGCAGAGCGTGCTCTTACCTATCTGGCCGTCCTCCCGTACTCAGATCGACGGACATCCCATCGGCGACGCCTGGCCCTTAAAATGTCTCGCCGAAGTCGCGCAGCAAGCCGGTCGCGAAACCAAATGTTCTCATATCCAGCCCTTCCACAAGCTCACGCAATGGCTTGCTTATTCGCTCACCGTCCCATTCGACCGTCTTCTGGGCGTGACATGGAAAAATATTGAGATCGCCACCGGGCTACCAGAATACCGAAACGGGGGCGTGTTCATCGATTTGGGTGTTTTGACTCTGAAAGAGGAGAGTCTACAGCGTGGGTTGGCGAACTCGGGTGCTAACCTGCCTGCCTTCGAGGCGACGGGTGACGAGATTGTGGAATGGCGTGCGCTGACTGTGGCTCTGCTGGATAAATTGCACGGTGCACTGAAGGGCACGGAGTTGGGCAAGGAGAAGCTGAGTCTAGCTCAGATGTTGGAGTCAGGATCGTGGAAGGCGGGGAGGGAGTTGGCGGCGGAGTATCGGCCGGAGACTAGGTCGAGCCCAATATTGATTTTGGGCGATGGGACCCTGTTTTAGTTGTAGAAAGAGTCATGCTGAGATGCTGACTCGGTATATTTAGGCCTGCCTAGGCTTACTATATATGGTTGTCTCTAGGTTCTTTATATACTACTCCGTATATACTTCAATATCAAGTGTCTTTGGAGATGTTTCGTAATATTAGCTATAGGATTGGGTGTTACGTGGAGCAGGGATGGTGGATGTATATTGGATGAATCAATCTTGCTCATCGCCACCTCGACCAGATAAATTACAGGCAATTCAAGTGTTTCCTCAGCGGACTTCTCGGACGTACAAGAAAGCTCACCGGAATCCGGACTCCGCGGCCTGCCGTCCATCAATAAAGATCTACTCAATCACCATACAAGTTATCACTGCCAGCCGCCAAGATGACATGTCCCGTGCCCAGGACGGGCCTGAAAAATCCACTTCGACAAGAAAGAACCTTCCACAGGGGCAAGTTAGCCGGACATATGTACCGGACATATGCACTCCGTATATGGTCCACCACATACAACGGTGGAGAAGCGGGTGTAAATTGATAATCGACGTAGCCTAGAACACACTGACTCGACTGATGAGATGATCACCAGGTAAACAAACAGGTCAAGGGGCATCTTTGGGAGTCTCGAGCAAGGGTCATATGACATATTTAAATCTGCAAACCATGGATTATATGGACCAGGCCGGTGGTGTAGTGGCTTGTTGGGTGATACGGAAGCCGATGGATTCTATCTATTATTGATTTTACTGACTTAGTGCATGCATTGAGCTGCTTGTGCATCTGATTATTGTATAGTCTACTGTGCTTAGGTGGTTTGCTCTATCTACGGAAGAATTACTTCTTAGGGCACCTGGGAGGCGGCCAATGAATGGATATCCCCAAGTAGGAACCCAGTTGATATGCGATCAAGTGTATAATTGCTTCGACATGGATGGGAATGGCCCTTCTCTTATAACTGTTTCGGCAAGAAATACGCCATGGAAGTTTCGATGGGACGGCAGCTGAGCCGATCGTTTGGGTATCCCTACTAGCCTCCATACCTTTGATGGGAGGAGTATTGGAGTACGATGAAGAGCTTTATACTACAAGGCATGAGTGTACGGAGGTCTCTGATCCTAGAACCCCAAATGTAAGAAAAATGTTTAGTCACAAAGTTGTAATCGCATCTCAGTGCAGAGGTAAATACCCGAAACATTCCGATTCTGGACGACGTTGTGATCGGCCACTCCAAAGATCCACAGTAGACAGAAACTTTCAACGCACAAAGATTTGATGAACTTTTGATCAAGTCTAGCTGATGATATCGCAGCGCCCTTTCGTGACGAAGATGATAGCAAAATTTCTAGAACTTACGGGCCGACCGCTCTATGGTGATGAGTACTTGGACAGAGGGATCGGAAAACCATTAACTGGCCAATGGGCTTTACGGGATGAACGAGGCTTCTGGTTTTTTTTTTCGGAATCGGAAAAAGATCTTTTCGGTCGGCAGAGCAAATGCCGAGACTCTTACTTAAACCTAATGGGAAAGTCGGAGCATGTAGGTTTGAGATGTGGATCCGAACCCCAACCCAAGCTTTGAAAAGATTTTTAAATGTGGGCAAAACTTCAATAAGGGTCATTATGCCCCGTGGCGATTCTTCGATCGTAACACGTCTGGTCATATATTGCGTTGTCAAGCTTCTCATCGTGTACAGGTGCAAACGAGGACATAGAGGATATATCATGCTGCAGCATCACCTCACTCTACAGTCGCTGGCCAGGAAAGCTGATAGACTGCAGCTAGCGGTGAAAGCTTTCGGTTTATTTCCCCGAAGATGACCCGAAGATCCATACGGGAACCCCCTGATCGAATAGCATGGGATGATGAGGCCCATGGGGTGGCAACACTGAACACACCGAGTCGGGCCGGGGGAAGTGCAACTGAATTATGGAGTTAGGGCTGTGTCTGTCCTGGCTCGGGATGCCGAACTGGGGAGGGCGTGGGGGTTGGCCTCATTTCCTTCCGATAATCTCGGCCGGATTCCGATCACTCACTCTGAACCTGGTGTTTGCCTCAGTCTCTTGTTCCTGGCCGTCTCAGGGGATCGAGCTGTGATTTGTGAGAAGACGAGATCCGCGATTTAACCGTGGGAGAGTTATGAATGGAAGTGAATATCCGTATTGCTTAGCCAGTGAATTGCCAATGCAAAGTCCAGATGAGTAATGAACGTTTCCCCGAAAAATTACAGGCAATCCTAAAAGCGAAGGCTCCTCGACCCACCGGGGAGGTTCCTGACTACTCGCCTTTCCCCCAACGCTAAACGGAGACAGCAGCCCCGTGGAGAACGGAGACCGACAAACTTTTACTGCTCAACTGATGCGGTTTGTGGATTGCTAAGCTGGCCACCGCGTGATTTTCCGTAGTAGAATGACGCAGCGTGTTAGCAGAGCGGAAAGACGGATCCGTTCTCTGTCAAGTTACTTTAATAACTGCCCCATCTCCTCAACTCTCCCTCCCTCTTCGTCTCCTCTTACCCTCCCAGTACTCCATTTCATTCCTCTCACCTTCCATCTCCGACATCATGGAGAACAAGAAGCTTAATGAGAAGACCCAGCCGGGTCTCGCATCCCACACAGAGGATGCTGCCTCTAGTTCACACCACATCCCGGCGACAAGCAAGACAGGCCTTGTAGTCGGCGGCAAATACGCTCAAACGTTATCAGACAGCACTTCCCTATCGTCAAGTGAACAGAACTTCCAGACCTTTGACTTCGATATCCCCCTTACCGCTACACAGGCTACCGTCCATGATGGACAGGAGCGTATCCTCATTGACTTCGTCGACGGTGACAAGGAGAACCCTTTCAACTGGGACCCACGTTACAAGGCCTTTATCTCGGTGCTCCTCTGTCTCATGACCCTCTTCATCGGTCTCGCAACAACAGCCTACAGTTCTGGTATCGACCGCATGACAAAAGACCTCGGTGTATCCACTATTCTCGGGCAGCTGGGTCTCTTCACCTTCAACTTCACATGTGCCCTGGCTCCCCTCTTCCTGGCCCCTTTCTGCGAGCTTGCTGGTCGCCGTATCATCTATGTCGGTGCATACATCTGCTTCAGCCTGATGTTCATCGGTCTTGCCCTGGGTAAGAACATCGCTACGATCGTCATCTGCCGTGCCCTGCTGGGTCTCTTTGGCTGCGTTGGCACTATCCTGGTCGGTGGTACCTTCGGTGACATGTACCGTCCGGAAGAGCGTGCCATCCCCATGGCCTGCTTCTCCTACATCGCCATTCTCGGAACAGTCGGCGCCCCCATCTACGCCGGCTTCATCGACCAAGCACTGGGCTGGCGCTGGGTCGAAGGAATCCAAGGTCTCGCCAACATCCCCCTCGCAGTCGTCTGCTTCTTCTGCCTGCGCGAAACCCGTGGCAGCGTCGCCCTCGGCAAACGCGCCGAGCTCCTCCGCCAGAAAACCGGCGACGTCCGCTATGCCGCGGCGACCGACCTCGAAGCCCCCAACATCAAGAAAATGCTTCATAACTCCTCGGTAAAGGCCATCAAGATGCTTATGACGGAACCCGTGGTCTTCGCCTTCGGCCTCTGGATCAGCTTCGCCTGGTTCCTGGCCTTCCTCTTCCTCTCCGTGATCCCCATCACCTTCCAAGAAAAGAAAGGCTGGGGCGAAGGCGTCTCCGGCCTCCCTTACATCTCCCTCTGCCTAGGCACAACATTCGGCTTCGGACTCAACTTTCTCCAGATCAGAAAGTACAACTCGATCATCAAGCAGAACGGCTTCGCCGCACCCGAAGCCCGTCTCTACGGCGCCCTCTTCGGCGCAGTCTGGCTCCCCGTCGGCCTCTTCATCTACAGCTTCACCCAGTACGCCTTCCTTCACTGGATCGGCCCCTTCATTGCCCTCGTCCTCATTACCATCGGTATCTTCTTCATCTTCGAGTCCTGTTACTCGTTCACCTCCGATTGCTATGGCGAGTCATCGTCGTCCGCGATCGCGGGTCAGGGTTTCATGCGGAATACGCTGGGTGCTGTGTCGCCGCTTTTCGCGAGCCAGTTCTTCCATAATGTCGGCAGTCAGTGGGCTGGGTTGATCCTGGCTCTTATAGCTACGTTTTTGACGCTGATTCCTTATGTTTTGTTTTGGTGGGGGCCTGCGTTGCGGAAGAGGTCTAAGTTGGCTTCGACTAATACCGGGTTCTGAGAGAGTGAGTGAGTGAGAAGGGTGTCGATGATTAATGTAGATATGTTGGTTGTGCTCTTGTAGATAATCATTTTCATGGATGCGCTTATGACTGTATAATAGCGATTCTTTTGAGAAGATACATTTGTTTCACTTTTGTGTGATGGGTTCTTTCTGTGTAAAGGGTTGTATTGTAGCAGGAGTTATCGAACAAGTAGACTATCATGTTCGTCTCTACACATCACGCATTATTTGAGAGTGTTCATGTTGGTCGCGGTATGGAGGAATTGTGAAAGTTCGCCATAATCGTAACAGTACGTGAGATAGTGCAATGCAGGACAAGCTAGAACCAACGATCCGCCGCCTATGGGCAAAAGATAAAAGCTATATAACACCAAACAAGCCCAATCATAGATAAAACGAGGGTATAGGGTATATATATGATTGAAGCGATTATCTCTCTACCGAGCACCGCTGAGACCAGCTTGCAGAACAAGGACATCACCAACAATCCTGTTCTCTGTGCGAACCATCGCTTGTGCGACGGCTCCCAGAACCCGGCTCGCTTCAGAACCAATTTCTCCCTGCGACGATCCAATAGGGTCGGCCAGATCCACCCGGTTGTTATGTCGTCCCACCACGACGAGGTTTCCAGCTTTTTGCTGAATCTTACCCATCTCCTCCTTCACGGCGGTCACAGCGAGGCTCACGGCATCCGCGGTGTCTTTGTGCGGCGATATGCGGTGGAAGACAACTCGGGAAGCCAGGTCTTCGGATAGCGATTCCTTCATCGCGCTGAAATAGATCCCGTCCGATTCGGACGTCGGGACGGTCGTCTTGACGTGACTTGAGGACTTGTCTCTGGTGGTCTCACTGGGTGAACTCTGTTCCCCTTCCGAGACTCGCTGTGGGGACGGTGTCACATCAATGTGGATAATAGTGGCGGTCACCTGGTCATTTTGGGCGAGTTGCAACACGAAGCGCACCGCAAACCGATCATCGTCACCGCCGAAGAAAGGTAAGACGACGTGGTGGGAGCGTGCCGCCGCCGGCGCGCTGTTCCAGACAGAGCTACGTACGCTCATTGCACCAAGGGATCGCTTTGCCAGCAGAGACCGACGTGACTGGCGGCTATAGACGCTGCGTTCAATGAGCACGCCCACGCTGGATGAGGATTGACACATCACATTGGACACAAAGTCGGTGTATGGACCATTTGCGAAACGGCTCGCTTCATCGATACCCAGCCCGCTTTGGTGCTCGCTCATGGCACCGGTCTCGCTCCACGGGATCAGGAGCAGGTCACTGGACTCCTCCCGGGCCATTCCTACCACGGTATCCGCATACGAATGTTCTGGCACCACAGACACGCCTGCCATGATTGACATGTCATGCCACTGGCCAAAGGCACGGAAAGTGTTGACCACCGGGTCCCACAGAGTATACTCGTCGATCTCCGATACTTTCATGACACTGGAATCACGATCCGTCAGTTCCATCAACCGAACCCCATGCACTCGCAGCGCGGGGGCATCTTCAACCTCCGTTGCGGCAGATTCTTCAACCGCTGGCTCCGAGGACATTGTTTGAGACCTTCTCTTGTCCGGATGGACTTTAGGCAGAGGAGGCTGCGTTAGACAGCTGGGCCCGAGAAGAGCAGCTACTGTGCAAATACTGGACAGGCCATCGAGCCTTAAGTAGACAAGAAGCCTCCGAATCGCATTGTTCTGAAGCTGTTCCTTGGCAATCGCGACACTATCCACGCGCGACGAAGACTGGATAGGGTTTCCATTCCAGTCAATCTCACCACGGCGCCAGCGGTCGACCTTGATCTGGTACCATTTCGGATACAAGGTAGTGGTCAACGGGGTCGTCGCGAAAGTCGTCACCAATGCCATGACAACAAACATGGTGAAGGTTCGAGTGCTTAGAATGTTCGCTTGCAAACCAATGTTCTGTAAACTGTTAGTAGAGAGCTCACAGTACGCGCCCGGCGGTGCAACCAGGGAAGAAGTACCAAGACAATCAATTCTACGAGACCCTTGCAACTCATCAAGACACCGATAGAAAAGCTCTCACGCCAGAGGAGGCCGCAAAGGCGGGATGCCAGCGCGCCACCGACAACCTTGGCAATGAAGGCAATCGCAATAATGGCAATCACATAACCCCAAACGGTGCCGTTATCGAGCAGTCCTAAATTGGTTTGGAGGCCAGACAAGGTGAAATACAGGGGCAAGAAAAGGGCCGCAACCAGATCCTCGATCTTCTCCGTCAATTTGATCGCGAACCCACCTTCGTGGGGACAGAGGAGACCGATGAGGAATCCACCAAAGATCGCATGGACACCGATCACCTGAGTAAAGAAAGACGAGGCCAAGGCGATAAGAAGGGTGAGAGCGACCACCGATTGGCTGGGACCTTTTTGGAGACTTCCCGTCTTCTTGAGGAAGTGCATGAACAAGGGGCGGAAGATGAGGAACAAAAACAGAACGTATCCCACACAGACGAGCAGAACCCAGAGGGCCGTTAATCCTGACCCGGCATTGACCAATGCGACGCAGAGCGCAAGAAGAACCCAGCCGACCACATCGTTACCGACACCAGCAGACAGCACAATCACGCCGACATTCGTTCCAAGCAGTTTTAGCTCGGTGAGAATCCGACATAAGACCGGGAATGCCTGGGATTATTAGCCGGGGGAATCACAAGCATGACCCAGGGCCACGTACGGTGATAGCCATGGCGATACCGATAAATAGTAGGTAGGTACCGAAATTAATATGGACGGTACCGGGCTCATCGCGGAAAGTATGGTAAAGACCGTACGAGATGGCGCAACCAAAGCCGAATGGCAATATCATTCCCGCCGCCGAGACACTGATAGCCACGCGCCAATTGCTGAACAAGAATCGCAGGTCGGTCTCTAGACCGACGAGGAACAGAAACAAAATAAGTCCCAGGTTCGCCACTAGGTTCAGATTGGGGATTGAGGCTTGCGGAAAGATTGCCTGCGTAAAGCCTGGGATGCGTCCCATGACGGAGGGGCCAAGAATCACTCCACCAATGACTTCGGCGATGACGCGAGGTTGGCGAATTTTAGATAGCGGCCAGTGCAGCGCGCGACACAGAATGATGATGATACTAGCCTAATGACGATTGGAATGGTAATACGTCTAAGAGGTCCATTTCAAATTGCTCTCTCACCTGAATGATGAATATCACGACGGGGTTTTTGGGATCATAGTGCGACGGGTTTCCCCCTTCCAGGATGCCACCTTGGGGGGTTGCGCGATTCGTCGAATTGTCGGCGGCCATGGTGGAGAGATACGGCACCGCAATGCCTAACTCACGCGGCCGGATAATCAAGAAAATAAATCAGTCGAAGAGGATATGAACCAGGATACGAAGTGAGGTTGAAGAGGGATGAGTGAGAAGAGATAAGGAACTTAAAAGAGGTAAGACGGTGAGACAGTGAGAGAAGAAACGAACAAACAAAAAAGAAAATGACCAATGCGGTCCAAAGCAATGCCAAGAGGGGAAATCTAAGCCACGTGGGTCATGCGAAATCTGGGGATTTTCAATACGGAGTCGAGACTTGTTGACAAGTAAGGTACAGTACAGTACTCAGTAATCTATGGTGTCCCATATACAGGGTTAGCGCTTAACTGAATAGTTATAAAGCTATCTGTTGCGCGCCGCTTAAAGAGATACGAGATACCTAACTTTTTATTGCTTTCCTTTATTTTTTATTCTCTTATGTTCCGTTTATCGATCGATACGATATTTTTTCACTATCATAGATCACATGGCAATTCGATGGGGATTGTCACAGGTAGCAGAGCGCGATACTAGTATGCGTACCGTGTCTGGGGGATCAACTCAGTTCGACCGGATGGACCAATAGTTAAGAGCTCAATATGGAATAAAGTTTATTTTAAGCCAGGTAGCAGCCGTCAGCTGACTATTCTGCTTATCAAAATATCTTTAAGTGCCTTCGAGTGTCTATGTATAGTCTTGAAGGTCTTCCACCTGTATGTATACTAGTAGCTGTCGAGTCTCAACTCGTGTGGACTTGGAGACAGGCCCCTGCTTAGAGGGGAGATGGCTGTCACAGGTCTTCTAAGGCCTCGATGGTAAGCGCGATACTATGTATACCGCATCGGGGGGCGGGAGCCCACTCCAACTGGAGTTGATTATAGTGGATGTTTTTCTTAGCGAGACGGCGTGCTAACACCCCTAGGCAAACCTGTACCGGGATAGTATATAGTAATATATCCAGTTCTATACTTGCAAGAGTATTTGTATTGATTATATATAGATGGAGATCTACCCGGATCCGGTAATTTCAAGCGAAGGCCTATCCTGTCTGCTGCCCACTCCTCGTCTGCCCTACATGTGTGGTTAGGAGGCCACAATACTAACATAGAAAGGGGAACATCTGCACACCGCAGTCTACCTGGAGAATAAATTAACATGATATGTTGTATGTTATGCTTCGCGTGGATGACTCGGGCTGTAATGTTTTGACCAACTGACAAACTAAGGTCGCATTAATTAGTACAGTACAGACAATAAGCTCTATCTCGTCGCTTGCTGACGATGGCCACCCCTCCTAAGCACAATAGAAGTTGACGTAACAATAGGGGCTGCCATCGCTGTCTTTGTCACATGAATCAATCATCGGGAAGAAATCTTGATTGGGGCAATGTGAGATGCAGCTTTTAGCACTTCCGCAAGGTTCATCGTCTAAGTCAATGGTGTCAGTAACGAGATCTTATTTGGAGGGAGTACTCATCGCAAACGAGAGCTTACATTGCGACACGGCAAAGGCGGCCAAACCGAGAACGGAGCAAAGGTAAGTGAGGTTCATTTTGCTAACACGGGTTTAGGGTAAGCGAAGTACCATTAATCTCAGAGGGCAGACCTACCAAGTGGAAGAGTTGAGTTACTTAGATGTTCTCATAACAGAGGGCAGGCTCTAGCCGAAGACGCGAGATTATATCCTTTATGTCTGTAGAAACAGCATTCCCATAACGTAACAAAAAAAAATGCGATATATGTCATCATTCAAGCATTTAGCAAGAAGCATAGGGTTACAGAATTCGATGCTCCATGACGACACGATCCTTTTCGGATCTTTCGGAGCAGATTAAGTTACTACTCATCTTATACCATGTCTAGATATGGTATGAGATAACCTCGCCACCGTCAGCCCACGGACCAAGAACATGATTGTTAATGGAAAGGTGAAAAACAGCGTTGTACACTATTAGCTATCTCAAGAGCCAGACTGCCCTATGAGGCATTTCACAAGAGTGTCCTTGATTCTATGTAAGCGGGCGCTCTCTTAAATTTATAATCCATTTTTAGAGTTGCAAGACCCACACGGCAAACCTGGACTCCGCAAGAGATGCGATAGGTATTGTTTTACATCGAAATCCGTAATAGTTGCAGATCATATGTTCGGATTGGATACTCGAAATATCGTCGCAACTATACTATGGTATATTGAGTAAATAATGTTAGTAAGCTCCA
This sequence comes from Aspergillus alliaceus, assembly GCF_009176365.1. Lineage (NCBI taxonomy): Eukaryota > Fungi > Ascomycota > Eurotiomycetes > Eurotiales > Aspergillaceae > Aspergillus > Aspergillus alliaceus. The sequence goes on along the minus strand of NW_022474686.1, from coordinate 844,590 downwards.
CTGGAAATCACTACTTTATTAGGTAAAGTTGAGTTTCCAGCCTATATACACGCATAATGATATCTCAAAATTTAGTATGACCACCACCTGCCTTAATGACTGCACAGTATCTTTCAGGCATAGACTTTAGTAGATCTTGTAGAAAATCAGCTGGAATAGCCTCCCACGCCTCTCTAAGGGCTATTCTAAGTTCAGACAGTGTCATATGTTCAGGGAAATTTGCCTGAAGATAGTTCTTCATCCAATTCCAAACCATTTCAATAAAATTAAGATCAGGTAAGAAAGGTAGCTATCTAATTATATAGATACTACCTCTCTGAAGCTCTTAAATAGTAGATTGAGTACTATGGCCTGGAGCACCATCTTGTACTAGTTAAAGATAGGAATGTTAATAGATATACTCTGTTATAAGAGGCACTATATATTAAATATAGCTTAAAGTATTTATTGTACCCCATTCCTTCTCCCAGAATACTATAGGGCCTTTAGTAGTTCCATGAAATAAGCTCCAAAACATCCACCCTATCTTATATAGGCGCCATTCAATAATACAGTCTTTATGGAAGATCTTATTCTTCCGGCGAGTAACCCACATACGTGTATGGTGACCTGGATTTATCTATGTTTTATCAGACTATAGTATGGCTTCCCATTGACTAGAAGACCAGTTAAAGTAATCGTGTATCTAGAGAAGTTATTTCTACTTATTCTCAGGAGATAGTGATAGTTTCTTTCAAGTAATATATCTTCAATAGTCTCTAGAAAGTAAGATTAATTGGATTGCCTATTAAGAATAGCCTAGATCAAGATATAAGGCTAATTCTTTATAAGTAAGATATCTTGTATATCTTGAAGAGATAATAAATCTAATAAGATAGTTAATCTTCTCTTCCTTCATTGCTAATGGTCGACCAGATCTTTTAGAAGGGGTAGAATAACCAGCCTGGCAGGCTAGTTAGACCTGACATATAGAAACCCCTAGATAATTTGCAATATCTTCATATTTCATATTTAGTGAGCGCAGGGTTAGGATTTGCAGGCGCTCATCTCTAGTTAGTTGAAAATGAGGAGGTATAGAAGGAGCCATAATGCTTTGGTAAAGAATTGATGTTGGTGGTCATGGTCCCTAAATGATAATGGCACGGAGTTCATCCTATTTCTATGCAGTTCGGTGACCCACCACACTAACGTTATTTACTCAACATACCGTAGTACATCTATAGTATCCGAAATAAATATCTAACTACGATTCGTCACGACTCTCGGGACCCTTGCAGATTAGATCTAGAACCCGTATCTAGTAAGATCAGTATCCTCGCAAATTACGAGTCTCGAACTTTGGATTGGCGAATAGGGGTAATGATTAAGCAGCGATATAAAAATTTAATTGACGAGTCCATTCGTCACTAGGGGTGCAAACAAAGTGCGGGAGAGCCAAGAAGGCCGGATTGCGGATGGTATTCCCTCCTACCACCGAGGCGGTCCTCAAAGTCGACAGTATAGACAAATATAGAGTATGGTGGATGAAGATTGATTACACTCTGTATCATTAATAGAGTTGTCAACGGACTCTTGGCCGTGGGAAAGCGAGAGAGTGAGAGATAAAAAGCCAATGCGATGGCACTGTAAGAGCGAAATTTAAAGCCGTGTGGTCATGCGAAATTTGGGGGCTTTGTTCATTTGACCAGTCAAGTCCCTTCCATCAAACCATACTGTACTGTACTGTACTCTGTAAGCAGTACCCCCGTACAGAGGACTACTAGTGTATAAGGTATAGTACAAAGAAGTACTCCGTACTAGATGCGGCGTGTCACGAGTCAAATCAGCCGTTTTCGGGGGGGTATCAGTCGGGGCGGAAGGCGGGGTTTTTTTCTGCCCAATGATTCTACACAATCCTCATCCTCGCACGCGTCCTCCTTTTCTCAAGATATTCTCGCCTTAAAGACAAGGATCGATACCAGTTGAAAACGGGAGTATAGTAAACTTGGGCACTTGGTCCCTCGTGTGAGAATGGCCCCATCTCACGTCTCTTATCTCACAGGCGATGTAGACGAGACTCCCAGTTCCAATGGGTCTAGATCCTTACTCGAGGCTTATGTCGCTCTCATTTGCGGGCACTAACTTGACTTTCTTTTCTACGAACAAGAAATCAAGAAACCTAACGCGAAGTCATGATGGACTGAAAGACTATCGCCTGCTTGATAAACGGATTCCTTATTATCAGAAATCACCAATTCGTTCTTCCAGAATATATTGGTTAAATTTTGATCGAATCATGACACTATTTGAGTTCGTTTTGTCGCTTGGGAGATCTTCCTGCCGACCGACACGACCCATGTTGTTTAGCTTCCGACCGCGAACGTGTTACACAGGGGCGGTCCTGATGGCAATGAATAGGCGAAATTGACTGGATCGAAGGCCTCAGTACGCGAGAGTAGATCTCAGCGTTATCTACTTCTGAAAGTCGGAGAACGATTCTCGAGTTGAAGCTGCCAGAATCGGAGCTGTTGTCAGGCCGAGGAAACCGCGGGTATCGGCAACGTTGATAGATCCCTGACATTTGGGATGCAACTAGTTGAACTCTGCCATGGCACCCCTGCCGCCCCTAGCTGGAGGTTAACCTCGCCACAAAAGCCAAAATACCGGCGCGCGAATCGCAGGAGTAAGGCCGGCTCTCAAACATCTTCGGAAACCGTCGCTCGTAACGGCCAGCCACTAAGAAATCCGCGAGTCTTGTATACGTCATATCATTGCCGTCGTAAAGAGCTTTTCCGTCGTTGAATGTCTTGAACACCTCAGGATTCTTGGTTGCTCTGCTTACCTCGCCAGCCATGTCGATTTCTCACTGCTGATCTATGCCGCGTCCACCGTTCGAATCCCCTCAGCTTGAACCGCAACGCGAATATCACATTCAAAGCAAACTCTCACAATGATCAATCCAACGTTTTGCATAATCAGGGTTTCGTTGTGATTCGAGATGTTTTTGCGAACTTTAGATGTTCTAGAGGAATGTCGGTTCCCTTTCCAGCTCGCGGAATGCGTGCTTCCCCGACTGCATCTTCCTTCACACCGCCAAACCCGCTAAAGATGTCACAAGGACGATATACCGTGTAACGCATCCCGCCTTTTCCTTCGCACCACCGCCGTCGGATAGTTGCATGAGTCGGCGATGATTGCAAATAGTACCGCAGACTCATGTCTGTTGCGAACTTGGTGGCTATTACAACTCGGGTTTGGCCCAGTTCACCGAAGGGATTAACACCACAATAGAAAGACGATGATGCGCGAGGTCCTTTTGCCCCAAGTCATCCTAATGTTACGGAGAGGTCTGTATAACCGCTGAAGCTTGGGAAGCGGGCGATCTGGAGACCTTACCTTGACTATGTACTCCTTGGTACTAAGAGCCACAAATCCAAATGTATCTTGAGTACGGAGGTACGTCTAAGTGATCGCCACTATTCTCCCATATTGTAATGCTGCAGTGCTCCACATCCATCAGACGGTATGCGGGTTACTGTAGATCAATCTACGATGTCAGATACAGCTATATGCTATTGAGTTTCTGCTAATCCATGAAGTGAGAGTGTATTTCTATGGTGGAATGTGGATAGCGCTACCGAACTACTAAGAGCAAAATAATAACCTGGAAGCCAAGTGCTAGGCAAAAGGGGTGTCAAAGTGAAAAGCAATAACAACCATTCCTTTCATACGAGCGGTTTTCAGTGTACAAGAAGTCAAACAAACAGTTCAAGATTCGTTCCAAGCGCTTAAAAACGTAGGCATAAAGTATCAACCACTAAAGGACACGTCCTAGTGAGACTGGCGTAGTTTCTTCACCCATTCAGTCGTAGTCGAATCGCAAATGGTGTCTCGCTCGGTATAGAGTGGCGGATATATAGAAGACTGCGATATACCCCGCGAAGTGACCTGAACCGGTGGCCGGAGAGAAATAGATGGGGTCAACGGATTAGGTTTAGGCGTGTGGTAAGACAAGTTCAAATCTAAAAAATATATCTGCAATATTAGACAAGAGTGACATGGTCTTCGTGTAGTGATGTCTCTCCAGGGGATCGACATACGAGGGAGTTTGGAAAGCCGGCCCACAGCGAGATGATATAAAATGTAGACGTCCCGAGCTTACCGAACAAGGAGCCCAACTTAAGGGGTTACTCATCTCCGACCGGCTCAAATCGTAAATGGACCGTAGCTGTCGTACTGACGTCTGATGTTGATCCGGAGCCTGGAGGTCGCAGTTGAAGGGGTTTTGGTTGCGACGCAGAGACCGTTAGGGTTCGCTTCGTTCTCGTCATCCCGGTCTTGATATCCTTTACGATTTGCATGTAGTAATCACCCCCAACTTCATGGACTGAGAGTGGTTCTTCTTCTGCCGTTGGAATGACTCGTACTTTCTTCGCGACGGTTCGTAATGTTCCCTCGCTTTACAGTCACTTGGGCACCTTCTCGTCACGACGACTCGGATCCTATATGAGATCTGACACGTCTCGGACGACAAATCATCGAGCAAAGAGCGACCATCGCTGGCGAATATCGGATCGCCTAAAGTTGGGTGCAGACGGGTGTGAGAATGCTCGACGTGAACGTTTGAAGTGATCACACGTCGTAGAAGGGAGTCGTTCCGGGATAACGAAGATGAAGGGGAACCTCTATGGCCCGTTGGGCAGAAACGCCCGCGGTGTAGGATATTGGGCATCTTCGATCGGTTGGTAGAGCTCGACGAAACTATGAAAAGCCTTCGTTTGACACGGTAATGCTGTTACTTGTGGCTGCCGTGTATGTGAAGATCCTGTAGCTCTTTGGTTAATATCCCGACTCCTAAGGGGCAACTCCTTTTTTTCGTCCCGAAAATAGCGAAAGAGAAGGGGATGCGAAGGAAATTATGTGGAAAGGTGTCATTTTACCTTCAAAGATGATACCCAGCTCATCAAAGTCTGTCTCACGGTCCACTGTGATGGAAACAACCCCTTTAATTATATCTCCAGTTGTCTAGGAACTTGGATACTGTTCACTTTCCTTGGCTAGTTCGATATGTACGTTCGGGCGGGCGTGCCATCCTAGAGACTGCAGCGAAGCCGTAGCACGCGCTTGTAGAGCCGGGGTAGCCATACTATTCTTCGTCCAACGCAGGACAATGGTCTGTATGGTTTGGAGATAACGACTGCCACACGATTGGAATGGATGTGCGTTCACCTTCCTGAAAGGGCTACAGACAGATATGCTTCCACAAAGATAATACGAGATTCAGGGGAAGTTTCTAAACAGACATGGTGCATGTGAAGTGTCAAGAGGTCACTGGATTGGTAGTAGTGATGTTGACAAGGATAGGCCATGTCGTGTGTGTTTCTTGGAGCAATGGAACGTATGAATAATCGGATAGAATAAGTATGGTCACTGTATTGCGACATTTCAGGGATAGAAAGCTTTTTCTAAATGGACAACTATTACGCATTATGCATGTAATCGCCTACGGTGACTTCGAGAAGTTGGCGGGAGGGCAATCAGACATCCCTTTTAGCAGTTAGCCGGAATGGGGCGAAGGAGTGGCCAAAACGACAATATTACCACACTCCCCGAGCTTCTTCCGATCTGAAAGCGCCAGGTCAGTGATTCCAGCGGGTATTATGCAGGGAGTACACTTATAGAGCCTACTCCCACGTGTGAAATGTTCTCCAACGTCATGAAGATACGTTACAGGTGTATATTTTCCTCTCACATCCCAATAAAACTCACTCAGTTAAACTGACGCACGCCATGTAGTGACCTTTTCTTCACTGAGTCACCGTATAGACATCTGATTTCTTCTAGAGCTAGCTTATGCTCCGGCCGCTGAGGTGCTAACAATTCAACGGGGCCCCGGCTGCCATACACTTGCTAAATCGGAAAGCCTTCGTGGCACTTTTACTATTTTATTGGACATGATGCCGATAGCGGAGAACAGCCTTGATATAGAATTCTTAACTAGCCGAGTATATATCTACTGCACAGCCTCCACAAGAATTGTGGGTCAGATGGATGTTGTATATGGTATAGTGCGGATGGATATCTGGATAGAGTTGGACGACGGGGTTGATCTTCAAGGAGGTACAATCTTGGAATCGGAATTAGAACATTAAAAAAAAGGAAGTTATCTGGTTTGCACAGGCCATAAAGTTGATTGATTATCTTGTTAATAATATAACTGGATAATTAAATATCGATACAAGTAATCTACCAAAAGCTTCTCTGGTCATCATGAGGGAAGCTATACACCTACGCATTTTGGATATGTTTAATTCTCCTTTTCTTCCTAATTTAGCAAAGGTAGTGAAATGGTGTTGTTGAGAAAAGATAACGTTCATTGTATATAATCAAGGCTGTTAGCCAGCTCCAACACCAAGAGGGCCATACATGAACACATTAAAAAAAAAAAAAAAAAGAATATCTTCCAAATATACATAGGCAAGCCAACGCCTCAGAAAATGCACTTCGTCTAATCGTAATCCGCAAGCAAAGGTGAAGTATCTATGTAGATGGATGTCTTCAACGTCTCGTTGATAGGCATGGATGTGATCTACTTTCTGCGGGAAACAAACAGAAATAGCGTTGAGATCAAAAGGTCATCAATACCTAAAATTTGGCATGCCATGGTCATTGTAAAGGCAGAGATAGCGTGATAAGGGGGCCTGATCAAGAATTTGTAGTTGCAGGTGCATCGACAGATGTGCGTCTAGTCAAGCGACGCTTTAGCAATTGTCAACTGCCAATTGTCTGCATCGACTGCCCGGACGACCACAAGTGTCGAGTGAAGGCAAAGCTTATTGAAGGTTTGCTACGTTTCGTTGTGACGGATGAAACCTTGTAGAAGGTATTGGGTTGCCTCGATGACGCCAATTCGCAACTGCTAGTATTCTTCGTCGGCATCCGAATGAGTCGTGGTGCTGCATTGGTATTGTCTGGCTCCCGCGTTTGACTAGCTGCACGGCGCTTGACCATTGCCTTTACGGCCTTTGTGATCTGTTCCCGAATAATAGGGCTGGGGAAGTTCGAGAAACCATCCCCTGAGATTCCATCGTCTTCCTTGCCGTTGTCATCTAATCGAAACGGTGCCATGGCTTTCTTCATATCTTTTTGGGCCACTTCGATAGAATGGCGGAGAAGTCGCTGGTGGCCTAAGCAACGACGCAAGTCAGGATTCTTGGCCGCACTTTCTCGATGAAGCTTGTCATGGGAGAGAATAACCATGCGACAAGGAAAGGGTGAAGCAGATCGACGGGCAATGGAATGGATGCGAGTAGTTGTGCGGGAGGCATGGCGCACAAAGAAGGAAGAGGGCCTGGTGAGGGTCTCGATAGACCCTGACATACTGACAACCGATCTAGACAGTATATACAAGACTATCTCTGCCTTGTCTTTGAGAACAATGAAGGTTGAAGCAGCCGGATTTCCCCCTGAAGGCCAGGGGTACAACAAGGGGATTTATAGATCCATTGGCTGCACAATGGGACAGAAGTCAAAGAATAAAGTTTTTGATACTATACTATTCTTTGCACCCCGGAAGGGAAGTCTAGGCCATCGCCACAGATTGCTCTTCAGAGCCGAATAACCGTACCCCACTTAGACTAGGCTAGACTTTACCCATGAAACTTAATTCGAACATTTCACTGTGGTCTGTGGCTGGTGTTGACTTCTCCTGACTGCGTAGGGTTACAGTGGGCCGAATTAGCCGCCACTGTGGCGAGATAAGGTTTGGTTATAGTGTCATCGACTAGATCTAGTCACCTAGTCACGATGTTCCGGCCTCAGTGACTGTAATGATGATTGGCCGAAGGCTTCTATAGCCCTTCATTGTAGATTGTGAACTAGGGAACTCCTTAATTAGGGAATAGTCGGTATCGGGGAGCCCCGATATTAACGTCATGATATTAACATTGTCTTCTTCACACCTCACTTATCCCTCCGATATAACTGGATTAAGTTACTAGATATTCCTGGCATATTCTATCATCGGTGGTGGATAGGCCCGCTTACATCCCAACACAAAGTTTGCTAGCTCTTCCAATTACTGACAGCACTTCCGCAGGGCTACTATCATAAATTCCATCAAATAGTTATGCAACAGCAGTGAAAGATCGTCCTGGATGGATGCAACGTTGAATCCTGCAATGGGAAAAACCAGTCTCTCCCCTTGCAGAATCTATATGAGACATAACAGTCTATTCTGCGGTCACCGGGCGTTATCGGGAATAATAGCCCCGGCGTACTGCCGACGATTCTTCATGATGAACCCTCAATAGAGGCTGTAGCGGTAAACTCGACCGTGTCCATACCCTAATCAGTTGGAAAGGGCTGTAGGATCTGGACCCAAGTACGACCGTGCACTGTCCATCGGTGACAGCTTCCTGGTTGGGGTGAATGTCGTATCGACAGGCTCCACTGACCCAGAGATTGACGTTGCTCGCACTCTGTTTACAAAGGCCAAACCTTCTTCATTAACTGAAGATAGAAGCTTGGCTAGTTTAGTGGCCCCAACTGGGTGGATAATCGACGGCCCGCTTCAGCATGCTGGTTGTCTAGATTCCTGGGCGCGAGCAAGAGAGCTGTGTCTAATATGATTTAGTTAATATTAGATATTATATATTGTGATGCACGTTAGGTCTAGACCATACATTGGGTATCCCAGGATTTATTTTGCCCCATATAGTATCGCAAGTACAGCTAACATCAATTAATATTCACGTCGTCACAACTTCATATCAGAACCAAAAAAGCAGTGCAGACCATTGAAACATGAATAAGATCTGACATTACCATACTACTTGACAATGACTCGTGTTTCGATGATGGCGAAGGGGAAGAAGGTTTAGGAGCGGTTGAGGTCGCATTTCCAACCCATGCATTCCAATTGGTCATATTCTTGACGCAGTCAGTGGTGATAGGATGGCCCTGTATTTCCGCTAAGAAGCCGTTATCTCGTGTGAGTGTTACCACGACAGTTCCTGTCTGGTTGTTGATAGGGATGCTGCCATGGTAGATTCCTTTGCCGCCGTTGGGGGTATTGGTCCAACTCGCAGCCCGGTCCTTACCCCCAATAGTGACAGAGATATCGGCAGAGGATTCCAGTAAAGCGGAAAAGAAAATTTCATCCCGTAGGACCTCCTCTGGTTCCAATATCTTTTGATTTTGCGTTTCCGTATTTCCTGTGGTGTGTCCTGAGGAACATGCATGTGCGGGGTTGATTCTATACCAACTGACAAGCCCTTCATTCTCAATCGGAGCATCTTTGCCTCCGTTCTTGTACAGGTCTATTACGTACGGTAGGAACTTCCGCCAACCGTCATGGGGCATACCCTTGGCATAATCGAAGGGTGCCTGCCCATATCTGAAGACGTCAAGGCCACTCTCGTGTATGGGTCCGACATAATGCGACTCGCCATAGTCATTCCAGGTGAGGATTTCGACATATTCTGGCTCAATCTCGAGGACCTGTTGCCAGCGAGTGTACCAGAGATCATCGCCCTGCCATACCCAGTTCTTATGGAACCGATCCATGTTGGTGTAGAACCATGGTGAGACGGGCATGATGTACGGCTTTCCGTTCAGGGCATCCAGGAATTCTCTGTCGGTATCCGTAGTCATCTTGTCCGTGCCGTTCGGCCAGGCGGTCCAGCTCATCAGACCATCGACCTGTGAATAGGAGATAGATCTTCTCGGACCCAGCCCGGACCATTCCGGAATGAAGGAACAGTCCACCTTTTTCTTAATATTGTTCCAATCATCCACAGCTTCCCCTCCTTCGAAGGTCGATACGAGTGGCTTGTTGTCAGGGGTCTTGTAGTAGGCTGGTAGCTTGGTGAATTCCTTCAGGTATTTGATCACTTGGTCCTGTGGCCAATGCCCATCCCCTGAATAGTCTAAGGAGAGAAACAGCTTGAAGTCTAGGTCGGCAGCAACTGTGAACGCGTCGGTGATCTGATCATGAATTGATGGATTAAACCCTGTATTGAGTGCAAAAGCGTCGATGTGGGCTTCTTTGGCCGCGGAGAAGTCTTGTTCCCAGTTGGCTTTCGTATATTTGTCACTATTCCCTAGCTGCAGGACGTCAGGGCAATGGAGTAAGTTAAGGGAATAGACAGAAGCATACCATAAAGTGAGCAAATACAGCCTTTCCCTGCACCTGGCAGGCGCTGACCAGCAAAGTCAGCAGGAAGAGAAGCTGCATTGTCACAAATCTCCTGGAAGAGAAACAATGCCAGAAAAGCAGACACCCGGACTCAACAGCAATGAAGGCAATCCGGCGAAATCCAGCAAGCTACTTGCAATGCCCATCTTTATACCCTATTTGTTCTCATAAATTTCGATTATTTTGGTGGGATATGATCTATCTCCGATATATTGCAAACTAATCACAGAGGCATTAATAGCGCTCGTGTACACTGCGGTATACAATTGTCAAAGTATGAGATTTATGGCATCCTCCATTCCGTAAAGAATGCCTTGCGCTCCCAAGCGGTCAAGAATCAATATTAGACGTGCTCTATTGTATATCAGCTGCAGCATCGAAATTTATCCGAGCCAAATCCCCTAAAGAAAACTTCTCTGGGGACGTTCACGCAGGCGTTTGCTCAGTAGTCCAGTGGTCGTCTGCAAATAGGAGTTCATGTACTCCATAGAATGCGTTACGAAAATCCGAAGGGTGACAACCAGGTGTGCACGGGCGCTATTATTGATAGCGAAAGTTTATACCTGCTGTTCTGGGCAGGAAACTATCGTTGTTGATCTGCCGTCATACGGACCCTATCTGATATATCAGATGATGGCGCCTTTTAAACTTTACTAACTAGGCAAAAGCAGTTGTAATTATTAATGATTGTCCCATATCTAGCCCAGAATCCCGCAGACCAAATTGCAGTAGGCCTAGCATATTTTGCTTCAAATGGTCCGTGAACTCGGAGAAGGTTCTCTTGCATCCAGAAAGAAAAGCAACCATGCTGTCACGAGCAAGCCAAGACAGTTCGTTTATAAGAACTTACATATGATCTTCCTTTGCGTCACTAACAAGAAGCGATCATGCTCCTATGGTCAAATCCGGCTCTAGATCGGAAGTCGGCTGTGCGGATGAATAGGTATCCAACCCAGGTAGCCCGGAATCCCTCGGAAACACGCCATCAGCTTATGCTGACCACACCACCAATTTCTTCTATCAAAAGCTGTGAGTTAGCCATGGCAGGTGCATGGCTATGGTGACTGGCTAGGCATCACAAAAAAGGCCTTGATCCATGGCTTACCGACATTTAGTCGACTTCCCATGTCTGAATTTTCTGTGACACCCAGAGCATGTAGGATGGCAATTGACTTTTACAAAATGGGCTAGAGTCCATGCAGATTGGGACAGACGCGTTTAGCCTTTGACGTGGACAGGCACGAGTGAGTGCGTTAATTAGATCAGTATGTGTTGAGTATGAGTACCCTTGCCTGTGCATGTATACTCGTCATATCTCACGGGAGAGTTTGTCAACTTGGTTCAACCGGAATAGATCATCAGAGCCAGGCAAAGAAAACCAGAATAGTACTATGTAAGGATATGCCTCCCTGACAGGAGATAATATTGAATATCACCAACTCACGAATGCTTACCATGAGTTGGTGGTACATGATTACCTACACTCTCGCAGGTGGCGCCCAAAGCTTTCAAATGAATATGTCGACTGCATGGTTAGACTTATCCCTTGTTTCATGTTGCATTGTGCTTGCCGTTCATGCCAATAATAGACTCTAACTTCCTTTGTTTCCACTGCAGTGGCTCTCATGCTGTGTGTGCTCTGGGCGTCTTCTCAAGTATTCCCATGCTCTTGGCGGCTTACACGCTGACTCTAATGACAAGTCTGATATGACTCTCTAGCGTTCACTCTATTACAGAATTCCAAAGCCACTGGTCTCTTTAATTTTTCCAAGATACTGATATCGCGAGCAAATTGCTTGATTAGGTAAATAACAATGAACGACCTTTTGACACAACGTATTTTTAGAGACGCGCAAACTGGCCAACGACAACGCACAACATTCAACATACACCATATGTTTTCCCGGTCTTGCCTTGGAGGGAGTGTTTCTCGTTTTTGTAATGCGGATGGCTCTGTGGCAATTTCCTTGCACTGTGAGATTGGAGGTGCCTATTCTTGTTAGTCTGCACGCCATGGTAGACAGGCCAAGGACATACTGCGTATACTTCTGGATCATCTGTTGGTCCATCTCTTCCAGGGACTTTAGTGCTGCCTTGAAGTCTGCGATTAGTATATTACACCGATGCAAGCTAAAGTCCTCTCTAAGGACAACACGCATCATCTTCAATTGGTTGCTATGTGGAGCCATCGTGTATGCGGGAATGACCCATCCGCGCTGACGAAGGACATGGGCCAGCGCGAATTCGTCGTACAGTCGATCGTCGTTAGGCTTCAGTCTGAATGCCACAAGTGGTAGGCCGCGACCATTGCCCTCGCTCATGATAAGGAACCCAAGTTTCTTCATTTCATCTGCGAAGTAGTCTGAGATCTTGATTAGATTCTCCATGATGGAACGATATCCATGTTTTCCTAGTCGAATCAACTGATAGTACTGCCCGATAACATGCGAAGCGCCTTTGGAAAAGTTCAGAGTAAAGGTAGCCTGGTCTGATCCGAGATAGTTGATATTGAAGATGAGTTCTTGGGGGAGATATTCAGGAGAACGCCAGAAGACCCAGCCGACGCCGGGGTAGACCTGTCCAGTTAACATATAACCATTAAAGCATATAGGTAATGAACCCACCAATCCATATTTATGTCCCGAAACATTGATTGATATAACCTTCTCCAGCCGGAAATCCCATTCGAGCTCCGGCCTGACAAACGGCGCCACGAAACCGCCACTCGCGGCATCAACGTGGATCGGACAGTCGATATTTTTTGCTTTTAGCAAGTCATTAATCGCCTTCACATCTTCATACTGCCCTGTGTACGTTGTGCCCATAATCGCACAAATTCCAATCGTATTCTCATCCGCCATATCCACCGCCGTTTTCGGGTCTATCACATATCGAGTTTCTGTGCAATACACATACTTCTCCTCGACGTCAAAGTATCTCGCAGCCTTTTCCCAGCATACTTGCACCGCACTATTCATGACAATATTCGGGCGCATCCAGTCCTTTCCCTCTGCCTTGCGCTTGTTTTGCCAGCGCTTTTTCATCGCAAGTGTCGCCAGCATGATCGCTTCCGAGGATCCGACCGTGGAGGTCCCCAGGCAATCTTGCTCCCCATTACTTTCGGAAGTCGGCGCGTGCAGCAAATTTGCGATCATGTTAATGCAGCGGTTCTGAATATGTGCTGTCTGCGGATATTCTTCGAAGTCGATGAAATTCTTGCTCATCGCATCCGCCATGAGACTCTGCGCTTCATCTTCCTACTGAAATCAGCATCATCTAACCAACTGTGTGCAGCCAACAGCCAACTTACCATATAAGTGGTAACAAAGCTCGCTAAGCTACACATTGTTAGATCAGGTCAAGAGGATATAGAGAAGGGGAATCAAACTTTAGCAGAGGGTTCCCATCCAGACTCAATTCATCCTTGATCAATTGAAGGGCGACGTCGGCGGGCATCTCCCGCTCCGACATGGCATGCTCCGGGAGCTCTTCGGCGGCATAATGTGTCCCGTACACATATGGATTGGCTGCAGTTTCCGAATCATCGTGTTGCTGTTGAGGCTTTTGGGCTTGTTTGCCCCTTTTGACTTTGGACAAGTGTACCATTGTGTAGATGCTAATGAGAAGATCAATGCAAGGGAAGAGGCGATCGGACCCGGATTATATTCAATTCTTGATTTGTGAATTCAACAGAATAATAAGTTTCACATCTTCCCTCGGCGTTTGGCTGTACGACATTCTGGGGTTTTACGTTAGACGATGACCTCACCACTTCGGAGCATTTTCATACAGACCATTTCAGCTACACCACGATTTTTCGGATGAAAATAGATCGGTGAGATAGAGTTTTAAGTAGCGTTGGAATGCTAATATTAGCAGAGGGAAGATGTAACAATATTATCATTCTTTACCGGTTACAATTGGCATTTATATCCTCGCCTGGTTGGCTGGAGATCCATGGCTCCGGAGCCATTTGCCTCTCCTTTTCTAGGCCTTCTCGATCTCTTATCCCTTTAGACCTCCTGTCTTAGGCCAAGAATGGTTTCTAAGAATGTGTTGAATTGTTGATTCTTCGTAAAAAAAAATAAAAAATAAAAAAAGCACAGCATAAATCTGTCCTAGTAAGCTGCACAATTCCGACGCACATAACTTGCTATCTTGTTTCAACAACAATTGGCCTGAGCTGGAGCTGGACGTTCAGTTGGCAATAAAAATCGGCGCCAGAGAGTCAGCCTCATAACCTGGCCTTCCTTCAAAACCCTTCAGGAAATCAGAACTTCGTTTTGGCGATATCTCCGAACCACCATCTCCCCCAACGCTGAATGTGCGATTCAGGTCGGTTTTGGACCACCTTGCCCACTCGGTCCCCATCCCATATTGTCATGTCCAAAATGTTCTCGTCCCTGTCCACTTCAAAAACAAAATAGTCACTTTGATTGCCTCTCGTGGCTGGAGTGCCATGCCACTTGCTTGAGGTTTCGTCTTTCCAGGTGGTTTGGATCGCCCTCACAGCACCTCCATACCAGACGTCGAGTCATTTGACCCTCATATAGTTACTGTCCGCTCTGTATGCCCAAGAGGATGTTCCCCCGCCTTGTCTAACTAGGCTGTTCTCGACAAGAATAGAGCTGTCGAAGCCATTGAACTTATGCCTCTGACAGGGCCAAACTGACTATACATGTAGAAAGGATCATTCTCAACTGTTCTGCTCCATGAGCCAGGCTCTCGTTGGGAGTACTCACCAGCACTTGAATGGGTGGTACTAATTGTAAAGCCGTTCTCGGTACATATCAGTTGACTATTTGATACACTCAGGTCGAACGGGTGAACAGACATATGGAATTAGGTGACTACTCCCAACGGTACATTTTTCAACTGCTTGGAATCAAGGACATCGCCTTTCACTTAACTGATGATGCTATGCGGGCGTGTTTAGTACCTTCCTGGTTTCGCGCCGACAACGGAAGTCTGACAACTGGAAAGACTCCATTCCACGGTCCTATCCAAGATGCATTCGGCGGCGGTAGTGGTCTATATGCGACTGCCACGGAATTCTTGAATGTTCTCAGGTCCCTTCTCTAGGACAACTGCGCAATCCTTAGTAGTCGCAGCCTGGACGAGATGCTTACCCCTCAAGTAGACTCGGACATGTTATAAATATGCAGTTTATGACGCGGATCCCCAGGTGCGTATGATCAATCTGGGCTGTCCGTCCCCGGATACCAAAATCAGCTGGGGCTTTGGGGGCCTTTTAACTCTGGTTGACACTCCATTCGGGTCGCAAGACTCATCCTTTGCATTGGCCGGGAATGCCTAATTATTTTTGAGTGAGTTACTTAGACTATTTCTCTTCTTAATATATTGATTTTCGTTTACCTAATCATTCGAGTAGTGGCTGATCGTATAAGCGGAATCTGCGGTCTTCTCTTTACAGAGGTTTTACCGCCGGGAGATCAGTCGACTGCGGATCTTCTGGCCGCATTTGAGAAGATGGTATATTTTTCGAATGCCTAGAACTGATGCTGTTGCCTGTATTTGTCCCGCCATAAGACGGGTTCTACTCTCATTGGTTTAGCAAAGGTGTTTCTCGGCGCCTAACGGTGCGGTAGTATACACACGCACGTACATGCACAGCATAGCAAGGTCCCAACAGCTGAATACACAATTAGAGCCGATTTTCCAGTATATGTCTTAATATTCGTAACAAAAGATATGTCGTTTTATATTAAAGCTGACTCCTATAGAGCATAAATTCAACCATCCCCGAATGTTTTCACACCCTATATTGAGTACACCTACGTCCGAGCATTTACATTTGGAAGTCGATAATCTCAACATTCAAGCCTGGAGGAACATTCACTTTCTGTAAATCTTCGACTTCAGTATCATCCGGTGCAATAACCCTGTATCTGTTAGCTCCAGTCCTCAGATAGTCCCATGGAGACCCACGACATGAAATGAATTGGGGGCGTAGTCAAAGTGGACTCAAAATCATCCGGGAATTGCAGGTGCTTGTCCTTGTAGACGTTACGCAAACTAAAATGTGTTAGTCTTCGACTGCTCGACGGGGTTTGATGGATGGCTTGAAGATATACTTGTCAGCCAGCTTCTTTCCTTCCCCGTAGTACTCGTGAGCGAGCTCGTTGTCGTAACGGATATCGAATGTCTGAGAACCTATAAGTAACTGAAGGGATCTACCTGGAAGAACAATATCTTACTAGATCTTTCGTCATGTTGTCTTAGCTGATATGGCTGTCTCTCTGGTTATGGTAATGGTAATTAGTGCGACATACAAATCTGATCTCAATCAACAAAGAAGAGTCTCTGTTTTATAGGTTTGATCTCAGTAGCAGACAGATTATAGCTTTTCCGTTAAGGTTAGCTTTGTTCTCAGCTGAAAAGGCTGGTTCATTGTCATATACTGTGCTTGTTCGTCCGACTCGGTTGGTGAGGTCAGATATGACCTCACGAATGCCATGAACCATGGATTATGCACCATAAACCAGCGATCCTCCCATAAACATAACCACATACATGCACAATTTTAGCTCTTCAGGAATAGCTCGATGCCGACCGTCCATTGTTATCGCATTTCTTCTTATTTACGCTTGCCACACAACCTCGATCCGGCGATCAGGATCGCTCGCCTTGAAAGTCAAACAGAATCTAGAAGTTGACAACCTTTACTTGACTGAGGTTCGGGGAAGTACGATAGACTTTAGCTTTACCGGTCTATCGAGATCCAGGTTATGTTTCCGATCATATGGAGGTCTTCCGTCGCTGTCTAATAAAGGCGCGTTTAGACTAGGCCTCCCTGTGGGAGATCAAGACGGCGAATATTGTTCCACGGCATATCCGCTTTCGATTTGACCATTCCGGCATTTCCGGAGTGCTCTGTAACCAGACACAAGCTCTCGGGCTGTCTCTAGCTTTAATCGAAAGTGCCGCCAGCGTAGTCATGAGGAAAAGTTGGGTCATCGGCTCGCTTGCAACAGTTGCGTTAAATCAACGCAAAAAGTTCGGCTCTATAATTTACTGCAGCTCTACCCGTTGTGTATGAACCAAATCAAGTCCTATATTATACCTAATGAAGGTTTTAACATTGGTCCTCTAGCACTTCAAACATCGCGTGTGGTTCTTGTAAAAATACCTCTGAAATGGAAAAACGATAGACTCCAGCTGCCTAAGGTGCTTAAGTAGAAATTTCTGAGGGGGGACGCCCTTTATATAGGCAAGACCGTGCAAAGGTCCTCAAGGTCCTAGAGACCCGCTTTCACTAAACAACATTGAAACATGGCATAAAGGCTTGGGGATTACAGCGATATTCAACAAACCATCTCGCCCCTTTAAAAACCTGTAAGCCTTAGAGCCAAAGAAAGCCAAAAATAAAATGAAGCAGAACTGATTTTCCGATTAGGAAACTTGTATAATCCGTGGGGCGTACAGAACTGCGGGCGTCAAGATACACCATAGGGCCAGGGCGTTCCCCAGCGAGCAAACAAACAAGGCGGCCAATCTCCAGGCACAATCTAGGCAACCTTTAGATAAGTATATAGTTATCCTCTGAATAATCGAACAGTTCTTCGGATGCCTGGACTATCCTCTCGCCACTGGCGGTCGAAATCCTAGGGCACCGCACCCTAGATCAAGCCTTTATGCCATTTTCAAAGTTGTTTAGTGAAAGCGGGTCTCTAGGACCTTGAGGACCTTTGCACGGTCTTGCCTACATAAAGGGCGTCCCCCCTCAGAAATTTCTACTTAAGCACCTTAGGCAGTTGAAATCTATCGTTTTTCCATATCAGAGATATTTCTACAGTTCTCCAGCTAGAACCACTCGGGGTAATGGAAGTCTATGGTGCTAGTTATGGCTGCTAAATATAACCACGAGTCAAAGTAGTTTATCGTAATATATTCCAACTATTAGACTCACATAATACATCGTACACAAAAGAACAGTCCTCATAACCCACCGGACTCTGTCGAGACTGGAGAATAGAAGGAAGTGGACAAGAATCCGGTGGGACCTATTAAGTACGAGTGGCCCACATACCAAAGCCCTCGACTCCAAACAGGCAAGGGAGGTCAAACATAAGCGGGCTAGCCAACCAGAAGCAACCAAGATATTGGAGTCGTAAATGGGGCGGTTTAAGACCCATCAATAGTCCATTGCCGCGAACAACCAATCAGTGTCGTTTCAGCCACAAATATGTTCCATTTTTCGCAATTAGACGCTGATCACCAACCAAATCGTAAGCCCCAAATGCAAGCTGCAAAATTAGTCGCTAGCGTAATCAACATAAAAGGCTGTCTCCCATTTCGTACCCCTTCGTAACCTTCTTCAGCATTCCTGACCATGGATCCCGCTGCCTTGGAGGCCTGGAGAGTCCCGTTGACACAATGGGGCCTCCTCCAGCTTATACCGGGATTAGCGGTAGCTCTGACGCCTTCCCAGTCCGTAGTCCGGTCTATGGCCGCGGTGATCGTAATCGCGCTCGCGTACTCTCTCCAAAAGCGCATCACCGAGTCCTCCTTGGATACTCGAGCGGGAGGGCCAATGGTGGCCATGTCCTGGGTGAGCGTGTTGAACGCTATTGACATGCTTGTGCTGAGTCGCGTCTCGTATGAGGCGCAGGTTGAGTGGGAGCGGAAAAGATCTGGCGGTAAAGCTGTAAAAGAGGCGGATTCTCATTCTCCAAAGTCGACTCTACGTAGCCGACTCCTCTGGTCCCAGAATATCGGGTTCAATTTTCGCCGCATTAACACGCCATGGCAAATCGCGAGAATCCCCGTGTTCGACAAGGCAAATCCGGAATATGTCCCGTCGCGTTTGAAGTTTGTGCTGCAAGGTATTCTGAAAGTATGCGTTTCGTTCTCTCTGCTACACCTTTGCACGATTGACCCGAGCGATCCGCGTGTGCCTGGCATTATTGAGAAATTATCGGACAGCAAGACAGTTCTGGCCCCTTGGTCGCACGGGACGTCGGCACAGGGGATTCTGACTCAGGCAAGAATCACTCTCTCGTTCGGAATCGTGTGCAGGTCTGCCATCACGGGAATGTATACCCTTGCCGCTGTTTTGTTGGTAGCTTTAGGCATTTATGACCCTGCGGAATGGCCCCCGGTGTTCAATTCGCTGACGGAAGCATGGTCTTTAAGACGACTATGGGGGTAAGTTTCTCCAACAGTATTCGATCAGCATCAGCTAACACATGGCAGAACGGCATGGCACCAAACCCTTCGTACGCTCCTCGTCTCAAATGCAGACTTCATCTCTTTCTCTGTTCTCCGGATCCCTTCTAAGTCACTGTGGGCCTGCTATCCGCGGCTGCTGTTTGCTTTCACTGTGTCTGGATTTGTCCACATGGGAATGGACCTAGCGTTCGGCGTACCGCGCGCCCAAACCGGTGCAGTATGGTTCTTCTGCCTCCAAGCTGTTGGGGTTATTTTTGAGTCTCTCATCCAGAGCTTGTTTCGCGCTCAGATTGAGAGGATGAGTCCCGTCTTAAAGCGTGCTATTGGGTACGCGTGGGTGGCATTGTTTCTTCTTTGGGTGACGCCAGTTTGGTTGAATCCGATCATGCTCCGTCTGTACGAGGACGGACAGCGACTCATGTCTCCTTTTCTTGTATTTGGAAGTCTGCCGTTCTAGCCTTGCATTTTGCGCTACTCTCATAATTTAGAATTGGCATCTGCAGTGACTGGAAATGTATAACTGCCAGGGTTCTGCTGGTCACTCAACGAGCTCGGCGATTCTTTGGTGGAAGAAATTGTGTTATATTACAAACTGACAAAGCTTTGGCTTCCAAAGTTTCTAGAATTATAATCTATACCTAGCCGTGTGGAATATGTCCAACTCCTGAGATCAGATTCTTAACAGCTATCTAATAGAGCCAAATATCATTATTCACCTTTTCTCGTATGAATCACATCCAGGCCAAATCACATTAAAAATGCCACTACGAAACAATTTACAAACAAGGATCCCTCGAACAACGCTAAAAGCAAAACAAAGATCATCACCACGCCAAAACCTTCCTCGCGCCACAGCTAATGCCCGCACAAATCGCCTCATCCGACTCACTCACCTGCGCATTACCAGGCAACTTCTGTCTTGCAGGCCAAATCTCCTTTCCCTCGGCCTTCTCGCGGTTATAGTGCTCTGTGATGACCTCGCGCACCGTACTCTGGAAGAAGAGCGGCGCTTTCTCGTACTTAGGGTGCAGCTGACCGTTGACGAAGACGCCGCGGTCGAGATTCTTCTGCGCGTTGATGCAGAGCACTTTATCCTCGGCCATGACGCGCGCGTACATTTCGCTGATGAGTTTGAAGTCCTCGTCTGAGGAGTTGCGGTTGCGGTAGATCTCATAAGACATGGTTGACCTGTTAGGGCTCTTTGGGAGGAATTTCTGGACCATGATGAAGTGGGCACTATATTTATCAGATATTAGGTTCAAATGAGTGTCCGGTAGCTAATGCTTACGAAACAGACATAGACGAGTTAGGGAAGTAATATGTACTCGCGACATTGAGTCCCTTGGCCAGTTGTTCGGGGGTGGAGATGCAATGGTGCTGGATATGGCCATCCTTGACGTCGCTGTCGAATGAGCCCAGATTCAAGAATGACGGGATATCTGGATGAGTCGTAGGGCAGTGGTAGCATTCGTTGAAGTTGTCTGATAATATCTTCCAGTTATAATCTCCATCTAACTCGTATGTGTGGTCCAGGTCGTAGTCGTCGAAGTTGATGTTGTTGTCTTTATACCGGGCTTGCTTGTCCACATGATCGAAGTGTTCTTCCCAAGGGACCTCCGGCGTCTCCTTCGCATCCATATTGACCCAGATGAAACCGTTGGCATCGATCTTGACGTGGATTCGGAAGAGGCCGTTTTGCGCCTTGTCGAACTCCAGCTCCTGGTATCCGGGTGCTTTGGCGAGATTGCCGTCCAATCCGTAGGACCACCCGTGATAGCGGCACGCTAGGATTTTATTGTTCCCGTGACCCTCTTTCTCGATGACGGGGTACGCTCGGTGTCGGCATACGTTATGCATCGCATTGATGTTTCCTTGGCGATCGCGTGTGAGGATGAAGTCGTACCCGGCGATCTCGTACCGGAGCCAGTCGCCTGTCTCCTTGAGGCGGGTGCTGTGGGTGATGAAGAGCCACCGCTTGGAGAAGATGGCACGTCGCTCGAGCTCGTACATCTCTGGCGAGGTGTACCATGATGCGGGCAAAGCACGCACGGGGGTGTCTTTCTCTTGGCCTGGGTCTTTGGCCGAGTTGCTGCCGAAGTTGAAGTAGTGGAGCAGTGAGCTTGCCATGATTGTTTGTAGAAAGAGGCTTTAGTAGACTGAGTAGGAACTGTACTTGGTCAAGGCATGAGACCTTCGCCAGTGATGGCCACCACGACCCTTTTATATACCTCTTGTAGCCTTGATGTTATCTACTGATATGCTCCATTCCAATCAGACTACACCATGTCTGGATCCAATAACCCCATGGGGAAAGATAGCCAGTCTTACACGGGTCCTTTTTACCGAAATCAGATATGAGAACCATTATCTTTGCACTACGGTAGTAGAGACCGAATAGCACTGATGTCTCTACACCGTTATCATATACTGTCTTGCTAGGGATAACGAGAGGGGTCAAGAGATACCACTACCATGCTCTCATTCTGCATACTAAATACAGTTTAGCCGGACCCTCATCTTTGCGTCGTCAGTACAATACTATACCATCTATCCGCAGTAAACTATCCGGCGTTAAACATGAGTCTCTGGTATAGACCCACTAACTCTGGGACGGAGCCATGCATGCACGGGAAGCTGTCCGACGATGAGGGGGAACACAATCGGGCTCGTTCCCGGCCATCCTAGTCATCTGGACACTGCCTGCACTCCTTCAACGGAAACGCTTCCGTCGGCATTGTTTCGATAACTATGCGTCTAGTCGTTTTCGGTAAAGGTTTCCAGGCCTTTTCGGGAAAGGAGACAAGGTGGTAAAGAATACGAGACGAGGGAATGGACGATTGCCGAATATAATCCAAATGGCCTGGCCACCAGACATATATTAAGTACCATGCCATATATTCCAAACCACACACATGATAAAGCGTATAGCTATCACAGTATATCCCACCTAACGCCGCAACAAAGCACATATCCCGCATAATCACAGCCCTCACCATCTAACGTCTATTACAAACTATAACAGGCATACCAACATCTACACAGTATCACTCATGAAGCACCTATCCTAGCCATCCCCCTCTACCCCAACCTCCAAGCCCCCCAAGCCCCAACCCCAAACAAACCCGCCGCAACATAAAACGGCAACCCCAACGCCACCCCTCCAACCCTCAAGCCCAAGTTAAATGCCCCAGCGAGAAGCGGCGACGCAACCAACGTCCCCGCAATACGACCCATAGCCAGGAATGAATAAAACGGCGCAACATTAACCGGTCCGACCAGGGATGTTCCGTAGGACTGGATGGCGTGCGGATAGCCCAGGGAGAGGGTGAATGGGATTAATGCTTTCCAAATCGGATTAGCTCTCGTTCATTAACGGTGAATAAGATGGTGTGGATATGATACGTACATAGAACCATCAATGCGGGCGTTGGTGCCAGGCCTAGGAGAACTGGTCCGAGGATGCCGAATAGGGAGCTTATGCGGGAGATCCAGAGGTCGATCTTCGGGGGTGACATGGAGTGTTGGGTTGAGAGGATTTTGGTGATTGTGGGGAGGACGAAAAGGAAGAGGAGGAGGTTTGTGAGTGCTCGGAAGGAGATGAGATAGTTTGCCTGCTTTCTTTTGGTTAGACTTCTTGTATAGATAGATGGTGGGTGAGGGGGATATGACATGCCTTTGCCAGACTCCAGTTGAATCGTTTCGAGACGTATTGCACTAGAAAATCTAGCGTGTCTTTTGCTATATATGTCGCTAGGAAGGAGATTGTGGCGATGATGGTTGGGCCGTTGGCGCGGATTAGGGTCCAGTTGGTTCTGAGTCTGTGGAAGACGGCTGTTACGATGGCTTTGATGCCTTGTGCTTTGGTGGAGAAGCCAGTGGACAGTTCTTCTATGTCGGGTTGGTCTAGATGGTGTCCTTTCATGGCGTCGATTGAATGAGGGGCTATGGCTAGGCCGATGATAGCGAGCAGCTGCAGGGGAAACACGCAAAGGAGAGGCGCGTAGACTCCTCTTATCTGCATGAGCATCGATCCCAAGGGAGGTACAATCACTTCCGATACCAGTGATACGGAGGCCATGTGGAAGAATGCTTGTGCCCGTTTGTCTTCAGAAACTACGTCGGCAAGGATAGCATGGGCAATGGCCGAAAGGACCATGTCTCCGCCACCGAGAGACTTGAATATGGAGGCAGCGTACAAAAGTCCGAACGGAAAGATGTCGTCGAAATGGCATACCGTGAGAATCCAAGACTCTGATAGGATCTGTCCAGTTATGCCGACAAAGAGGACAAATCTACGGCCTTTTGTATTGGATAATTTTCCAAAGGGGATGGCTAGGATTAATGCTGGAGGAACTGGTCAGATATTGGTCGGATAGAAGGTGAGATAAAATCGATCTACCGAATAGGCTTTCAACTAATTTGAACCACAGTTTGGCATTCACAACTGCGCTCTGCACTTCTGGAACCTTGCACATGTGTTCCGGAATGTCAGATCGAGGAGCCCAGGGAGGGCCATCTTCAGCTCTCAGAGCAGCGTAGTAGCGCCGACACAGGATTATTTCGAAGAGACGGGTTCTTGGGGTTGAACGCATATTCTCTGACCCATCGACACAGAATGCAAATGAGTAGCATAGTATTGGGATTTTCCATGTTTCCCAAATAGGTCTCCATTGTGGAAGATAAGAAGCTTTTCGGCGTACTGAGATAGGGCAGGCTTCGCGGGAGACGAGCAACGGTGTCTGCTCGTTCATAGTCTGAGCATGAATTCTTATGATTATAATATATAGGATGTGAGAAGATATCTACGAATCTTTAGACAAAGAGGAGCGATTATTTATAGGCGGGATAATGTTGAATTCCGAACTCCGGGATCCGGTGTTGGCGCGATGATCCCGGTGTTGACGTAGCTGGATATAGAATAGAGAAAATGAGGTGACGCCAGATTTTTCCTGATGAGTCGAGAATCTAGATTCTAATCAATTCTGTAAAGGCACAGTTCGAATCGAACATTGGGAGTGTTGCTGGATATGCGAGTAAGACAACTTCATAACAGTGCACAAAATACCCTGATGGCAAACCACTCTTGCTGTCCCCTCTGGCTTTGTTTACCGCAGATTCCCTTTCTCAGACGTAAACCCTCAGTATATATCTGATATCACGATGAAGGTCAACGCAAATATCGATGGTACGACAGCTCGAATCATGCCAAAAGTTACCGATACTCGCCTTACGCACATTTCAATGATTGTGGTGTGGCATGACCTACCCTACACTAGGTGTATGGCCACTTCTATAGCCATGTCTATCTACATGGAGTTACTGGGGCGCTTACGAGACCCATGGTGGCCGAGAGGACACTGTTACCCGTGCAAATATGGGGCACATGCTTACGACTATTGCGAAAGTGGGTGTCTACTATTGGCCAAGGGCGCAAGGACAATCTCTAGATACATTTTGGAGGTGCAGAGTGGGTCGGTTGGAATAGCAAAGATTTTATGTTTAAAATGCCTGATTACAAATAATAAACAGGGGAATCTTGACTACGACATCCACCTTAAGGACAGATACCAGAACTAACTACTACTATACGCAGGCTTGCTCAGCAGAAGAAGGGTAATAGAAGGAAATACTTCCGTCAAGGATATGAGCTATTGATTCAGCCCATTGTTTGTATTCCGTTCAAGTCTGAACTTGATAGCCCATCCCAGTCCGGTCCATATCATTTGAGCCCCGTCAACTCTTCATAGCGCCATCTTCATTCGCAGGGACATCTGGCTCGGCCGCAGGTGGTTTGTTCATACACGGGAGGAGAGGGAAACAGTGCCTGGAGAGAGACGTTTAAGGGCGTCACCCCCTCCCTATTCAATCATTTATTAACGGGCTCACTTGTAAGTTAAGATGCATAACCTTGTGAACCTTGCCAGTCTTTTGAATAGATCCCGTGGCCCCTTTGTACAGTGGGCATGTATATGGCCCCGCTTATTACAATAAAATTAGACTCGTTTGGGGAGCAGGGACAACGTCCGCTCCGTTTTAAGTCCCTATTAAACATATTAGCTTACATTTCTTGCATGGTTAAAAGATGCATAAACCTACAAGCAGCCCCAGCCCGCATAGAATGCCTGTAGCCCGTTGACAACATTGTTGGTTGTGTGTTGTTCGCACCGACCACAGGACCAACAAGAGACGCGTTAAATTTGATAGATTGCCAATGGATTTCATTTGGAAATGAATGTGCAAGATTATAGTTAGTTCTTGTGATACTCACGGTTCATCTCACTGTCAGAGCCATGGAAGATAGATGTAAAGTGGAGTGAGTGGCGATGCGTAGTGTATTATCAACTCTGTGGGTGGGAATCATGCCAATTCTGGGAACACAAAGTTGGTCGATTGACTGGATGCTGCAATTAACAAGTCGTGCCTGCTACAAGAGGGATAGAACAACGAAAGGCCTACATTTTGAACCACGGTGAAACCGAAATAATCAGATCCTCTGCTAGCAGGACAGAACACAATAACATATCTGATAGAAGAGAGACTTGGGATCTTTGGAAGTCCTTCGCTTGGAGCGTTTAGCATCACCTTGTAGGGATGGTATAACCCTGGGCCTCCTTTCTTCATGGACTTTAAGTGCCCCGCTGCTCCCTGTCTCTTCTTTTTGGTCCCCCGGCTGGTTTACCATTACCACTGTTTCTTCTCACGCCCACAAATGGGTCCGGCAGCGCCGGACGCTTGAAGGGGGCATCTGCCCAAGGTACAAGAGGCCTTGGAAAGCGCCGGTCTCTCCCACGGGCAACATTGAAAGCCAGTTGGTGCTTTGCGGAAGCGATAATATCAACCTCGCGGCACGAAATCGAGCACTTTCTATCTCAATACTTTCAATAAAAGCTAGTATTAAAACATGCGGTTATAATAATATATAGGATTTCAAGTATAAGTCCATCCATCGCCTTCTGTACTTAAAGAAAGGAATCATTGCGCAACATACAGGTCCCAGCTTTTTTCTGAGCACTACTCACCCTCGTACACTTGTCACATTCCTAGATACAAATTGGCAGCATGTTAAGTTCAACTATTCACGTATAGCTTTTAGGTTAACTTCAAGACACTCCTCCGGGGCTTCTCTTTGTATTCCCGGTGTAAGCGTTGAAAAATCTCAATCATCCTCGCCAGCTTTGGATCTTCCATAGCCCCAACGCCCCTCACAATGTCTTCATTAGATAGAAACTCCGCATATCCCCCGAATTCATTAGTGAACCGTTCAGAATACAGAGCAATCTTACTGTACAAGTCAGTCATGACCGCAAAATGCTATCCTCAGCGATCTACTCACGCCAACCTGCGTTCATCACCACTCACATCACCCACGCAGTTATCATAAAGCTCTCTCAGATGCATCAACAGCAGGCAGCTACCAAACACCTGACCGACCTCATCTAGACCTTTCTCTCCCCGCTCCGGTACGATCCGGAAGCAGTACCCTTTGAACTTATGCAATCCAACGAGCTTTTTACATATCTCTCGGATTGGTAGCTCGCGGAGCAAGTCGTCATAGAGCATGTTTTCATGCTCGAGCTCGACCTGAGATCCAATCTTAGTTACTTCCAGACCATGATTTCATTGCGTCCTACTTTTTTTTAAAACAAAAGAAGAAAGAGAGAAAGAAAGAAAGAAAGAAAGAAAGAAAGAAACAAAGATGATCTTACATGGATGGTCTTTCTTCCCTGTCCTTGGTGATCCTCGTCCATGCTAACACGAAAGCATGACCACTCGCAGTCACTGCTGTTATATATCTTGCGGACAAAGCTATCGATATCAGATGCGGAGAAGACGGGTCCTGGTGATTGGCAGAGTAGAACCGCTTTAATGGACAGGTGCTTCGTGGCCTGCTTGAGGAGAAGTCCATACAGGCCAGCAACTAGGGTTGCTAGAGTGGAGTTGCTGGTTACTAGGTAAGTGACACTGTAGGCTACGAGGGTTTCCATTCGTACTTCTGTGTTTGGTTAGATGGATAGACTTGACACGAAACCAAAGAGGCATGCGACGCGAATATATAAGTGAGGGTGGCTGTAGCCTTGGCTGAAAGGGTATGAGATTTTGGTGCCAGCCTTCTTCTAATATGCGCTTCCGTGGCTTTCTTGTATTGGTTCTACGTTAAGAAAATCGTTAGCTGAATGACCCTTGCCACACCTAGTTCGCATGATTTATGATCAATAAACATTGGACGAAAAGGTCGACACGTGGTGCTATCCGCTGGCGAGGCGGAAGTTATTCGTGTGGATCTGTAGCCTCACTATTCATCTTGATTGTTCTTTTTTCCCTACAACTCACTGAGTAAGCCCCTTTAATACGCTAACTAAAGCAGCGGCATCCAATACAGGAAAGCTATAATATCCTAAAAAAGGTCCCATATGTGAAGGTACATATATATCTAATACGGAGTAAATCAGGGAGTAAACAAAAGCAATATAGTTAACTTGATAAAACTAGAAGAATTCAAACAACGATAACATTCTATTGCCTTGCTATTATCGATCTAGAATATCTAAAATAGATGTGAGAGTAATTCCAACCTAGCTGAGCAGATAGCGATTCTGGCTGGGACCCAGAACCTCATCCGATGACTCCAGAGCTAGGAGGGGACAGTGACTAGGGACAGGTCACAGTCCTTGGGTATTCATTTGCTCCAGCTATTACAATTGATCAAAAGGTGAGCCAGCTTTCGAAGGATACCGTCAAAAAATGGCCTCATGACCATCGTGATCGACTAGGTAGACGAAATGACACCATACGCACTGGATACTAAACAATGCCTATTCAGCTCCAAGCACATGCAATCTCAATCAACAGCTCAATCGTGGCCTTTCGCTTCCTGAATTCCCCCAAAACCATGCACCAAGAAGTCGCTATAATCACCTCATGAATCCTGTCAAGTACACCGCCCTTCTTCTCATACAGGCCAACGTCGTCCGATAGCACATCACACTGAAAGACCCTAGATACCTCCTCATCAAGAATAACCAAATCCCCATATTCACTCCAATCAAAACTGCAGAAGAACTGAGCCAGAACGACCTCACTCCCGCCATCACCAGGAGACTTCGCGGTGAGCTTCAAATGATGGATCGGCATCAGTCTTCTAGCCCACTTTCTTCCTTCAGGCAAACTCCTAGTCCCTTTCCAACAAAGCTCAACACCGCCATACTGAAACTGATACCAGCGCGTCCGCCTCGAAAAAGGCCGCGTCCAATTCAAGCTAATTGCCTCGTCCGCTTGAACCGGCTGATGTGGAAACAGATCATCCTCCGAATAGACCCCTTCCTTCCGTTTCGCATTCACCTCTTTATGATACCGTTTCCCCGATTCCGCCCATAACCGCCACGAGCGAACCCTATACCCCTTCAGCGCACAGTCATCCTCCACGCTATTGTCGGGATTAGTCCGGCATCCCCACCCAACCACGCCTCTCGGATCAATCGCGTCTGCAATCCGGTCACCGAACTGCACCTTCCAGCGTCTCCAGAGCCCATAGTTGTGGATTAGACAAATCGGGGGTGCAGTTTTAGAGCCACCCCTTCGGAGAGTTTGTGGAGGCTGGTGAAAGCTGACATAGGGGGTGTGGATGATATAGCCATTTGGGTCTTCCGGGAGGAGCGATGCTTCTTTCTGCCTGCGCCAACGTCGCCTGGGCTTGGGTTTAGGGGCTTGAGTTATTTGGACGTGCTCTTCTTCGCGGTAGAAATAGTATGTTGAGGTGAGTTCTTGTGCGGAGCCGGTCTCCCTCAGGTAGGGTTTTTCTTGGGGCATGTTGGGTATTTAGGGTGCATTATGATGTTAGTAGATTGGGAATCGGGAAAGGTAAAGGCTGTGGCGTTGAACAATGTCAAATGTGGGGCGATGTCACTTTATAGTAGAATGCAGCATAGAGAGAAAGATGGTCGGCGGGAAGATTCAAGCCACCGAATGTATCGAGTTGTCATGAGAGGTTCCGATACGAGAAAAGAGTCTCGGGAACAGTCTGGATCCCTGGATCTGTGAGCCCGAAGCGGGATCCAACCTATTCGTATTCTAAGGATAATTGGTGACAAATAACGCCCCATTGATGAATTGGATACGAGCTTGCCGTAATTGGCCAAGGTTGCCCGAATCTTGACTGCATTGCTTTGCAGATCGTAATTATTAATTATTAAAGCTATATCATTAGTGGGAGACACGACAGTTGTCTGACAGCTGCTCAGGCTTTGGTATCAAATAGGACCAACTTTTTGGTCCTTCTTACTCAATTGTAACCATAACCACAATAGATAAGACAAAAATCGCCAAGATGATCTATAAGTGATCAGTTGCTGTTTTCACAGCGTTGTCTTCACTTCACAACTGGACGGTAACTTAACTTACCAAGGCTATGAGTAATCCAATACAATTCAACTCCCAACCGCCCGCATAAATGGTCCCCAACGCGACTGCATTTTGTTGTTTCCAAAAGCGACTCGCTCCTATTATCGCCACGACGATGGCGGTGCAGTGGCAAGCTACCGACAGTGGGATAGCGATCTCATAATATGTCAGTTTATCGGCCGGCGAATTTTGCTGTTGAAGGCGAAAAAGCTGCGCGATGAGCACGCCTTGCATTGCTATGACAACAGATGTGCGGATGTAGGCGAGGAATGTACGTTCCAGAGCTAAAGGTAGTTAGCAGATATGCCCCGGATACGTGAGGAAATAAAGAGAATCGAAAGATGACGAAATAACGCAGGACTGCATAAGGCGACCGAGTTGCATTGAAGTGGTATCTGCGCAACGCCGACGCATATGAAAAACGTAGGAAGCTCACCAAAGTGGTCGCGGTTACTTTTCTGCGGAACTCTCAACACTACATTGCGCGTCCAAAAGCGCTGGATGATCCCCGCGAGTCCCTTGCGTGGTACTTGACTTCGTTCGGTCCGTTGACTGGTTCGGGATAGCGTCCGACGAGTGGTGATGCGATATTCCCCCGAGGAAATGGATGCCGATGAGGTGCCGTCTCCAATATCTTGGTGTGTCTCGATCTCGTGGAGCTCTAAGGCGTCACGTTCACCGCGATCCTCACCGCGATCCTCACCGCGAGGATGGGCCGTAGGCGATGGAGGTCTGAGTGCATTGGCTGCGTCATCATCCCGATGGGTTTGATGGTCGGACCGGTCTACCATTGTCTGTCGGGAGGGGGGCCATCAAGGATTGCGGCCGGTCCTTTCGTGAGAGCAAGGGATGAGAAAAGCAAGGAAGCATTCCATGAAGAAGAGGTTAGTTAACGTGACATTTTTTTTTCTTCACCGGCGTCGGCGACTCCCGTCAATCGCCGAGTGATCGGACTTGTCATTGGTTGCTTTGGCCCGACAGGACAGAAAACAAGTTTCTTCACCTTCACCAGCTTTGAGCTGCGATCATTCTCTATGTCACATACTATGTATCTATCTATCTACTACCGATTCCGATCTCTTATAGATACACATCATCGCTTAGTGCCACCCTAAATCGCTTGACAGCTGCTCATCCACCTTACCAGCCAATCAGCGGGCCGCATCAGCGCCCACGGCGATTGCGCAATCGCTGCAGAGCCACACTTCCAGAAACCCCTACTCTCTTCAAGCGCAAATCATTTCGTGTTTGAGGTCTAACCTAGACCTCTTCGCTAGCCAAGCATGGAACTAACGATTTAAACCTTTTCTGGGGCACCGCCACCCATAGTGAAATCATAAGAAGTACTGTGCCCACCCAAAGCAGTTTAGCACGATATGTCAATGAACTAAACTCCTTTGGGATCTGGTCGACATTTCCATCTCCTATCGTGGTAACAATCTTGAAACCATAGTAGGTCTACACTTGCTATAGGATTGATTCCCAGGGCCTTCCAGTTTCTTACAGATGATGATTTAGAATCCGCTGTCCTCTGGTATTAGCAGAGGACATAGATCGGGTTGCTCTCCCAAAAGCAGTTTAGTCTCCACTGACCTCCATTCGGGCGGCCGTTAAGCCTGATCGGTTGCTTTCTCTTTACATCCATGGATGGAGAGACTGCTTCCTAATATCGCGTCTGGTAGAGCTAGCTCTTGCAATTGATATTTTTATTTTATTTTTCTAATGTCAAGTCTCTGTGTGGCTACCTCTACTTACTATCGTTAAACGCTTCTTCAAGGATCAATACATATATGTGAGGCAAATCTGGGAAGGACAATTAAGGCTAAGAAGGCTAATCCACGCTGAGCAAAAGCTGCCCACCCTAGGCTGTATCCCGAACATAGCATTGCATAAAACCGAAACGTTCCGTCGTAGAGATTCGATTCACCTTGATTACGAAGGTAATTTTGTTGCCGAGTCATGCTGGGAAAAGAGCACTAGTGGAGGCAATCGGTCAATGAGAGCAAGATGCTAATTGGACAGAGAAGTCGGATGATCTTCAAAAAAGAACCGACAGGGATGGGATTTGAACCCATGCCTCCGAAGAGATTCGATGACTTGTATCATTGATGATTCGAGTCGAACGCGTTAGACCACTCCGCCACCCTGCCTGTTATATGCTTATTTGTCGGACTATACGCATTAGATGGACAAGACAAAATACTTTCCAAGTCTCCTATCACCTTCTCCAGGATATGACTTCGAATTTATTTAGCCCGCAACACTTATTAATATCAAACAAAATATAGTTATATCCACTATAGAAGTAATATAATATAACATAATCTAAAGAATAAATTCCAGTCCAGGGTATTTCTGATTAAGTTTCTATTGTTTGTAGACTTAGTTGTTTCCCGTTGTTGAAAACATCCTCCTTGCTAAGGGCGCGTGGTTGTTCGATGAAATGCTTGAAGGAGACCAATTGATTGTATTGCTTAGTTCGCTATTCACACAGATCCTCTTTCCGCCAATCTAAGGCGTCTCGGCAACATTGTACACCAGTTTCTCTCCGCTAACCTTGTCCTCCTTCAGCAGCTTCAGCCCCTCCAGAACACCCTGCAGCCCGCCGGGGCTCACCTTGGGTGGATGCACCTTGATCTTGCCGTCGGACAATAGCTTCCCAGCAAGGGACCAAAATTCCTCCGCGAATGCTTTGTGTTCAGGTTCGGCAGACACGACCGTTTCACCAATGGTAAAATGCTCACCCATAGCAGTGTATGCCAAGGTCTTGCGGTCATTGACATTGGCACGCTCGATACCGACACTGAGAAGGGCGTTGTAATCTCCACCTTCAGTAGAGATGGCCTGATCGCAGTACTTAGCACTAGCCTCCAGCGAGATCGTATCCAGGACAAGCTTCAATTTATTATCGGTGTACTTGCGGATCTCCGCAGCAGAATTGGGATCTTTATAATCGAACACCGCATCCGCGCCGAGTCTCTTAACCAGATCAAAGTTGTGAGGCGAACATGTAGTCAGGACCTTATAGCCGGATAGCTTGGCAAACTGGATAGCCAGCGTACCGGTAGCGGTTGAGCCTCCGTAGATCAGAATCGGCAGAGGTTCCTTAATGGGCTCAGTTGGGAGCGCAAGCTTCAAGTTTTGATACAGGCCCTGGCCCACAGTGGTGATACCAACGCCGAGCGTTGCGGCTTCCTGGAAGCTGAGGTTGTCCGGGATACAGATTTGGATGTCTCCCTTGGCGACAATGTATTCGGCAAAGGCGCCGTCTTCTGGCTGGACGGCATTGCCTCCGTGCACAAAACCACACACGCGATCGCCCTTCTTGAACGGCTTCTTGACTGCTCTGCCCACCTCTTCGACAATGCCGGCGTAGTCGCATCCGATCAGGGTACCTGGTGGGGATAGGAAGGCAATGTGCTTCCAGTCGGTAGGATTCAAGGCAACAGCAACGGTCTTGACAAGGATATAATCATCACGGAGAGTAGGGATGGGTCGGTCAGTAACCAGACTCTCCTTCTTCGGGGAGGTGACGACAATTGCCTTCTGGGTAGTCATTTTGAAATGTGGGATGTGGGGTGGATGAACAAAGGATCAAGCTCAGCTACCGGATGAGGGCTTATATACAGCCAGGTCGATAGTAGCAAAGCCTCGAATGCGACAATTCACTCGAAGGTTAGAAACTCTCCGATCCGATTACAAATCCCCCATTCGATTCCGTCATCCATTCCATACGAGGTGTTGTCAAGAATGAGCAGAGTAAATTGTAGCCAGGCTGGGCTCGATCATAGCTGATCCGTGATGATATTTGGCCAATCTGCATTAGAAAATGATTAGTAAACATGTTTTTATTTCACTTTTGCAATTTTTCTGACGACATGCTTGGTAATAGATAGTAGATAGCTTCAAATTCAAGCTTAAACTCGGATCCCATTTCGCGGGTTCGCTATCCCATCGTCTCAATGAGGACTAGTCTCCGCAGCGGGATTTTCAGCACGGCGAAGATAGAAGAAACCAGAGCGAGACTTTGAAAGACTATCTATCATGTTCCTATGGTTTTGGTTTATTTTAATTTCCAAATACTGTTTAGCGAGATCCCGGTATGGTTGTTCTATATACACGGATGCCACTTCCTTGATGCTTATATTGAATTATTATACAGGTGTAACTATTGGGAATCATCTTGGACTACAAGCCCTAACAAGCAACAGCGTGTGTAAGCAAGGCAATATAGAGACCTATATTTTCAGCACTTACAAGTGATGGTCATAGTACCAGAGGAAGTGTACCTATGGACTCAGAGCCTTTCTTACAATTCTGATATGTAAATCTACTTCATTTTCTGCGTGAGATTATAACAATGCCTCTTGATTCCGTGAAGCAATAGCCCCCTTATGCTCAGAGGGCTAGGTTGGTATGATGGTAGTCTATCATTTCAAATATCAAAGTGGAGACCTGGTATTGCGGTCTCATCAAATCGCGGGAATCTTCGGTTCAAGATATTTCTAGGTATACAGTGTACACTACCCAACCGCTATCTCCGCCCGGTATACTATCTCCGTCCTTACTGCCACGAGCATCAAATATGCTGCGCTAAGGAAGCCCTAAACATTTCAGGTCTTATGATTGATGAGGAAACTCAATCAGCGCCATTACTCAGCATCCTCTTGGCCCCATTTTGACACTTCGGAGATAATCCTGGACTCGGACTTACGCAACACTGACCATGTTTAAGTCCATCCAAACCACGTTGAATGGCACAATATAAGCAGCCAACATAATAACATCTGCCATTCTACATGGCCCCCTCCACTCCAGAATATTGATTCCGTGCACCCAACAACTACACCACACACCCTGCAGCACACAGAGAGAGCAACACATCAAGCCGCTAAACCCCTCCCCCCCCCTAATATCGTAACAAACATCACCCAAGATGTCCTACCCAAAAAACCTTCCCTCCCTCTCCACCCGAGAAGCCATCACCGACGCACTCCACCGCTGCATACTGGGCTTCGACACCGCCGACTCTGCCCTCTTCGACTCAGCCTTCACCGAAGATGCCACGTTCAACCTGAACGGCCGGCTCCTGGAAGGCCTTGACGCTATCCGTACGGGTTGCTACGACCATATTTCTACGCTTGACACCACACACTACACAAACAATATCCGTGTCAATGTCAAGGACGGCGAGTCGAAGGCTTCGTTGACTGCGTCCGCACTGGCTCAGCATTATCGTCCCGGGGATGGGATCAAGGCGGGTACACCGTACTTCTTGGCGGGGAGTTTATATTCCTTTGAGCTTGTGCGGGATGAACAGGAGGGGTTGTGGAAGATTACGCATTGGAAGTTGAAGATTGTTTGGGCGGAAGGGGACTGGAGTATTGTGGTGCCGAATTGAGGGGGTTGGGTTGGTTGAGTTATGGTTGGGATGTGGTGTTGCATCTGTATAAAATTTTCACAATGAGGCTCTGTGCGTGGGGCGATCGGCATGTTTGTGGATATATTTGTATGGGGATGGGATAAGTCTGGCCTGGGCTTAGGGTTATTGCCTTTTTGCCTTGATTATGTATCTTCGTGGATGGTGATGGATAGGGTAGTGTGGATTGAGTCCGATGCCTCCTGGTTGCCTGATCGCCAGTATTCTTCTCGGTCTGATTTAATGATATCGTTGATATTTTTTTTTTTTCGATAGTTGCAAACCCTGTGAGAGGTAATGTTTTTGTCTTCTAATCATCTCACATACATGACAGCCCCTAATATAGACCGTTCGCCTACGCAACATCGCTACACATACATAAACACACATGTGTAAGAACTTAATTGTCGCGAAGGTCTCTGACAGGTCACGGCACAAAGGTACAGATGCAACTATGCAAGTGTATACTCCAGAACCTTGGTCGCGGGTCCCTTGCGCCGGGAAGGCTGTCTAGTGCGCAAATCGGACCTATATAGGCCTGTTTGGGGGGCTAACGGGTTGATCGTAGTCGGAACTTTGGTAATAGAACGGGGTTGAGGAATTGAGCCATTTTATACGTGCGGGTCCAGGTAAAATTTCCCAACTCTTTGACTATAGGAGGAGTCGGGATAGGAAATAAAAACGCCTTCGATAAAATTTTCAAGCCATTTTAATTTTTGTGCAACATTAACAGTTCGGTTATTGGGGCTCTTCTCTCTTGGATCAGCAATCTTATATTAGTTCAGGTACACCTACTCTCGCAAACATACCTAGAGCCATTGACCCTGGATCCCGCTTGCTGTGCAGATATATTGCATAGTTTGCGTACTTGGCATACTAGGCAGTTTGAGGCTTGTGATCAGCAGGCCACACATATCTAGAGAAATACGAGTTATAAGTTTTCTTTATTTATACACTGCAGGAGTAATAGCCGCATCAAGCATGGTAAGTTTGATCGTGCGTATGCTTGCTGTTGCATTAGTGACATATCATTTTGTTGCACACCGCACGTTTGTGCGTGGTTAAGAACAAACACTGTGGGTTCCAGAATGGCCTAATATAGTACCAACATGTCTAATAGCACCGATGGCTTCCTATAGCCTACTTGACTTATGCAGCTTATATCTTAGCCTAAAGTCAGTGGCAATGAAGGATTCCTGGTTTCGGCAATGACCCACTGTCCCAGTTGCCGATTGCGCAGCAAATTCAAAAGCCGACGCGGGTCTAGCTTCTGAATTGCGGTATCGGGAGGATTCTTCAGGCCCACTTGGGCCTGTGCTCATTTCCTTAGTTGAATTGCCAATTTCCTTGTTCCTTTGCGGTCGTCGAGGTGGGTGGGGAACCCCGTAGAAGACCTACTTATACCCCAGAAATATATGGAACCGGGTCACCCTAGGGCTAAATGGCCGAATAGCTTAGTGCGCCATTTGGTTTAGTGGCACAGCAACTCTCATACCTATCACGATGTCAGACGAGTTGAGGTCCATACCTTCGGCCCACTCTATCGCGGGCGACTTCTCCCTGGCCCGGGAGATCGCCTTCGTTATCATTGTTTGTATGTCGCAGTTCATCACGCAGACAAACATAGGAGTATGTGTATCGACGCTCGACATAATCGGAGACAGCTTTAATATCACCGAACCCGGTGTTCTGTCTTGGTTCATGGCGGGCTATTCCCTGACTGTGGGCACGTTCATCTTAGTGTTCGGCCGTTTCGGCGATGTCTTCGGCTATCACCGAATGTTTCTGGTCGGGTACATCTGGCTTGCGATCTGGTCCTTAGTCGCAGGATTGAGTGTTTATTCAAACCATGTCCTATTCATATTCGCTCGAGTCCTGCAGGGCCTTGGCCCGGCCATGCTGCTACCCAACGGACTGGCCATCCTCGGGGCAACGTACGCTCCAGGAAAGAAGAAGAACATGATCTTCGCCATCTTCGGCGCGACAGCTCCCAACGGCGCCATCCTGGGCGCCGTGTTCTCCTCACTCTTCTCCCAATTAGCCTGGTGGCCCTGGACATACTGGACCATGGCGATCGTCTCGGTAGTGTCCGCGCTACTAGGCAGCATAGTCATCGAACCAGTTCAGCATACGAATTTCAGGAAGCACACCTTTTCCGAACTGATACACATCCTGGATATACCAGCCTCGTCCCTAGGAATCGCTGGGCTCATCCTGGTCAACGTTGCCTGGAACCAAGCCCCGATCGTTGGCTGGAGTACCCCGTACGTCTACGTTCTGCTCATCATCGGCATCCTCCTCCTCGCCTCCTTCTTTGTGGCAGAACTCCATTACTCCGAGAACCCCCTACTCCCAATGCGCGCCTTCACCCCAGACGTCACATACATCCTGGGCTGTGTAGCCTGCGGCTGGGGCTCATTCGGCATATGGGTCTTTTACTTCTGGAGATTTCAACTGCAGTATCGCAACCTCTCACCACTCCTCGCATCGGCGCAATTCATTCCCCCCGGAATAGTGGGTATCATCGCCTGCTTCGTGACGGGTTATCTCATGAGTCGGATCCGCCCCGGATGGATAATGCTCATGTCCCTGACTTGCTTCACGTTGGGGAATATCTTCGTCGTAATTTCGCCCGTGCACCAGACATACTGGGCTTTGACTTTCGTGTGCCTTCTGGTCATTCCATGGGGGATGGATATGTCGTTCCCCGCAGCTACGTTGATGCTCTCGAATGCGTCGAGCAGGGAGCACCAGGGGGTTGCGGCGTCGCTGGTTACTACCGTCGTGAACTATAGTATTTCGCTCTCTCTGGGGTTTGCGGGGACGGTTGAAGTGCATGTTAATAATGGGGGTCATACGGCTAGTGATGTGTTGAAGGGATATCGTGGGGCTCTGTATTTGGCTATTGGGCTTGGTGGTTTGGGCATGGCACTGAGTGCTTTGTATACCTTTAAAAGTTACCGGGAGGTACGGCATGCTGATTCTTCGGACAGTGAGGCTGGGTTATCGGAGAAGGCGCGGATTTAGAGTGGGATATTGGGGTGTTTGGTGGTCTTGGTTCGGGGGTTCACAGAGCTATAATACTAAGTAATGTTAGATACCAGAGCTCTTGTTCGATTCTGGGATGGGACAATGGGAGGTCATTTGTAATCACTTCCCAAATGTAAGACTACAGGTTCCAAAGCTTGGGGTGGATTTGGTGTACCTCGTATCGCAGACACCTGTCTTATGCTGGATTGTTGAATACTTGGGTAATCGGCCCACATATAAAACGCTCATGATTCCCACCTAGATAGGGCCTTCTTGATAATTCTATAGGATCATAAGTCTGACCGCTTGGACATCGTACCTTACGATTACCTTACTAGATATTCTACATAAATTAAGACATGCCGCTATATGTATACCAGAGAGAGATCGTGATCAGATAGGTTCTTTTCTTTTCCTGATTGGGAAACGCTTAGCGGCTGGGCATTTTAAATCACACAAAAAGCCCCGCGAGGCTGAGGAATCATCTATTTCGAGAACACAATTTGAATTCAAATTCCTACCCCGGATTGATCTTTGAAAGGTAGCTTTGTTAATGGCATGCCCCACAACTGGATTGGTCTTACTGTGTCATCCAACGTATAACTTAAATGATCCACGAGAATGCGCTTACACCACACCAGACACACACCCCTACAACTAAAGGAATTCGGCGAGGACAAGATCAGAACCTGCGAGATCGAATATGCAATACTGTCACACAGATGGGGGGACGCCGACACCAGCTTCCAGGATCTAATAAATCCAAACAGCAATACAGAAA
Source organism: Aspergillus alliaceus (assembly GCF_009176365.1). Taxonomy (NCBI): domain Eukaryota; kingdom Fungi; phylum Ascomycota; class Eurotiomycetes; order Eurotiales; family Aspergillaceae; genus Aspergillus; species Aspergillus alliaceus. Next base: position 805,593 of record NW_022474686.1, on the reverse strand, counting down.
ACACAAAAGGCTACCGCAGGATCCAACGCTTTTTAGCGATAGGCGCGAGAGAGGGATACGAGTACGCGCCTGGATTGACACTTGCTGCATCAACAAAGAAAGCAGCGCTGAGTTGTCCGAGGCCATCAACTCCATGTTCCGCTGGTACCAGTTGGCGGATGTATGCTATGCGTATCTGGAGGACGTGCAGCCCAATAAGAACAAAGATGATCTCAACAAAGAAGTCGAGAATAGCGAATGGTTCCAGTGCGGGTGGACGTTGCAGGAACTCATTGCTCCGTCCAATATGGTTTTTCTTGCAGCAGACTGGACTAAGATAGGCGAGAAGCATGACTTGAGTGGGCTGATATCTAGGATTACTATGATAGATGAGGGTGTTCTGCGGGGGAAGACCCGCTGAGCGATTGTAGTATAGCGAAGCGGATGTCGTGGGCTTCGACGAGAAACACAACTAGGGTTGAGGATAGGGCATATTGTCTTATGGGGATTTTTAATGTGAATATGCCGCTCCTTTATGGGGAGGGCAGGAAGGCATTCATCAACTGCAGGAGGAGGTTATGAAGGTGTCTGATGATCAGAGCCTCTTTGCGTGGGACGCGTCTGAGTTTGAGGGGCTTAATGCTACTGGTTTACTGGCTTTAACACCGGTGTTCTTCAAAAACTCTAAGAATATCGTCCCTTTCCGATTTCTCAAGAACAGCTCCCCCTTCACAGTGACTAACAAGGGAATTCGATTACAGCTACCTCTTGCCACCTTGAAAAGAGGAGGAGGCAGGAGCTTTGGGATGGAAACAATCACTGAGAAGAAAGCGCTCATTTTGGAATGTCAGGAAATATCAGCAGGTCAATGTGCTAACCCTGTGGTGGTGTTTCTAGGCCAACTGTCTGGGAGCGAGTCTCAATTTATAAGAATCCGGCGCAATTTGCAAAAGCATATGGCATGGGGCCACCTTCGATTTACAGAGCCGTCCACCATTTACGCGAGGAAGATCTGTTGGGGCTTCGAAGAGGCTGTTATAAAGCCTGCTAGAGCAACGCTTATTCAGGGCACTGAACCTGTGGCAGCAAAATCTCAACATAATTTGATATTATTATTTGATAGCGGATGCCGTAATCGACATCGAACAGGGACTGGATCCACCATCCAGGCTATGCGCCACCTAATCAGCGATACGGGTGATTCGCAAATTTGCTGCTTTGACCAAACCGCCGCGGACGAGGTCGATAGTATTGAGATGCGTGTGATGCGCGCATATAAGGTAGATTTCGTCTTAATTTTTCAAACCAATTACCTGCTGCAAATGCTGAAACGAGCCTGGGAAACAGTGGTGTGTGGACAACTATTCCAGCGGCAGTAAATACTACATCTTTGGTTTTTCAACTGGAGGCTTCGTGGCGCAGGTGCTGGCTCAAATCCTGGAATATATCGGAGTCAAATTGGATACACTACTGCCCACCAATGAACATGAGATATGGAACACTTATCTAGCCTGGTACCTTGCGACGTCGCGTGGTAATCGGGACATGGCAAGAAGTGAATTTTCAAGAATGACTTCTCTCCGCAGCTGGAACCAAGGATGTACGGTCACCTTCTTAGGCCTATTTGATTCAGTGAACATGGCACCTGGTTGCAAGTTGGCAAGAGGGACCAGTGGCCGTCTGAAGGAGGAAGACCTACCATCCGTTCTTATACATCCAGCTCTTGTGGTCCGCCATGCTGTGGCCATTGACGAACAGCATCCTGCATTGCGACCAAACTTAGCAAACGAAATTGCTGGCTGCACGCATGACTTTCAAGAACTTTGGTTTCCAGGAGGGCACGCAGTTAGTAATTCTCCAAGACCTTGAATTAACGGTGGGTCTCTAACTGCTGCAGGACATTGGTGGAGTAGCTGGCTCCGACACGAATGAGAAGTGGAGAATCAGTTCTATACCGCTCGTCTGGATGATCCGCGAAGCAGCTAGAGCCGGCATGGGGTTCAATCCGCATAAGCTACGCCAGTACTTTGGCCTTGATGGATCGGTGCAGGTACAAGTACCTGTGGGTGATAAAGGCCTTGCAGAAAGAATACTTTCGGGCGATGAAGTAAAGGATGGGCTGTATTGTGCTTCCAAAATGGATCCTACGCATGAATACTGGAGATTTTGCGACCGGCTCACACCGCGATCAATCCTCAGAGCAGGAGTACTAGAAGATATTTCTCATTTCGACATTCGCATGAAAGCACTTTCCGCAAAGGCAGAGGTCATTAACGAGAAACTCACAAACACATTATGTCACCACACAATGGGCCGCTCACATGGTATCGGGACTTTAGCAGACGATTCAAAACAGACCCCATTCCTCGGCCAAGGTTGGCTTGAGCAATTTTTTGTACTTCCGAAAGCGATTCTCATCCTCAAATTGTCATACCCCAGACAACATTCGACGAATTATTCCAAATGGCGCTGCACATCATACATCGGTCCTGCATAGAATGTGCTCAGAGCTTGTCAAGTACCGACCAAGCAATATAATCGATGTCTTTGTGGTCATAGATCACCCTTTCCGTCATGGAGGATGGCAAATTAAAAGGCAGGGGGACTTTATTGGGGAGTATCGGATACTCGGAAGCGCCCAATATGGTTGTTAAGAGTGCAACTACCACACTACATTGAAGATCTCTAACACTGTGCAAAGTGCGCGCGAGGTGCGCGCGAGATCCGAGCATGGAAACAATAATCTGCGTCAAGACGAGATTGCCTTTCCTAATCTGATGCGCCTCCAACACCTAGACAGCCGCAACTTCGTCTGCAGTCGGTCAATCAAGATAGCCGGGTAGCAGAGAACATAGAAGTAGTCGATCTCACGGACGAAATGACCCGAGTACTTCTTTGCGAGGCTTCTTGTGCCATTTATTGATTGCATTGACTGGTCTCTTTGTCTCAGAATGGTGTGGACCACAGTACTGCCAGACGGAGTTGTGGTATTGCGTCTCAAAGACGCGGTCTATGGCTTGGTTGATCACCTTTCTGCCATCATGCACCGGTCGATATTGGCGCTCCATTCCGAGGCTAAAAAAGTTCGAGAACGTTGGTGCATAGATAAGATTCTGCATGATGTGCTGCCGCTAGTGTATTTGATAGATAATCGCCAGATCTTTGAGCAGTCTTTGTGCAGGTTCTGAGGAAGTGAAATGTATCAGAGAGGACCAGAGAATTAATAATAAATATGACCTTATAAACAGCACCGGGATCTTGATAATGCAGCAACAGCTAGGAATGTACACTCCTACACTCCATGCCTCCGCATACTAACTTGGAAGGTATACCGTGACAAGTATTTATTAACATTATAGTGGTGACTAGTAACATGTACTGGGCTTAAAGACCCCGATAATGAAGCAACAATAAGTCATCTCCACAACGCCTTCCCGCTTTGGCTATGTGTAGCGACATCTCGATCCTTGCCCGCACTATGGACTCAGAAGTATGATTCGCAAAGCCGACGCTAGGAACTGAATCAGTGTCTGGGTAGGGCTCTCGCAGCTGGTCTATTTCCACAAGTGCTAGCAATCCCTCCCGTGGGAAGGAAGAGAGTTGGTGAAAAATCGGATCAAGCTCCGCAGGTTGTCATCTGATATTAGACAAGCCATAAAAAGCGTCACTAATGAACGCCTCTATATTAACCCATAGCACAAGGGCCAACCCACTAAAAGTATATCTTTCTGCACCAATCATACAAACCCACTCAACAGTCCCTATGCAATCGCCTTCGTCTCCCCAACAGCATAACCGAACCACCACCGAGTAAACCGCTCCAAAACCCCAAGATCAAACTTTCTCATATCATAAAGCCGTGACTGGCGAACGACAAGTTCCACGCCGTTGAAATACGTTTCCAGCATCCGAACATGCTGTGGGCCCATCACAGACAACAACATGACCTATAGCACAGATAAGTAACGGACCTTTTGTACGGGATAAGGGATGATGAAACCCACGGGAGCAACGATATGAGTGTCAAGTGATTTTGTATCCAATCGACCGATCATGATCTTGATAATTGCCATTAGCTCACCACGGAGTAGACGGTCGTCGCTGATAGCTTCACTCTCGATTAGGCATTTGATATGGGGGAGCGACTCGTCAGACCCAGTGGACATGCGAAAGGTCGTTAGCGCGAGGCACGTGCGGTGGACTTTCCAGTGATATCCTGTTTCGAGGGATTCGAACAAGTTACCGAAGTTGAGGCCGCTCCATCTGTGCCATGTAAGTATTAGCATCAAAGAGTTGTGTGAAAGGGTATCATACTGTTGAGAGTACACGCCGGGAGGATGCTCGAGCACAGATTCGCGCAGATAGGACGCAAAGAAAAGGCTTATGCCGTAGGTGTTCAAGGATATCTCGCTGTCAGGCTGATAGTCTGACCAAGTCGCCAGGATGTCTGGGTCATTTAGCTTGTCGATGCTCCCCCGGTAGGTGGTAAAGAAGTAGGGTCTGTCGGGTGAGGATTGGTCGAGCGACATATATTTCCCCTTAGACATGCGCAACTGGTGGATACCTGCCTTTTCTGCTTCTTCTGGGTCGATTTGGAGGGTGTTGAGTCTGTAAACCGTGCTTTGGACTTCTGAAAGAGCCTTGCGGTAGCTTGAGCGAACCTCGTGGTTCGCGAGTAAGGGATCCATGTTACGGTACGGGAGACAACATGACCTGAGATGTAGGAGGGTGAAGAGGTGTTAAGGACTGCTTCCTAAGAAACAACTACTCTTATATAATCATGAACAAAGAGAAGAAAGATTTAATGCTTTTGTTATGTAGGGATCACATGTTCACCGATCAGTGATATGTGGCCTTGTTAATCTGCGTAACCCTAGCGATGCCTGGCAATACTAGGCTAAGATGTGGCAGTGAGTGAATTCGCATCTTCTAAAATATCATGGCGAGGCTCCCTTGATCTAAATAGGCATCAGTATGGATCTCCACAACATTTCAGATGGTGCATGTAGCTGTCGGCTGTCTCACCTGCTTAAATCACTGATCCCATGTTTGTAAGTCGTGGGATATCTTGATAAGTAATTTATCAGTATTCGCTATCTCTTGTCTTCGCCGCTACTGGGGGCAGAATGCTAGTTATACCTGCACCTTTTTGCTATTGTTTTTTTCTTTGACTGAAACTCCCTTGTGTGGCAACCCGGTACGTTTAAAGGTTCAGATATCACACACTGACTTGCTCGCTCGATGTATCAAAGGCAAGGCGTACTAACATAAGATGAAATCTCAATGAAATACATCGAATCGGTCTAACTTCTGCTTCTAGGATTCCTGAAGACCATAATTTAACCCATCGAGGACTCAATGCGCAAACTCTGGGGCTGGATATGACAGAAACGGCAAGTCTCGTGCGCTGAGTCCGGCCCTCCCTTGATAAACATAATCAATCTCACTAGATACCCTGCAGCTACAAAAGTACTACAACTCTTGTGTGCTGGGTTGATGCCGGCTAGAACATAGCGGTATGTGGACATGATATGCATTGCCCATTTCTTAGCATTCTTGCCACTTGCAACGAAGAGGACTGGATCCATCCCACACTATCAACATCTCGTACAAGATAAGGATACTAATTTCTCCACCCGGCTTACGCTTAGGTTCTGCTTTGCCACAAATGATCTCAAGAGAGGATACGCGCAAGTTTCCGTGACACCAGTCCCTGTCGAACAGGGACTCGGCCTGGAACAGAGAGGATCAGCACCAGGAAGCAAGCATTATGATACCAGCTCCTACCTTATTGCGATAGACTTTCATGCACAACAGGGATCAAGCAGGGACTTGACAAATGACCAACGTGCGTTTTCATCGAATGCTCCACAATAAAGCCAAGCTTATCGGTAGCTTCCCGACTTATCGGAAGGAGCCGAGACCCACGATCCGGGATTTCCATCTGCAAGCCGGACAGGGATGCCTATCCTATAAAAAGGTATACGTACGGTGTGTTCATATGGTTGCGTGGTGCCTAGCTCATCGATGCCCTTGTCCTTCATATCTGCAGGTTGTTTTCATCTCACCTTGTAGGCATTGCGAAAATGCTGAGTACATACGAGACACTCATCGCTACCTCTTTGTTGACAGGACTGTATGTCTTGCTTGTACAATACTTCCGTTTCCAAAGATGTGATCGGATTCAGTCACAGTTCATGCCAGCTGGCCGCCCTCTATCCAGCATGAGTGTCAAGGAGGCCCATGAGATTATGCGGCAATTGAGAGAGCTCGAATTCCCGTACATTATGCGTAGCTCGACAAGAATGACAACACTCAAGGTATGTTCAAGAAGCTGGTACGGGAAGTGCCATAGGCTAAACGATTGCGCATATTTAGACGGCTTCTATTCCTACCGTGGCCGATCTCTTCGTTGCAACCGGTCAGCGGAACGAGAAGAACAATACAAAACGCGGCGCTGACACGGAGGTGCTAATGAATGAGATCCATGATCGTCAGGTTGGCTCCGACGCCCATCTAATGGGGTACGCCCGGTTGAACTACATACATTCGGGGTATAGGAAGGCGGGGAAAATCCTTGATGAAGATATGCTGCATACTCTTGGTTCTGCAGTTCTCGATGTTTTCCAGTCAATAAACCGATACGAGTGGCGCCAGTTGACGAACACGGAAAAGTGCGCCATTGGCATATTCTATAGGACTATGGGAGAAGCAATGGAAATACCCTTTGAACGCCTTCCGTCCAGTAAGATTGGATGGGTTGATGGGGTTCATTTCGCTCAGGAGCTCTGTGACTTCACGATGGAATATCAAACACTCACAGCCAAGCCAACCAAATCGACCTTATTGATTAGTGGACGCTTAATGAGTCTCGAGACGACCAACTACCCTTCCATCCTGAAGTCGATTGCCGAACGTGTGGTCGCGACCAGGCTGGATGAACACATCCGAGTGAGCATGGGGTAAGGCGCTCTGTCCCAGAAAATCTTTGTGTACTAACTCGACATGAAGGTTCCAAAAACCGGGCTTTGTTCTTTCCTCCATGGTTACTAGTTTTGTAGCAATGCGCAAGTTTTTCCTGCGATATCTCAGCCTGCCTCGGCCAGATTTTATGGCCGTCAGAGTTCTGGAGGCAGCCCCGGATCCATCCACCGGGCGTTACACTACCACTCAATGGTTAGACAATCCATGGTACGTTAAGCCGACATTGGCGAACCGATGGGGTCTCAAAGCCTTATCGGTACGGCTTTTTGGAACCGGAAAGGTTCCCACCAAGAATGGGTCTTTTCGTGACGAGGGGTATGACATGAAAACAATCGGACCCGAGAGGATGAGGAACAAGGGACAAGCCGAAGCCGAGGCCACCTTCATTGACCTTAAGAAGAGAGATATCCCCAGCGGTTGTCCATTCCATTCATAAACGCTCGGTTTCATCGTTGTTATATCTATCCAGGTGTTTAATATTATATTTCGCAGCTACCACAACAGAAAACATCAAAGTATGAGTTTCGGGGATAGAAAGCACGGTCTTCGGACAGCAATGTTGGTGATCTTCCAGAGCAATGTCAGACTGCTTGATTTAATTTTATCTCTTACTCTCCCTATGGGTAACTTCTCAATAGCCTTTTGCAACCAGGGCTCTTCTGAACAATAGCTTCGCGTTGGGCTGTTATAAGGCATTTAGTACGAGTTTCTCCGGCATGCTTTTTGGCATCCTTGTTGTATTCATGCCAAGAGTCGTGTATGGCGGCCATAATCAAGTTCAGTCTTTCTCAGTTGACCGGCGATGGTCGACAGAGGAAATTAAGATCCTGTAGTCTATGATCAACTAATAATATGAGGGCCAAGGTTGGTAAAACTCAGTTAAGTGGATCATACAAAGCTATTAGGGTAAATAGTATGACACTATTTGCTATCGCGCATGAAGCAACGAGACCCTAGTTACTCACCAAAGGACCACGACTTTGCCCTCTGCCCGATTCTCTTCCAGGCATTGATGTGCTCCAGCAATTTGGCCAGCGAGGTAAATTCGTATATGTGGCAGTTTCAGTTGACCAGTCTCAACATCATGGCAGATCCCATCTAGTGGAAAGTTCTGAAAGTCGTCCGTGGAGCTCTTATAAGTTGTAAAGCATACGGTAGATGGAACAGCGTCCATAGGATTAAAGTTGGAAATGTTTGACTCTTCGCTCACCGTGCCTGCCATACAAACAACCCCGTATGGCCTTACACATTGCAAGGAATCGGCTATGGTTTTTGCCCCAATCAGGTCTAGAACCTTGGTGAACTCGAGCTCCTCTGACTTAATCTTTTCTGACAGAGAGCCATCATCAATTAAGACCTGGTTAGCCCCCATTTCTTTAAGAATCTCCTGCCGACAACCCTGGCGAGTGGTCGAACCTATGAAGGAACAATGCCGTTTAGCGATACATGCTGCTGCGAGCCCAATGGACGTTGTACCACCCCGAATCAAAAGACGATCAGTTGGATGAAGACGCAGAGCCCGAAACAGTGCATTCCACGCCGTCTGAATCATTTCCGGGAACGCAGCAAGGTGTTCCCATGAGAGCTGGCAGGATGGGTGGATTCTTCGAACATGAGTAACAGGGACGCGGGTGTATTGTGCGTAGCTCCCTGAATATTCTGGAGGTAGATCTCTTGTCGTAGCGATAACTTTGGTTCCCGGCGCAAAGGAGCCCTCAACCACAATCCCAACAGCCTCGCGACCCATGACTCGCGGAAACTTAACATCGGCTGAGTGGCCTTGCCGGGCTACGACTTCGGCACGACTGAGACCAAACGCTTTGACCTCTATTAATACTTCCCCGAATTTCGGGGGAGGCTTGGGGTATTCCTCTATGTGCAGTACTTCGGGAGGACCTGGTTCATTGGCCACAATTGCTTGCATAAGTGCCTGATGAGGTGAATTATTTAGCCTCCAAGATCAAGCGAGCTTATAGACACGTGGGAAAGCCAATGAAAAAAGGAAAGGAAACAGTGGTAAAGAGTGAGGGGAAAAGGAGAAGAAGGCCGACATGACAAGGAGAGGGAAAAAGCGTTAGTTTGACACTAATGTATCTCCTACACAAATGAGAAAAAGGGAGAGAGTATATGTAATTTTATTCACGTAGGAACCTACATTTCTAGGAGTATGTATCTGCCAAGGAGGCCGCCGTTCTTTCCGAGTAATCCAAAGGTTTCCAGCATTCCAGGCATCTTTAGAAGTTATAAAATGACCAATACCGCTGTTTTTGAGCTCTCGCGCAACCAGACTCGGCCTATTGCCCTTTGAGACTGCTTTGGCAGCAAGATCCCGAGCTGCAGTGGTGAGTTTATATTCGAGCGCGGAGATATCATGATTGTGTCGTTCCTTGCCACGGGTGACGCTCATATGATAACCATCACTCACAATCCGGACACGACATGGGCAGCCAATTGGCTCCCGGACCTTTCTTTTTCGTTTGCGTTGTTCATCGGTAATGGTCGACTCGTAGGCTTTGGTACGCCATAGTCGACACCAATAGTAGGTGGTTGTTTTGCTTTGTCCGTACCTGGACTGGTTCCGAACGTAAATGTTATCTAAATATTTCCAAGCATTGTTAAATTCGGCCACGGGTATCGTGAGAGGTGAGTCTAGCGCGAAGATCTTCTGACGAAGACTTAGGATATGCGGAGGAATTTTTAGATGCGGAACGGGCTCATCCGAGGGTTCGTCCGGGGTCCCATTCGGGAACTCACTCGGGGATTCATCAGTCGCCCCATTGGAGGGAGAGTTCTCGGCAGATGATGGCATTGTGTCTGTGAAATAGGAAGGTATGCTAAGAGAATTGGAGAGTGAGTTGGTTGGGCGAGGATCGCAATATGGTGGATCCGGATCCGGATCATTCCATTGTTCCGGTTCTATGCTGACGTAGCACCGCGGAAATCCCCCAACGTGTCTTTGATATAGTCACTCTATCTTCCAAACCCTAGTGATCTGTATGAATGTATCACTTGATGCAGATTACATAGTAGAGCGCATGAGATAGCTAACCGCATTCAAATACTACATCGTTATATGTCGCTATTCTCAAGCAAGTCAATAAAACATGCAGCGGTTAAAGTAGAATGAATGTCGTAGATTCGAAATGAAGTAGACCTCAAAAGTCAGAGGCAAAGAAAATCTAAGAAGCCTCCTTATCTGGTCTAGTACTAAGATAGACATAATAGAGCGCCGCTATTTCATGGATAGCCTAGATACCCAGCATACCAGTAGTGATAGTGACAATTGAACCCACGAACAGAGAGCCGAAAGACGAACTCAAGACAGTGGAAGCGCCACTGAACGCAGTGCTGGATGCGATACTGACAGAGGAAGAGGTGCTGCTATTGGTTGATGACTTCGTGTTTGTACGAAACAGGGAGGTCGTAGAAGTGGATGAGTTCGAGGCAGTCGATACGTTCGACGCTTTGATACTAGTGAAGGCACCAGTCTTATCGGTATAGGTATAAGACCTAGCAGGGTTGTAGTTGATAACCTTGACCGACTCGACATACATAGTGAAAGGGCTGTCATCGTAGTCGGTCTCGCCACCAGCCCATTCAATGGTACCCTCGGAGTTGTCGGGGTCACCTCCGGCCCAGATACCGATCTTGATCCGCGAAGGCGTTTGGGGGAAGTTTTCGCCGTCAAGCGCATCAGCATAATTAAGGGTTCGCACAACGCTTCCGTCGACAACCCATTCAATCTTGCTTGAGGTCCAGTTGATGGCATACGTATGGAATATCTCGTCGGGAGTGGAGACGGTCACTGTGGTTGCGCGATCATAGGAAGTTGTGTTGCCCTTACCAAAGTAATTGGTTTGGATTTGGTTGTCATAGCTGCTAACTTGCTCCTGTATTCATCGTTAGGTATGTTATTAACCCGGTGGAGGAACGGGTGATATACCCAGTCGATCTCATCAAGGTCGTCAGATTCGATGACCAACGTGCTGACAATGCCAGTACCGTTTGCGGCTCTCATTTTCATTTCTACATAGCCAAAGAATATGTAGAACTTGCTCTCTATGGTAGGAGCATCGCCCTGTTTCTTGATGGAAAATTCGGCACCCAGCGATGTGCTGCTCACCGTACCGGACGTAGTGTTCCAGTACTTGAAGGCTGACTCCCCGGAGGTGAAGCCAGTAGTCAAGGTAGAATTGGCCAGACCAACATCTGCCGGACAGGTTTCTGCAGGATACCCATTAGCACTCTCATCAAACCCTCGTTTAAGGAGGAGACTTCAATTGGCAACATACTCTCCATAGGGTTACAGCTGGTATATGTTTGTGCAGCGCCCAGTTGTGCTCCAAGCGCAACTGCTATAGCAGACAACTTCAAGATTGATGCAAGGGCCATATTAGAGTTAAGGAGGGGGTGGGGTGGGAGGTCTCTGAAATGGTATTGAAGAGATGACCAGTTTGAAGCGCTGTAGGGGTTGCAGTTGACAAAGGGTGAACTATATAAAGACAAGCATCAGGAGAGGCTTGGCGTATATGACTGGAAAATGGATAAGAATTAATTGGGTCTGAGATACGAATAACAGTAAGACAAGTCTTCAAGCTTTCACAGTGTCGTACCCATTCATGCCCTGTGGCAAGACATTTAAGTGATACTGTTTTACTTCCCTCTCCCACTGAAATATAAACCACGGATATATAATAGCAGCTCACGATCATTAGATGTGTTGAGTCATGATATCTTGTCACTGCCGGTCCGCTTCCAGCAACCCTTTGTAGAAGATACTCGCCCCCGCCATAGCATCGATGTGGAGGAGTGACAATTGGTCCATGAACAGTGAAAAGATCCAAGTCAATCGTTGAGAGTATTGTTGTAGCCTATGCGAAGTGGATCCAACCAAAAGCTTGTCTTTCCCGGTTGACAGTGCAGATTGCGTGGTTTTCCGGTATCTGATATCCGAGCATACGTATACCTCGCTTGAGTTTTCTTCCGCTCTTTTTGTTTTGCCCTAAAGAGACCAAAGTCTCATATGCATTTAAGCCCACATCGATCGACAACAATCTCCATTGGCTTATTCACATCTGAAAATACATATCAGAGTACCATATAAAGCCATTAGAAAAGCCATTGCATTGGGTTCTCCAGCCTTTCGACGTACTCAAATGGTGAGGATGATAAACGAATGGGGGCCCACTACTGGAGTATTTTTGGCAGCGTTAATTAAACCAAGTCAGTGTGTTTACGCCAGCACTTTGAAGTAGTGCGGTTCCGAAACTGAAAGAAATAACCAATGAAAAATGAAAATGAAAAGTAGTCCTCAGAATCGTATTAATAGACTCAAAAGAAGATATACCGCAAAAAGATCGTAGCTGCCGATAATGTGTAGCGATTGTCAACCTGAACTATGTATGTTTTAACTAGGGCTCTGCCGTACGGATTGTAAATCGGGCAGATTCATAACAGTGCCTCCTACCCCTTTAAAACCAATTGACTCCGGCTAAACCCTACGGCTTAAACCCAAGAGGTGTTAATTCGATGGAAGAACCTATTAGCGTAAGGGGCTCCGAATCGTTCTCCACGATCACTCCCAACTCGCAATTGACCATAGGGTGGGTGATATGTACTGAACTTCTCACATAGCTACGGAAGATATAGGCTATATATTGGTATCCAGTTAGTAATAATGCTGATTTTGTGCGTCTTGAATGTACTCCAATACGTAAAAGAGGAGAGAATTGGCTTGAAGTCATAATCACTAAATAATGAATGCTCTCCCATGGGCAGATACTACTCAGGCATCGCTAATACATTTTCAATCACACTATTCTCCCACAGAATATTCCACAAATAAGGTCAGGTATTAATCTTATGAGCCTACGTTAGACAACTTATAACGTCAATTCTTTGCACGGGATATAATACGCCTCAAAAAGAACCGGTGATCCACCTTCTCGAAGGACGTAAGAAATGCCACTCCACCCTTGGTCACTGGCCAAATGCCGGTCTGTAGAAAAAGCCAAGGAGTTTCCACTAAAGCTTCAGTTTGCTTGACTGCTGACGTAGACTCAGAAGTCATTAAAAACTGCAGGTTCGTTGGTAGAAGGAAGGAACTCCACAACCTCATCTCCCCCCAAGGCTAATTTTTTGTTAATGAAAAGATGGACTTCTTACTTGGGTTTGTCCTAAAAGTTTAAATTTTCTTTGCTTTCTTTCTTTCGAACTTTTTGATTCCCTGCTTTGGTGCGTCTGAAGCGATTGTTCACTTATCAGGGGTCTTGTACGCCCCAAATTGGAAGCGATGTTTCGGGGAGTGAAATGGTTGAATGGATGGGCATTGGTATACTTGGGATTTCGGTTTCTGCACACAGTGAAGGCTCTCTCTGTAGATGTTAGATCTGAGGGTACGTTCATCTCCCGTTTACATCTATGCCCATGCAGTTATGCTTACCTGAGGCGACCGCGATCCCAGAGTCCGTCAAAGATGCGGCCAGTACGGTAGTATATGGAATGATGCACTACTATCACGGAAACGAGTCCGGCAGGATCCCTGGAAAGCTTCCCGATACGTGGTGGGAAGGCGGCGCCATGTTTATGACCCTCATCGAATACTGGCACTTCACAGGCGACACGACATACAACGACGAAGTGAGTGTGGGGATGCAATGGCAAGCGGGGGATGGGGATTATATGCCTTCGAATTGGAGTTCCTATCTTGTGAGGATCATCAACTGCGTCAGGCTCTCTGTCCACAAAGCCCTAATTATAAGCAGGGGAATGACGATCAAATGTTCTGGGGATTGGCCGCGATGACTGCTGCCGAGCTGCAGTTTCCCGAAGTCAGCGACGGATACTCGTGGCTTTCGCTTGCACAAGGAGTGTTCAACACACAGATCAAACGGTGGGATACTTCATCATGTGCCGGAGGAATGCGCTGGCAGATATACACCTACGAAGCCGGATATCGTATGAAGAATTCTATCTCGAACGGCGGCCTATTTCAATTGGCTGCACGCCTCGCTCGCTATACATCGAACCAGACATACGCAGATTGGGCTGAGAAGCTCTGGAATTGGTCGGCCTCTACACCTCTATTGAACACCAACACATGGAATGTGGCCGACTCGACAGATGTGGATGACAACTGTACGTCGCAGGGGAATACGCAATGGACTTACAACTATGGTGCTTATATTGGAGGTGCCGCCTATATGTATAATTATGTGAGTTTGGGCCCATCCTGTTTTCTCAAGATTGCTCGCTTCTCGCAGTCTATGGAATTCCTCAACAGGTCGAACTGACTCTCTATGGACATATAGACGAATGGCACTACAAAATGGCTCAATGCTGTGAATGGGCTTCTTAATGCGGTTGTGGACGGATTCTTCCCTGCTAAATCGGGCGGAAACATTATGTCTGACTATACTTGCGAACCAACTCAAGTCTGCAACAACAATGAGATAATATTCAAAGGGCTTCTTTCCATGTGGCTCGCGTTCACAGCTTTGCTAGTACCGTCGACATATAGCACCATTCTCCCGAAACTCCAAGGTTCTGGTGCAGCGGCTGCCGCAACCTGCACCGGGCACAACAACAACAGTTGTGGCGTCGTTTGGTACAACTCAACATGGGATGGTTGGAGTGGGCTAGAAGAGCAGATGAGTGTGACCAGTATCTTGGCAGCGAATATGATCGGGCTGAATACCTCAGGGGCTCCCGTCACTTCGACTACTGGAGGAAACAGTACCAGCAATCCATCAGCGGGAGAGAGTGATAATGAGGGAAAATCTGGCTCGACAACCGATGTTATGACGGGCGATGTTGTCGGTGCAGCATTTGTAACAGTTATACTTACTGCTGTACCTGTCTCTATGGTAGTTCTACTCATCTTCACATAGTTCTTTTTAGTCCATATTGTATAGGATAATAGCTATGTACCGGATTTCCTAGACAGCTCGAAGGCTTTCCCTTTCTATTTTAGGCCTACCCCTCACTGCATTTTGTTTACTGAGTAGACGTGAGTACGCTCTGGGTATTCTAAGCTGATCACTAAGTAGCCTCCTAGCTTCAACTAAATATATTATAATAGAATTTTATGCTTTCAGTTAAATAAATTCATTCCACTCAGAGTTCTAAGATCATTACGATTGCCGGAGCTCACTGTCTAATTGGGTGAAGAAGAAATGGCCAAACTTCGTCACACTAATTTAAACAAAATTGGAACTTCTAGGTCTACGAGCCTTACCACAATCCATATTAGGTGAATATTTGAGGACCTTGTTAAAAGTAGGTAAGCAATTTGAGCATTCCAACCTCCAATAATAGGAGGTATGCTATAGAACACCCCGTACGCTAGGCGAGCGCTCTGGTGTCGGTGGTTGCGCTGCATGCCTAATGCAACCACCGGGGACCAGATATAAATCTCTCAATGTCATTACAGACTTGAGCAGTGGCGAGCAGTGTGGAGAAGGGAGAAGAAATTGGAAGGAAACCCCATAGGCCAAATGGAGATCAAGTGGTTTGAGCTAAGTCGGATTCCCTATTGTCTTGTCACATCGTTGCCAATTTTGTCGACCTCAGGACAAAAAAGCCAGAAGGAGAGAGACAAGTCGAGTTCGAGATATCGAATCAGTTTTCTCATCCAGTTCTGATAAACTCTTCATCCTCACACGTCCGTTATTTGGAGTCATCGCTACTCTACTTTAGAGGAGGAATTCTTCTACTCAAAGTAGACTCGACATCTTGATACCTAGTTGTACAGCCCTCTAGCATCAACATTCAGTATCACACTTCACAGCCCTTCGGACGTGCTAATGTTTTCATTACCACCAATACTCCAGTCGACAATACTGCCTATCTTGTGTGCACTAAACATAGATTTCGCAATTATGGTGACGAGTTACAATTCATCCTGAGAATCTGGTTCTGAAAATCCCGTTAAGTGGTTAGGTGGATCCTCGGCCGAAGATCCCCGCCGACTGAATAGAGTTGACAGTTCGGCGACTGAGGCCTGACAGAACCATGGGACGTTGATAAAATCCAATTCTTTCGTCTAACAGCGTCTTTGGTTGTGTTAACCAGAAGCGGAAGGTGAACCACTACGGCATTTGTTTAGGTTTGTGACTTTTAATACATAAAGCATAGAATCCAACAGAGCAGCATAAAAGGCTAACATGGATCTCTGGAGATAACCTATATATTGCCAACTCAAACAAAACATTGGACAGAGAGCAGCAAGAGTGATATTGTTTCAGGTTTAAACTACACGACCTGACCCGCAAAGAAAGACAGCCCCGGTGAAGCTAGCTATCCCACCTACTATAAGACGATGGCTGGGGTCGGCTACTGGGGTTCTGTCTTAATATCTGTCACCATTATTAGCGGCACAATTGCCACTATTATATTTGCTCTTCGCCTATACTGTCGTCACGTTGGGAGTGCGGGTCTAAAACGGGAAGACTTTCTGATGGGAGCTGGCTTACTCTTCTCCTATGGTCTAGTAGCCTGCACACTTATATGTGGGTATATGAAATCTCTTGCTCTGGAAGCTTAGCTAGACTAATTCACTATTGGTTTTTATCAGCCGTATTCAATGGAGTTGGGCATAATATCGAGCACCTGCCAGAGGAAACACGCAGACGAGTGACATTGGTAGGCTGGACCAGAGGGATATGAGAATAGATCTGTCGGTTAAGCTGACAGCTGCCCAGGTATTTTGGCTAGGACAAAAGTTCTGGATACTCTCACAAATACTTGTTAAGCTTTCTATCCTTGAACTTATACGAAAGCTCTTTATCACTGTCCGAAGATTGCAAATCACTATCACCACTCTCCTGTACTTCACCTTAGTCTGGGGTGTAGGAGCCCTTGTCGGCGATATCTTCCTGTGTTTGCCGCCGCAGTATTTCTGGATCAAAACTATCGACGGCATTTGCATGCAAAGTCACGCTATCCTCCTAATCTTTGGGTCACTATCTGTCCTTGAAGATATACTGATTCTCCTTACTCCTCTTGTCGAAGTCTGGCGAATGCGCATGCCACTGCGCCAAAAAGCTCAAATAATGCTACTTCTGTCGCTTGGTTGTCTGTAAGGACCCATTTTCTCTCTCTCTCACAAGTGCCATTAATAGATTGCTGGCTAACAGGATGCCCTTACCCTAACTAGGGCTTGTATTTTTAGCATCTTGCGGGTTGTTGAATTGAAGAGCTATAACCTTCAAAATGTGACAGGTATGTATCGTTTCATTTTACAGGTTAATGGATTTAACTCACATTATTACCGTGTTATACAGCTAGTGGAGCCCTTGAAACTATCTGGGCGGTGCTAGAGCTTCACTGTGGCGTTGCCTGTGCCTGCCTGCTTCTTTTGACGCCGATCTATCATCGCTGTCACTCTTTCTGGAAAGCGAAATTCTGTTCCCCACGTAAGGTCAAACAGGCTCACAACCCTGATTATTGCCATATATTTACAACCTGGCCTTATGGTACTGGGCTGTCACGTGGCGGGTGTTCAGAGGTACGGTCAGAAGTTTGTTATGATCCCGAGGCAACATGGTCTCCTACGCGACATATTATAGTCCAAACGCGTATTGATCGGGTTGTTGAGGGTCGGACACATACATTACCCTTGCAAGGAGTCTCTCTCTGGACCCCATATGATAGCTTCAATTCTTCCACCTAGCAATTATAATGAGAAAACGGATTTGGGGCAGTATAATGTACCCTGGTCTCACACAACCTAGATCCATCTGGAGAAAGCCATAGAGCACATATATTACCATGTCTAACTGCGCGGATAACATAGGTCTGTAGGGAACCGGGTATCAAAAGATAGTATCCGGCCTTTCAACCGTACAGCCGTCATAACAGATCCACATTATCGATTGCTGTCCCTTCTCCGGGCGACACTAGTTGCGGATACAAGGATTTCGAATCAAGAGAGGAACACTACCCTTAGTGATCACCGTTCGCCATCCCGTCTACTCCATTGTCCAAGCCTCATCAAGGCCAAGATTGAAGCCTATATAGGGCCATGACATGGGCACAGGTGCCGACACTATGCCATCCCTATTATAAGCTTAGTAGGACGAAGTGCAAGCAGGCTTATATACTATAAATACCCAGAATATTTGCATGATTGTATC
The DNA here is from genome assembly GCF_009176365.1 of Aspergillus alliaceus. Taxonomy (NCBI): domain Eukaryota; kingdom Fungi; phylum Ascomycota; class Eurotiomycetes; order Eurotiales; family Aspergillaceae; genus Aspergillus; species Aspergillus alliaceus. The sequence continues at coordinate 787,495 of NW_022474686.1, read as the reverse complement.
AAACACACCTAACTACTCCACATTTCCTTGCTCTCCCAAACTCTAGAGTTGAACATCCAAAACCATAGCAACGCACTCCTGCTCGCGTGGAATTTGCAGCACAAGCTCACCATCCCACACATCAAATGAGCAACCTTCATACAACCGTCGTGCAGCGTCATTATTTCGCTCTGTAATAGATACCACCAAAGCACGACTGGCCCCTACTCCAGTAGCTTCCGCCCGAACCTCCTTAACAGCCTGTTCAATCATGCGACGGGCGTGCCCTTTTCGTCTTCCAGCCTCAAGAACGAACATTCCGCCAAGCATATACGTCAAAGTAGAATTGCGAAACAACCCCCTAGATGCAACTGGCACCTCCCGTGGAAGGAATACATCCCATGGTGCTTTTGAAAGAGTTTTGTCGTCTTCGGGTAGAATTCTAGGCCCTACTATTGTGACCGTACCCAGCCATTCTTGACTTAAGAGAAGCGCTAGATGATCTGCAACATCGTACTTCCGTCCTACTTGGTCGGTATCCAAGGCCAACGCGATAAAAGTACGCGCTTGTGGATTGTTCACCCGAGCTAGCCACTTCTCATATGGGAATTTAACTTCGTCCTCGTATTTAGAGCTGAAGGCTTCTGGGTTTTCTTCAAGGCCTTTTAACCGGAGAGTTTTGTACCGTGTGACTATGGTTTCTAGATCTGTTTGATGGGTGTACTCCTTGGGAATAGGCACGATATTGCTAACGTCGGCTGTTGTCCGCCCTGGGGGAATAGACATCGTGGGAAGTTGGAACGCTTTCTATTCAAAAAAAATAAAAAAATAAAAAAATAAAAAAAGAATTTATTTAGTAAGAGAAACAAAAACGAACATAAAACGATAGCTAGAGAGCTTATATGCGTTCAGCATGATTCAGAGCATGAGTCAGTTGTCTCGGGGTTACATTCAAGCACTTGGGGATCTGACGCAGAGGGGGAATACGAGGCCGTCATATTTCCGTCCAATAGAGCTAAAGGGGACTATAGTACTAGGTTCAATTCAACTATATCTAAAGCATTAGATCCTATTGGAAGAACAAAACACTTGTGAATGCATTCTATAACTTAATACGTACACATCGATATCCTTGCGCGCCAACCGGATGGACAGGCCAGTCCGATGCCTCATCAGGGTTCTAACCGTAAGACCGGCATTTCTGATAGCTCTGGTATCCTTGGGCATGTTTGGGCATGTCCATGGGCAGTGGATTTTGTGGGGAGATTGTTTCCAAATAGTAATGTCGAGTAGAACTTAAGAAGATATGTTCGGCTGTCGTGCAATGCTCTCAATAGACCCCCTGCAGTGTAACGAAGCATGCAGTTGTTCAATGGTGCCCCAAATCTTAGAGACTAGAGCGAAAAGAACAGCATGAAGTTTCCAACATCAAGTTTTGTAAGAAATTATCAGTATCCCTATTATATAATTTTTGTTTACCAAGAATGCATCTTTTTATCTCCCATTTAGGCGGGGCTGTGATTCCTGACTCACGGCTTGGAATTGTCCGACGTGCATCACTTGGCCAAGCCCATACCGCACAATAGATACCTGTATGTTATAGCGACCGACAGGATGAGATTAAATGCAGTGTCGTTTTGGGGTATCTGGAAATATTAACGTATTCCACTGTCGAGTGACGCGATTTGGCCGCCACACCAAAATATTCTGCTCTAACACCTCTTTTAACCTATCTTTATACCATTATATCATTAAAAATGCCTCTTTCTCGTGAAAATCGATGCAGACGGCTATTTTAGCCATTCAAAATAAAAATTAAAAAACCAAATTCATCAAAAAGCAGCTGATATATTTCAGATATCTGAAGCTACGCTTCGTCGACGACTACAAGAAATAAAACCATGTGTAGTATTAAAGAAGAAGTCCTTATAAAAAGGCTTCTAGATATAAATAAATGAGGCTTTCTAAGCTGGCCGGGGTCTCTGTGTGGAATGGCATAGATTTTATTGTGAACGAATACAAGATCCTACTGTATCTCTTAAGAGCTAACTAGGCCTATTTTTTATTAGATGCTATCCTGAGCTATGTACATGATATATAAGATGAATAATCTATCAGTGTATAAAGCGAAAAGATTTAAGGGTTAATAAAACTGTGGTTCTAAACTGCCAGTCACTATACTTAACATAAGCTATTAACAAGCTGCCTGGTTTCAAGAATCTAAAATTACTAAAGACTGGTGGATTTTAACTAGTCAGAATGGCTGGATAACAGATAAAATGGGTCTTCACTCGCTATGAAATGTATTTAAACCCTACTCTGAGCGCTATATGACCGCTACTGAATGGCTGCTTATTCTTGATAGCTATAGCAGCTTTCTGACTGCTGAATTCAATGACATCGAAATTATCTATCTCTATATACCTACCTATACTTCACAGCTTCTTCGACCGCTTGATATTGGTGTTTTTGGCCCGCTAAACGCGCGTACGGAAAGCTTCTTGAATAACGTATAATTGCTGGTAGCAAGTATATTGAAAAAGAAGACCTTCTATCTCTATATTCTAAAATTCTTGCTAAAGTATTTACTTTAGTAAATATTTGTAACAGTTTTGTAGGGAAAGAGCTTAAGCTATTTGATCAAGAGCGCGTTCCTTCTAGGCTTATCTTTAACTATATACACTGTGACGGTCGTATACACCTTGACAATATGTATGAATTATATCAAAGTGGCGATCTAACGAAACACCAAAGGTAGAGAAGGAAGAGAGTAAGAAAGAAGGAACTCTATCAATACAGAATATGTGGGACCTTGTGTTATAGGGTCGGATCAACAGTGAATAAAGTAGACCTGGTGCCTCAGGCAGGGTTCGGCCTAGGGCTTGACACTTACGCTCTTACTAGTTAAAGGCTCAATTTCTTCTACTTTTTAAACTTATCAGATTACCTGTCAGCTAGATCGCAAGACCCGCAGTCTGTAAATAGCCTTAAGATAAAAAGAAGGCTTTCTAGCTGACTAATTGCTTATATTTAATATCTTAAAAAAGCTGAAAAAATTGCTATACCAATATTCTTTTATAGCAAGAAATCCAAACTTTACGAACTAAGAATAAGCGAAAATATAGAAAAAAAGGCTAGAAGATGTGCTACGATAGGGAATAATACCCTTTTATCTGTACAAAGAGGCTAAAATCAAGATTAGAAGCTTAACACGCAGCTTAAAGAGCAGCCTGAGAAATCTACCCCACCACCTAGCTCCACAGCGCTGCAGTAGCTATGGGATAGTTGGACATACTATAAGAAATTACCCTAGTAAATAGCTTCGTATTTCACTACTGGTTAAATTAGTTGAATTTTATTTTTATGGTTAAAAGCGTCAAATAGTAGTGGGTGCGGCGAAACCGCGTCACTCAGCCGTGGAAAACGTTAGGGATTTTCTCTATTATTAGCAACTGTAGTATCCGTGAAGTCAGCGCTATATAAGCGACTTTGATATAACCGCCCTGGCATAGAATATACCAATGTCAGCCCTAACTTGTGAGATAAACAATCGGTGCATAGGATACACCTATAAGTTATAAATCATGAGTCAGTCAGTTCGATAGGCTTGCTGGAATACAGAAGAATGGGGTATAAAGTAATTGTATTCTTGGTAGGAATGATCTAGATTAGGGAGGTTAAGTTACGCTGTTGTATAAGGGGGCGCTACCGAAGAAATGGTGTAAACTGTCCAGCCACTCTTTCGTCAGAGCCAATAGAACTGAGTCGAAATATATCAATTACGAGCCTCGGTTCCAGGTGGCTTCGCGACTTCGTATTGTACATCAAGTCGTGTCCCAGATCGACGTCGATATCGTCAAATTGGTTCTTCAGGTTTCCACAAACCTCATCCTACGATCGACACAGTACAGGAGTTGGGAATTTGCGCAACATTACGTAAGGGAACACTCAATAAGTTGGAGCTCTATTGAGATATTTCGACAAATAGACTATTCAGAGGAGCGAGCCAAGAGTTGGGAACCATGGATATACCTCAAATGAACAAAGAAAGCTATTTTGGTAGCTCAATCTCTATCACCAATGTGATCCACGATGTAGGGTCCAACAGCTTGTTCGCTTGCTCTTGTGGACAGAGCCTATTTTGAAAGACGGGATGTTAGCGTATCTGATGCGTGAGAGAAAATTCTTTTCATTTATCTAAGCACATTGTTCTCCCTATCCTGTTGACTGTAACAGATCTAGTACAATAATATTATTATCAAGGACAGCCATCAGAAAAAGTTATATACGCCTCTCAGCACAGAGGACACATTTTTGCCCTCAGATTTTTTACGCACGCTCGCCGAAAAGCGGCAATCACGTACACAAAAGGGCCTGCTATTGCTCACTACCGCATTATTCATTCTATGCACGGGCCTAGATACGGCATTATACCTGCAGAGAAACTCGGCTTGTAACGCTAGATACGTACTTGAATCATCCACTATCAAGGGTCAGTCACTGTCTCTATTGTTGCTTTCATTATGTGCCATAGCTAGTACTTATAATCAAGAAGTCCCTCTTCGGGCAGTGACCTTCCGCCCGCAGAGTGAGTACACACGGCAGCCTCCACAAGGGCCGGGCTCGGCATGGGAGAAATCGATACCTCGTAAGTGTCAAGGGCATAAAGCATATGTCGTATATATTTGGCTAAGATACCACCAGCCAGTCGAGGCTTGGTCATAATAAGGCGGACAGAAACAGGGACTTCATCCTTCGAAGCACACGTTGGCATCGAAATGGAACAGACGCATCCAAATAGTAGTATTCACTTCGGACTTCCAGCAAATACACTATCTGGTGGGTAACAAGCTGTTAAGTACTACATACGTGAGGCGATCTTGCTCAGCTGAACTACTAGGCTATTATTTATAATGCCCAAGCCTCGAAGAAACATTCAGGTCACGACTTCAGACATAATCATGGCGATCATACCCAACAATTCATCAATTTTCTTCGACAGGGTTAGGTTTTCGTACGAAGCTTTACTCATTAAACCACTGGCACTAACAATCATTCATGTTAGGCCATAATGTGTGCGATTGATGCGACACTCGAGACCTCTGAAGTGTTGGGAGGAGATGGACCTCCCGTAAGAGCTGTCGATGGCTGGAACAATACACATCAATGTCGAGACTCTCACAGCCTGTATGACTTTGCATCAGGTCCCCGCATTGAGGATTTTGGTGGGATTGTCTAGGAGCACTCTAGAAGGAGGCAATTCTAGTGGACTGCTTGATGTCTGGTACGGATAGTAGGAGAAAGCTTTTTAAATATACCTTGAAACGCCATAATACCGCAATGCTTTATATATTCATTCGTCCCTTGCCGTTGAATACTATATGATAGTGATACAAGCTATAGTATCTGTCAAAAGCATATGAGGGCCATTACTATCATTTCACGAATGCCAAAAGGATGGGTAAAGACTTGAGGCTGGGCTGCCCCCCAGAAAGGCCTACCAAGTCAGAGCTGCATCTGTTCACAATACAGAAGGAATTAATGAGGAGGAACCGATACTAGAGCCTGAACAGTGCATCAGGGGAACGGCCCCGCAGCCCCGGGCCGATAATGACTATGTGGCTCAACTCTAATAGTGAGAAATTCCGGGAGACTATAAGAAACCATTGGGTGGCATTCTGTCCCATGCAAATAGAAGGTAACGGTTACCTTCTGATTTGCCAGATGAACGCGTGAATAAGGAAACCGATATCCTAGCTTCGCAGAGCTTTCTTGGTGCTACTCCTTATTACGGCAACACGGCGTCGAATCATGATGGATTATTCGTGTAGACATGATCTCATGGGATACCTAGCCAGGGCATGTCTGGTTTCATAGACGCCGAGTCCCTGATTCAAGGGATAAAATTGACTTTGATTTCGGTCGGCGCTGTTCGGGATTCCATGACGTTCATACTATCAAACGACCATCAAAGGCACTTACCTGTATTTGTACATACCTTGATCCTATATAAATGGCAGGCCTGCTTTTTTTGTCACCTTAGCTCTGGGATTCATCCGTTTCCACACTTTCCCTTCTCTTTCTTTTCTCTGTTATGACAATGTATAATTACACTATTTGTTGTGCTAGGTGACTGTGGCGTTTAATATAAAACATGAAACCTTCCACTATTTCCGTTCTTATTTTCAGCCCATGGCTGCTGCTAGGTCTCTGTAGTGTGGGAGCTACGCAACGTTCCAATGGAAGTTACACTCCAGACGGTTTGTCGCCATGTGCCGTATGCGTTTCCTGCATTATATGCCTTGGTTCGATCCTATAATTGACTCGATTTAGCTGGAATGCCTGCATGGCGCCGTTTCTGCTTCCCGCTGTGAGCCTTCTGACATTCGTTGTCAGTGTGAAGATAGAGATTTCATAAAGCACGCATCTGGTTGCGCGGTGAAGCATTGTCCCCTAGAAGATCTAATGAGTAGGTATACCAACCTCTTTATATCGTTATTCGAAGGTATACAAGCTCATCGTGGCTAATAATCGGTTCCCACAGATTTAGTCCGAGCGGACGCTGTACAATGTAATCGGTCTCAAAAGGACCGCCACAGGGTGATGGTTGCGCTAGCTATCGGTACACCTACGTTGACGTTTATTATGGTTATTCTACGTGTCTTATCCAGATTATGGACGGTTCGGAGGTTGTGGTGGGATGATTGCATGCATATCCTCGCTGGGGTACGTTCGATATCCCAAACTCCCTTTAGCGTTCACTTTTCTAATTGCTCTTATTAAAGGTTTTCGCAATACCACTGAGCATCTTTGGAAACTTTTGTAAGCTTAGTCTCTCATATGTAGCCCTTAGATCATGTCAATCAGACTGACAGGCTATTTCTTAGGTGTTAATCAAGGCTTCGGCCAGCACCTCTATGACATCAAATTCGATTCCTTCTCTCGGATAAATGAGCTTTTCTTCTGGTGTATGTGCCAAATGTGCTTCACGATGACACTTCTTAATAATCCGAGGTCTCGCAGGGTACATGTGTCAGATCTTCTGGCCGTTCACTATCTTCTTCGTCAAAATGTCCATCTTGTTTCTATACCTCCGTATCTTCCCGATCATCCTATTCAGGAGATTCGACTTCCTCTGCATTTGTTTCTTGATCATCTCATTCCTAGTCACCACGCCCATGGCAATCTGGCAGTGTAAGCCCTTCCGCGCTGCTTGGGATTATGAAGTGGATAACGCCCGCTGTCTCAATATCGCAGCCGTAGCATACGCCAACGCCATCGTCAACATGATAACCGAAGTCCTGATCTTAATCCTCCCCCTACCAGTCCTGAGAACCCTCCGCGTCTCACTAAGGAAAAAAATCGCTATTATCTCTGTCTTCAGCGCCGGTGTGATGTATGCAATATGGCAAAACCCTCTCCCTCTACCTACAGTATGTGTAAACCATTAACGAGAAGCAAACGAAACAGGGTCATCGCAATAGCATCGGCGCGTATGCCTGCCCTCGCGAAGATGGGCACATATTACGACCCACCTCACGCCCAAGCCCCCGCGTTCCTGCTTAGCTGTGCCGAGGCAGCCATGGCGCATGTCTGTGCCGCTGCACCTGTCATATACACGGCTATTGTACAGATTAGGCGCTCTCATTCGAAGGACTCGGAGACGTCTAGGTCTAGTTCTCAATGGGGTCCGGCTGGGGCGGATAAGTCAGGCGGATCTGGACATTCTAATAAGAAAGCACAGGGCATGATCAACACCTCGATGAATATGTCGGATGTGGCGATAATGGGTCGGGGCTGGATACAAGGCCAATGTCGGTCTCAGGGCCCTGTACCTTCATCTTATCATCTTGAGGATGTTTATCACTCTGGTCCCGGGTCAGCGGCTACCACGTATCCCGACATCACGTATAAGAATAGTTATTGTGGAAGTCGATTGCCGACTGGGCAGACGGGTTCGTTGCACTCTGCTGAAGTGAATGATCCGATAGGGGACGTATGATAGTCGGCAATATACCTAGTCCAAATATCATTTTGGCGACTACAGATTTTTAGAAGCATTTTAATGTAAGTTTTACGATGGACTTGGGGACGTCGACAAAGTTGACCGGGTGAATACTTAATACTAATCTGTAGTTTATATAACTGCTCATACCACGCTAAGTAATATACCTGCTCCCGTGGCTCAACACAGGCCCTTGGAGACGCGGGCGAACGGGAAGACTTCCCATAAACCTCAAGGTAATTCATATCATTTCAACTCCTTCAGAGCGGCCTGGGCTCTCCGCTGAATTAACACGCCCAGCGGGATGTCTTCTTCATCATAGAATTCAATGTCCTCATCAACGCCGAAGTCACGTAGCCGTTCACCCTCAGAATTCCTCCAGCCTTCTTCACCATAGTTTGACTCCTTTTCATGATCACTGTCAGATTGCTGCGGCTCATCCTCCTCTAGATCTTCCTGCAGCCGTTTATGAAAACGCTTACGGCGCTCGATTTCCACTCCAGCTCTTTGACGTCTAAGGTCTTGGGCTTTTCTGTCATTAAATGCTTGGACATCGTAGCCAGAGGTTTCGGCACCCGCCAAGGCAATGCTATCCCTGAAGTCTTTGGGTGGTAAGGGAATACGATCTGGATCCGGTGGCGGCCATGAAACATTGGCATCTAGCGCCTGTTAGCCTCGGTCCTGCGCCTATTTGAGCCATGAATGACTCAGAGTTTTGTGACCGACCTTCAAACCCGTTGACCTCATACTCTAGCCCTGTACTACGATCTGGTGTTCTGGCAAATGGCCAGAACCAGCTTAAGACCTAAAGTCGATCGTTAGCGATGGCAAGAAATCCAAGTCAAGGTGACCAACATTCGCACTCCCGCCCATTCCTTCTCTGATGTTTGACCAGATTCCAATGTCATAGGGAAATTCCTGTTTCCTTATACGCACGCGGACACCACCAGGACCTTCCAAGTACCCACCGTAGTGACGGGCCCGTCGCAGCAATGTCGCGTGTCTCTCAATTTCCCATGACTCGATGGTGGTGGTGTTAACGCCAAGTGAATAGAGAGTCCGCGCCAGAAGTATCAACAACATGAACACGGTTAGACTGTTTACAACACAGAGAACAAACAGATGAGCTAACTGCACGACACTGGGGCCAAGGTACTAAGAAAACTGTCAGCGCAACGCAGAAATCTGGGAAAACCATCTTCTTACGCTAGGAAGGTTCCTAGACGCCCAGACAATCGACGCCCTTTCAAACAAGAGAGTTTCGAGATAACACATGCCCACGACTGCCCAGAACAGGAAGCGTACGAAATGAGGAAACGTGAAATGCGAAACGCAGTTTGATGTCCACGGGCAATGATGGTCCATCTTGGGAATGCATCTAACACAAAGTTAGCCTAACGAAAAGCTTCAGATGCCAGTTGCATATATCGCTCACCTTTGGCATGTCTTACAATGGTGTGCACGTGGTGGTTTGAAGGCTTCACATCGACGGCACCATCGCTGCCGGCCACTAGCACGGTCCGCTTCCGATTGCTTGCTGTCTAAGGGTCTCCAGTGTCTTGGAGTGCGGCCCGGATCTACAGTGCATGATCTATAGTAGCATACCCAGATACAAAGGGCGAGAGCGTTGATGCGCCACACTTCCTGTTCCCTTAGCGGCGCTGGCTCGAAATATTTAAAGAAATACAGCGACGTATATGCGAGAAAGCTGATCAGCACACAGACCGCTGGAATCGCGAGTCGCGATATATTGAACGAAGAGCAAAGCATTCTGCTGTCCGGGCATGATCTGGCACAACACGCAGTGTCTTATTAAAGATGCAACATGGTTGTTGACACTGGGCTATCATAATAATGTTGAGTTTGGAAGGAATGGGCCAGAATTCGCTGACTAATCACCGTTCACGTGGCAAGCGCCAATCATGTGCGTGGAAATACTATCCTCCATTTGCTTCTCTGCCGAATTAACTATCCTCCACCAACATATCATTCAATCATCCAATTCCTTTGTATAAAAAAACATTTCCCATAACCTTATCAATATTGGTTTGATCAGGTATTTTACGAGCAATGGTCCCTCATTTGTATAAGTACCGCCTCTGAGGATGCCCATCACGGCCCTTCCCCCAACCACAGTCCGGGCGATTGGCTCAACATCTGTAATATCGGACCCATGTTCGGTTGTGAAGGAGCTGCTAGACAATGCTTTAGATGCTTCCGCAGCCTCCATAGGCATTGAGATCTCTCCGAACACGGTTGATGTGATACAAGTAAAAGACAATGGACATGGAATTCCTTCCAGCGACCATGGTTTCGTTTGCAAGCCTGCCTTTACTAGCAAAATCCAAACCGTTGAAGATCTTCGAAACCTTGGAGGTAAGTCTTTAGGATTTCGAGGAGAAGCACTTGCCAGTGCTGCCGAGGTATCGGGTGGTGTAACTGTCACTACTCGGGTTGAGGCAGAATTCGTTGGCACCTCCATCAAGTATGGAAGAAATGGAGAGCTCATCAGGTACTTGTGGTCTCCACTCAATTACGGCCTTGTGGCTAACTTTTGGTGCATGAAGCTCTCAACGTGCATCGCACCCGGTGGGCACGACAGTCCGTATAATTGATCTTTTTAAACATATCCCTGTCCGGAGACAAACTGCTTTGAAGAACGCCACGAAGACTTTGGCGCGAATCAAGAAGTTAATACAGGCATACGCTATGGCGCAGCCCTTAAAGCGACTTTCACTAAAAGTCTTAAAAGCTAAAAACGAAAATAATAACTGGATCTACGCCCCGGCGCGGGACGCAACAATTATAGGCGCAGCATTTAAGGTTATTGGGAATGATGTTACCTCTGGTTGTGTTGTCAAAGAGTGGCCCGCTGAAGGCGATATAAGCCTGGAACGATCACAAGCAGAGTATACGTCCCAATTCAGGCTCTCGGCCCTTCTTCTGGATCTCAATGCCGGTATGTCCTCCTTTTATCTGTCAAAACCATATCTAACAATGGCAGATTATACAAAAATGAGCAGCACTGGCCAGTACCTAACTATAGATGGTAGACCCATATCCAGCTCTCGAGGAATCGGTCAACAGATCTCCAAGCTATATAAGACTTATCTTCGTTCGGCTCTTTCCCGCATCGAGGGTAATCCGTCAATAACTGATCCGTTTCTCTGTCTGCATATTCAATGCCCTGAAGCAAGTTATGATGTCAATATAGAGCCAGCGAAAGATGATGTGCTATTCGAGAATCCCCAAAGACTTCTCTCACTTGTGGAGGACCTCCTCCGGAGTATGTACGGTGAAAAGGAGACCCGTCGTGAGAAGCGATCGAACTGTACAAAAGATAAAGGTAATATATCAGATAGCAGTACATTTGACCTCCTTTTAGCCCGAAGAAGCCCATCTGAAGACTCCCTGCTTCCTACGAATGCGGACCCAGACCTTCTTCCGACTAGCTTTATTCCAGCTCGCTCTCTAGCTCAGCCAAAAAGGGTTTCGCATGGTTCACACGTTATAAGGAGCCAAGGCTCAGCCTCTCCTCGAATGGATGGAGGATCAGGTATTGAGAGCCGCAGAGGGTCAAACGGTCAGGTATTTGGGAACCCATGGTCTATCACAAAGCGCGATGCTCCGTCTCGCAAAGCCTGCGAAAATAAAACAGTCCATCGACCGACAGTGGATAAGCATTCACTAGTATCCGCAGAAAGACGCAGGGGTTCACAAGAGACACCGCGAAGGTACTCAGCAGGTTCCCTTTTACCCAGTCCAACCACATCAACGGCATCAGCGTCGGATTTTCCGCCAGATTCACGATCCCTTCGAGCTCCCCAGGCGTCTCCCACGAATCCTTGCTGCGCAGAAGCTAAAAGGGCCTCGAGACAACGTGCCAGGGAAAGGTATGGCAATGGAGCTTTAGACACCTGGTTTGGGAAGACTACCCATGCGGCATTTTCCCGGATGGCTACTGAAAAGCGATCGGACGGCGATCAGGAAGAGCGTCCGTTGAGTCAGTTAGCGCACGAGCGCTTTCAATCGCAGGAGCAGTCATCGCCTGAGTTATACGAAAGTGCGAGCCGCGCAACGCCTACTCAGGAAGGCTCTCATTCTAATACCACTGAAAACCCAGTTGTTTCCTGTACTCCACCCCAGGATCTTACTTATAGAGTACCACTGCAAAGTTCAACTTCAGAAGTGAGGAGCAGACGTCAAGACTTTCCTGTTCTCAATCAATGGTCCTCCAGACTGCATAACCATTCTATGATTGATCCAAAGTCGGATCTAGAAACTGCCCTTGATTTCGAGAATCGAAAGAAGGAAGCTATTCAAAAGAGACGAGAGCAAATGAAGGGTCAATCGAGACAATCTAGCTCGACTAACTCACCACACTTGAGCAGATACCTTGCTGCGCGTGCGGATCTTCATTCCGAGCCAAACGGATCCACAGCCCCCAAGGACAATTCGTCACCCTTCACAGAAGTCACGCTGAAACAAGTCTTGGACCCTCATGACCCAAGAGCTTACCTTATGCGAAGCCAGGACACAAGCCGACAGGTTGGGCAATCGAAAGATGCCAAAGTTCGCCGCATTAACACCAATAAATTACCATTTGAACAGATACCAGAAGGATCTAAGTTGCACGATGTAGGTATCAATCTACCTGCTAAACTTCCGGACCTGTTTGTATTATCGGAGCAAGCATATAAGAACGATCTATATACCCGGTGTGGAGAACCATTCGAAGCATTCTCTACGTCTGATTTACAACCCAATCTCATTTCGCTATGGACATCTAGATTGACCATTTTGATCAAAGACACATACAACATTGAGGGATATGAAATTCTTGCACCACAATTTGACTTTTCCGCCTTGACTCAAGCATCGAGCGACTGCCGCAACTGATACATCTTTACCCATCTATCTGTCTAGAGAGCGACATACAAACCTCGTGTCCATTCGATTTCCTTGGACTGAATCGATGAGACAGACTGTGTTACAATTATTTACGACACCTACCTAACATGAAAACAAGATACACCACGACATGAATGAGTGGAGATAATTACCGGAGTTAGTAACCGGAACGTCACAGCAAAAATTACCAAAGTATGACATCAACCCCGACACAACAACCATAAAAAGCCTGCCGATCATGCACCCTTGGATCAATTGCACCCAATATCGCAAAAATGGATATATACGGCTCAAAAAAGCCCATGGTCGACATCGACCGAACAATTGACCGATTAGGCAGCCAAAAGCCCGCCCCGGGCTTAACCACTGGCGACGTCGGCATCTTCAAATCGACTATCTTGCCCTCATTCACCTTACACACCGGGCTCTCAATTGCCTCTTTTATCGCGGCGAAAACTACTGACAGAGGCGAGATCAAGGATTGGTGTTGGCCATCCAGTCAAGTGATCAACGCCTGGTGGAGCGCTGTTGGCCGCCAGGTCTTTTACGAGAATGTCTCCTTTTCAAACGCCTGGGAAGCCATCCCCTGGACAGAGAAAATACTACTCAGCTGCGTAACTATCTGGGGTACTCGACTATTCTACCGTATCTCAAAGAGAACCATTACCCGCGGAAAAGACGATCCGAGATACGACGAGCTAAAATCGCAAGACCCCGGGTTCTGGAAATCCGCTTTCTTCAAGCTTTTCCTTCCTGAGGCAGCTTTCTTGACTCTAATCACCCTTCCGTTTACCCTACCTTTCCGGTTGACTGAGTCATCTTTGAATATCGGTGCTGACACTGCGGCAACTATTCGTGGTCTCGGCGTCGCACTCTTCAGCGCTGGTTTCGCGATGGAAGCTATGGCCGATTGCCAGCTAGAACTTCACCGCCAGGAACGAACTGACCTGTGCCGCCATGGTGTCTGGAGTATCGTCCGTCATCCGAAGTAAGTCCTATCTACAACGCTCTCTCAATTGAAGAGTCAGTCCTAACGGGGATAATAGCTACTTGGGTGATGCTTTAGTCCACATCTCTTTCGTCGTTCTCAACGCCGCTAGCAACTTTAATCCTCTTGTCCTTCTTGGTCCCGTCGCAAACTACGTCTACCTCCGCTTCGTAGGCGGCGACAAGCAGAACGAGGAAAGTCAGGAGGCCCGCTACAAGGAGCAAGATCCGCATAAATACGAGCAGCTGCAGACGTGGCGTCGTGAGAAGAACAGCTTCTGGCCGAGTCCTTCGGAATTAGCCAACCCATGGACTTGGGCCGTTCTCGGCTGTGGATTAGTTGGAGTGGTTGTGGAAGAAGTAGTCCGGGGGTGGGCCCTTCGGTAATTTCGAAGCAGAAGCATACCAGCATACCATATATTGATGTATAATATTTGTACTTCGATCACAAAATCGCTTTCATGCATACAGGTTTCCGTGCTTCAACGAATCCTAGACGTCATATCGTAAGTAAAACCCGAAAGCAACATAAATCTACCGAAAACCCTATACCAAAGGAATTCAATACCCCTTCCCCCTCTTATACTCATTGAGCAAATCCAACCCGTTTTCGATCCTCCCGATATTTACTTTCAGAATATCCAATGACCTTGGGAGATACTCCACGCCCAACGAGCTGACATGCGGACTAATCTGCACGTTCGGGGCCTCCCACAACGGATGCTCAGCTGGCAGGGGCTCTGGATCCGTCACATCCAGCGCAGCACCGCTTAAGTCGCCCGATTCCAGCGCCGCAATCAGTGCATCTTGATCCACGACTTTTCCACGGGAGATATTCGTCAGGTACGGCTTCGGATGTTTGGGTCGCGTGTTAGCTGCCAGGAGCGCGAACTCCTTGGCGCCGAGAAGATGCGTTGTCTGCGGTGTTAACGGGAGCGAAATAACCAGGTGATCGAGGCCCAGAGAGAGAAATTCGTGGATGGATGCTTTGTCAGTGCCATGGTGCCAGGAGACCGGGATTGTGCCTTCTTTGTCGCCCGTCCCAGGCACGATATACCCGTTGTCGTGTCGGGATGCCGGCGTAGGTCGCGGTGAGGCTGTGTAGGCGTGGACCTCCATTCCTAGTGCCTGCGCGACTCGGCCAACTGTGATCTTTTGTCAGTTCGATCTCGTTGCGCAGGATAGGTGTAGATCCTACTCTGTCGTCCGATGCTGCCATATCCCAATATCCCAACCTTCTTCCCGACCTGATCGTGGATTCGCTGCAAGTGACCGTCGACATTACCGCGCCATACATGCTTCTTCTGGTCTTCATACGTGTAGGCGAATTTGCGCGAGGCAACGAGCCAATTCATCAACGTCCATTCGGCAATCGGGGGCCCGTGAACACCGGAGCTACTTGTTAGGGGGATCGTGGTTTCCGTGAAAATGGGATGGTGGATGGAGTGGTCTAGGCCAGCCGAGAGGAAATGGATGAGTTTAATGCTGTTATGGGTTAAATCCGTGCGCTGTTGCATTGATGCATGCGTAGAATACGTACTTCTCGGCATCCTCGGGGTTCGGCAGATTCGTGAATGTGACGATGTAGGTTACTTGGCGAGCCAGTTCTACACAATTATCCGCAGTTTATCAGTATCGGTTATATGGATACATTCGTTCAACATAAGATCTCACCGCTGGGAATTGCCTCTCCTCGCTTCAACGCTATACTCGACACTTCCACTGGGGAGAACTTCACCCGGAGTGCTTCCAATACGTCCGGCGCCAAGTCCTCGTAGAATGCGACGAGTATATGCTCCTTAGGCAGCGCTGCGTCGCCCATTATGTCTGTGGTAGCTGATGTTTCTCTCGATAATCTAGTGCAATGTGAGAATTGGAGAAGCCCAGGTGATAAAAGGTACACAATGTCGCAATTGAAAGGGAATCGCACGTGGTCCTTTGTTAGTGGGGTTTAGGATTTAATTTTCCTTATCAATAATCAATTCAATTCAATTCAATCTCCACACCTTCTTGGATTGGATTTCTAATCCCATGCAATCTCCACATCTAAACGCTCTGATAGGCTTCCTTTTCCTAGAGGTACAGTATACGCCCTTATCAATAACACGGCTTGAAAAGGTCTTGGTCAGCTAATCAGCTCGCTAGGAAGTGACCAAATATGGACTACTCAGAGCATTCGGTGCAACGAGTCTACACACATCCCAAAGTCTAGTCTTGAGAGAGAGAAACTGCCTTTGAACATATTCTCCCCGTATTCTTGGCAAGAGTTTATACAAGAGTGACTCTTTTACTGTTAGAATGCCGAAGACGCACGGGTTCATCCGCGCAACCCCGGGCTCGTGCCGTGTGCGTGCCATACCATGCTTTCACTGTAAGTGTCTCTGTCAGTTGCATAATTATCAGACTAACAGGGCGTCAAAGACCCGTTGTGATCTGGAGATACACCCGAGAGGGGTCGGATGTAACCGTTGCGTTTTATAATCTCATTCCGGCTAATCTGTCGTTCTGTGAGGCCTGTGCTAGTGCTAGTGACTAACATTCTCTCGTATTCTCATCCTCCCTAGACATTTTCTCTTTCAGGTCCCACATTATCTAGGAGAGCCTCTTGAATGGATACCCAAAACACAGTGGCTACGGCTACGAACAATGACGACGCTGTGCAGCTGACTTTCTTCAGCACAGGAACATTGCGCATCAGACCCACGATGCGCTCACAATCTGCGAGCAGCTTTGCGCTGCTTCGTCGGATAAAGTCGCTGTGCGACAGGCGATGGACAGAGCCGTTTCCAGTTGGGGTCTTCTTGATCCGCCACCCAGAAGGACTTTTCCTTATGGACACCGGTCAATCTCCCTGCTGCATTGACACAGGCCCTCCCCCTCGCTTGGCGCTTTTCAAAGGCCGTCACAGCGAATTCACCATCCAGCGTCAAGAGGGCATCCTGGAGCAGCTCCACAAGCATGGTATCAGGGTGGCTGATCTCAAAAGCGTCATTCTGAGCCACCACCATAAAGACCATATCGGCGGCCTACATGACCTGCTCACCGAAGCCCCAAATCTCCCCGTTTACATCAGTCGTCAAAACTGGGAAGCTTTCGGAAAGCATCCGCTGCTCGCAAGCATGGAGGGCGCAACATCCAATCCCTGGCCGAAATGCTTTACACCGAGAAAAATAGATTTTGAGTCCCATCCGGTGGGGCCGTGGCAGCAGTCTTATCCTCTGACGGAGGATGGCAAGATTGTGATTGTGGATACATCTGGGCATGCACCCGGTCATGTCAGCGTTATCGTCTACGGTGATGACGAAAGCGAGGGAGGGGGAAAGGTCACATACTTCCTTCCGGGAGATGCGACATTCAGTCTAGATCTTCTAGAGAAGGAGGACCCGGGCGGTATTAATGAGGATCCGAAGCGTGCCGTGCAGACCCTTAAAACCATCAATGAGTTTGCAAGAGGGACTGATGTGGTTGTACTGCCGAGTCATGATACCACTACGCCTCAGCTGCTTGCTGATCGGGCAGTGTACCGGCCCAGCCAACGTGAAGTTGAAATCCATTGAATGTATCACGGCCATACATACAATCTTCAGCAGCTCTATTCCCTATTATCCACCTCCCAAACCATCGAATCGTGCACAGACCCATCTACCCCCCTCTCCAACCTCACCTCAAACCCCAACCTCTCATAAACAGCCCTGCCCTGGGCCGTCGACGCCAAATAAACCGGCACACCCTCCTCCCTGGCCCTCTCCAACCCCCCACTGCACAAGCATCGTCGCAAACCCCCTCCTCCTTGCCCCGGGATGCGTCCCTAAATATCCACATCTGCTTCATCCGCACACACACACACACACACAACCTTTACCCCCTACCTCCCCCCACCCCCCAAAAAAAAAACCAAAAACAGGGAAAAGGGGAGAAATACGATAATGCCTCCTCCCCGCCATAACCAGTTCTTGCTTCTCACAGTTCTCCCCAAAATTCCTCTCACAGAACCCCGCATCACAGCTCACGGACCACGGCAGAGCGAACCCATCCTCTACCGGCTCCGCGTCATCAGCAGAGATAGGGGCTGGGAGACACCAGAGCGCGAAGCCGATGATCCGAGGCTCGTTTTTGGCGGGGTCAGCGTCTGTGTCGATTACTTTTAGGAAGCGTTTGCGGGGGTCACGTATTTTGTTAGGGCGGTTGTCCATCAGGCGTGGACGTCGGGGGTGCGGGGGAAGAGCTTTCTGTTGAAGGGGTCGGAGAATGTGATGAAGTAGAGGGTTGCGAAGGTGGGCGTGTCGGGTTGGGTGGCGGGGTGGAGTTCTAATAGCATTTTCTCCCCTTTTCTTTTAGCTTTGTGTGAGGTTGTTATGGGGGGGAGGGGGGTGTATAGGGTGAGGGTTTCGAGATGGTATGGTGTTGGAAGCGAAGCCTGTATGGGGTTTGTTTGTGCCAAGATTAGTTAATTTATTTAGTCTAGGTGGTTACATTGGTTCTATTCCATGTTCGGTTTTAGTCGGATGGGCCCGGCTACGGTGTTGGTGTGATATAGTAAGGAGATAGGGGATTGGATTCTTGGAGGATGGATATACTTGCTGCCTGTCAAGGCTCATGTATTGTGTTTTGTTTGCTGTGTACTACTTGCTACACAAGTGCTGGCTGGGTGTCTGCCCTAAACTCTTGTTTCTCAAACGATCAAGCGGCATTCGACAGAGTAAGACATCGGTAACGAACTTACAGGAGCTAGGAGTTGAAAGCAGAATTCATTTCCTATTTACTTACACCCAAATCTATGTACAGTATATAACCATGAGAGCGACAGCACTAAGTACAAGATGGCAGTAGTTCGTAAGATTGGGAGCCTTATAGAGATATAACTGTGCACACACACACACACACATATAAGATCCTACTAAACATCAGATAACAATGACAAAACCAAGACACTCATAAAGATATCACAGTCAATCCTTCACAACACCATATACAAGCATTAACCACATCAAGGCTTCTCACATGACCGTTCTGGCATCGTCACAGGACCACGACTGGAAGCATCCTGGCTGCGCGGTTGGGAAGGCAAAAACGACCTTCGATTATGCTGGCCATGGTTTGTCGACGCGCGACTCTCGCCACCACCCTTCGTTGCTTCAATTTCCCGTTTAACGCCTTCGTACAGATATTCGATGTACTGGATCTCCTCCTGGACGTCAAGCTCGCACCCATCCAGACAGAGTTCGCGTTCTCGCTGCTCAATGTATTCACGAATATTGCGCCATTCATTCTGGTAGTGCTTCAGTCGATCTGGCAGACCAGATCCTTTGAGATAGGTCAGGATACCGGCCATAATCGTGTTGATGGCACCAAACGCGGTCACCGCAGAGTGCGGGCCAGAAGCGGCCCCGAGGGCTGTTAGCGACGCTGCGACGACGATCTGAATTCCCAGACAGGTGTTGATAAGGATACTGAAGAAGCGATATCGCTGGACAGTGAATTGTTCTGCTTGGATCACTCGTGTGTAGATGCCCACGTTGGGTGCAGTACGGTGGTAATGGTGGAGAGTGTTTAGCGTCGGGATGCTGTCTATGCCTGTTAGGGCACGGAACACGAGAAGCTTGTCGTTTGGTGGGATTAACGCGCTTGCATCTGTTTTCGCGATGGCGAGGCGCTTTGCACGTGCTTCTGCTGGCAATCCTACGTCTTCACTCTGGTTGGCCATCCTAGGGGTGCCATGGGGTGCTACTGTTGGAAGAGTAGGCTCCTGGTGGCCGACGAAGGCGGCTAATAGGCGTCTTGGGAGGCCATGACGGGGTGGGTGTTGTTCGCCCGACATAGCGGCAGGGTGGTGAGGGAATTTTGTTGATCAGCTGGGGCAAAAGTAGCGAAGCTGAGTGAAGTCCCTATATATGCAGGGACAGGCGCTCCCACAACCCGGTAGAATCCCGGCGTATGGGTCAACATGATCCTTGTTTCCCTTACTCTCTCGGGTTGTTCCCACCAATTGGGGTGGATTCAGCCAGCCAGGCACTGTTTGATAGACCACATTGTTCTGCAAGTGGCACGGACGCCCCGACAAGACCGTGAGTGACAGAGAAGGGAACATGAATCAAAACCAATCGTTGGGCCAGAGAGAGGTTCGAACGTGTCAAACTTTGAATCAATACCCACACGGCTAGACCCTAATCACTTCAGATCGAGAAACTTTTGGCAAGCTTTCCGACACTTGAATAGACCGGACGGGAACTCGAGAAAGATCTAGCAGGAAACAGCCACTCGTAGCCAGGCGTGACTCGGAGTTTGACGCTGTCTGCGGATCCGCTGTGGGTAATTTGAAATTGGACCAAATCGGGGGAGCTCATATGCACACTTAGCTTGAGCTAATGCCGGAGGGAACTACCGTGAATAAGACCCTGTCACCAAGAAGCAACTAGAGACGGGCGCGTGAACGGCATGTACGTATGGTAGTCGAACTGGTTAGACTTGGAGTCCTTATTTCGCTCAGCCCCAAGCCATGGAGACACCGCTGGAAGACAGGGACAAAAGCCCTTAGCACGAGGAACAATTGCAACATTTTCATGAACACAGTGACGGCGGATCGGATCTCAATTGGTATTGATCGGCAGCGCTAAACATTTGGTCTGTGCCGAAGCGAACCGTGGATCAAGCCTGTCATACCGGCGCGAGATGCTCATTGATCGGGAGAGTATATTGACTTTCTCTCCTGCTGAAGTTGGACGATCCCTCGATTCTGATCAACGAATAAAAGAAAGGGCATGGTTGGCAATGATTAATTATTAAAATTAATGCAGGAAAATATAAGTTTCGCACAAAGTGTATCATACATCAGACAGACTTGTAATTATAATGCTGGGTAGTAAGTGTCAAATGTTAAACGGATCAACTCTACAAGAATGCCAAACGCCATGAAAATACAAAAGAGCCAACCACACATAAGTTCAAGTCAATCATGTCGTCGTAAACAGAACCCATCGGTTACGATGGAGCCCCCAACCGTCGCAAGCGCTCTCTCAATGCATCCATTTCCCCGTCGATTTCATTCTCGGCCTTCTTCAAGGAGACGGACCGATACTCTGTGTCCCCTCCTGGAGCCCCTACAGTGACCCAGACAAATCTGCCACCGCTTCCTCCGGGGTGCGGTCTTTCCTGAGCACCCTCCCAAAACAACCCAAGTGGGCCAGAGACCCCATCGTTTGTTGGCTTCTCGTCTGGAGCGGGTCGTTCGCCCAGGCGACCAAGCCTGATCCAGCCTTTGAGAACGGCTTTCATGAAGGTAATCTTCGGTAAAAATGCGTTGGCCTCCAGGATGTCGCGAAGTCGCTCATCCTTGGGGCTAGTGCCAGCACCATAAGCGATACTAAGGAAGGTGCCAGCCTCGTCGGATGCCATTGATCGACTATCGAATCCAGACGGATGCATTTTTCCCTTGGAACTTAAGTAGCGAGCAGCGGACGGAGATAGGTGATAAAAGTCAATCCACGGTGAAGAGCTTCTAGTGCGGCCCGGTGATATAACAATCTTTGTATGATCAGGGAAGTTGAACTACAGAGGGCAAGATTATCAGCACGCGACTCAGAACAGATACGAATAATACACAAACCTGGAATGCACCATCGCCGAAACCCCAGACACCCACGTTGCCAAAGCGCTGGTAGAACTTGATGAATTGGCCGTGATGGTCAGGGGGCAGCTGGTCTTCAAGATACGCTTCATTTCGGCCCAGAGATCCGATCATATATTCGCCAAATTGATGAGCCAATTTGACACGTTTGATCTTTTCTGCATCAGCGCGCGCACATTCAACACTGGCATTCAGCCGGGCCTTGTATACAAGACCAGATGAGCTACTCGACGAGCTCTCCCGCTCAAACACGGAAGGAGAGATAAAGGCGCGGCGGATGCCACCACGGCATTCCGGGAGGTCGTTGTCACAGTTTTCGTAGAACTCGACTAGTCTTCCATTGCGAGGAACGAGTTGTCCAGCCTCGGAGTATACATACGTGCCGTTTCCTTTTTGCTCTTCATGCCGAGCTTTACGACGAATGTGTTTCTCACCATCGCGCATTACAACTCCGCTCGCTGGTTGCCCATTACCGGATTTAAAAATACATCCGACACTTCCATCATCCAAAACATACCCGATACCATATCGATTTGTATAGTCGACCCATTTAATAACGTACGTATGGGGCGCACGCTTCGAAGCTGTTCGTCGCCGAGCAGATGAAAAAGGTACCAGGTTCGAAAGCATATGCCGCAAGTCAGCGTTAGTGTCGGCAGTGGAGGTTCGGGGCAGCACTTCGCAGGAGTCGTCCTTATGGAAAAGCACGTGCAAGCCTATAGAGGATCGTGGTTTACTCCCGGATGACAGTGATGTCTTGCTACCGGATCGGATCACAGGTTGCGCCTGAGATTCAGCTGCCAAGCGACGGCTCTGAGCAGCTAATTCGTCCTTTGCGGTCACATTGACGTCTTCTTTCTCCTTCGGTGGATCTCTAGGGTCGGGCTTTATCGGGCCGCGCAAGGAACTTTGCCGTGCGACAGTCGGCAACTTTTCCAAAACCGTAGATACAGGCCGTTCTTGAGCTTTGGGCAGGCCAGATGTCACCTGACTTGCTGCCTCTAGGCGCCGAGACTGCGAACGCGTCTTGCCGACAGTCAAGATACCGGTTTCATGGCTCATTCTAGACTCCGGCGGCGCCATATTTCGCTCCAGATCACGTACTGGCCCTGAGGTTGATGCCACTACACCACGTCGCGCACGGATAGGCCGCTCGGCAAGTCCACCACTTGGCCCTTGTACGACGTTTGGTGCTAGCTCTCCTACCTCAGGAAGAGCCTGTGCTGTTGAGGCTGGTGGGTCGCAGAGAGCTGTGATCTTCCGAACAGATCCCCTACCTGTGGATGCCTGTTGCCGAAGGGTTGCCGCATGGCTCTGCGAGGCCTGTCGCCGCTGCTGGGCTGCCACAAGTGCTGCTTGTGTCCGTGAGAGCGAGGCCGAGGTGCTTCGCAAGGATAAAGTGCTCCTTGAAGAGAGAACACTAGTATCAAGTGGAGCACCATCCCGGCGGCTGAGCAAGGTCGCTTCAGGGATGCTCCAATCTCCTTCCGGCGCATGAGGATACCTGTACACAACGTCTTCGGGGAGTGGAACCATTGGCTGGAGGCCTTTCTCCTCTTCTACTAGACATTCTGCAAATGCGGATTTGGAGGAGTTCTTCCCGGCAGCTTTGCGAGCAGTGCCATCCGGCTTTCGGCCCACGCCACAGAGACTATAGAAAGCTGCCTTGCATATAGGATACCGTTGGGTTAGATCATCAACATGTTCTATATATCCCGCGAGCTTCTCATCATATTCCAAGCTATATCCAAACATCATACGATCACCACGAGGCTCATCTGATTTCAGCCATACCGGTTTGGCGAGACAGCATGAGGGATCCAGTCTTTTCGGTATACAGCCCTCATACATATGGAAAAATGGATGCTCAACGATGTCATCTGGATCCGGCCGTTCATTTTCCGCAAGGTTGAGGCAAGAACTAACAAGCGACTTGGCTTCATCTGGGATATGGTTGGAACATTCTGAGTCTTTAGGCCAGACGTATGTGAGACTCCTCACTTTCTTATATATCTCTTCTTGGGTCTTTGATTGGAAAGGCGGGTACCCAGTGAGCATTGCAAAACTAGAAAAAAATAGTTAGCCCCAGTCTTCTTTAGGTGTTCCACGCGAGCATTCGCAGGGAAAGTTCAAACACTTACCATATGACGCCCAATGACCAGATATCAACCTTTTGTGTGTGGCCTCCTTTACTCTTATCGAGAACTTCAGGTGCTATATAATTCGGCGTTCCACATAGAGTTTTCCTTCTCTTCTCATCCTTTTCAGACATTATCATTGCTGCCAGGCCAAAATCCCCCACTTTAATATCCATATTCTGATCCAGGAAAAGATTCCCCATCTTCAGGTCGCGGTGTGCGACATTCCGTTTATGCAGATATTTTACCGCACCGCATAATTGTATCATGAAGCGTCGAACCTCCGGTACACTGAGGGATCTCCTCTTTTTAACCATATCCATGACCGATCCATTGGGGCAAAGTTCGAGGATCACGTATATACACTTCTCGAAAGCAAAAGCGCGATGGAATGTGACGATATGAGGGTGTCGCATTTTCGAATGGATTTGGAGTTCGGTGCGAAACTGTCGTATGCGTCATCAGTAAATTTCAGTCCTCATTCCTGCAGGGGTGCGCCAACTACCTTCTCTTGCATCTTTCTCTGCGCCATCTCAGACCTGACCACCTTCATTGCAAATACCCGGTTGTTGCGCAATAAAGTGCCCTCGTAGCAGATAGCGAACCCTCCTTTGCCGAGAAATGCCCCCGTCGAATATCGCTCTCCATCTTCTTCCGGCTCTGCAATCATTGACGGTGGTGGCGGCGCATGGTTCTTTGAAGATGCAGCTTTTTGGGCTGCAGCTGCAGCTGCAGCATTGCGATCCAAGACCTTGCGCTCCATGGGTTTGGGCTTGATCACTTGGTTTGTTGATCGCGGTGATAATGCCTCCATTTTTTATTCTTTTGAGATCTCTTTTCTCTTTTGTCTCGCTATTGGTGGGTATCAAAGATGACGATCACGCGCGATTACGCAGGGGCATAAGGCCGGAATGAAACAAGACACGGCAGTCGTAACGGTCATCAAGAATAGACAATCAAATACGAAAAGGGGTATAGTGGCGTGATTATGCCTATGCGTCATCAGTAAATCGAGGAGGTAGGAAGACTTAAAAAAGGCCTTCTCAGTGGTATGCCTCTGTTCGCGCACCACTCATAGGCATGTACCTGAAAAAGTGTTTCGGCGGTGCCAACACCGACCCGAAAGTAAAAAAGAAAGAAATAACAATCCGGTTGCATAGAGAAACACTTACCAAAAACCAAACAAAATCAAACAATGCCGCTTAAAACAAGTATATGCATCCAACGCCGCTCCAACCAGAGTGAAAGCCTGTGAGGGGGTGGGGGTTGAATGGGTTGAGACGAAGGGATGACTTAGAACAACGAGAGGAAATCCCACGACCCTCCAAACTGTTTGCCCGAAACGGCAATCGATAAACATTGATCCGAATGCCGGAACAACGGGCATTGCTGACATCAGCATGCATAAGCTCAGGTACATTTTCCCTCATTTGTCCATGCACAAGATGACGCACCTGAACTACAGTCATGGCTTTGTTTTATCACTGCGTTGTTACCCGCTTCTTCAACTCTCCACCCTTAACCTCTCCCCTCTCTCTACTTCCCCTATCCCTTCACCATGTCCCTCACTTTAAAACTCTCTTCACTTGCAATTCGAACGCTGTCAAAACCGATCGCTGTAGGTGACACTCAGTCGGTACATCATCGTACCTGTGCTGACAGCTAGTAGACTCATATCAAAGCTCAAGCTCGCGAACATGAACGGTTCCGAAAACTCTGCATTTCTATGGCGCAAGCGCTTCACCGATTCGATATGCGTCTTCGTCTAGGCGCTGTTCGTGATAACGCTGCCGCTGAACGACGAGCGGCTGCCGAAGCCGCTGTTAGGAAGCATAAGCCCACATCCCCCACAGTCAAGACGGAGGCAGATGCGAAAGCAGAAGAAGACGCTGTCGCGAAGGCCAAAGCGGCCGCCGAAGAAGCAGCGAAACCAGCCCCTAAGCCCCATATCCGGCCACTCTCTGAATCGAAGGCGATCGAGTCTGGCGCGACATTCATCAGCGAGACATTCTTATTTATGGTGGCGGGTGGGTTGATTGTCTTTGAATCGTGGAGGTCTCGACGAAAAGAAAACACCCGAAGAGAGGACGTCGAGGCTCGATTGGTCGAGCTGGAAAAGTCTGAAAAGGCCACCCGAGAAGCTCTTCTAGCGGTGGAGAAAGAACTCCTCGCACAAAAGGCAAAGCATAGTGGGCTGTCGAAGTCATCACCTAGAATTCTTCCTCGCGAGGTTTGGGACGTCGAGAAAGAGGAGGCACAACCGACCGAAGAGCAGAGCTGGTGGACACAAATCACGTCCTACCTGTCCTTTGGACTAACTCCAGAGCAACAAGCAGAATCCGTCATCAGGGAAAGTACAAAAACGACCCCCAAAGCGCCTTTAACGGTTGGTGCGATGGTACCACCCCAGAGTCCAGCAAGCCACGACCAAGGTTTAGAGTCGAAAAAAGCTTAACAGGTATTGCACCCATGATTAGACAATTTTGGCATTTCTTTCAAGCAAATACTACTATAGAGCTCATTGTTGAGTGCGGGTGTTGGTGTTTTGTATTTTAATATTTGGGATGTGACATTTAGATACCCTTCTCTGTTACAAGGGAGAAGCAGATGACCTTAATCTCCTCTCTTACTTTTGACTTATAATTCGCGATCCACAGTGTACATTAACTTAGCCCTACTATTTACCCCAATAATACAACACTATGCAACGATGGATGTCCAAGTAAGTCGTTCGCCTTCCTTGATTAAAGGATATTACAGCACCGCGCTTCGGCATCGTGACATATGGAAAGTCGTTGGACCTATTTTGACAAACCCCACAGTAGGACTGCAAGGTGTGTTGTGCTGGCTACTGAATCTCAGCCGTTTCTATATACAACTACGAGTCTAACAATTACTTCAGAATCCGAGCTACAGGATTGTGATTTCATTATTCAGTTACAGTCCTACTCACTATCTCTGGGAGCCATCCTCCGTTCAACCTTGCCACAAAGAACACACGATCTCTCGCTTGAAATCATTTTATCATACCATGGACAGCTCATCTTCTCAAAGAGGCATCATCACCTTCCTCCTTTCCGAAGAATCGTTCGACACAGCGAGCGGAGAGTGCAATCTAGACGGGCTCTTGACTCTGCAAGCATTGTATAAAACCTACCATCGCCCCAACTAGATCTGGTTTAGGTACTGACCGAGACACTACACACCGGCAGGGTCGCTGAATCTCTACCAGCCCCAAGCTCAATAATCCCCATACCTGATTCGTCTTATTTGCTTCCTTGCATTGAAGAGTATACGACTCGCCTTGCCGACATACCTGTGAAAAGCCCATCGTTCACAGACTCCCTGGCTTTGCTATCTCATGTCACTTCTGAAAGCCCCGACATACTCTCGGAACAGGAAACCAATATTTTGAGTGATTTGTTTCCATCACTGCGGAGTTTGAGTCAGGCCATGCGTACCTTGGAAGGATGGGGTATTCTAGTGGACTACCTTGGGGAGGCCCGAGCAAAAGAAATTGCTGGATTCTGGGGTCATGATACAGTGGGTGAGTGATCCTGACAAAACCAAACCATGTCTTCCATTTCTCTTTGTACTACACTCTGAAAGTGTTGGAGGTTGAACTCGGTCCTCGGATGTGGTCAAAATATATAGTAACGTAGATTCAGCTCCACTAAATCCAGGACCACCCCTTATTGCCTCAAATTAATTCTTAATAATGACAAATCGAATCTTGTGCACATTAACCAGACTTGGATTTTATCCAGGGGAACTCCCACATCGGGCACATTTACTGTTGAATAATAATAAACTATAGGGTGCAGGGTTGACGTAGAAAGACAAGACTCTTTGGACACCATTTGAGATGCCTGCCTAAGGCCAATGTGAGTTCATAGAATAAGAACACAAACCACCTTACATAAAATGAATACGGAAAACACAGAGAGAAATGAGGGCAAAGAAAAAGCTATTAATAGTAATTAATATATTGAATGCCAGATTGCAGTACTACCTCCAGGGACAAGGCACCAATCTGTCGTGACAACCTTTGAAGAGGCGAATAATGTGTAGATTATTAACCCGAACCAGACTCGGAATTTTTAAGGGATTGCGCGTTGTCCACCTGAAAGAAGAACCCAACGGTGCCACACAGTGTGTGTGTAGTGTGGCGCAGACGGAGTTCCATCGGCTGTCCCGCCGAGTAACAATTAGTAGTGCCTTGACTGTCCTCCACAGGTACACTTCGTCATTCCTCCTAAACATTCCCCCCTCTGTTATCTTGCATCACTCATTTTACGAGCGTTGTTCCTTTTACACTTTCACTTTCTTTACTCGTGTGTGTATACACTTGGAATGAACGATCTTTCATTCGCGCTCGTTCCTCTTTGCCCTTAAATCGCTTACTTTACATTACCCCCGTTACTAAACTTATACACCACATATCTTGACGCCTGGAAGCCCAATCCGGGGTAGTCGGTAACAACAACTATGGTGAGTCGCCTCTTCCTCTTTGTCTGAAGCCTTTCTGCATGAAGTGTTTGCTTGGAGTTAACTACAAGAAACAATCCCGCTGACACACGGTCGCAATTAGGGACACTCACGACGTCCTGTTGGCGGGGAGAAGAAGAGTCGAGGCTTCGGTCGCTCCAAGGCAGTCGCTGATGTAGGCGATGGACGGGCAGCGGGGAAGCCTCAGGTCAAGAAGGCTGTGTTCGAGACTACAAAGAAGAAGGAGATTGGTGTTTCGGATCTTACATTACTGAGCAAGATCTCCAATGAAGCCATCAACGATAACCTTAAACTCCGCTTTGAACATGACGAAATCTACGTAAGTTGATATCGCGGGGCATGCGCCGGTCCGGGACTAACATTTTCTTCTTTCTAGACGTACATCGGACATGTCTTGGTGTCCGTGAACCCGTTTCGAGACTGTAGGTGGACTCGTGGGAGGAATCATTAGGGGGCGGACCAATGCTTACTGACACCTTCTCTAGTGGGTATCTACACCGACCGTGTCCTTGACTCCTACCGGGGTAAAAACCGACTCGAGGTCCCACCCCACGTCTTCGCGGTTGCAGAATCATCGTACTATAACATGAAGTCGTACAAAGATAACCAATGTGTGATTATTTCTGGAGAATCGGGGGCGGGGAAAACAGAGGCCGCGAAGCGGATCATGCAGTACATCGCTAGTGTATCCGGGGGAAGCGACTCGTCCATCCAACAGACGAAGGACATGGTTTTGGCTACAAACCCGCTACTCGAGTCATTCGGTAATGCAAAGACACTACGCAACAACAACTCCTCCCGGTTCGGAAAGTACCTGGAATTAGAGTTCAATACCAATGGTGAGCCGGTTGGTGCCAATATCACCAACTACTTATTGGAGAAATCGCGAGTTGTCGGTCAGATCACCAACGAGCGAAACTTCCATATCTTCTACCAGTTCACAAAGGCAGCGCCTCAGAAGTATCGAGGTACGACGTCTGCCCCTACAGTGGCAGCAATGGGCTAATGAATGGCAGATATGTTCGGTTTGCAACAGCCTCAGTCCTACCTCTATACGAGTCGCTCGAAGTGTTTCGACGTGCCTGGAGTTGACGATAGTGCCGAGTTCAGGGATACACTGAATGCAATGGAAGTAATTGGAATGAGCGAGCCCGAGCAGGACAACGTCTTCCGAATGCTGGCTGCCATTCTGTGGCTTGGAAACATTCAGTTCGTTGAAGACGACTCTGGAAACGCTGCTATCTCAGATCAGTCGGTGGTTGACTTTGTCGCTTACTTGCTGGAAGTCGATCCTGGTCAGGTGAACAAAGCTCTCACCATTCGTGTAATGGAGACCGCCCGTGGAGGTCGTAGGGGATCAGTCTATGAAGTTCCTCTGAACACCGTCCAAGCCCTTGCCGTGCGTGATGCGCTATCCAAGGCAATCTACTTCAATCTCTTCGACTGGATCGTGGAACGTGTCAACCAGTCATTGGCTGCTAGGGGAACTGTAGCGAACTCGATTGGAATTCTGGATATCTACGGGTTTGAAATCTTTGAAAAGAATTCGTTCGAGCAGCTGTGCATTAATTATGTCAATGAGAAACTACAGCAAATCTTCATCCAGTTGACATTGAAGGCGGAGCAAGATGAATATGCTCGTGAGCAGATCCAGTGGACACCCATCAAATACTTTGACAACAAGGTCGTGTGTTCGTTGATAGAAGACAAGCGGCCCCCAGGTGTTTTCGCCGCCCTCAACGATGCTTGCGCAACGGCGCATGCCGATTCTGGCGCTGCCGACAACACCTTTGTGGGCAGGCTTAACTTCCTCGGACAGAACCCAAACTTCGAGAACCGCCAGGGTCAGTTCATTGTCAAGCACTATGCCGGTGATGTCAGTTACTCGGTCGAGGGCATGACGGACAAGAACAAAGACCAGCTGTTGAAGGACCTACTGAACCTTGTCGGGTCTAGCGGCAACCAGTTTGTCCATACTCTTTTCCCTAACCAAGTCAACCAAGATGATAAGAGACGTCCACCTACTGCTAGCGATAAGATCAAGGCATCCGCTAACGACCTGGTGGCTACTTTGATGAAAGCTCAGCCATCATATATTCGAACCATCAAACCGAATGATAACAAGGCTCCGAAGGAGTACAATGTCGGAAACGTTCTGCACCAGATCAAATACCTCGGTCTTCAGGAGAACGTTCGAATTCGACGTGCTGGCTTCGCGTATCGTCAAACTTTTGATAAGTTCGTTGAGCGTTTCTATCTTCTTTCCCCGAAGACGTCCTACGCTGGTGATTACACATGGACTGGCGACGCAGAATCTGGCGCTCGACAGATCCTGAAGGACACCAGCATTCCTCCAGAAGAATACCAGATGGGTATCACAAAGGTGTTCGTCAAGACCCCTGAGACGCTTTTTGCCCTAGAGGCCATGCGTGACAAGTATTGGCACAACATGGCTATCCGTATCCAGCGCGCATGGCGTAATTATCTTCGCTACCGTATCGAGTGCGCCATCCGTATTCAGCGATTCTGGCGTCGCACCACTGGTGGTCTTGAGCTCATCAAGGTGCGTGATTCAGGCCATCAAGTGCTCC
This sequence comes from Aspergillus alliaceus, assembly GCF_009176365.1. Taxonomy (NCBI): domain Eukaryota; kingdom Fungi; phylum Ascomycota; class Eurotiomycetes; order Eurotiales; family Aspergillaceae; genus Aspergillus; species Aspergillus alliaceus. Next base: position 756,751 of record NW_022474686.1, on the reverse strand, counting down.
AAGGTCGCAAGGAACGTCGGAGAATGAGTTTACTCGGTTCTCGGCGGTTCCTTGGTGACTATATTGGAATCGGTAATAAGGGTGGTCCCGGAGAGATGATCCGCAACGGTGCAGGCATTAACGGTAAGTGCGTCATGCTACGTTATAGTTGACAGTTCTTGCTGACTTCACTCAAGGATCGGAGGATATTCTCTTTTCTTGCCGTGGTGAGGTCCTGGTCTCCAAGTTTGGTCGGTCCAGCAAACCATCTCCGCGTATCCTCGTTTTGGTAAGTGGTCTCATGGTTCAGCGATCGCATTCTAACAGTTGCAGACGAATCGGCATGTATATATTGTGGCACAAACACTCGAAAATAACCAACTAGTGATTGCGTCCGAAAGAACGGTGCCGATCGGTGCCATTAAATCTGTCAGCACCTCGAACTTGAAAGATGACTGGTTCTCGTTGGTCATTGGTGGGCAGGAACCTGATCCTTTGATTAACTGTGTCTTTAAAACGGAGTTTTTCACCCATCTCAACACGGCTTTGCGTGGGCAGTTGAACCTGAAGGTTTCCGAAAAGTATGTTACATTCTTATGCTTTAGCTTTCCAGTGCTAATTCAAGAACAGCATTGAATACAACAAGAAACCCGGCAAGTTGGCTACCGTCAAGGCTGTCAAGGACCCCGCTGCTTCCCCGAACGTTGATACCTACAAGAGCCACACAATTCACACCAGCCCTGGTGAGCCTCCGAGCTCAGTTTCGAAACCGACGCCGCGAGCGAAGCAAGTTGCGGCACGGCCGGTCACAAAAGGAAAACTCTTGCGTCCCGGGGGTCCTGGAGGCGGGCCGTCGAAGCTGGTGTCCAGACCTACACCCAAACCCCAGCCTTTACCCCAATCCCAGCCAGCCGCGGTGCAACCGCCGCCCGCTCCTCAACCAGCTGCTGTTCCTAGACCAGTTCCCCAACCCGTTGCAGCCGCTGCCGCCTCTCACATACGGACTGCGTCATCCGGCTCTGTGAGAGCTCCACCACCACCGCCCGCGAGTCCCCCAGCACCAAAGAAAGCTACCGCGAAGGTCCTGTATGATTTTACCAGTGCCCAGTCCAACGAGTTAGATATTCGGGCGGGAGAGATAGTGCAAATCGTGTCAAAGGAAGGAAATGGTAAGACTTTTTGACTTCTTGTCTTCTGCGTCTACGAGACTAATATGTACTAGGTTGGTGGTTGTGCATGAACATGGCAAATTCTGCCCAGGGTTGGACTCCCCAGGCGTATCTTGAAGAGCAGGTTGCGCCTACCCCCAAGCCTGCTCCGCCGCCGCCACCCCCAGCCGCACCTAGGGCAAGCCCGGTGCCGGGAGCCAACGGAGCAGTAGCCGCAGCCAAAGCTAAACCAGCGCCTCCCGCACCACCTGCTAAGCGCCCGAACATGGCTGGAAGAAAGGCGGTGCCGGCACCTCCCCCCGCACCTCGGGACAGCGCTGTGAGTATGAATTCACACGACTCATCTGGCGGTAGTGGTCGCGCCACGCCGAACAGTGTTTCGAACGCAAGCTTAGCAGGAGGCCTTGCAGAGGCATTGAGAGCACGACAACATGCAATGCAAGGCAAGCACGATGACGATGACGAGTGGTGATTATTGACTTGCTTTTACTCCCTTTTCCTTCTATATCTTTGCTTTTTCATTCCCAATTTCCGTTTCTTTTCTTTTCTATTTTTTTATTTCTCTCTCTTCAGTTCTAGCTTAGAGTTTTGCTTTGGATGCTGGTCTACTGATACCGTGGGATTCATTGTTTGGCGCTGCATGAACCCTGGCTGTTTAGATTTATAAATAGATTTGTTGGTGTAAATTCACACTCCAGGAGACTTCACTGTACATCCTTCATTTGGGTAGCATATCATTCTGTCATGTCTTGTCGAAGAATAGAAAATCAACCATATTCACATAAACACAAGAAGAGGAAAGCCAAAACTACTTGCTAAAGAACTTGCTAGCCAAGTTCATCAACGCCGGACCCCCCGAGCCAGACGACCCACTACCCTGATTCTTCATATACATCTTCAACGCCATCTCAGCAGCCTTATTAACAGCTGTCTGCTTATCATCGGACTATAAACTTGATTAGCCACCTACCCACCACCCACCCAGTACAAAGAAAAAAGGAAGAAACTTACAACATTCCCACTCGAATTCTTCTGATCCCAAAGCTTAGCTGCCTGGCTCATTGCAACCCCAATAAAAGCATTCTTGTCACCCCCAGAGCTCCCACTCTGGCCGGACGTGAACATCTTCAGTGCCTGCATGGCGGCCCCCGCACCAAGCGAGTTGGCATCATGCGCCTTGCTATTATCATTGTTATTGTAGAGCTGCTGGTGGGACTGGATCATCTGGCTCTCATCGATGTCGGGGGAGGAAGAGCGGCCCTGCTTCTCTTTCAGGAAGTTGAGGGCGGAGCTGAAGAGGGAGGAGTCGTTGGAGTCGGAGTGGTGGGCTTGGGCGTGGGAGAGGGCGGGGTTGATGTCTGAGTCGGAGATGCCGTAGGAGCCGTGGTTGTTATTGTAGCCGCCGTGGGAGGGGGGAGGGGCGTTGTAGGAGGTGTCGTTGTAGGAGGGGGGACGGTCGCCGTATGAGTTTCCGCCGTAGGAGCCCTGAGAGTGGTGAGAGCTGCCGTGGGAGGGGCGGTCACCGTAGGAGTCTCCGCCGTAGCCCTGGCCCTGGTTTGAGGGACGACCGCCGTAGGAGTCGCCGCCGTAGGAGCCTTGGTTCGAATGGTGAGAGCCGCCGTAGGAGTCTCCTCCATAGCCTTGGTTGGAACCGCCGTAGGATGGGGGCCCTTGGTTGTAGCTGCTGTCGTTGTTGTTGCCCCCGTAGTTCTCTCCCGAGTTGGAGGAGTTTTTGTTATTGTTGTTTGTGGCGTGGCTGACGGCCTGGGAGACCGCGTCTTGGAGGATGTTAGAGAAACCCATTGTGAATATTGATTTGATGTTATTTTTTATTTTGAGAGATAATATGGGAGGGTTCAGGAGGGAAAGTATGTATGATATGGTATTTATTCCCGACGGGATGAGGGGCTGTGGCTGTGCTGGTTGAGCTAAAGATCGGCAGGTGGAGGGGATGGCCCAGCCACAGTGATCATTGGTTCCTATTGAGATCCACGATTCTTGGCCGCCACACGGGTATTACGTAGGCAGTTTTATACTATCACCAAACAGTATTAGTAGGTATCAAACAACAGGGGAATAAATAAATAATATTCAGTGGTATCTCGTAATGCAGTCAGTCATCCGCCCAGTATGGTGCAAGCACAGTAAACCTATATGAAGAAATTAGAAAAAGAAAATGAAAAAAAAAAACTGGGCAGAAAGATATGCCGAAAATATGCGCCATCTCCCATGCGATCGCTACACCAGCAATAACTCTTCATGTTCCTCGTCGCTTAAGTTCCACCAGAAACGCATCTGACGCTCCCGTTCGCTAAGAATGCATCGTTCATCCTCATTCAAGTCAGATTCTCGTAGCCATTCATTGGGCAAATCCCGCACTCCGTACCGCTGGCCCCATTGGCGTCGCTCGTATTCCATGAACCCACCGAAATGCTCGTCCGTATTGGCAACCCAGATCGTGCTACCGTCCGGAGAGTAGTCTGCGCCGCCGATTTCCCCAAAGAAGTCGTGTACTTGCCGCGTTTGATATGTTTGCGCGTTGATGATCGAGATGCGATCAGCAGGTTCGCACAGCAGGAGCGTGCGTGGGCCGCCGCCCACCGGTGAATATCGGACGGACCGATACCCCGCTACGTCTGACTCAATCTTCTCCAGGACGCGCCAAGTCCGCGCATCCCAGATTATCACCGTCTTATCTTGGTTGCTGGTGGCGATATGCCGCATATCAGGAGACCACGCGCAGGCAAACCCAAAATCATGATGGCCTCGGAGGGGATGAACGGGTCGTCCCGTGTCTGCCTCAACGACCCAAGCTTCCGGCGAGTCACCAATGACACACCGTAGGCGTCCATCCGGCGAAGTGGTTGTGCAGTTAATGGCGCGCGACAGCTCATGGTCTGCAACAAATGTGTTGGTTTCAACGTCCAGCACGCGGAGGTGTCGGTCATTGGAAGCAAAGATGCCCATCGGCGACCGGCTTGTGCGACTGGGCACCACATCAATATGGTTAGTGATCCCGTTTGGGTCTTTCGTTACGAAGCCTTCCACGCCGTGCTCCTGCGTACTCGCCGCCCGCACAGCATATTCACCTGAAAACCCACCAGCGATAGCAACATCGTGCGCCGACTTCATAGTGGAAATCTTCACCGGCCCGTGGAATCCGGTTTCGGTAGATGGCTTGGACAAGTCGATCAAACAACTCAAGTCGTTATACGCAGGCACCCAGGAATACAATTTAGACTCATGGGCAAAGTGGACGGTGTTGTAGGCTGCGACCGACATTAGATTTCGAAGTTGAAAGTGCTCGATCGTAGCCTTGTGCTTTGTGTACATTGATTTCTCCCGGAAGCAGAATTCCCCCTGGGATAGTCGCAAGCCCGGCCGTTGATTTGAGTACTCTAGGTTGTGATACGACGTATACCAAAGATCGCGCAGACCTCGGGCGTCGGCGCGCTTGACCCGCAGGGTCTCCCACCACGGGATCTGTTGGATATCATAAAAGTCTCCTGTATACCCGCTTGGCCGCGCGATCTTTGCTGGAGGTTTCCATCCAAGGATATTGCAGATGGGACTTGGTGGTATTGCGCTTGATATATGTGGAAGATTCGGTATCGCAGCTGCAGTCGACTGGACAAGCCATTGAGAAATAAACTGGTCGATAGTGAAGTTCCTTTCATGGGCTATCGCGTACAAAGACAATCAGCATAACCATAATTAGGGGCGGTTTATGTAATACCATGGATGGAAGGGAAGGGAAGGGAAGGGAGGGAAGGAAGGCCCATATGAGGCGTTTACAATACATACTTGTCCCATGTATGACGGAAGCTGGAAAGTGAGGATCGCCGGTTAAATCTCCACCATTCCAATCCTCACCATCTGAGGGGTAATTGTGCTCATCATGGCTGGTAAGTTCTGTTGCCTGTGAACCAAGGTCATGTTCCGTGCCTCGGTAGAAATCATCGTAATCAACCTCTGATAGATCCTCGCCATGATGAGTCTGGGCATGATCAGTATAGTCTTCGGCATCATCATCATCCGAGTAGAACTTCTCTGCGTCGTCGAGGAGATCGTCTTGCTCGGATAACGGTGTTGGGAGAAGTTCATTAACTGGAGTGTCGTAGTCTGTGATTAGGGCTGCGGTGTCTTCATCTTCATCCTCACTGTCTTCTGAAATCGTGGAGATGGCACGCCTGGCTGCTGAATGGTCGATCAAGTGGTGAACGAGTGTTCCCATGCCTAATGGCCCGCTCTCATATGGCCCTAGAGGTACGCCGCCCAGGTCGGACAATACATCCGTCATCTCCGAATCCGACATGTACAAGTCGGTCGGCGGCGACGAGGGATGATGGAGGGTTCCCTCGTCCCCTCCCCCGACACGACGGAAATATGCCTCGCGATCGATGACGGCATTCACGACCTCGGACACCGCCAAAAAGTTTGCCTCGTTGGTGGCGACGCTCGGGTACTGTGGCAGCGCCATGATGGCAGAGATACCCAGGTCCACCGGGTCGAAGGCACTTGGGGAAGCCGCATCAGTATCGTTCAACATGGGTTGCGATTCCCTTGTCACCGGGACCCCTTCAGAAGGCTGACGATACTGCGATGGGACCAGGGCGTCACATGACGACGAGTCGGACCTCGTATTGCGATCACCCGGGCATACTGACGAGCTGGACGAAGTCAAAGAGATATCGGATCCACTCTGTTCAGGCATTGCCGTTCATGGAGCGCCCCCCGTTCGGATGCCGACAAATCGACACAAGAGCTTCGCGCAAGCCGCGGGAAGGCAAATGGAATGCCAACGGATGAGACGAGTGCGTGTTCTAGCTGGCTGAAATTTAATTGGCACCGGGAGTCGCACAGGAAGAAACGAAGCCGTCCACGTTTCCTTCGATCGGGATCAGAGATCTTGGCCCTGCAGCCGTCGGTCACCCCGCAGCTCGTCTCCCACCAACCCCCCACGCGGAGAACGAGGTCAGGTTGGGTGTAAAAGGTTCCGTAAGGTGTCGCAAATTCAAACTGCGGCTCTGTGTAAGACTAGAGAAGTCGCACAGTGATCGAAGAGAGGGACAAGGACAAAAGAATGGATTGTTTCGGAGAGAGCGAGGGGGGGAGGGGGGGGCGTTCAATAAAAGAAAATGTAACACCCAGCAAGTTGCAGTAGTTCGATGTTCAACTCCCAAAATGGGAACACAGACCAGACCTTGAAACAAGACAAGACAAGAAAAGAAAAGAAAGGAAGGAAACCGATGATAAGTTTCGTGAATATATGTACGGTAACACAAATGAAAAAAGTTGTCTCTGCCTTTGGATAACTGGTTGTCTTTTCCTTCCTTTTTTTATTTCACCTTCTGGTGGAAGATTACCGGTAGACAACGACACGATTGCCGATCGGATGTAGTTTCCAGCCTCTTTCTCTTCTTCTTTTTTCTTTTTTTTTTTTATCTTGATAGAAAAAAAAGGGTCTATAATAACTGGGAGGGAGTCAAGTCAAGAATGAATAAGGTCAAGTCAGGCTCCATTATATGACATCGAAAACTAAATTAAAGATACCCGTGGAGGGGGAAAATTGGAGAACCAACACAGAAGAACGTGCATGAGCCGTCACATGGACGGGATGATCCGCAAGAATTCGTTGAATGCCTGAGAGATATGGTATGACTGTATTGGGATGGTGGGTTCCTTAGTCAGAAAGACCAACATCAAACATTTTCAGGAGTCGTACAGTAGTGGCAAAAGAAATATACCTGTAGGTCGAAGAATCCAGTAACATAAATCTTCAGAACAGGAACCACACGAGTTTCATCGGCAGCTGTGGCAAGGGTCATTTTTCGGGAATCCTACTAAGATCTGACATGCTGCTCACTAGGAGAGCTAAAGGACGAATATTACTATTGACTCCGGTATCATAATTGCTTTTTATTTTCTTTGGCTCCGATCCTTTCCTTTTTCTTTTTCGTTTTCTTTTTCTAGATTAAAAAACAAGAAAAAGAAACTATACTAATATAAAATATTTCCATAATTCGTTATTAAGGGATCTATACTAGGACTAGTGGTAGGTACGGAGGTTCCTAATACTCTCGAGGTGAGTCTCATCTTCCCATATCATTCATTACGTACATAGTCCAAAAGGTTCATCGCTAGTCTCGCTCAGAAATATACAAAAGTCAAATACTATCAAAAAAAAATTCACAATCCAACCATCCTTGCAGATGAAGAATCTCCAATAACACCAGTGTACGGTCTTTACCCTCCACTGGAAGCTACAGTTGATAATATTTTTGGAGACGAATCCCGAATAAAGAAATAGAAAAGATAAAAAAAAACATTATACAACGTCAAGCCAATCGCTCATGGCCCAAGATTGAAAACGCACAACACAAGACACACGTTACTATCCTAATAATCGGAGTATTCTTCGTAGCGCGAAGGATATCCTCCCATCGGAGGTTGCCCCCACGCAGCTTGCATGCGAAGCCGGCGATCTACCAGTCATGTTAGCTGCTATGTTATCATGGCATCCTCTCAACATGCACATACCTTTCTCGAAATCTCGCCAGCGCTTCATAGTGATCTTGCTACTGTCGAATTCTCCTTCGCCATCATCATGCCCCTTATCCTGCTCGCCGGCAGTCTTCCGCGTGTCGCCCCAGCTAAAGTCGTCAAACTTCCAGTATGAGTAGGTCGGAAGAACAAAGTTCCAGATGGGCAGGGAGATTAGGTAGATAAGCATCCACAAGACATAGACCAACCGGTGGGCGGTGACGACAATGAGCACGCCCGGGAGACCCAGAATGAGCGCCAGCAGGACCAGCGGAATGACCTGCACAGGTTTCTTCACGATAGACGAAATGACCACGTAAAAGGTAAACGCAATAGCGGCAGGGAGGACGAGTGTTCCAATCAGTTCGATGAAAATGACAAATTGCATACTGAAGCAGAACGTTCCGCACAAGTCCCGCACTAAGACCAGTTCCATCAGATTGTGAACTGTGCTGTTGATCCAGCGGCGCCGCTGCGAAAGAAGGATCATGAACTTGTCGGGCACTTGTGTCTTGCAGACGGCTTGCGGCACAAAGATCTGTTTTCTCTTGGGGAAGGTCCGCAGCATCAGAGTCGATAGATACCGATCCTCTCCTAGCAGAAGCAAATTTTTCTTATGTAAAGTGTCCACCACATTCTCCGAATAGTGCTCCACCACGTCGGGGTTAGCAAGGATCGGCACCCAGTAGTTCTGGCCACCTTTTGGCGCTTTGATTCGATACATGGAGAAACATCCAGGGAGACAAGTCACACCGCCAAAGACGGACTCAAACGACTTAGATTGATGATGGGAAATGAAATACCTAGAAGGACAGTCAATAAAGCACAGGCAACATACAGAAACATTTAACATACTCAAATACTTGAATCATAGTCACCCAACTGTCCATCTTGTTGGCGATCTTAGTCTCACCACATAGGCCCATGACTTCGGGATCCTTAACCATGGCAGAGATCATATGAGTCAAACTGTCCGGGAAGACTTTGGTGTCAGCGTCGACCATGAGTACGACTTCATAGAAATCCGGTGGTATGCCGGTCACGTGCAAGAGACCGTTGAACATTTCGAATTCAAGTTCCGTCATTCGTTCATCGAACATCACTTTCTGCAGGAAAGACATCAGGATAATTTGACTGTCTCGCTTGCCCCGATTACCTGGCTTTGATTGTTTTGCTTCGGACGGTGTTCCGCATTTCACAACAATCATCATTGGAACACGCTGCTGCTTCTCCGTTGGAATGATGGACGTCTCCCCATAGTCATAGAAGCCAGCATAGACTTTCGCCATGTTGTGACGTTTAGAGCCGGTTGCCACTGCTACATAAGAGAACGGCTGAACCTCATCCATGGGGATAACTGGATCACGCATCATGCGTAGCACAATTTCGGGGGTAGAAAATTCCTCCCCCTTTCCCTTGATCATACCGTCACAGATGACGACAATCGTCTTATGGCTGTTAGGATAATCTGTCATCGCAATGGAATCAAGAGTAGTACGGATACCCTCTTCACCTTCAGAGTAACAAGTCACCAGGCAGAGGGAATGAGCCAAGGGAAACCCGTAGGGCTGCCACTCAGGTGGTGGCTGAGGAACAACAGCCTCGTGAATGTACCCACCCCCTCCAACGCCGTCAGAGTCAGGGTTGGCAGTGGAGTAGCGGGAGTCTTGTACTAAACTCGTTCGACTAGCCGTGGGATTCTGACGAGAAGGATCCGCACTCAAGGTCCCACCGCTGCTATTGTGGCTCAGCTTATACATAGAGCCACCACCAGGGACTAACCGGCTGGTAGAGTTTTGGCTTGCCATCGTCACCCATTGTGGGCGTTGTTTCCCGCCATTACTCACCGTGTAAGGACTAGAGAACCTAGAAGTCGTTGGGAGGAAACTGGCCCTTTTACCGGGGCGATCCACAGTGTCTGTCAAACGAGGACCGGGCCGATAAATGTCGTTTGACCAGTCTTCAATTTGTTGATTACGTTTCCTAGGGTCTGAGCTCATGCTCGTCCTCTGAGCGGCGAGCCGCGGGGCGAGAAACCACTGGAAGACTAAGGCGAATGCAAATTTGACGACGACAATGGATAGGATGAAGACCAGGGACACATAGAGAACGACTTTAGAGGCAATACACCCAACTGTGTCAGTATCTATACTCCCGACCTTGATTATCTGAGACAGACATTTGCCGATCTTTTTCTCTTCTCCTGTCTGAAGGTAATATGTAAGGTCAACGCCGCGCACATCGGGATTTTTGCGCAGCTGGTCAAACTTGGCCGGATATTTCACCTGGTCAGTGTTGAACCACCGTAGGAGATCGAGGTCTAGCACGTTTCCAGAGTATACTGCCAGGTTCCTACTCTTGTTCTTAGTGTCCTCCCACGTGTAATACACATCACCAGAGCTTCCAAGGCTGTAGAATGATTTCCGAGAATTTCCAGATGTGTGACATGCCCATCCTTTGTAGTACGGTTCCGTGTAGTTTGGCTCCGACGAGCCATCCTGGTTGAAAGCTGTACATGGGAAATACCAGGCCAAGTCCCCGTTCGCGTTTGTGGGCACGTCCGACCCGTCCGCAAGCGTGATCAGACCCTTACATGCCCCATTAACTTGTTGGAAAAAGAAACTCCCATCTTGACCACCATACTTGTCGGGTAGATCATATAGGACGTTGGAACCACCTGGGATTCCAGCAGCCGCGGGGTGCTTCGACTTAGACAAATCATAGGCTTTCCCGTGGAATATCATATAGCCTCTGGTAACATGATTGACCTTTAGCCGTACTGGGGGGGTACCACATACAGTGGCCGTAAAACCGAAAGTCAAGAAACCGACAAACGCTGCGATGAGTAAGATAATACTGATAAGACCAATTTTCTCGCGCCACGCACTCCGCTGTGCCTTTTGCGGCATTCCAAAGCACCGCAAAACAAAATCCGGGGCCCAGAAAGTGATGATTGCGCAATACGTACTCCACAGACTGGGAGGGCGGGCTTGCTCGAGCGCCCTTTGTCGTCTCCTTTCCTGTGCAGCTGCCTTTTTCGAGATCTTCCGAGAGTGCCTCCTTTTCTTGGTCCGACGCCGACTCGGAGCCCGCTCCATAGGCTTGTTGATGTTTCCATGCTCACCATCTAGTCCTTCTTTGGCCCTATCCATGCTGCGGGAACTGCTCGTATCAACCTCGCCATCTCCACCCATTAATGGTTCATGTCCTGTCGCCGATGGGTATGTGGGCATATTCTGTGATCGCTGGCTGTAGTGGTAATTGGGATGCTCATGATCGATGCGACTGCGCTCCGGTTTAACAAAACTCTTCTTGCGCCTAATATCCTCGCCCGTGTCTGCCCTTTCTTCGTCTACATCTTTCTTCCTTCGAGAACTATGCGAGCGATGGCGTCGGTGATGATGGTGACGATGTGATGTGGGGCTTGATAGCGTATCAGTGAGACCACCCGTCTCACTGTCTCGTCGTCGTCTGCGTGACGATTCTCGAAAAGCAGAGTGGACTTCTTCTCGTCGCGGAGAAACCTTCCCCGGCCGTTGCGGCAAAGACATGATCTTTCTACACGATGAACTAGTATATCAGCACGAAGTACGGGCAATTGTACAATTCGGGCAAATTATGGAGTGCACATAGCGATGCACTCACCGTCAAACCGAAGCGAGCATAGACGGCAGTATTTGGTTGCGAATGCGGTGTTCACTGGCTGGATCTCAGCATAGACAGTGAGCGACGCGATGATGTTGTGCTGCGCGGTATGGCTAGCTGCAAGGGATCGACCGATGATGTCGGAAACCAGATAGCGATACAAAATGACAGCGAGTGAATGAAATAGAATGCGATCGTATAATTCTAGTGCCGTATGTTTGAGCGCAGGAAGAGGGCAACTAGTAGCGAATAAGAGACTGCCGGTAAATAAAGCGAGCGAACAACTTGGAAGACGAGTCAGAAAATGCACGATCGAGCGACCACACTCCGGACGATCCAAATAAGCGAGAGATTTGAATGTAGGGAGCTAGTGAAGGGGAGAAGAAGAGGAATGGGAGAGGAAATTCGCGGGACAATGAATTGAGATGGTGCGGAGCAGACGCTGATCACCTGGTGGTACATTATGGGAAATACCACCTCAGGCCAGATCCTGCCTAACCACAATGGACCGTCCCTGAGAGGTGGAGGGTACCTGCTGTACCCGGTAATTTGTTTGAGGCGATAGCGTTATCTGCTGTATTATTGTTTTGGTCTTGATGGATTAATCATTTAGAATTAATATTATCCGTCCATAGGATAGATTTGCGCATATGGAGTACAGAGTGCATACATGTTTAGCTACAGAAGTACCCGGCCGAAGCCAGAAAACGAGTCCGGCCACACTGCGATTTTGTTAGTTAGTAATAGTTGACTAGTGCATAGATGCTATCTAGTAAAAGGGGTAATAAAATTAGACTAGATAGTCATCGTCATCTTGTACGATACGGAGTAGAATAACTCAGAATAATAAAAACAACTTGGCAGTGACCACGGGAACCTTTCATTAGTGTACACAAATAACTGCCATCCATGTGCTGCTGCGTCGCTAGGGGCAATCGGTCGGGGCTAGGTCCAGATTTAGCGGGTCGCCACCAATGGAATTAACTCGCTAGATCTCATGGGATCATTGAAACCGTCAACTTGGACCGAACCATAATAAAAAAAAAAATTGTGTTGGAAAGGTTACTCGTACCTTTCTATCGGCTGACCATCGCTCATTGGGTACTGGTTTCCCCAATTCAAGCGCACTAACCAGATCAGGTTTAAGGACCGTCACCCTCCAGCCAATCATACTTCCTCATGGTTTCTCATTAGGGATTTTCCTCGCTTTGCCCCTCTCTCTTCCCAAATCAAGGTTAAATGGGCGCCCCAACGGGCTATTATTTCTCAAGAATACTCAATAGTTAGACGCCATTAGCCAGGGTGGTGTTACTACCTTCGGGGGAAAAATAAGGGGAAAAAAAATCGTACCTCACATGACCTATCTGCACTATGCTAGAAAGGAGAAGACTCAAATGGTTGAACTGGACCTAAGTAGCCTAGTGTTGCTCTCGTCTCATCATACAAAGTTTGTATCTAATGGACTGAGTGAGACCATGTTCTATTTTCGGGCTCAAACACCTCACACTAATTGGATGGCAGCACACCATAAATTCTTCGGATGGGGCGTGATGCTGACTTAGGACTAGAAAGTTGTAATTGGATATATTTGACATGAATGAAACAGAACCCAAGATTCATGTCCAATACTAAATAATGATATATCAGAAATACAGAAAACTGATACAATCTATTGGTATTATAGAGTGCAGGACAAAAGGTTTACCCAGCTTTTATTTTATTATTAATTTTTATTGTTTTGTTCAAAAAGAGACTTAGACGCGCAATATTATCAGAAAGCGGAAGTAGTGTCCTCTTTCATCTGCATGTACAGTACAGTATAGTACATACCGTATGTACATCCACCAAATTCCTAAAATTTGATAGATCTTAGATGCCATTGTCCAACCGACAAAGCATGTAACAAATAAGTTAGCAGAAGGGGGATAGAAAGAAAGAAATGATTTTTGTTCTACGATAGGTATCTATGATCTGAATAATGATAGTTTAGTTTTAAATGGGTATTAAACCACAGATCGTTGCAAGATTAACCTGTACGTTCAGCGATGGCTATTATCTTGGAAGCAATCTACACTGCACATCTTTAAGGTAATAACTATACTTTCAGCCTTAGTATGGCTACCTGGTGCTTATGCAACATCACCTAGTGGGTAATACAGTCTATCGTTTCACTCGGTAAACTCAATCTATAACTTAAGCTCTGAGCGATGGAGTATGAGAAAAGGTTATGTACTGGGTGTCGTAAGGCGCCATGGATCTAGATAGGCCAAGTGTCTTCAGCCTAATTCTCCGGAAGTCAACGAAGTGGTGACAAGAATATGTAGTCCGGCTGCTAGTCCTTCATTATTCCCGGAAAGAAAGGAGTTAGAATAGACACCCATCAAAGTATCGAAATTCGAGAAGCCCTGGGAGGCAACCGGACCGGATATAGGGACAGTAGATCGTCTGCTAGTCTGCTAGTGTCTAGGTACCGAACCTGCTGTGGAGAACTACTTTTCTTGCATTCCATCTTATCAAATTGCAACCAACAGGTCCATGACGCCATCTCACAAGCAATCGCCCCCAGAGTTCTTGACTGGGATCGGTACATGGGGTTGAACTGAACGCTTCTACCTAGGAATACCTAGTCAGCCACGTTTGTTCTGAAAACAACTGGGAGGAGCTGCGTTTTCGCTTAAACATGCATATCTATCCATCCCGAGACTCTCGAGCCAAAAGGTGGAGAAGGCAACCGAACAGTTTTGACGTGTGTTTCCTGACTGATGAAACTCATCTCACCTTTTTGAAGGACCTATTCTACGTTTGGTAATGTATGTACGTGATCTGAAAATGTATTGCCAACGTGCCGTGGATTTTAATTCTCATTGTATGGATCAATCCATGAACCTTAAACATAACGTTGTTATTGTTGCCCATTACCTCTGCGGACACCTTTGGGGCTTTCTTAGGAAGAACAACAAGAGCGTTATGGCCATATGCAAGTAAGAACCGATGGTTTACGATTGAACAAGCCACATTCTCGGTTAAGAGAACCACTACGAGTAAGACGAGGCTCAAAGTGGATGACTACCTATCTCTGCCACGCACCGGTCATTGCTATTCTTAGTGTGCATTTATTTCACTGAAAGCAACAACCTGATGTACAGCACATCAGGCATAATTCCTCGTAAAATGTGAGATTGACTCCGCACCGCCCCAGGTTCCATGCATTGCTTTGCGTCGGAATTAAGGCTGGTCATTGGAATGGGCGTGTCATAGCCCTGCATGCGCTACAGTAATTGGCACCTATTGGTAGGTTCTGTATGTATCAGTACGTAGCAAATATACAATGTACAGTAGTAGTATTATACCTCCGGTCAGTGTAACAGTCAATCATGTATGTCTTTGATGACATCTCTTGCCGTTGTCATCTTCCGCCAACCGTGCTGTATCTGAGGCGATCCACAGGTGAGCCATGAAGACACCATCGATGGGCTCATATGCATAATAGTTTGAATACATAGTGGATACATACCATTTACCTACAGTAAGTATGTACGAGCTTGTAGGGAAAAGGCATTTATTATTGTATTTTTTTCTTTTCTTGATCATGTACACACAGGCATACTTTACATTTCTCTCCATTGTCAAGCACTTATATTGCAGAAACATACATATCAGACGCTCTGGTGGTTAAGCGCTGAACTGAGATTCTATTTATTTCCCTCAAACTTTTTTCTAACTGAAACCTCTCGGTAAAGCCGCCGCAAGTCCGAATGAAATTTTTTTTTTTTTTTTTACTTACATGATTTGCCGCTACTACTTGGGTTACTGAGACATTTGAGACTAAATAGCTTCTCAGAGGGAAGAACAAGCATAATTATGTACTCTGAATAAATTAAAATAGAGAACAACTCAGCATGGAATCTAGAGAGAACCCCACTTGAGAACAGTGCAAGCACTCAGTACTCCGTACTCCGTACTCCGTATTTCCAAACCAGAGGAAGAGCGTGAAAGAAAAAGCCAAGGGACGAAGGTCGATAGTGGGGGTGTTCGCAAACCATTTTTGTGCTTTTTCTTTTTCTCCCTTCTCTACATCTCCCTCACACACTTTCTCTCCCGCCTTCTTTAACATTAATACGAGGCTAGTGAGGTGCGGCTTAAGTACTATCACTCGGTATGGATACATGAAATACGATTGTTCGTACAGTACCATCGAAAATACATACTAACTTCCTCTAAGGATCATCCGGAAAGGCTACATCTCCGCCATTGAGAACGCAATTGATCGTTTTCTTTCCCTCTTATATCCTGTCCATTTTGCTCTTCTTTTACTTCACACCTTCGCTTGGTCTGGACCGTCTTTCTTTCTTCTCGCTCGTTTCAGGCTTCCTTTCCATTCTCAGGATATCGCGGTATGCGTATCTCTTAGCTGTCAAAAGGTATTAGTGATTTAACGTTTATCAAGTGGACCCCAACCTCCTCTCCAGTCGACCCATCAGCCGGCCTCCAGTTCTCCACGGTACATGTCTTTTTTCCCACCCTTCGACTCGTCCTGAAGTTCATTCGCTTCTGAGCTGTTTTACAATCGCTCGAGCTTGAATAACCATTGCATTTCTTCTCTCCATGACAGACTCTATGCACTGTCTATAGACCTCCGCTTCTCCGGCACTTAACGCCTGGTTCCGTCACAGTAGAAATACCGGACGTTTGCCCTGTATACACCTACATACGCTTGAAGGGCTTGGTGAGAGTAGCTGATACAGGTCTGTCTGAAACAATGGCTAGTCCTGTGGCAGGCGAATATCCTCAGCTCGTTTCCCCTCCTCCGGTTTACCTTCGATCTTCTCCGCCCCCTCCCCCTCCTCACCGTGAGCTTGCTTCTCCAACTACCTCCAAGCGACCATTGAGCATGGCTATTTCACGAAAACCTCTCCCGGCTACTCCTGGAGACCGGGAGTCCTTTACACCTTCGGTGAGGATTGACGGGGATGAAGAGCCACATGCGACTTTTGAGAGTGATTACGATATACCACCAATCCCGACCAATGCATTCACTCATATGTCAATTGAAGATCGGCCGCCTACCCATGCAAGAAGCTCAAGTGGCCCGTTCCCACCACGGCGAGATTCGTATGCTACCTCACGCGTTGCTGAATCCTCCGTCCATCATACGCCCGCCAGTAGTGGCTCTTGGTCGGTCGTAGAGGCCCAGGTAAAGGATGAACCAAACAATTTGGCAAAGACAAGCGGTTCATCGTTGGATCAAGATACACCAAGTGCTGGCCAGAACAGCTCTCGCGGTAGTTTGGATAGTGTGGTTCAGGAACCGGAGGCCTATGAACCTTTACACTACCATCACCGCCCCTATCAAAGCTCCCAGCCTGCTTCGGGGGCTACCCCCGCGACTGGATCGGCCGAGAATTTTATTAGTACAACCGGTCATCTTGCCGTGGGGAAGCCGCGCAGACCGCATTCCACGTATTCTTTTGGTTCGGACCTCGACGGACGGAATAGTTCTCCCCATGCTTCTCCGTATCTACACGCGCGCTCGTCGTCCAGTGCGTCACCCGACGTTCGGCCACTGTCTTTTGTTGATCTCCTCAATACACCGTACCCCCAGCCAGGTCCCGCACCGGTGCAACTCGGCAATGCACATCTCCGCTCATCTGTCGGTAACAACGCATCTTTGCTCAGCCATAAACAAACTTTTGATATGTACCTTGGCAATGTTAAGAAGACGGATAACCCGGCGGTACAGTATGAATTTGCAGTCTTTATGGTCAATGCCATGTTGGACATGCCGGCCGAGGAACTAGGCGAGGGAGTGGCGGCTGTCTATGGCCGAAAAGAGCCAGAGATCACTCGATCAAGCCTGCTCAAAGAAGCCAAGTCAATTCTTCAGCGCCTAGCTGACCGCAGCTATCCGTTTGCGCAATACTACTTAGGCGACGGTTACGCATCGGGACTTTTCAGCAAAGGCAAGGAGGATTACGATCGGGCGTTTCCCCTTTTTGTAGCGGCTAGTAAGCATGGCCATGTGGAAGCATGCTACCGCACCGCGCTTTGCTACGAATTTGGTTGGGGGACTAGGGTTGAGGCGGCGAAAGCCCAGCAATTTTACCGCCAAGCCGCGTCTAAGAATCATCCGGGTGCTATGCTGCGCATGGCAAAGGCTTGCCTAGCGGGTGACATGGGTCTCGGCAAGCGGTATCGAGAAGGCATCAAATGGATGAAACGGGCCACCGAGTCTGCCGACTCACAGTACAATTCTGCCCCATACGAGCTGGGATTGATGCATGTGGAGGGATATGGTGATGATGTCTTCCCAGATCCCGCCTACGCTGCCCAGCTCTTTACCAAATCGGCGGATTTGGGGCATATCGAGGCCAGCTATCGCCTTGGAGACGCTTATGAGCATGGAAAACTGAACTGCCCTCGAGACCCCGCCTTGAGCATTCATTTCTACACCGGAGCTGCGCAGTCAGGCCATCCATTGGCGATGATGGCTCTCTGTGCGTGGTATCTGGTGGGTGCAGAGCCTGTGTTAGAGAAAGACGAGAGCGAGGCGTACGAATGGGCTAAGCGAGCAGCAGAGACTGGTAAGTACTGTTTAACTGAAGTTGGTAAGCCTCTACTGATCGCGGCACCTGGCAGGCTTGGCCAAAGCCCAATACGCAGTGGGCTATTTCACCGAAATGGGTATTGGCTGTCGTCGTGACATTCTGGCAGCCAACTACTGGTACGTGCAAGCGGCTGACCAAGGCGATGTTCGGGCGACACAACGGATTGCTGCCATTCGAGCTGCTTCAGATGGAGTGGACCCAACGCAGGCTGCTATCAATGGTCGAGGAGAAAAGACGAAGAAGGGTACGTTTTTATAGTCGATTAATGGAGATTGCGTCGCTAATTGAGAAAAACAGAAGGGGGGAAGACGAAACGATTCGGCATTTTTTGAGACATATTACGAAACTGTTTACATTGAGCCCTGCATTGCATAATGATCACTCAACGCGAAATTAATCGGGGGTGGCCTATTGGAATATAATATAATGTCGGCGACGCATTGGTGACAAAATGGATCTTTTCTTTTTCTTTTTTCAGTCCACCCAGCATGTTCCCTGGGGTTTGACATTTGGTTTATGTCCTTTCCGTATATAGTTTTATCCGACTGTTCTGGGAACGGACTTCATAGTTTTTCATCTTTTTCATCTCATTGGGGAAATTTGTTTCAATACATTATGAGACAACAGAGCATATTGAGGGTCCGTTTTGGAGTCATTTTGCTGCATGTTTCGGACCACGTGATGTGATTTGCATGTCGTGACACATTTTCATTTTTATTTTTATTTTTCCGGCGTACTCTTTGGGGATGCATTTCCACGCAACTAACGAACATTGGTCTACTCTATACAGCATGAATCAATAATCGATTCTCATCAAAGATGGTGACGTCATCTCTCGCATGTCCAAATAAGCATTATCATATCAATCATCCATTATGATCCCAAGAGTCGGAGAAAATCTTCGGATGGTCCACGATGAAACAGTGGATCCCAACAAACCAATAAATCCAACGAACATTTTTAGATATATCATCATCGTTATGAACGAACCAAGGAAAAACCGGTTCCTTACTGCAGCACCTAAAACCCTCCCCCTGGCGATAATAACATGTACCTGCAGCAAAGCACTCCTGTCTATCCTTCCCTATTTTTCAATGTTCTAATTAATAGCCGATCCCTACTCCATGAAGATCGACTCTCATCCCTTACACACACCGACAGACACAGTAACAATCAGCCGATGCCAAGAACGGCCCTCGCAAACTATTAGCTCAAGGTGCAGATCCAACTCCGCTGATAGAGATGAGCGAGCTGTCACTTGCTGAGGCCCAGTTGGGTCTTGCCCCACGGGCCAATGGCTTGCAGTGACCTTGGTGTAAGTTGCTGGACCGCGTTTCACGCCCCTCTGGGCTGCAGGGTTCTAAATATATTCGGTTACCTTGGTTAGAGAGAGATGTTGGACGGCTTGTTTCCACCGCTTTGCGCTCCATGGGGGGATATATTTTTCTCCTTGTATAAAGTGGAGGCTGATCCTATCTGGGAATTTTTGTTTTGACCTTCATCCTCTCTCTCTCTCTTCTCTTTCGAACTGGTAAATCGAATATTCCCACGTTTCCCCGCCTCGTGCAAGTTTGGTATGTTTGTTCCATTCCAACCAACCAACCTCCTCCAACCCTAATTCAACCCAAGGGATAAATCGAACTGGTCGTAATAATAATAAACTAACCAGCTCCCTACTTGACAGATCCCAAACCATCTCCCTATCAAATCATCTTGACCCATTCAATATGCGTTTCCTCGCTGTTTTCGCCCTCGTCGCTAGCGTTGCTGTCGCCAGGCCCTCTGAAGCCAACATCCAGGCATCATGCATGGGTGTATGTCTCCCATCACACTTTACCATTGACTATCCCTTTCACATTCATTCCCTCTACCCAGTCACTGTCATGGGGATTGCACGCTAATATGATTGGAAATTGAAGGTTGAACGTTACTGCAATACCAACGGCACTATCGGCGCCTTCGCGTGCTGCACGCCTCTCAAGTGTGGAAGTGACTTCGTAAGTTGTCAACCCTGTCATGTCGGAATTGAGACTGGGAATGTGGAGATCTAATGTTATGAATTGACAGAAATGCCATCACTAAACGTCTTGAAATCATACTTATCCTTGCATGCACGGACACAGCGGGCTAATAGAATACACGTCTATCGAGTTGAGAAGCAGAATTAAATCGATAAGAAGTGATCACACCACCTTTGTATTTACTATTCGATAATTGTCAATATATCTATATACCTTGATTATCTCTATTAGATATTCTGTGAATATGCTGGTCCACATTGGATTTTTGGGAATGGTTATCTCATCATATTACCCTGAATATTGAAACCCTGCCATAAAACGTGAATCCTGTATTTGGACCTCATATAAAAACATTCCGTCACCCAAGCGATCTCAGAAAATTTTTTTGTTCACTCCCCACAAAGGCTCAGAGCACGGTCACGTAATGTTCTTTCTTTCTCCTAAGACAAACACTGACAAATCAAACGCAATCACCCCAACCTCAGGATTCCCTTT
The DNA here is from genome assembly GCF_009176365.1 of Aspergillus alliaceus. Classification (NCBI taxonomy): domain Eukaryota; kingdom Fungi; phylum Ascomycota; class Eurotiomycetes; order Eurotiales; family Aspergillaceae; genus Aspergillus; species Aspergillus alliaceus. The sequence goes on along the minus strand of NW_022474686.1, from coordinate 736,294 downwards.
ACCACTATACAACTTCCAAGTTACACACACTATCATCATACCTTATCCCACTCTCCTATGTTTATAATTACCTCCACCTCTTGGATTTAATATCCACAAGGGAGTGTAGCGCCCAAGGGAGAGTATGAGAAGCTGATCCATTACAACTCGATCCTCAAGGCACGGCTGCGCTCAAGTCAGGCATCATCACCACAGACACTAATGTGTATTATTCTCTTAACTAAGAGTCCAGTAAAGTTCTATTTAAGGTGGGCTACAGGCCCTAGCCTCGTATCTTTAGAACAGGTGCCCGGTATCAAGTCATGCATTGAGAAATCCTGTCGCATTCTCACCCAGAATTCCCCACTACATTACAGCAAGGCGACTACCATAATCAAGACCGAAAGGCTTTTCAATCTCAGTATGGAAAGGTGAGCTTACCTAAAACGAGAGCCTCCATGGCTAAACTGCTACTCACAGAGTCTAAGCTGTTATGGGGTCCAGGTCCAGGGAACTACAGAACATGAGTAGGGATTGGACGTTAGTTATTCTACGACTTCTTATCTGTTTCTCGAACTACCCCTATCTTGGATTGTTCATCTGCTCTCGGATGGAGTTCTGAGATACAGTATATCAATCCAGCCCGTATATGATACTCCCTATGCCCTGGCATGCTCAGCAGATGCAAGACTCTCCTTGATGAAGGCTGGCTGAGCGAAACCGGACTACACGCCTAGATGATACTGAGAGGAGCCATAGATCCACCAGCACGGCCACCTTCAACAGTATCTGACCGCGAATATCAGGTACCTAAGTACTTGCAGACACTTAGGGGGCCTGGCACCTTTGGAATAAAGGAACACAGACGGCCGACCTTATTCCCATTTTCGAACGTTTAACGCAACCACGAGAAAGCTTCTGTACATCGGTTTGTGAAGAAGGCAACAACCCACGACGCTAATCCTATCTATCCTCAACTGCAAGCATGCGACATGCCTTGACTTCAAAGAGTATCTCTGCGCGTACCCGGTGTCTGCGAATGGTAGCCAATCTTACGGTGTACCCTGCAGCAATTGGTGTCCATTACACCTCGTACCAGTGACCGGTATTTTGCCAATACCGGGTTGTATGGCAAAGCAACGAGCTGCTCCTCTTGGTTAAGTGTACCCTGCTATTACCTCAACCATTATTACAATCGCAGACACCTTGTGTCGAACGCCCAACAACCACTTGGCAAGGGCTTTGTCGGAAACCCAAGACTTTCCACCAACCATACCTACCAGCAGCCGACGTGGTGCCAAGGGCATTTCCAACATCGAATACATAGCGACCATCGTTCCCAAACTTACAACGAACTGGGGGTCATGCCTATACCTCACAAAAGGGTCAATAAGAGCCAGATGACACCACTGCGTTGGGCTTCTGGTTCATAACCCTAGCAGAAGTCAAGACGTCACATATAACGAGCAGATTCCGGCCTCCCAACCAGGCTCGTAAAGTAGCTCGACACATACTGAATCAAGGATATGTGTCTCTAGGCTCAGTAGTAAGCCTACGCAAGAGCTTTATCGCATGAAGAAGATCGCGACCTTGGTTTTCTTTGTTATGAATAGCCTGCGCCCTCGCTTTGCGAAGACGATCAACATTAGCTAGGGCATCAAAATTCTACTTACCCACTTCCCAGCCACATACAGAGGAGATCAACCAGGGAAATCTAAAGGGCCATAAATCAGACTACCGCAGCTCCTGAAACCGACGAAGTACCGAGTCGTACCTAACGGTTTTGAGTATGCCTCATGTTGAATTTATCAATATGTTGGCTACTTTGGCGAAGTCCAAAGAATAGCTAGATAAATATTTATGACTCCCTAAGCTCTGTTTCATGTCCCATCATCTATTGGATACGATGTGATTGTGACATTTTCCAGATACCCCCTACGAGCAATATCGCCGGGAGTTATCCAATACTAGCAATGATGTCGTCGCAACGTTCGATAAGCAACTAGCCAAATTGCCTTATGAAGGCTGCTATCAGTGGCCTTGAGCAACCTTCCAAACAAGCAGCTCACGAACAAGGGCCGTCGCAACTTTCCCAGCCTCAAGCATGCGTCGATCTTCTTTTAGGGACAGCCAATCAATATTGCATGGGTCGATAGCATGAATTCGGCAGCTGGGATAACTTCGAACCCAGTGCGATGTAGACTACACAAGGTCATATAATCATAAAGATGGTCCCCAACCTGGCTAAGAGCCAGGCGATGATACCGTATCTGGCCAATACTCTACGGGCGTAGGATAGATAGTCTTTCAATATCGCCTTAGGCAAGAGAGCGCATCCGCTCTCCTGGTCTCATGCGTGTCTGTCCTCTTTGATTGGACTGGATTGCACTGCTGTTCATCCACAATGTCAGCATGGTCGCTCACCATCTTAAAGGGTTATGCCCGGAGTCTCACCCGAATTAGCGCGGCCAGACCAGAATAGTATATGAAGAGATTGTGGTCACGATGCGGGCACATTGAATCCAGAGCACGCTCTAGCAACACAGTAACCTCTCCTAAGACTCAGATATGAGCTCCCGTTGTACCTGGCCAAGTTTCCAGTCTCCCATGCCGGCGGGAGAAGGTAAAACCCGGTTTTGCACCGACCTTCTCCATAACTACAAAAACCATACAAAGATGGCATAAGACGCACTTGGAAAGGACGCAAAACAGGTCATATGATTTCGTCGCCTCAGGAAACTTCTGAACCACGACGGTCCTTTTCGGGCCATTCCTTCTATGCGGACCGGACAACAAGGCTTATATCGGATGTACCGGGGGTATTATGTAAATAATGGGGTCGGACCTTCAGGAAGTACATGGCTGACTTCTCGCGAAGGGTCCTGGAGGGGGTCAGAAAGATGTTCACATACGTCTAGCAGCGTTAGCCGGGAATGACACGTTCGGAATTCAAGTCTACAACGGAAGGTGTTGAGGGGATGAAGTACATTCGCATAGTCGGAATGGACAACCTTCAGCGCATACCTGATCACAGTACACGAGAACCAAACCACGCATACATCCGAGCTTGGTTTCCCTAAGGGCGAGGAGGATCAAATGTGGGAGGAAATTGTGGCCTTCTATCTTTGTTGATGGGTGAACCTGGGTGAACCTGTCTAGTACTTCTGGTGGAATTTCCCACGACGATGAGGTGGATCACCCGTAATTCGTTAAGCTGCCCGTCGACGGGTCGTGAGAATATCTCTGGGACTACCACTTAGCTCTGCGATGCTTTTGACAGCGCTGAAAAGGCCCATCGGCGCCAGCTCTGCCTCAACAGCAATGGAGCGAAATCTAATTTATAAGCACAGAATTTTTTTATGTTCCCTTTGCTGGAAGTCAGCCAATCCCTAGCGTTCTCGCAGCGCGTATATCAATGGCTGATTTCTGAAGCGTGCTCTCAGAAGGGGGGGTGTCGTCCCATCCAGCGATGCACTCTTTAATTTCAAAAGCCCCCCGGGAGAATGCCACAGCACCGCTCATTTTTGGAAGTAGATAGACTTTGGTTTTGAAGACATCGCATACAGTACCCATCCAGCCGACTATAATTAGGCCGATAACAATATTGAACGCAGACTTCGAATGAACCTACAGATGGCATTGCCACGGGACCAATCTATCGATATTCCAACTGTTCCGGACCGGACCACTGGAAACCGTCGAACCAAACCAGAAACCGATCAATCGACTACGGCTCCTAGATACTCCTCCGTCTTCACCTGATTTTACTACACTTCTAGCGAGAAGGATACTAGGACAAACGGGCTAAAACCAGTAACCTGGGCCTCCTACCGAGATCAGTTACCAACAAACCTCCCCCCGCCCTAAAATTCACGCCTAGAAAGCAACCCCATCCTAGTAAAGCCATACAAACAGCGAAAGGAATAGCATACCCTGAAGACGCCAAGATCGAAGGTATCAATCAGCGCCCTTGAGCAACGTTGACTACAATGAGGAATGCTCATACTCGGAGCAGCGCAAGATCATTAAATACTTCAGGCTATATATACCTCTTCTAGTACGACAACTGCTTTTCGTGCTACAAGCACCTCAGTGAACTATGCGAGGCGACAAACCATCTCCAAAAAGCCAGATTTCTCTCCTCCGTGTTGTCTTTCCCACCAGCTACCCTGTGTGCCCAGAGTCTGAGGGTCATCCTCAAGACGAAACTGGCTAGCTTGGATCTTGGGTTGTGTTCGGATCTGTGGTTGGTGCTGGAAGTCGACGGGAAGGTCAAGAGCCGCCGCGGGTATTATTTGTACTGTTCAGTAGCCTGAGAGGGCCTATCTCGCTCCTTGTTAACTAACTGTTCGGGGTGAGCTAAGGATTAACAACTTGGGGTAGTTTGAGTGGTGGGGGTTGTTTCGATAATATACTGTGATTTAATCCTATGGGATGATTATGTATAAAGCTCGAGAAAGGTATGGTAAACGTGACTAGTTTGACCGTTCGATGTTTTCGCAAAACCATGGGTTTAAGAACTATTTCAGAGATCATACAAGAGATATTCATATTGAATATCTTTTGATAATGCTGCCACGAGGAATTTCTGTACAAACACGCTGCACTCCGCGTTGGGGGTCATAATTTTCAGGCTGGCCGTATCCTGGGAGCTGCATGACCCGGTAAGTGGATGTTACCAGTGAACAATGTTACTGTAGACGGATGGTTGTTTACAATGAAGGAAACTACATGATCGTGACGTAGATTAAGACATGTACAAACAAAGAAAACAGAATGCTCCAGTCAATCGACACATGAAATAGAAAGGTTATATCTACTTAATTCAAGTATATGAAGAAAGAAAAAAAAAAGGGGTAGTAAACAGAGAAACTCTGTCGGGATCTCCCGCACAGAATGAAAACTCCAAGCCTCAAATATCCCTAAACTATTGACATTGCCAGAATCATTTATTTGAACTGGTCAATGCAACCCCAGTAGCGCTCGACGTCAAAGTCGCCGGCGTCCTTCCAGAGGTCGTTGGAGTAAGAGAAGAAGACGGACTGGGAGCCGACTTCCTCAACGAGGGCCCTGATGGCGGCAGCCTGCTGGGCAGTACCGGGGATGGCCTTGCCGTTGGGGTTACCCTGGCTGGGCCAGCCGGTCTCGAGGTTGATCACGTCCTTGTTGCAGACGGCTTCGAGATCCTTGATCTGGGCGCGGACGAAGGAACCGGCCTTCTCGGGGCTGACATCAGCGTTGAAGAAGGGGTGGAGGTTAGCACCCAGGATGTCGACAGCACCGCACAGGGCGCTGCCAGACTGCTGCCAGACGTTGATGGGCTCGGTGGTGGTGATCTGGCCCGAGTAGCCGGCAGCGGAGAAGGAAGACTTGCAGGAGGAGATGAAGCCAGCAAGGCTGGAAGCATCAGTGTAGCCGTTCTGGATGGCCTCATTACCAACGACGATGAGGGTGACCAGATCCCACTGGGCCCACTTGGTGATGGCGGTCACCTGCTCCTGGGCACCGCTGATGCCGGTGCTGGAGATGAAGACACCGATGATCATCTTGAGGCCGTGCTGCTTGGCAGCCTCACCGATGTACTCGAGACTGTTGCAGTCGGTGGAGTAGACACGAACGTGAGTGAAGCCCTTCTGTTTGATCATGGCAACATCCTTGAGGACCTGGTCCTTGGGCTGGCAGCCACCCTGGTTGGTGTAAGGAGAGTAGGTCATGCCCATCTGCTTGCCGCTGACACCGGTGGGGACGGCGGTGGCAGAGCTGCTGGCGCTGCTGGAGGCAACGGCGGAGGTCGTGGAGGGAGCAGCAGTGGTGGTCACAGGAACAGCCGAGGTGGAGGGAGCAACGGGGGCGGAGGTGGGCTCGTCATTGCCAGTGAAGGGGCAGACGTAGGTGTAATCGGTGCGGGTGACAGTCACGACCTGCTCCGTCTGGGTGTAGGTGCCGGGGGTGATGGTGGCAGGAGTGGGGTAGACCACGACGGTGCTGGTGGGCACGTAAGTGGTGGTGGGGGCAATGGTGTAAGTACCAGCGCTGGGGCAGACATAGGTGGTGGTGTAGATCTTGCTGGTGACGGTGGAACCGCTGGGCTCAACGGTGGCGTAAGGGCAGGTGACGGTGGTCCTGGTCGAGACAACAGTGGTCACACCACCGAAGGTGTGAGAACCGCTGGGCAGTTCAGTGGTGGTCGCACCGCACACGGTGGTGGTGTCCCGAACGGTGACGGTAGTGGCAGGGATGGTGTAGATACCAGTGGAGGAGAAGCTAGTCACTCCAGGAGTAGGGAGCGGAACCTCCGGGGTGGCGGAGGTCGCAGGGACGGCGGGGGTTCCAGCGGGAGCAGAGGGAGAGGAGGCCTCCGGAACGCCAGGGACAGCGCCGGTGGGGGTCTTCGAGCCGGTGGCATCAACACCAGTAGGGGTTTCGACCACGGTGACGGTGGCGGTGCTGGTGGAGTGGAGCGTGGTCACGGCCTCGGAGGTCACGGGGCTGCTCTCGCTGCTGGGGGCACTGGGAACACTGGGAACACTGGGAACGCTGGGAACGCTGGGAACGCTGGGGACCTCGGTGTTGCTGCTGCTGCTAGGAACGGGAGCCGGGGTGTTGATGGGAACCACTACCGGCGACATTAGTCTTCATTTCCCCAAATTTTCAAAAGAGACTTGGTGAGGAGGAACCCACGAGTCGGAGGTCCGGTGACGGTGATGACCTTGGTGATGCATTCGCACTTGTCGTCACCCCTAAGCTGAGGCTCCGGCTGGTAAGCACGGTTCTGGTGGAAAGACTGATGGCCATGACGACGCATGTGGGCGACATCAGCCATTGCGGTGCCGGCGACGGCGGCCGCGGCGGCCAAGAAAGCACCCCTCATGTTGGATAGAATGGAAATTCAAGGACGGATTTTTGCGTATTTTGGTTCGCAAACGAATGAGTGCCCGCTGAAAGAGTGAAGCGGTGGTCAAACAAGTTTGTTCGAGAGAGAAGGGAAAAAAAAAAAAACAAAACACTAAAAGGAGGGGAGGGGGCACACGGCCTCTTCTACTTGGATATAGATGGAGAGAAATTCTTCGAACGAACCCGAAGCGGAAGAAGGAGAGAGGGGGAAGAGAGAGAGAGAGAGAGATGGAGGGAGAGAGAAGGGAAATAAAGAGAAGGAAAAGGGAGGGAGAGTTCAGCACGGGCGATGATGATTGGAAGGACGCCACGGGTCTAGCCCAAGGCAAAAGGGGGGCTTGTCCACTTTGGCTCAAAAGGGCTTGTTCTGTATGTTTTGTTGGCGGTGTACAGAAAGGCTAGTCAGGCACCAAGCGTCCGCTATTGGTGGCCGGGTCGCTGGATCCAGTCTCTTTCGTCCAGTGGTTGTTCCGCACGGCTCGGGTAGATGTGGAGGCCCAGAGTATTTTTACTTTGTCTCACTCCAGATACTAATTGTGAGGCCGACCGTTGAGACAAACAGGCCAGTATCCTATCCTTATGGGGGAGTCAGCCAGCCCTCAGCTGAATTACCCCAAATGGATCTAGTCCTTCTTCTCCAAAATACTATACTATATAGAGTATAGGGACAAGATACGGGCCATGGGATTAGGGAAATTAGAGAAAGACATTCCATCCTGAAGTCGGGAGTCCCGACCGTGCACACAGACTATACGATTGATCCAATCCCATGCACCTGAAGGGATCCGAACTCAACTCGGGTACGAGGACTTCTCCATCTTGATTTGTGCAGACTCCAGGAAGTGACCAAGTGACCAAGAGACCAAGGGGGAAGAAAAGAGAGAAAAATAGGCAAACACCCCGGACAGACTTTCTCTTGAACTGCAAGGAACGAATTGAACCGACGGCCGAGGGTGGGGAAACTCTGGGAGACCATCGGAAAGGGAAATGATCAGGACCTTCATTTATCGGTGATTGGATCAACGTGGTGAGCTTTAATTTCCGGGCCCCACGGGATGTTTGGCCATTACCACACTTGTTCGATCAATCATCAGGGGTTGTTTTGATCCTCAGCCTCAGTTTTTTTTTTATATTTTTTCATTTTTATTTTTATTTTAGTTTAATTTTTATACGTGGCGTAGGGATGTTGTTTTCCTCTTTGCCGAAGGGAATCTGACATCATGGAGTAACCATATGCATGGATGAAACACTCTAGGCTCCTCCCGTTAATCAATTCTGAGGCAGAGTGAGAGTGGGGGAGAGAGAAAAGATTTAAAAAGATTAGAAAAAACTTAAAAAAAGAGAGAGGCAGAGAGAAGGAGAGAAGAGGTGGCCATCAGTCGATCTCAAAATCCAGATCACTTTCCCCAATGGATCCGTTCTTGTCTCTATGCCGATCCTTTCCATCTAACAGACCCTACTGATTTTCTCTTGAGTAACAATCTCATTTTTCTCTTTTTCAACCTTCGTTTGGCTCCCTACGGAAAATGCCGACAATCCCGAGACCTGCCCCAAGTCAAGTCTAGGATTTATGACCAATCTAAGGGACTTGGCTTATGGAGATTGTCCGGCCTAGTTTCATGAACGGTCCTGTCATGGATCTTCCTCGTGCATTTTTCAGCCCCTGTCTCAATCTCATGGTTTTATCAATCATGGTGGTCGAAGTACTCCGTAAAGGAGAAGAAAAGAGAGAAGTAAATAAATGAATACAGTCGTGGATGTTTACCGTTCCGTGTGGGATTCAAGTGAAAAAGAAGACAGTTAGAGAAGAAGAGACCCACGGTTGATCTCAAGGCAGTGCATACCCTCAACCTCGCTGGGCCGCGAAGGAACATCCTCTTCCCCCCCCCCTCCTTTTTTTTTCCCTCTCTCTCTCCCCTTCCCTTATATGTACACCATAACAACATACTTCAATAGCACCGATAGTTTATCATTCCGAAAGCCAATAATTTATTATCTTCTTTCACGGAATGACAAAGTTTAAATCAGCGCGGAGCTTTGGATCCATCATTTCAACATGCAGGCGCTATTAGGTGATGATCTCTTGGGTCAGAAGAAGAACCCCGTCCACCCCTGAACACCTCGACGCCAGATCAGTATGTATAGGAAGAACACGATAGCCCGCATGGAAACTATCCTCCGCAGATAGGATGTAGCGGATTGACACATTCCATGACGTAGATGTATCGGATCCCAACATTCCAATCCAATCGCAACCTTGCATCGTTATCCCCCATACTCAAAATCAGCCTTACAAACTCCCAATCTAAAATCAACGACAATCTTCTCTCGAACCCATCATCCCTCTCTCCCAATCTCTCTCCGCCCTATCCCCCCTGCCTAACAATCATAACCTACGTAGCTCTCCACGCTCAAAGCTGGCCTCTCACATCCTACTACACAATCTCCGCCCCACCACCTATTCCCCCCTCCCTTCTCGTGTCTAGGCCCTTCGCCGACCTTTCCGAATCCAATTGCGCATGTTCGGAGCAGACTCGCCTCAGATCCCCACGTCGACATAGCGGGCTTGCGGGTCCCCAGCCTGGGGGGAGGGGGGAGGGTACGAAGGGTAAGAGGGCCGATACAAGAGGGTCAAGGATGTCGTAGGAGGGGCAGACGGAGCAGTTGATTTTCAAAGGGATATTCAACAGTGAATCAGTCGGTTATGATATCGCCCTCGCACATCATACGTAACAGAACTATATCGGTCAAGTTTGCCCTAGAACGCCTAGATTCGGGGTTAGAATGGTGACACGTGATATATATGTGAGTGAGTGAGAGCAGGAAAATCACTGTGAACTAGGTATATATTTATACATATATCAGCTCTCTGGGAAGTACAATTACCACTTCCTGCACGGGGCCTGATCCTATCGAACCACATACCGACTACTCTGTACAAATGTGGACTGTACAAATGCGGAGTAACCCTCTCATAGTTAAAAGCTAGAATTTGGAACAATATTCGATCAAAATTATTATCGTCAATGCATCACGCTAGTCAAAGATATGATATCAAGAAAAGAGAAAGAAGAAGAAAAAGCCCAACAATTCAATCCAACATATTAACTCCAGTCCGATCTGATAACTCCGTTTTCTTAATGGTTTGGAGGATTGTAGCCAAGTCCGGTGATCCTATAACATACCAACCATTAGACACACCAGGTCATGTTAAGCATAAGTGGAGATTGAAGGGGAATTTTTTTTCGGTTTTGAAGGTTTCAGAGAGATAGAGATGAGAGTGTCCGGCGTAGTATACTATACCGACTACCATTCAGGAATAGGATATACTAACCTATTCCACAGGAGGCCTATGAGGCCCGGCTGTTCATTGGCGGCTGTGCGTTTCGCCCATCCCTCCTCAACATTGTAGTGCTTGACGTCTTGGAGACCGGCAAAGAGACCTCTTCCGGCAGTTGCCTTCTGTATGTTGACTTTTGATTAGCATAAGATGTCTTATAGGGCTGTGAAGGAGGTAAATAGGACTAAAGCGTGAGACATACACGGGCCTGGGTCTGGTTCTTCACCCAAAGATCTGCGCCGTAGTCGTTCTGGAGACGAGCGGATGTTGCTTTTGATGACATGTTGTCTTGTGTTTCTTTTGTCCAATGGACTCGCTTGTTGGTGGTAGAGGATTAAGTAGGGCAGGATCGAATCAACCCAGTGGAAATTGAATGCGATGGGTGTAAGAGTGATTGTAGCTGTGAAGATACCAAAGCTTTGGATTTTGTTTTGCTTGTCGATGCTGATGAAGAATAGATACAAACAGGTCCATCCATGCTCTATCCCCTTATATATCTAACATCAATATAGAGCTCGGTCGATCACCCAAGCCTCTCACCATCCATGATGCCACAATCTGGTATCATGGACCAGGCGCTCTTCCGGATTCCGAATGGCATCACCCTACCAGAACGCGGCTGAGAACCAAGCCTTTGGGTTCTGGCGGTATACTATCCATGAGACCTGGGAGACGAGTACAGCGTAGATTGGGCATATGATATCGGGAAGATTCGCCAAATGGCCAATGGGGATTGTGAGTATTGGTGGCGGAAGAGGGAAAATCGTTGCTGTGTGTGGTGTGATATTGGTGGTGTGGTGCGTTGGGGTCTGTGTGGTGTTAGGGGTATGGCATGATCATGGTCCTTTCCGTTGACATTCGGTGGGTTTTGGACCCTTTTTATGGCTTTTGACTTTCTCTCAATTGTTTATCTTCTTTAGTGATGGTCATGATATTGAGTAATTAATCTTTGTATGATTGGTTTGGTATATTCAAGTTGTCCAGTTGTTGCTATTTAATGGGAGAGGGCATCTCAATGTCATGTGTCCGACTTATAAATTAATTAATGTAACATTGCCTCTCTAGTGCAGTGCTCGAACTCCAACGATAAGCGTGACTTATAGAACTAGCTAAACAAAATACTCTCTAGCTAGTAATTCCAGATTTGACCTGTTCAGTCACTTTATGACTTCTCAAATTGAAGTTGTTCTACGCTTGCCCTCAGTGCATGATATCGTAGTTGATCACCTGACGCCCGGTCCCACCTGCCGTCCGATTTCTATATAGACCAAATTTAGAACGTAGGTTTTCGAACCATCACAACTCATTCAATATAGGCTCTATTGAAGCGGCTTTAGAAAAAGTAGATTCCTCGGAGCAATGAGAATTAATTAACTATGCTGAAATTGCGAAACGATTTAGTGTGAACCGACCAACCCTCTCAAGGCATCACCGCGGAGTGCACCGTTCGAAGGAAGACCAGTATGAAAGCCAACGAGTTCTCAACAACCAGCAGGCTAGGGAGCTTATTAACTATATGAATAAGCTTACCGATCGAGGCCTCTATCCTACGCATGAAATGCTGCGGAATTTTGCTAAAGAAATTACTGGAATTAAGCCAGGAAAATACTGGCCCGGCCGCTCCTTAAAGAAGCATGATAAAGAACTTATCTCTCGCTATATAACTGGTATTGATACTGCATGCAAGCGGGCCGATACTGTACCAGAGTATACTTTGTACTTTGAGGCTATGGCCAGAAAGGATTTTTTATCCGAATGCTTCCTAAAGACAAAAGGATCTTCTCTAGACAACGGTATGAGAAAGATACTCTTAATCAATATCTACGGGGTACTAATCGGTAGTGGACTACTACAATTTCCTATATCTATACAGATAAGACCTCTCTTTCACCTAGCTTGATATACTAAGCAGTTTTTTGCAAACTACAAGATTCCTGGCTTCAAGCTTTTAAATCTACAAGTCACCTATTTGATATTTCTTCACATCTTCTCTATCAAGTTGGGCCAATGGTAAGCTAGAATTTGCGTGGCTTAAGAATATTTTTGATCGGGAAGCAAAAGCTAAAGCTAGGAGGCGTTAGAGACTTCTAATTCTTGTTAGCCATGGATCCTACATTACCATAAAGATTATTAACTTCTATTATGCTAATAGGATCCTTTTTGCCATATATGTGCCTCATTCTATACATTCCCTGCAGCCTCTTGATATTAGTATCTTTAGGCCTATATCTACGGCCTACAGGAAAGAACTAGAGGCATTTTTGCACGAAGATCAGGGCCTAAGCAATATCAGCAAGCGGGGGTTTTTAGGCTATTTTGGCCAAGTGGGAATAATGCGTTATCTGAAAAGTATATTGACAGTGCCTGGAAATCGGTTGGTTTATAGCCTTGGGATCGAGAGACCGTTTTGGCGCGCTTTAGCAGAGAAGAGGACCAAAGGCCTCCGCTCTATTCTACAAGCGGAAGACTGGATAAGGATTGAAAGGCTTCTTAAGCAGGATATTTTTGATATTTATGACCAAAACGCCAAGAAGTTGAACTGAACGATGCACCATCTCTTTACAGAGAATATCCTGCTTAAGCTACGCTGCCAGGGCCTTGAAAATGCTCTCCAAAATAAGCAGAAGAAGCGCCAGCGTAAAAATCCTCTAGCTTTTACTCTACGTGCCCCTGAGGATTTCGATCTAAGGAACCAAGAAGCTGATACAAAAAATTTATCTAACTGTTGTACTAATGATTGAAACTACAAATAAGATAAATCTGACACCAAATGTTCTTGATTAAAGATGCAGCTTTTGGGAGTAAGCCGGCGGAAGATGATTACGACTACGGCCCTCATCTTCATATTAGTGTCATATTCACTAGTCACTTTTTCTTAAGGAGCGCACAATTAACAATCGATCAAAGCAATATTAATCCCAGATCTATCAATCGAATAATGACGTGACGTCTGTACTATATCGGATGGAGAAGGTCACCCTAATCAAACGCTTCATCACTCACACATCCGCAGGTCAGTTCGCCGCCCTTTCCCTCTTCAATAAAGCCTCCTGTGTTGATGTCGAAACAGCCACCGCTTGGAAGAGGGGTGCACTCTTTCGGGCATTCCACATCTTTCGGCGGCATGTCATAATTCGTTGCGCTCACAGTGATTGCCAGGCTGAGGATTCCAAGGAGGAGGCTGAAGAAACGCATGGTTGAACTTGGGCAAATGCCTGGTGATTGATGCGAAAATTGCCTGTGTACGACAAATATAGAGGGGATGTAGAGAATATTTAAGGGCGCATCTGGGGTCATTCAGACATTTATATCTTGCTTTTGTCTATTGATCTGCGATGGAAGATGTGAAACGGCCAGATTTGCTCCTTTTTGGGAGAAAAATGCATTAATGGTTTCACGGTGAGCCATAGGTACGAATTCTGGAATGCTCTAAGTTCTGGAAGAGTGTGTTCCTTACATAATGAGTATATTTGCGCAAAATACACCAGGTGTAGGGATATTGGTTCTGGTCAGAGCCTAGACCAGCCCTGTTCATACAATTTCCTGACCGAGTACTACATCCCAGCCTCTTTTTCTCTGGGCAACCCGGCTCTTCAGGGTAACTATGCGAGTGGCAAACTTCGATACCCTTATCTGGATTACATTGGGCATTTTGTGGTCAAGTGCGTGGTATCGAAGGAACAGATGAAACTGAGTAGATTAGGGTTTCCGGTTTCTGGTGTTTGGCTGCCCGGGTTGTACTCACAGAGGTCTGGAGGCTGATGGTCTAGAACAACAGAAATGAAATGAATAGAATAGCTATGCCTAAGTCATTTAGTATATCATTTACACTATATTAGATACTACAGAAGGAGCACCGCATATGCCTAGGTATAGAAGCTTATGTTGCACAATGCTCTAACAGTGTATACTATCAAGTATCAGTATTATCCTTAGCCAAGCCAATCCAAGAAAGGAATCTTGTGGTTTGTTTCACATGGAGAAAACCTGGCTTGGAAAGCTTTTGAGGCTGAGGGTCTTGCGCTAAAGTATAGAGACTCAATTTACTTGGCATATAGAAGATGCTACATGCTAAAGACTAGGTACAGCGGGACTCGAGATAGAAATTTATATTACATAGGCTGATTAAGGGCCTCTGAATACTTTCATTCCGTTTTGGTGAAAATAGCCGGATTAAGGCTCTGCGGTATCTCCGTTGGTTTTATCCTTGACTATAAATTCCCTTTCCTCTCCCTATTCGGAGTTCATTTATTCCATGATCTTTCTTGCTTCGAAGGCAGTTAGTTGGGTCTTTGCCTTGACCGGAATTGCCATCTACGGTCCTACGCATTATATTGCTTCTCAGATAGATAATCGGCGGCCTAGCTGTCTTCGGCACAGCTGTGGCCTCCCCACCGGTGGTAGAGGAGAAAGGTCTGATGTTTTTCGACCCTCCTTCTCCTCTGAGATATGAATGTGCACCAGGGTACCGATACCCCATATCAATGAGGTTGCGGGGGGTTGTCGTAAAGTCCTTGATGTATGTTGTTACAGCTGGGGCTTGAAGTGTCGCAGGCGAGAAATCCGGAAGCTCGCCCTTCACTTGAAGGTATGCCGCGTCGGAGGCAATGTGCCCAGGGATATAGATATGCAAGCTAGTTCAAGCTGTGTCAGCAGATTCTTAGAGTAAGTGCTTTTTTTTTGATGATAGCTAAGAACCTGTAGCTGACGGACATAGCATGAGCCGCCAGCGAGTCATTTGGATCCCTTTACGGCACCGATGCGCATTATTCTCAGTGCGATTGAAACCCTTGGAGAAGGCGTCATTGATTTGATCATGGCAGCCAGCGATGTACACTACCAAGTTGAACAACATGCCAAAGGGTCGCCGCCTAAAGGTAACCCCCAACCTGTGGAAGGGGAATTCAATGTCCACAATGACGCCACGACCGTCAAAGTTCCCTACATTCCTAATTGAAGGTATAAAAATTGTGGAAGATGCCGAGCTCAAAGCCGCAAATCAAGCTGAGTTTGATGAAGCTAACGAAAGTACATGGAGCGAAAACGACAAGGCTTCGCAGGCAAACTGCAAACGCGCACCGGGACTGAAATATTTGAAAAATACGAGAATACGGTCAAGTAGGAAAAGATGGCGGTCTCTTTTACAGCAGTCTCGGTGGTCAAAATGGAGTTAAACTCTCGACTGAACACTACAAGACTTATACTCAGAAGACTACAGGACGCCAAGGCTTTGGTGTTGATCGTATAACAGATAGAAAGTGGTCTTGGGTCAAATGAGTAAAAGGAAGACACCAGCAATGGTCGACCGGTTTGGACGTCGACTTTCTCAAGCGTTTGCTGAGACTGCTCAGGGAGATGTATACTTTTTTACCCGATCGGGGTTTTGATGGTACTGCATTTCCAGCTACTTCAGTATGGGGAGGCTGGGAGTATCCTGCCCTCACAAGGAACCCACGAGTAACCAAAATCATCCAAGTGGATACATTCAAGGAGGGGGGATCTAGGCCATACAATCTGGACTCCTGACAAGGGCCCATCCCCTATCGCTCCGAAATCGAGGAATGTGGCCTAAAGAATGACTGGACGGATATAGAGGAAGCGTCACTTCCCAACAGTTGTCGTCACAGCAATGGTTGACTACCCTTTTGCTTGATTTTATTCCTGGTATATTTGCTGCCTGCCCAGCTTCCCTGCACCGGGCTGACAGGACTCCCGCCTGGGGAGCGTTGCGTTGGGATACTCGCCCTTTTAATCTGCTTGGAAGATTATACAGTACCTTACTTTTCCCTTTTTCGCGGATAGGATGCATAAGTCAGATGTTTGCAGGCATAAGGGATGCCTCAAATTAGCCAAAACACCCAAATATAGCAAAACAATTCCAAGCCAACCATTCCGTATTCATTCTATTAACTCTATAAAAACTCTAAGAAAAGAATTAAAAAAAATAAAAATAAAAATAAAAATAAAATAAAATAAAATAAAATAAAATATACGATCAAATCTACTTCAACAACCTCCCCCCATTACTCCCCACCACCTCTCCCGTAACAAAGCGATCCTTCATAATATAAAGATACGCCTCCGCCACATCCTCCGGCCTCCCAATCTCACCCACCAACGTCCCAGCCCGAAACCTCTCAACCAGCTTCTCCATATCCTCCGCCCCCAACGACCCAAAAATCTCCGTCAGCACCGCTCCCGGCGAAACCGTATTCACCCGAATAGGCGCCAAATCCACCGCCAAGCCCCTCGCCATACCCTCAATTGCCGCGCCCATCGCAGTCACAATCGTCCACCCAGGCATCGGCCGGGTGGTATTTACGCCGCTGGTGAAGGTAATCGAGGAAGACGGGGCCTGGCGCAGGTAGGTCGGGGCGTGCTTGGCGAGGATGAGGCCGCCGATGTAGCGGACGGTGCCTGAAGACTGGATGTAGGGGACGTCGAAGGACGAGTCGGTGGGATTGCGGAGGTTGAGGGCGTCGCCGGCGGTCAGTACGACGTGGTCGAGGGGGACTTTGTCGGTGGTTTGGTTGGTTTGGATTTGGGTTGGGAAGGTGTCTGGGGCTGTGGAGAACGTGTAGAGGTTGAGGACATTTGCTTCGAGGGAGGCTGGGTCGCCGAGGTTGCAGACTGTGCCGGCGATGCGGGCTGTGTATTGGTCATCTGGGTAGAGGGTTTTGAGGCGGGTGATAGCTGAGGTTACTTTGTCGGGGTTGGAGGAGGCGACGATGATGGAGGCACCGTGTTCGAGGGCGATTCGGGCGACGGCGAAGCCGATGCCGGATGTGCCTCCTATGATGAGGACGCGGGTGTTGGCGAGCTTGTTGGTGGAGATGTGGGTGGTCATGGTGGTTTTGTTTGTGTAGAGATGTAGAGGTCCTTGGGGATGTCGATGTGGGATATAGATGGAAGATGTAGCGGAAGATGTAGCGGAAGATGTAGATATTGGGCAGTCAATCTGGTCAATGCTTAGTAGGTTTAAAGCATTGGAAAGCTCATCTTTATAGTCTTCTAGGGAATATAGGGTCCAATTCTCTATGATGTCGTCGTTCCATACATTCTCGCTACTCTGCGCTTAAGATCTAGCGTTATCTCCGTGTTGACGTCCTATCTCCGGTTTGGGTCTGACATTGCTTTCTAATCCGCTCTTGTCTGTAGTTAGCGTTAACTCCGGCTTTTTAAAGCCAGAGAGAACAAAGGCCAGGCCGCATTACTATATGGACACAAGAATACTACTTATGGCATATCGATTTCATTATGTACTCTGCCTAACAAATAACGAGATTGAACATATACACAAGACTCCCGACCCAATGAACCCTTCGCCAACCCAAGCATATCAAATAGATCTTAATACACAGTGTATCCATCTATGCTTTTATCCACCACGTATTTTTGATCGCTGAATTTGAGTGAGATGTAAACAGTTTAATCCCAGCCGTTGATCTTCATGGTTCCCTTCTCAGCCAGGTTCTGGTGCATCTTGAAGGCCTGGAAGAGCAAGTGAGGCTCGTGGCCCATACCCTTCTTCAGACACTCGAACTCGGCCCGGTCGAGGTAGTCAGTCAGGATGGGCTTGTAGTCGGGGTGAGAGCACTTGTCGATGATGACACGAGCACGCTCACGAGGAGACAGACCACGGACATCGGCAAGTCCCTGCAAAGGTTAGCATTGCAATGTTTAGTAACATGAGCGGAAGAAAGCTTACCTGTTCGGTGACAACGACGTCAAGGTCGTGCTCAGTCTGGTCAATGTGTGTGCAGAAGGGCACAATGCAGCTGACACCGGTAGGATCAACCTTGCTGGGCCGGGTGCTGGGAGTGTGCATGATGCTGTACTTCGAGCTACGGAGGAAATCGGCGGAACCACCGAGGCCGTTCAGCATGCGGGAACCCATGACACAGGTGCTGTTGGCGTGAGCGTAGATATCCACCTCAACGGGGGTGTTCATGCCGATGCAGCCCAACCGACGGATAATCTCGGGGGAGTTAGACACCTGCTGAGACCGGAGGAGGAGCTTGCCGGCGTAGCGCTCCCAGTTGTCGTAGAAACGCTTGAATCCGTCTGGGGAGAAACGGATCGATGTCGCAGTGGCGAAATCCAGGTTGCCGCTGTCGAACAGGTCCAAGAACGAGTCCTGAAGCACTTCAGTCCACACCTTCAGGTTGGTGAAATCAGCGCCACCCTTGCTCAATCCACCGATGACAGCGTTGGCAATGTTTCCAATGCCGGACTGGATCGGCAACAAGTTCTGGGGCAGGCGGCCGTGGTTGACCTCGTGCTTCAGGAACTCAATCAGGTTGGTCGCAATGGCCTGCGAGGTTGCGTCCTCTGGGGCGTTGGGCTGGGTCTGATCCGGGTAATCTGACTCCACGATGGCGACAACCTTCTCGGGGTCAACGGGGATGTGAGGAGTTCCGATCCGGTCCTCGGGCTGCATGATGAGATAAGGCTTGCGATTGGGAGGGAGGTCAGACATGGTGATATCATGGAGACCCTCGAATGAAGGGCTGGCGGTGTTCACTTCAATGATAACTTTATCGGCCATCTGGACCAATTCCGGCGATGCGCCGACGGAAGCACCAGGAATAATACCGCCATCCTCGGTGATAGCAGATGCCTCAATAACAGCGACATCCAGCCTGTTCTTGGGTTTGTTCAGCGTGTACCAGCCCTAGAAAAAAAAATATTAGACGCCTCATCTTGGAATTCCGGTTCTCAGAAAGCTTACGTAGACAAGATCCGAAGGGAACATGCTCAGATGCTTGTCGAAGAACTTGATCTGTCCCGAGTTGATACCCTTGGCAATCTCCTTGCCAACCTGGTGAGGGCTCCGACGCTCGATCATGTTCAGTCTCGCCCAGCGGTTCTCTGTTTCCGCACCAGATGAAGCACCGACAAACAAAGTGTATTGCAATTTTCCTTCGAGCTTGTTCTTCTCCACATGGTCGGCCAGCGCCGTTGGAACTTTCCTAGATAGCGAGAGACGGACAGTCAGCGCAGTTCCATTCAATGATTCAGGACATCAGAGGGTTGTCGCACTTGGGGTATCCAACACCCGTGAATCCGGACCAGCCGATGTAGGAGCCATGGGGGAAAAATTCAACGAGGTCTTCTGCCTTAGCGAGCTTTTTGAGGTAGGAAGGCCGCCTGACACGGCTTCTTAGAAGCGCAGAAACAGACATTGTGGGAGGAAGAGAAAATCAACAAAAGGGAAAGAAATGGTGAAGAAGGGGAGAGGAGAGGAGAGGAGAGGAATTGAGGGAATGGAGAAGAAAAAGAAAAGGAAAAAGTAAGCGCGCGGATGGGGGAGCTTTGAGGATAGAAATATGGTACAGGTACCCAATACCCCCCCGCCACAATAACCCCAAAGTGGAGAGCGCTGAAACCCCTCGGGGACAAAAGGATGACATTTTTAATTCTGGATAGGCGAATCAATTAATTACTGCTAGTAAGTTTGATTTTACGAGGAAGGATTTGTGTTGAGGCGGTTCATTGGGCATTCCCCTAGGACCTCCGTACAAAGTATGTGTGTAGATCCCTATCTATCCCTAATAGTTCTACCTATACAATGACAGCTATGAGACCAGCATTATCATGGTCGAACGATACAGTGCTGATGATCTCAGGGGTTTTCTGATGAAACTAATTATAATTACAGCCCTATGTGCCGTGCTCCGGAGTAAATACATGAAAATTACCTTTTTCATCTTATATAACTTTTCTCTCTCCAAAAGTCGATTCGAAAATCGTTTCAGCGGAGTGCTTCGCCGTTGACGTCACCTCGGCATATTCTCGGCTTTCCGTTTGCCCGACGTCACGTTGATATCAAGCAGGGGGACCCATGTTATTTCATGCTCCATATTCAGGATTCAATCCTTACAGAGGAGTTCATTAAATTATCACGTTAATTTTCACCCATTTATTGCCTCTGCAACCTGAGTGTTTGGTGGTCAGATACTTACGTCTTCTCGAACATCCCCGTGCTGATCCCGAGTCTTGTCCGGTCTGGCCCATCGGCCCAGTCTCGGCCTGTATCGGTTATCAAACTTCGGCCACACGGAGCTTTCGTCCGTGGCCATCATTGGCCATCCTCAATGCCGAGACAATGTCCACTCCACGAAGATCCTTCTACTACTAACAGATAATACTACTAGTAGAAGAATATGAACCAATCGCTACTCTCTACACCCGGAGCTTTATCTTTTGACTTTTTCTTTGTTGTCCCAGGAACATGCGGAGTAAATGAGAACTTAACAGAACATAGACATAGATAGACTAGCAAGATGCAAGAGAACCGTAACAAATAAGACGTAATCATTGATCGACCAGAGTTCCCTAAGTAAAGTACAGTGAAAGTACAAGTGAAAAGCAACCCATATGTGATCCATCCCTAATTCCTTACACCAAACCAGAAGATCTCGTCCGTGGGGCCTTGAAAGCCGGGGAAACCGCCCCAACCCCAGACTAGGTTTCCCCGGCAAGTGAAGGAAACTCCCCTAGCCGAGATCCAATAAGCGACAAACCCATTCGTGTAAGCCATTGAACATATTCGCTGGTCATGCAGATATCAGATCCACTATTCTCGAACAAATAAACAAGCGAGCAAACAGATTTCGATAAACACGGAACATTGACAAGCGCGCCCCGCCCTTCCTTGTACACTTGGAAGGAAAAGAGAAACCCTATCCATGTCGTCCCTTTCCATTCCAATGCTAGGGATATCTAAAAACGGTCATATGCAAAGCTTCATTCATGTCAGGAGGGACTCCATCCTACATAGGTCATTTGTCTGAATTCGGACCTCCTCTCTCACTGAGGAACCTACTCCTCCTTATTAGAATCCGAAGCGTTCTGCTCGGCGTCAGCCATTTCTGTATCTTCTTGCTCCTCCTTCTGCTCTGGAGTAGATGCCTCAGGAGGAGGAGCACTACTCTCGGGTTCGGTGCCTTTGACCCAAGACCGGAAGCGCTGATTCATCTCATCCACTTGGTCCTTGCTGAGTCCGTGCGCCCACGTAGGATTGTTGACAAATCGCTCAGTGAACCGGTCACGACGTCTTTCCTTAATCGCCGCCGCTTCTTTGGCAATTTCCTCAGGCGTCTCATCTTGGGGAGCGGCTGGACGCCACCACCAATCGTAGCTGCCAGGCTCGTACAGAATATGGTAACTGTTGGCGCAGATACGGATGATGAGGCCATCCTGATGCACAAGTGGGCGGTAATAGCGATTATATTCTTCTTCCTGTTCAAGCTTGGGGGGTAGGTTCCGCTTGAGGAATGGCATGCGCAACTGTGAGAATGGCACGCCTTCTGTGGGATCACGCATGGTGTAAGCGGAGACATAGTATGACCAACGCGCTTCCTGACTCAGCTCCTCATTCTCCAAGGTAGCGTCCTCGGGGGTCAAAAGTTGCACAGTAGTTTTCTTGGTGTTCGGTTGCTATAGGCAAGACACTGTTAGAGAATCTTCAATCATTTTGGGCTAGAAACCTTACGTAGGTAATGCGGTAGATGTCACCATCCTTAACGAGACGTTCAACTTGCTTACGATACTGAATCTCCTGATTGTGCGTGGTCTCTTCTCTGTCCCGTTCCTTGAAGAAAATATTGATGATATCGGAACTGCGATCTTTCGAGTCACCGTTGAAGATGGAACCGGCAAACTTCGAGATGCCGGCAAACATCTTTTCCAGGTTATATAACTGATAGCCACTCCGCAAGTAGTAGCGACGAAGGGTCTCCTCCAAATGAGAGGACTCCATGTCTCCTTTGATTACTTCCTCGCACATACGGACAATCTGAGTATACAGGTTCGCCTTTGGGTCGCAGTCATAGAAGAAATCGGTGGGCACTTTGTCGATAAGTCCAAGCTCCTGAGCGGGCTTGGCCATAAGGGCACGGCGCACATCCTCATGAGCATCCTTTTCGTGCAATTTGATGCGAAGCAAGCGCGAGTAGAGGATCTCAAACGTGCGGAAGAAGCAGTAGATGTTCAAGTTGGCGTACAAGTGATGTTGCTTCTTCTCGTAGGACTCATTGAGGGTGTATTCCCGTGCCAAGTTGAAATTGCCCTGCCCTGGATGCTCCATCCACTTCAGCTCCGCCACGTCGAATGTCTCAGTGGGGTCAGGAACAGGCGTCGATGGGACCAGTGCTGCATCTGGAGTACCATCACGGCTGGCAGGAGTACTACTCTCTTTATCGGTCCGGTTGGCTTTCTCGCTGCGACGCTCTAGAACATCGCGGAGAAGATCCATTCTCTTGCCATTGAGTCCCTTGCGACTTCGAGTCGAGGTTTCCTCTGCCACAAGACTCTCATCATCCGCCTCGTCGGTCGGGGAGGTGCCCGTGGAGAGTTCATTCATATACACATGGAAAGTATCGCGGTCCATACCATAGAAGACCGGGATGAAGTCCTTGATGAATGTCATAACCTTCTGGGGGTCAGCACCAAACCCAGCGGAGTTGCGGTCGATGAAGGTCAGAAGCAAGTGAGTAGCATCGATCAAGACCGCCGGGTCATCGAAAGTGAGCTCGAACTGGTGTTTGGGAACCTGGAACCCGCTCTTGCGTAGATTCCTGCTCTCCTCAAACTTGTTTTGAATTTCATTCTGAATGTGTTTCGCCACAAACAGCTTCTTATCAGTTCCTTTACTGGCGATAGCCTGGTGGTCAAGACTACGCCAATACGCCTTCTGCATTTGTTCGCGCCAAATCTTATCCCATTCACGCTGGCTAGCTTTCCACTCCTCACACTTTTGCTTCAGGCGGAACAAAACGATCGGGAGGACATGGCAAGGCCTATCAAACATCTCGCGAATGATCTTGTCACCAAGCTGTCTGTCATAGATCTTCTTGATCACGCGCTGGTAGATTGCTTCGCTCTGACCACCGAGCCCAGGAGGAAGCTTGAAAGCAGCCCTCTCCGCTTCGGACATGACCAGGAATTGCTGAACGATCGGTTCAATCAGCTGGATAGTGCGAGTGCAAGCCTCAATGTGATGGTCATAGTCATGTCTGTCTTCTTCAATACGGTGCAGTGCATCTTCGTATTGATTCTTGCGATGGGCCACAAAGCCGGAATCTTCAGATGCCCAGGTGGGATGAGAAGCCCATTCGTCATTCAAAACGCTGTAGCACAACTGGTCACGACCGCTACAAGGCTTCTGGCGCTCACGCTTAGGAAGAAGGCGATAACTAGGTCCCAAGGAGCGGCAATGGGAAAGGTTGACAACCCCGGGTTCGTGCTTCGGCTTGGATTCGACAATTTTATCCTCGGGCTCTTCAACATGCATGAAACGCTTGAACCATGCCATGAGCTCGGGGTTAGAGCCAATATAGCCAGCAGCTCGTTTTACAAGCACGTGCCGGTCAATGAGATCAGTTGAGTAAAGATTGCAGAGTTTGAGGAATTCGCTGAAAGTCTGCTTGTTGCCAATGTATTTCTTGACACGATCGAAAAACGCAAATTCCTCCTGAGTGGGTGTAAGTGAGAACGTCGGCTGAATGGGCTCAGGAAGAGCGGGAACGAGGGTTGGAGAGACTACAGGGGCCTCTGCCTGGGTTGGCTTTGTATGGTGGACCTTGGCTCTCTATTGCTGGTCAGTAAATGCGTAGTACACAATTACAAACGGTCGTGGCATTGGAGCAAACGCGAAGGAAAGACGACAGTCGTGCTCTACCAGCCAAGAGAGCCGGTATTGGCAACATAGAACTTCCGCTCGTGGAAAGAGCTCCACGAGCCAATGCATGAAGTACAGTAAAATGCGATATAAAACAGTACATAGGAAAAGAGGGCTCACCTTGTTGACATTTACAGGCTGGATTGTCTGTGGTCGGCCTCCTTGGGCATCAGCCATTCGTGCGGTATCAGCACCTGCAGAAGGACCCGAGTTTGAAGGGCCTAGTGTTGATGGAGCTCCGGGTCCTCCTCGACGTTTCTTGCCTTCTTTAGCAGAGTCCTTAACGTTGAACTGGCCGAGAGGTGGCATTTTAACGTCACGGTTAGGAGTTTGGGATGGAAGAGCGTTTGCGCTTGGGTAGCCTGGCTCTCCACGTACATTACTCATAGGCGCTGCCTCCTCTGCTTGACGCGCAGCCGCCTGTTGCTTCGCGTGAGCTGCAGATTCGGGAAGAAATTGTTTGAAGTCTTCCAAAAGATCTGGGGCTGTATTGAACAACTGCGTCACTTGAGCGTAGACATCTTGAATAGGCTTTGACTCGCGCTGGTATGTCTGTAAGATCTCGAGAAATTGCTTATAGATCTCAGGGGCACTCGCGAAGCGATTCTAATACGAAAATAATGTCAACAAGGCGAAGCTGGATGAGCGGGATATATCAGCACGAAAAAAACACTAACCTTGATCTTGTTGACGTAGCTGATCGCATGGTTAAACTCCACAGGTCCGCGTTTTAGATCAGCGGGCGACGAGCCCTGAAGCATGCCTGTTCCGACGCCGGCCAGGCTACTCATCGGCTGCGTTAGGTTGGGACCTTGTCCAGAAGCGGGGGACACTTGCAATAGGGAAGGCCTGCCAAGACCCGCAGAGGCTGCAGAAGCTGCACCCTGAAGTTGCGACACACCACGCTGGTCTTGTCCATGAGCCATGGCTGCCGCACCCGCCGCGGCTTGCTGCTCCTGCTGTGTCGGATAATCATAATGATGGTCTTGGGGCTGGCCCTGTCCACCTTGCTGGCCAAATATACCTGGACCCATTATGCGAGATCCAGGAGAATATGAGCCGGGGAGGCTACCCTGTTGCTGCTGGGGTTGATGTTGCTGCCAGCCAGGTCGAGATTGGTCAAAAAACTCAGGACGTCCATGAGGGGCCATCCCGCCAGACGGACCCAGATCACCAGAGGAGTCCATTGAGTGACGTGGGCGAGGGGGCATACTGATAGTGTTCGTGCCTGACGGTGTTGTCACTCTGATGACGTCCGGGTTGTCATCTGTCCCACACTCGATTCTATAGCCAGGAGGCAGGAACGTATTAAAGCCCTGGATGAGAGCGGGGTGGCCATTAAAAAGTGTAGAGACGCGTTGAATGACTCCGGGTGTATCGATGCTATTTCAGTCACCTATTAGCAGAACGCACTTAGTGAATATGGTCCGATGACTAATACTCACGCTTGACTCTTGAAGTCTTTCATTATGTCAAGAAAACGGTTATATACATCTGGCTGATCAACGAAACGGACCTTAACCTGATCCAAATAGCTGAGTGCATCCTAGACGCAAGTCAGTAACATGCCCCTCTATAAAGACAAAGCTAAATATGGATATAGACATAGAGATACTTACATTCAAGATCGGCTGCTGACCCTGGGCAAGGGCAGCAACATTCCCTGGAATTTGAGGACCGGTCCCATTGAACGCCAGCAGAGGCTGTCCCGGTGGTCCACCAGGGTGCTGCATGTATGACCTTGGAGTTCCCTCCCCATGTGGAATTTGAGGACCATACATGGGTCCGGGAGCGCCAGACGACTGGATAGATCCCTGCGTACCATTGGGTGGGTTTGATCCCAAGTTGGACAAAAGCCCATTCGGGCCATGTATGGAGTTTGGCACTTTCGACGCCACAGGCTGATGTAAAGGTATCGACCCCGTATGACTCTGAACTGGATGATGCTGCTGTTCCCGTTGTCGCTCCAGCTGCTGCCGTTCTAGCTGCTCACGCTCACGCTGTTCACGTTCCCTGTGGGCCATTTCTTCTTGACGCTGTCTTTCGATCAACTCGCGCTCTCTTGAGTCGAGCTCACGCTCTCGGTTGATGGATTGAGGAGAAGGATGCTGCATCGCTTGTCCAATACCTGGTAGCGAATGACCCGCGCTATGGGAAGCAGCAGAATGGTGCTGGCCATATGCAGGAGGTTGGTGTGCGCCACCATGACCCTGGCTCAACTCCGCCAGCCCAGGAAGCGAGTGCCCTGCAGGTTGGCTCGCCGGATGATAGGGGCCTGGCATAGCAGACAAAGTAAGTCAATAAACCAATATATCTTCGCAATAATGCGGGAATATGTCACAAAGAGGGAATCCTAACCAGCTGGTGGAAGAACGGGCTGCGACGACGGACCTTGTTGAGGGGGTGGGTTCTGACTATACAGCGGGACGCAACCAAGTCAGCACTTTCCATTCTTCCCAGTACGTACTTCAACATCACTAATGAAGTTCATTTTTCTTGAGAGCACATACCTAAAAGATCCTAAAGGACGGGGCTGTTGGTTCACTTGATCCATTCCCGGGTGCGATGGCAGGCTGCCCGGGTGCCAGTTATCATTCCCAGAGGAGTTCATGATTGGCGCATTAATAAATTGCTAATAACAAACACTGATTCTATGATCAAATCAAAAATAGTCTTAAAGACTGGAGGCAAGTTATAAGGCTTCTGGTACTTTTCAACTTGAGCACTTAAGTCGTTATTCCTTTTCGCACGGTTGAGTACTCTTTCTCCAAGTCATTTCACAGCGACATCACTGTGTTGGAGACAGCGTCAACCACGCGAGCACAACACAGATAAAGAAATAATGAGTATAGAGCTCGGTGGATCAGCACAGTAAGGCAACAAAAGAGGATAAGGAGGTGAAAAAGAGACTGTTCAAGCCAGCGAGCGGCAGACTTGATTGGAAGCGATGGTTTGCGCGCGACCGATCACGGATAGTCCCAGACAGAAGGCGGAGAGTGACTTTGACTACACTAACCCCTTTTCAACTATAGTGCCTCCCTCCGGCGCCATCCTTTTTCCGAAGTTTGCATTAACAACGTGACGGATTGTTGATTGGTTCACGGGGAGGCGGGATCAGCAGTGCCATGGACGACCTTTTGAGCCTTAGAGCCTTAAACCCCGACGTCATTGACTGATAAAATCCGGCGACGTCGTTAGGTCTCGATTCAGGAAGATCGGTCTTGACCCAGGCATTCAATCCACCATGCGCTTCGGCCGCTGTAGAATGATTATTCAATTAATATGAACCGTCTACTATGCAGCTGTTGGCATTTTTGTACCGCCTGTTCGGGAGATTCCGCCTTGTAGTACTTCAGACGTCACATATAGGAATTAGCTCCGCGCGGATCTATCAGCCGTAGCGAAGGCAACTCATATTCGCATCTAGGTGGAGAGACTATATTAATTCAAAATCCATAGATTCATTATCTACTCGGTAACGCTAGGCACCTAAACCACCGCAACCAATCCAAGCCAGACCGTCAGAATATCCTGCTCTAGCTGTAACCAATGCCACAATAGACGGGTCGGCGCCTATGGTTTAGGTGAGATTCCTTGCTCCTTGTCACCGAATAGGAGTGCTATGCCCAAAACCGTTCAATAGATAGAAAGAACTGGGCAGCAAAAAAAAGGTTACCCTTTAGAGGCTCCGCGTCTTCTCTATGATATCCCATTATAACGCCCCCAAATGAATCATCAGAACATCACCAAGACCCACTCGAAGTAAAAGAACGAAACCGACACATCATCAGAGCGTTAAAGCGGTGGAGAGTTAAGGAATAAGTTGGAATAACTCGGGGCGGCGAATGCACGACCGAATTTTCAACATTAGGGGGGAAAGGGTAGAAGGAAAATCTGAACCTGAACTGGCAACTTGAATTTTGGTACTGCGGATGCTGCTGCTAGTATCCTCTTTTCTGTTTTATACTTTGTTTCATGCTTGATTTTCCCGAAATTGACATCCTGTCCACTATGAATATGAACCATCCTGTAGCGTACTTACAATGCAGAGAAAACAAATAACTATTGAGTCCCACAACGTCAGTATATGAGAGCACTGATGAAAGACGGAAGAGAGAACGGAAATCACTCACGTTGTTAGTAGCAGCAATAGCAATACTATCCTCGTACGGATGCCAGCTCATGTGTAAGATCTTCTTATTAAAGTCAATCTGATCCGCGTCGGTCTCCTTCTTCATCCGGCTACCAGGACCAGCGGGACTTCCAGCTCTGGCATTACCCTTCTTCCCATTGGCGCCCTTGTTCATCGGTGTTGGGACGCCAACCTTCTTCGCCTTGAACGCTGACTTATCTGCCTGCAACACTATCTCTGTCTCCTTAGCAGGATCGGTGGGGTAGATCATGAAGTTGTTGTTGTAACTTCCAGTCATGACATTCTCCGCGTCGCCCGAGAAGACAACTTCGAATTTATCGAAGATACTATCGTTCTCATACGTGTCACACAAGCGTGGCCGCAAGTGTTCGTGGATAGGGATCGTTTTCAATGGTTGGCGCTCCATGTTGACATCCCAAATTTTAACAGTTAGGTAGTCCCTGGATACGATATAGCGACCATCATGCGAGAACCGTACGTCTGAAATGGATGAGATAATTTCGGAGAAGAATGAGCGGGAGGAGGCATCCTCCTCTTGTTCGAAAACTATACGGTGTGATTAGAGTCAGTCCGGCGTAAATTGTGGTCAGAATGACATGACACAGAGATACATACGTTTATGGTGTTCATCACACAAAGCCCGCTGTCGCATGTCGGCGAGCTTGATTGTGCCTTTCGAGCTCGCATACATGAACCAGTTACAGCTGGTAGGATGGAACTCCGCGGCCGTGATTACCTCCGTCAGCTCCTCCATGTTTGCGGGTTTGATATCGACGATGTTGAAACTCTGATCTTGGATATTAAGGTTCCACAGATTGACTCGGAGATCATCGCTACTAATAAAAGTTTCCCCGTCGCTGTTGACGGAAATGCTGTTTATGTGGTATGCGTGCGCATTGGCATATGTCCTTCGAGGTACAGCTGCCACAACAGTATCATGGTGTGTCATCCGAGGGAGCTTCAACGCTGATGGATCCTTGAAGGACAAACGAGGGGCGCGAGGCGCCCCTCCACCACCAACGCCTGCGGGTGTAAGCTCGGTCGAGAGGTTGTTTTCTGCAACGACCTTCAACGACTTGTCGAACACCTTCCAGAGTTTTATCGTTTTGTCATTTGTCGAGAGGAGGAAGTGAGACGAGTTTGATCGTCTACACCATTTTATTTTGTTGATCTTCTCCTCGATCTCTAGTGATTTCAAATAGTCGAATTCTGGCTCGTGCGACTGAAACTCGGTATGAAATTTATACTCGCATGTTTTTTTCTAGGCAATTGGTTAGGACTTTCTACCTGCGGAAAGTAATACTGCGGGGGTGTTGTTACCGTCTCATTCCGCTCAAACAATACTACTCTCCCACCCTTATCTCCCGTAGCCAAATAGTTTCCGGTATGGTCAAACTCGACAGTAGAGATGATATCCGCTAAATGAAACAGACCCGTCAGCCTCGAAAAAAATACGGAATGCTTCCAGACAAGGAAGTGTTCCGATCCTATGCAACAAACAGGTATCTATGCATACCTTCCGTGATATCTTCCACATCGCCCTTATCACCAAAGCATCTATTAGAACAAACTAATTAGTAATCCCCTACTATCTCGGATACACCAGTAAGAGCGATAGGAAAAACTTCATGGCGGAGATGCCAGTGAGATTCAGCCTAAAGAGCTGCACCACGGACAAGACAGCATCTTGACCACCGCAGCAGGGGGGTCCAAGGGCCTAGACTCACTGGGTGAACTTCCAGGTAGGTGTACCTGGATCCCTGTCTACCATTTTCTTTCAATAAACCACCCTTCCTAGGGCAGTTGGCCAACGAACAAGACTCGTGGAGCAGTAGGTTGATCGGGGTGGTAAAGAGCGGGGCCACCAGAAACTGACGTCGTTACTGTGGGATGAGGGACAAGACTTTTCCGCGGGCGCCGTCTATGTAATATTCCGCGATCGAGAGGATCGAGATGTGGATACGATGGCAAAAAGTCCACCAGTTCCGATATACGAAGTCCTTCGAGTGGAGATAAGAGAGGATGGGGGGATGACGAAGAGGGCTGTAACGTCAGACAAGGCCGCAGAAGAGGCAGAGACCGATTTTAGGGAATTGCAGGCTGAAGAAGGCAAAGGATTGACAGCCTGCGCTGACGAAATCAGAATGGCGGGGGACGATGGGAAGGGTTTTTCTTGTCCTTTCCGTCCCTCCAACGTCTCTAATTAATTTTCGTGGTTGATCTTTTCTGCAAAAATTCGAGGAAAGGGCACTGATAAAGCAACAACCACAGCCACGACCAGACTAACCACCAGGTGAAAAGAGAAGAGCAGTGAGAAAGGAAGTGTGGGGGGGGAGGAGGTTGTGGTAGTTGTTGCAAAGACGGGAGGGATGATGTGGAGGAGGTAAGGTGTTGGATTGAGGTGAGGGCGGTATTGGGAAGCACCGTCTGGTGGTGGTTTGTGGTGGGGAGAAGATTGACTGAGGGAGTGGCTGCCCGTGAACCCACGCAACAACCCAACGCAACCCACCCGCACCGCCAACTGGGCGCTGACATCAACCACTACTTTTCCGATAT
Source organism: Aspergillus alliaceus (assembly GCF_009176365.1). Classification (NCBI taxonomy): domain Eukaryota; kingdom Fungi; phylum Ascomycota; class Eurotiomycetes; order Eurotiales; family Aspergillaceae; genus Aspergillus; species Aspergillus alliaceus. The sequence goes on along the minus strand of NW_022474686.1, from coordinate 705,688 downwards.
ACTCCTACAGCTTCTTTCTCTTCCCGTCGAAAATCTAACTACGCAAGCAACACGGTCTAACAGAGTCTCTTCAGCACTGTAAAATCTATATACATAGCAAGATATTCAAACCACCTGACGTATCCTGAATAATTGAACGCAGAATCTTCGCCGTGTATCATCCTTTATTGGTAGAATTCACGCTCTTTTGATTCATATATTTATTTGCCCACTCTTTTCTTACGCTTTCCGGATTGAATCACGGCGTGTGTCACGTGATTTATATATAGGTGGGTTCCTTCTGCTACCTTAAATCCCCACCCAAAATCAGGATACCTTCTTCAACCTCTCAAAGACTTGGTGCTCATTAGCTCAAGTGCATGCTACTCCTCCGATGGGAGCTGGAATACAGATTCATCGTGGTAGTTGCCGGGGTCTAGTTGCTGCTTTTGTGTCTATCACGCCCACAGTATAGCCATAAAAGGGCCAATATATGAAAGCAATTGCGTACCAGTTTCAAAAAAAAATGAACAGAATAAAACAGTAGAATACCGAAATGGCCAAGTCCTGAGGATCATCCTTGAAACAAACCCAGCACTTCCGTGCGACGCTCTGGTGTGTTGCGCAACAAGACTAAACATCACAACATAGCAACATTTACCCGCTATATATATTCCGAGACATTAGGTCAAATCCAAGATACCTACAGTACAATACAAGAAAATAAGGTACGAACAACAAGAGTATACTCGGAGCCTAAGTACTCCTCCCAGGAGCTACAACCCTCGAATCAATCCCTGAAGACAATGCCTCAAACTACGACTATAGGACGTACTACCTACCCTTCCAAAAAGCCCACTTCACATGCCATTCCAATGCAACCGACCAAAAACTCCATTAAGCCGAACGGACAACCTTAACTCCTTCCAGAACCATACAAAGCATACATAATCGTCCATAATACTTTGTCCTTCTATCCTTTCCCATCCAACAAGAACACCCAATCCCAATAAACCACCCCTCTCAAAACCCGCCTCACCATCCTTCCCCTCCCAGCAACAAAAGAACCCCACACTACAACCTAAACCATGACGGAAGACAAGAAGCGGGGCACCGACCATAGCAACAACGACAAACCCTCCAACGATCCCCCCAAACCAACCGACAAAGACAATCCAACCACCCCATCCCTCGCAAATCGCATCCAAAGCTCAGCCTCAGGCCTAGCCCGACAAGCCTTCTCCACGCCCAGCTCATCAGATGCGGCCCTCCTCGCTAACAGCGGCAAACCCTCCTCATCCTCTTCCGCCCTAGCACCCGCAGAACAATACTCCCAAATCTCCGGCCCCTCCTCAAGGTCTCAATTGCGTGATACTACCCATAATGCAGAGACATTCCGGTCACCAACTACAACAACAACAACCCAACAACAAGGCGGGTTCACAATCCCCCAATTAACCGAGGAGGAATTCGCGCACGGAGATAGTAGCTCACTGGGGCTGGGCGATGACTTCCTCCAACCCTCCGACAAGGGAAAGGGAAAACAAAGAGACCTAGCCTCGATATCTTCCACCACTGAAACATCAACTACACATGGCTACCACCACCACCAACAACACATCCTCAACCCAACCGACGGCTCAGCAGTCCTTTCCCTCCTTTCCTCCAAGACCTTCGACCCATCATTCCCACCCTCAGCGCACGAGCCACTCGACATTATCGAAACAGAGCCATCGCCACCTCAACCGCTCTCACCAGCCGAGATCCAAATGCTCGAGACATTCCGCCGCCATATGACGCCCTCCCTGGACGCTTCGGCCCCGGCCCCGGCTTCGACCCATAGACTCACGTCTGCCAGTCTCGTTCCAGATATTGATACGATACTGGGGAGTGCTGCCGTACAGACCGATGTGGATGCTGCGGCCTTAAGGGATAGTGTTTTGGGGAGTTTACCGGGGTCGGAGGATTGGGTTGCGGTGGAGGAGCGGTATCATGATGAGGTTTGGGGATGGCTGAGACCAACTTTGGAGGCTGCTGCTAAGGAGATAGAGGAGAGGAAGGAAAAGCAGGGGAACCAGCGGGGAGAGGATGGGCCGGCTGTGCAGCGGTTGAAGATGATTTTGAGGCATATGCGGGCTTGAGGGGCTTGGTCGGAGAAGGGGGATGCTGTGATGGATGTGTACTGTATACCCATATACACCACTTCTTCTGTATGTACATGTATTGTACCGAGATTGCTGGTAAAAGGCAATGTATTTATGCAATGGCTTACGGAAACTATGTCATGTTCCTGAGAAACGTTCACTGCTATGATTGACGCGGGCTAAGAAGTTAATTCTTCTAAGGTATTTAATTGTACTATCGTACAGACTAAACATGACATGACGGTGGGCTTGCCCCGTATATCATCACAAGTGATCATGGTAGTAATAAATAACAAACGCAGAAAAAAAAAGGGTATGTATCAGAAAGAACTAGCTGCGTAGAGTATTTTTCTTTGTCAAAAATGTATCGTTCCCAGTCTATTGCACATTCTAAATCTCAAGGGTGGGAGTCACGCCCTTGACGCGACCAATGACGATCTGAGAGGCATACTTAGGAATAACCTCGTCATCGTGAAGCATTTCGAACTCTGTAATCCAGTTAGAACATCTCTTCTTCTTCTTCTTTTTCTTTCTTTTTTTTTTTTTTTCTTTCCGCAGGGTGACAAGAGAGAGGATACATACCTTCTGTGGCGTCACGGCCCATGAAGTTGAACAGAGCATTAGCGCCACCGGGGTGCTCGTCCAGCCAGTTAGTCACGTCCAAAACAACGCCCTTGACAACGATCCATAGATCGTCCTTCTTGTTGTGCTTGGCGACTTCTTCCATCGAGTACTCTGTCTCTGGGATCTCAAACTTCTTGGGGCTATTGGTCGAAGTGGCAGCGGCAGGAGCCTTAGCAGAGTCAGCAGTAGCAGGAGTCCCAGCGACCGCGGGGATCTGAGCACCATTGCCACCAGCGCCGCCCCATTCGACGGAGATCTTTCCGGGTGTCGATGGATCGATGTGAAGAGAGATTTGGCCCAAACGCTGCTGAGCGCTGGAGGCACCGCCAGAGACCAGCTTCTGGAACAGGTGCTGGCTGGCGCTGTCGCCAGCCACACGACCATAGACAACGCAACCCAGCAGAGAAGAGCCACCTAGGCGGTTAGCACCGTGAACACCACCAGCAAGCTCACCACAAGCATAGAGACCTTCGAAGGGCTTCTTCTCCGAGTTAAGAACCTGGGCATGCTCGTTGATCTCGATACCACCCATAGTGAAGTGCAGGACAGGCTCCATCAGGGCCACGTGGAAGGTGTCGTTGATATCGAAGGGCATATTGTGGAAGAAACGCTTGCCCCAAGGATCCTTCACCTTGCCCTCAGCAATGGCATTGTATTCCTGGAAGGTCTTCTGAAGAGCAGCGTCGCCGCAGCCGATCTCCTTAGCCAACTCCTTGCCGGTAATCTTCTTCATAAGGCCACGGCCCGAGTAGTGGCGGGTGTGGAAGTCCAAAACATTGGACGCCTTGCTGTTCAGGACGAGGCGAATGGGCCACTTGCCCTTTTCCTTCTCCTTCCACATCTGGCCCGAGACATAGTCACGGTGACCGAGCTCATCCGAGAAGCGCTGGCCATCGGAGTTGAGCAAGAGACCACCCTCACCACGGAGAGCCTCAGCGGCAAGGAACTTGAACTTGGCGGTCGGGTCCTTGGGGTCGACGAGACCCGTGGGGTGTACCTGGACCTTATCCATGTCGATACCATTGGCACCAATATCCATCAACATCTTCTGACCATCACCAGTGGCGTGGGTACCGTTAGTGCTGGAAAGTCCGTAGGTGTCGGGACGATGCTGCTTCAGAAGCGAGCCGTCGCCGAAGTCTGCTGCATAGCCGCCAGTGGCCAGGACGACGATACCGTCGGCGGTGTGAATCTGACCATCATGCTCATAAGTAACGCCAGTCACGGTGTTACCAGACTTGTTGACCGAGGTCACGCGCGCTTTCTTGACGATCTCTACACGGTCGGGCTCCTTCTCGGCAAGCTCTTCTAACCGTTGCATGAGGGCGTAGGTGATGGCCATGCCGGGGAATTTAGCATCATGGCCACGGTGTGTCCGGGGCTGGGAGTGGCCACTACGACACCGTTAGAAAGGAGGACTTTCAAAAAACCACCAAAGCATATCACTTACCCGAGACGAGAAACGAGGGTGAGATCGAGATTGAAAACATCCATCAACCATTCCACAGCCGCAGCGGACTTGTATGTGAGGACCTTAATTAGCTCCGGACGAGCCTTGTCTCTGGCGGATTTCAGGGTATCTTCGTAGAATGTCTTGACGCTGTCCTGGATACCCAGGTCAACCTGGGTGCGAGTGAGGGCACCATTGATACCCGAGGTAGCCTTGGTGGAGTTGCCACCGAAGAAAGCTGTGACAGTCAGTCTCGGTCGCTTTTTTTTTTTTTCTCTTTTTATTTCGCAATGGTATTTGTCGGCGGTATCAGGACATACCTTGTTTATCTAAAACGAGGACATTTCCACCGTTGAGGTAGACGGTATGAGCGGCGGAGAGACCGGACACTGAGAGACGAGGTAATGGTCAGCAAATGCGGGGAAAGCTTGGTTATAGTAGTCGATCACTTACGTCCACCACCAACAACAATTACTCTAGGAGGGGTAGTCATTGTGAAAGGGAAAGAAATGAAGTACAGAACGGATCAGGATAAGGAAATGATTGAGGATGAATAAGGTCTGAGGGGAAGAGAAGAATCGGGGGAAAAGGGACGAGACAGGGAGCTCTTAAAAAGCAGTCCCAAGGGCCAACAGGATCCGGGGGGAGGATTGGGAAAGGTTCAGAAGCCGACAATGCTTTTCGGCCGAGGCTCATCGATCGAGAGAATGTACCTGTACCGTACTGGTACCGTTTCGCTCTTGCTGGACCGCTCCAGCGCAGGGCAGGAACCGCGTTTCCTCCGTGGTAATTACTATACATCCATACCGTACCGAGTAAAGAGATGGGGAAAGTGGTCCCTCCTTAGTAAAGGTTATTTACAAGCATTCTGGTTTGTCCATGAAACTGGAGATCTAGTGACCCAGTGGACACTGTCATTGTTGATATAATGAGATCCAACAAAAGGTATCAAAAGTACACAGTACATTCGTTTTTCCTTCATCCAGTCAGCAGGGGACTAAGGAAACCTTCACATGCTTTAGATTAAACTAGATACTAGGGATGGTCAGTCACTGCAGCTACTTGGTACTAGTAGTAAGTTGAGCTACTCAAGAGTAATCAGATCCAATGCATGACACCACCTCTATCTCCCCTTTCACATGTCCGATCCCCCCCAGCAAATAAGAGCGCAACCTTAGGTCAGCGGAAACGTCATGTTTCACCTGACTGTCCTCTTTTCTTCACTGCTTATTGCTCAAAGCTTGTACAGATCTGCCACATTTTAACCGGGGTAGTAAGTGGTACTCGGTACCTCAATCACTACTGTGTATATGCTTCCTTCGCATGATCGATTTCTGCCAGTCATACCTCACAGCTAGTAGAGACAGCAACACACTAATATCCACAACGTCAAACAATCCACTCCAGATCCATCAACAAGGAAAACCCCATAACCAAGGTGTCATATTGACTAGTAGTCTACCCCAGGGACTGGGCCATCCCCAGACCCATTTGGACGGGAGGATCAGTGGCGGATATACCCCATACCCAAACCGGTCCCTTGCCTATTGTAGAATGTACCTCGGACCGAGAGATGGTAGCCTGTGCACTCACTCCACCATCCATCCCATCAGCCCATATCCATAAGAATAATCCAGTATCTCTACAAACTCTCATCGCCCATTCGCATCTCATTTCTTAATTTCAATCCATTCAACAGTTTCTTGTTGCTATTGACAACCTTCGACTAACCCGCTGCTGTCGGCTATTGATCACGTGCATACACCGGCTATTCACCTTCCTTGTTGCTCCGCCAATGGGAGCGGGGTAATCAATTGCCGCGCAACCAAATGACATACCACCACCCGTTTATTGGAATTGCTCCTTTGGGGGTAATGAATAGCCGATATCTAAAGCGTACTATATACTCCCCGATCGTCCCGTAGCAACTGGGCTAAATACAGATGTTGCTCTATGTTGTCAGATTAAGCTACAGATCTAGTCGTATTATGTATTACTATGTATTACTATGTATTACTATCATCCGTGGTAGCCGTAGGTTAGCAAGGTATGTAAAGCTCGGCGGCATTTGTCCCGAAGCACCGCAAATGCTGGTCGGGTATTTCGGGGTTTATGCCGTGGCGTACATATATGCAGGGTAGTATTGTGTTAAGGGCTCGGGGGCTTTATTACACGTTTTATCTACACTATGCCGACTATTTTTGTAAGATTTTGTGCGTGAAAGTCATAATGCTCCCAGAAGTGATCACCAACTGACGACAATCGCTGCAATGAGCTAAACTAAATACAATGACTACCCATAAAACGCCCAACGTCGTGTGCCTCGTGATTCATTAATCCATCCAGGTTACGCTCTTGGTCACCAGGAATTCGTCCAGGCCCTGAGAGGTATTGAACCGGCCCCACCCGCTGTTCTTGACACCACCGTGCGGCAAGACGGGTTCGTCGTGGATGGTCATGCTGTTGATGTGGACGGCGCTGCGGACCATCAGTACATGAACATCCTGTCGGGAACCGGTTGAAGATATGAGTGGACTTACCCGGATTGTATCTTCTTCGCCAGGGCCAATCCCTTCCGTAAATCCTCGGTGAACACGGAGGCCGACAGTCCATATCCGCTGCTGTTTGCGATCCGGATGGCCTCCTCATCGCTGTCTACCACCATGCACGCGGCTAGCGAAGCGAATGCCTCTTCTTGCCAAACCTTCATGTTCTCCTTGACGCCACCGAGGAGCACAGGGGCCATGCGGACGCCAGACTCGGGCTGTGCCTCCGAGTTTTGCTCCGCGGATCCGTGGATTAGGTGAGCGCCGCTCGATAACGCGTCCAAGATCAGACGCTCGACTCGTGCTTTAGAAGCTACAGTGACGAGAGTTGGCGGTGGGGAAGATGGATCAAGATTCGAGTTCAAGGCGGTTTTGAGTGCTTCGATGAAGGCGGGGGCAACAGAGGAATGGACGAGGATCCGATCTGTGGCCATACAGATCTGGCCGGACTGTGGGAGATTAGAAGGGAACAAGAGCAACCACGGGAAAACTTGTACCAGGGATCATACGTTCAAGTAAGCTCCCGCCAATACTCCCTTCACAGCTGTTTCGATGTTTGCATCTTCACACACAATAGAACTGTTCTTCCCTCCCAGCTCCATCAAGCACGGTTTCAAGTTTTGACCGCAGGACCGAGCAATCTGCCTTCCGACAGCTGTGCTTCCGGTGAAGTTGATCTTGCGCACGGCCGGATGTTCTATCATGCTGTTGACTACCTGGGGGGCATCTTGGGGCCGACACGATATCAGGTTCAGGCATCCGGCAGGCAAGCCGGCGTCTTCAAAGGCACGGACAAGCGCCCAGTATGAGCAAGGGGAGAGTTCCGAGGACTTGAGGATGGTAGTGTTGCCGGCAGCAAGTGCGCAGGCGGCCGAGCGGACGCCAAACACGTATGGTGCGTTCCTAAATAGTCAATGATGAGCCATGCACTTCGTCCACACCAAAAGCGCCTCATTGGGTTAGACGTACCACGGCACAATCCCCAGAATCACACCCATAGGCTCTTTATAAACAATGGCGCTCTGCCCCTCTTCCTCGACGACAGGTACGCTTCCACAGATGGAAGTGATGCGCCCAGCGATGTCCCTCAGCATGCGAATGCCAAGCGGCACGATAAAGTACTGCGACGCGCCGACGTCGGCGCCCATTTCCGTCCGCATGTACTCTGCATTTTGGACAAGGCGACTTTCCAGAATATCGGCTGCCTTGAGCAGGATATCTCGCCGGACGGTGGGCTTAGTCTGCGACCAAGCTGGGAATGCGGCTTCAGCGGCCTCGACCGCGCGAACAGCATCCTCAGGGGAGGCCGCAGCTGTAGCCCAGCAGCGTTGGTTGGTATACGGGCTGATGACGTCGAACGTAGATCCCGGTATTTCCTCCTTGCCATTGATGATCAAGGGGATCACCGAGGGAGGGGAGGGTGCAGTGGCGGCACTGTCCTGAGCGGCCATCGTGAACTAGATCGGGATTTGATTGTAGAATTGGAGACTAGAGGTCAAATAGATAGAAACAAAAGAATTAAAAAAAAAATTAATCAAGGTTCTAGTATATATCAAGAACTATGGTTTCCACGAGATGGAGGGGCACTAGGACTTAATAGTATGAGGGGGATTGCAGATGGAACCCCAGTCTAGCCTAAGCACTAGTGGTGTTATTACTAGCAGGATCAAATATTACGGCCCAATGGAGTCCCAGACGCTGCATCCACCCCGACTCGGTCCAATTGACACCGTTTCTATCTCCTGCTTTACTTAATTGAGTTGGAGAATGTGACCATTGCCGAAGATCAATCATAAAATGAGCACGAAGACTTATTCTAAAGCCTTAGACTTTACCTAGTATGCATACAGGATCAACGCATAGTAGAGATTTACCCCACTGCATCAAGGCAGTGTCCTTGAAAGAATACATTGCGGAGTGTGCCAGGCGTCTGAATTGTCCAATGTCGCTAAAGGAACTGAATGTCGGCATTTCGCGGGAATTTTCTTTGTTTTGTTGCTGCGGTCCCCGAAGTGCATTTGGTTGGTGTAGCTAACTCTTAACCTTCTAGGTAGTTGGGGGTGACGATCAGAGACATTCTCCCATGGAAAGAACATAAAAAATAAATAGATTTTCCTCCATAGTGGATCGATAAAAGTGCTCCAAAATGGCCCACAGATGGTGGAGCATCTGTAGACAATCAGGTCCTTCCACCACTCAAAAAGCGTTGGTGACAGCGGTCAGTTCCCTGAAGTGCCGAATGCTGGCAATGATCTGCATCATCTAACGATGAATGCCCACATAGGAAAAGCAGAACGTGAAAGAACTGACTTGACTATTGAAATGCAGATCCAGTATACTAATCACTGGATACCCACACCGTTTTCCACACAGTTGCTGAGCGCTTCAACCACCCATTTCATGTATTTGTCGCAAGCCCAGTCGCAGATTGCCCTGAATATTCCCACAAATTCTTGTGCACTTTCCCAGACTGTGGTCCGTCCAGAAAAAAAAAAGCAAAATAAGCGGAGTTCTGCAGGCGCACCCTGCATGTAATGGATCCCTATTTCAACTAGAGGACCTTGTGTGGTTAGGGAAAAGTCTAAGGGACGTAATGCATTTGTGGCACCGGATTTCCCTTCTATAGTGAAGAAAGGGAATCGTAAATTGAGAGAGCGTTGGGTAGGCTCTGACAATAAGACCCTTTTCTCTTGGAGCTCTTCGAAGTACCTTCCTGACTACTGCTTGCGAATGCCTTCTCAAACAAACCATCAATGATAGCTTGCTCCTGAAGACTAAAATATACACTCGGGCATATACGACGCAGCATTGGATCGGAGTCTGATTGGTGACCTTGGTATTAAACTGGCTTTGCCAGAGCAAGAGAAGGCATAACTTGTTGCTCGGTAGAAGCAGGTAAGCGATTCTGAGAAGGGACTACACTGGCGTCGATGGACGCAAGGGAGGTGACTCGTGGTAGAAGTTGCCGGTGCCATACTGTGTAGTCACAGTCAGTATTGAAACTTAGTAAAGCCTCACTTAGGCCGAATAAACGAAAGGCTCTGTTGTGACATACATTTCCCCTGATTGTACGTGATTCCCAAATGGGAGCAAGGTTTCCAATCAAGTAAACCGGCTATCCACTCAGCTTCACCTGTGCCTGAAGTTACCGCGTTTGTGATCGAGACTGCCCAAAGCTCGCATGCCTTGGTTTTGAGGACATCTCCTTCACAATCTTCTTTGGATAGAACCCTGACGGTGTAGCGCCTTGGGGAGCAGCTTCCTGGCTTCTGACCCCAGCCTTCTGCTGATTTGAGAATTTGACGGAGATTATCCCTTACATCGAAGTGTACGCTGGCCTTGTGGAGGCGTGCGCGATACACTGACTCAGGAGATGTCTTCCCCTGTCTGCTGTGATGAAGGCAGGGTGGTCTCCATGTCTAAGGCAGATTGCGAGGGATTTGAATGATAGCTTTGCCCCTCAATCGGAGAGTAACATTTCTGAACTGGTAGTTGCCCAGGCAAGTACTGGTAATCCACGATGAAACTGCTGTTGGCTTTCATCAGATAGATTAACGTCTTCAAGCTAGCGACGCCTTTTAAGGTATTTGTGACAGGGTGGACAAGAAGCAGGGCGTCTAACATGTTGCTTGGTCTCAACAACGCTGGAAGAGTCATCATCCCAGGGAGCTTTGCGCTTCATGTTGTCTCAGACTGACAAGCAAATGTTGAACAGAGTAGATTAGGCGGGGCATACTCTGAATATTAATTTACCTGCTAACCTTGTGAATCACAACTCGGTTGCTTGTGCAATGTGTCTCATGTGATATCCCATGCTAGACAATGAACACTGATTGTTATTGTTTTCAATGCGCTCTAGTAGGGCAAGTCTCAGTAGGAAATATGGGAGATGAAAGAGCAATATATGTTTCTGCGCTGCCAATGGGTATTGTAGCGGCTGGGAGTCTGTAGTAAGACTTTTGTCTAACCTTTCGTTCTCTTACAATCTCACCTATTATCTATATTGACTTCAAGGAGATATACTTACGCAACAACTTCTGGGTTAAATGATCAATATTCAACAAGTATGAAGCTCAATTGAAGAGTTTCTAGCATCACTGCATATGCCGAAGACAATTCCCGTCTAGGATGCGCTCTCAGGGCAAGATCGAACAAACTACTAGTAACGCAAGACACCTACGGGATCCCGCGGGGACCCTCATATGTTACATCGGCCTTCTTTTCAAAATCAGTGTGACGAAGCCTATCGCTATTTGACATTGATAATTTGGAGCTGACAGGCACTAACCAGTCTCTCTCTACTTCCCGTAAAATCATCCCGGCTAAAATCAAATAGTCAGTCGTTAGAGTTCGACACCAGAGTGATCGTCGCTGCGGTGGGGACTCCAGTGTTGCCACGAGGCTGCCGTCTCTTCAAAGGCCGCGTTGTCGTTCCAAATCAGATTGTGTTCTTCGGCATTCTTATGTCATTCCAGCGGGTCTTCAGGTCTCCACTGTCTCGCGTGCAGTACTCCATAGGTCCCTGTCACTCCCAATGAAGTTTTCGGGTTGCCCTAACTCATCAGCTCGTTTACCTGCGAACTGTGAATCCCCAACCCTGAATTTGGGAACAGACCCATAGTATTGTCCCGCCCTTCTGGTCTTCCCTGTTCCTGAATCACATAGATAGTGGGTGTAAAATGTAGTATATCTGTCGTGGAGCCCATATATGCTGGGTGCCCTGGGTTCCTCAAGATTCCGTATCTTCCTCCGGTCAATCTTAACAGTAGTTTAATCTACTTTTCTGGGACCGGGGCTATCCCGTTTAACCATCAGTTAGCTGATTTCTCACAACTGGAGGAGGGGCATCACTGTTATTGACAACCTCTCTCCATGAATTTCACTCCTTTGAATACAGTCATCCTCAATTTTCTTTAACAGGCACTTGTCTTCACACTCTTTTCCTTCTTCATTTGACAAGTCATTCATTCAAAACTTTTCACCATGACGGTCACCTCTAGGGGGCGCGAGATGATATGCATCGTCTCTGTGCTGGTCGGTCTTGCCCTAATTTCCGTTATTCTGCGGGTGTTCGCCCGGTTAAAACGAAGAGTTGGATTTGGGATGGACGACTACCTCTGTTTTGTTTCGACAATTCTTCTGATTGCTATGCTTATTGAATTGGTCCTCTGTAAGTCCTATGAAGCCCATCTGACAAAAGCCATGGCTGATCATCATCAAGGGGTCACTATCGGAGGCAATGGAGCCCACATGGGAGAACTGGACAAGAAGACTTTAACAAATTTCTCAAAGGTATGAGCATCTTCTATCTAATTATTCCTAGCCAAGAAAGCCCAGAAAGCTAACTGACTGTAGATCTTCCTCGCAAACCAATTCACATACTTCGTGCTCTGTCCTTCAATCAAAATTTCCATCATATGCTTCTACCGTCGAATCTTCACCATGAAACCCTTTCAATGGACGTCGTTTGCCCTCAACACCCTAATCGCAGCATGGGGAGCTGGTATCTTCCTCGCCTGCGCCCTGCAATGTCGTCCTTTAAAAGCCTATTGGGACAAGAGCATCGATGGTCACTGCTTCAACGGGAACGAATTCTTCATCGTCAACCAAGCCTTCAATATCCTCATGGACTTCATAATCCTCGCCCTCCCCGTCCCGATGATCTGGGGCCTACAGCGAGCATGGCAGGATAAGCTCGCCCTGAATGGTGTCTTCGCCATCGGCGCCTTCGTCTGCTTCGCCAGTATTTACCGTATCGTTGTGCTCTTTTGGATCAAACCAGAGGACACCACCTACACCGTCTACCAGGCAACCCTCTGGACTCATATCGAGCCCGCAGTTGGTCTGATCTGCTCCTCTCTCCCTATCATTCGCGGTCTTTTCCCAAGATTCAAGATCCCCGGGACTCGCAGGTATGCCACCGCGCCGTACTATATCAATACCGACATCAGTACCTCCAACTTTGTCATGTCGAGTCAGAAGTCGCCTGCTTCGGCATACTTCAAGATGGAGGAGAGTATGGTGTCCCGTGCCACAAGTGATAGCAATGTCCCGATTGATAGGGAACGCCTTGGTCCTATGGGTATTGCCGTTCGCACTGATTTTACTATCAGTAAGGACTCAGCTTCAGTGAAGTCTCATTCTTGAAGTCGGTCTGCTTCGTAGCGAATATTTATATGCTCCGGAGAGATTTAATCCATGGATGGTCATTTCCTAATATCGATCAATCCTTGACCCATGGCCCCATTAGCACCTCATTCGTTGTCACTTTCACGAACTTATTTTCACGACTATGATGTCCTACTGTCTTGTATGGCTCGACGCCTAGGTTACCTTTCTCATGTTTCTTTTCCAGCGTACCTACCGTGTCCATTCTACATTTGTGTAACGTAATGTTTGCTTAGGCATCGATGTAATATACCCTAAGATGTATCTTAATGTTCAAACTTTGTGTTTTTTGTGATCAAGGGAGCGAAATTGTAGAATTGTGTCGCTATAGCTGGTGATATCCATCATTCATTCTTCATAAATCTTTTTCTTTCAATGCACCGTGTGTCTGACCGCAAATTCCTGTAAATACAACACAGAGTTAGCTAGTCTATGCAGCAGGATCAGTAATGTTTGTACATACCGGGAACGCTTCCGTAATACTAGTCGCTACTCTTTCCACATCCTCCGCGAGTCCCTGGACCCCGGCATCCCATTGCCTAATATTTCTTCCAGTACCAGCTGTGCCCGATTCGAAGTAGATGATGCCATCGATCTGATCAATGCTGCCGTTCAGCCGGCCCTGTTCAACCATCCGCGCCGCATAGGCCTCAGCCTTTTCACCAGCTGTCAAATCCCCACTTGCCTTGAGCCCCAGAATAGCACCCAGCGCATCCGTAGTGATATTCTCATACAATTTGCTCGCCGCCACGAGGTTATGTTCAACCACCGCCTTATCGAGAACCGTAGTCCCGTCTGCAGTCTGCGCAAGCTGATGAGGGGCCAACCTCTGCGAAAAAGCAGCGACCTCAGCCGGGGTCAACAGTCTGTCCAGGAACATCTTCTCCAAAATACCAAACTCCTCCACTGACGTCGCCCGATCATCCTTATACAACGTCGCCAGAATCCGGGAGCGCTGCGGACCAGCCGGGCCCAGAACCGCACATCGGATGGCGGCAGCCAAAGCCTGCAAACGATCGCTCTCATCAACACCGGCAGCCAGACTCACGTTGAAGTATTCCTGGCTGGCATCGAGGAACTTCCTCCGGGCGTCTAGGATGCGGGCCTGGGAGAGCTTGAAATGTAGCTTCAACTCCTGGTCCTCGATCTTGCTGGGCAGGTTCTTGATTCGGTTCAGAACCGCCTCTGCGCTGGTTGTGTCGTCCTCCTCTAGGTACAGTCTCACGATCCGGATCCATAGTCGCACCTTGGCGGCGTCAGAGACAAGGCGCTGCGAGCTGTCGATGTGGATTCCTTGTAATGTCCGGGCTGCTGCGATATACTCTTCCTCGGACTCGTATGCGTCTGCCAGGAGTTCGCGGATCTGGGAGTCCTGCTCTTCGACTGATGTGGAGCGGGACTGGAGGAGTGTGATGGCGTGTTGGCCTACTTTGATCTGGGTTTCGGGGTTGAGTTTCCGGAAGACGTCGATGAATGAGTCGAGGAGTGGGCGGGAGGCCACGATACTGATGTCTTCGCTGAGGATGGAGTCGAGGTAGAAGTTCACATCTTCAGAGAGCTGGTCCCCGGCTGTTGTTGAGACCACGTCCGAAAGGAGGTCGTTGTAAAGCTGTAGCTTGTTTTGGGGGTTGGCGGACGATTCGATCTCCGCCAGGGCGGAGGCGATCTTCTGTGAAGCCATAAGAGAGGTTCTCGGGTGGAACAGTGGAGAGTTCGACAGTAGAAAAGAGTTTTATATATGGTTTGCGCTTTGCGTAAAAGATGGATCTTTTCTTTGTCCTGTCGGCTCGATATCGAGAAGATGACGGGGAACAAGATGTACTTTTTGAGTCCACTGCGGGCAACAAACGATGCGAAGCTTAGCTTATCGATAAGAGGCTGAACGCTGCAACAATAACATCACAACCATGCGGGGTTCTTTCTACCTCGAGAATTCTTTCAGCAACACCTCCTTTCTATGTTACTTTGCAGCTTTATTCTATTTGTCTACGTCAGCTATGCTCCTATGTAACATGACTTGTTTGTGAGATTACTTTGCAGGAAAGACATCAATAATATCCCTTCTCATATGAATAAAAGCCATGCTAGGAGTAAATACTACACAATGCCTACAGTAAACTAAGCCCCAAGCAATTCAATGGGTACACATAAATTGAAGACATTCATAGGGGAGCTTACATTCGACAAGTGTGATTGTTGTTGTGATGAGGAAGTGAAGGGCGGTGGTTAAATATGCCGCCACCGCCTTTGGCTGACCCGCTTGACAGCTTCTGCTGTTAGAGCGGACGCATGGCGAGTAGTTCAACATCACATCACACCACCAACTACATACTGTCTAGAACATCTGTCAGCACTCAGATTTCTGTCATACCCGGTCGCATTGCCTGATACTACCAGTCGGTGAAATTTCACATTCCTTTTCGTTCTTGTCGGCGGTCAGCGCCATGGTTCCCCAAATCAAACAGGACCCCGACGCGGCATCTCCGTATATCAAACCCGACCCGGATAGCAAAGATGCTGTTCTCGCTGATATTGACGACGAGGATCTATACGAGGATGCTGGCGATTTAGACTTCTCGAACGCTGCGCAGAGCGTATGGCTCTCGCGCATTCCCCGAACGCTCTGGGAGCATTGGTCCAACCTCGATGACGATGAGGAAATCCAGATCGGGACGATTAGGATTGAGGGTCCACAAAATGATATTAAACGGGTAGGGCTCACAATTATGTCCATTGCTGAAATGGCTGGGCCTCAGTAGGAATTGTCTAACGTGCGAATCTTTGTAGGTCAGCCTGCGTATTAACGAACGGGAGGATAACCGCGAAATCCCTAAAGATTACCTACTGCAACGACAAACCCTCAACGCAGAAAATGTTTCGCATTCTACACAAAATACGTATCTCTTCACGGAAAGGGACCTTCCCGGTCATGAGAATCGGATGCTCACTTTCGGCGAGGCACGGTCAGCCCTGTACGAGTCGATGAAGCGAGATGCTAGAAAGAAGGAGCGAAAGAAGAAGTGGGAGCCTTATGTGCGGAAGACAGTGCCTAGTATGTGCTTTTTCGATGGCTGCAATGGAATGAAGAAGGGATAATACTCACGCTATGACAGAACAAACTGCCCTTACAGGAAGTGTTTCCGAAGAATTCAACTGTCTACCGGTGGAGAATGAGGAATTCCGGCGGCTGTCAGAGAAGAAGGTTTTGGAATCGCTTAAGCCGAAGCGCGAAACTCTCTTTATCGACAAGGTCCCCGGGAAGCTCCTCCAGGCCAGAAATATTTTACCGGGAGAAAAGGGTGCTTTCGTGGTGAGCAGCATACAACCCCTGTACATTTTGCTACGTTGGTTTGAGTCTAACAATGATACAGCAAGCAACGAAGGCGGCCAAGGTCAAGCCTCAGGAAAACAAGACGACGCGTATGCCACAGAACGAATTGTTGGACCTTATTTACCAGTGCTTCCGAGAATACAAATATTGGCCATTTAAGGGTCTTAAAGCGAGACTTCGGCAGCCAGAGGCGTATCTCAAGCAAACTTTGGAGATGGTTGCTCACCTTGTTAAATCAGGCGATTTTGCCATGACCTGGGAGCTTAAACCAGAAGCAAAAGAGAGCAGCTATGCGAATGCGTTGGCATACGGTGATGCCAAAGAAGAGATGGCACCTGGAGCCGATTACAACTTCGACGAGGCATCCGAGGAGGAGGCAACACCTGGGATGTTCACAGATAATGATGATACACAGTTCGAAAATGTTGTTTAAAGACTATTGGATGTATGTAGCATAAGCAAGGTTACGGCGTTTGTTTTGGGGATCTTTTAGGTTGACCTCATGAAGGCCATTCTGGAGTTATCTACTGCGGGCTTAGATGCTGAACTATATATACAATCAAATGCATCAATTTACTTTCTATCAATAAAAGGAGTCATCCGATACTTGAAATACTGTGAGTTCATTGTGATCATAATCTACTTACCCAGTATCCACGTGACCGCACCCGCCACAGATCGATCATCTTCCCGTCACTAACATCAACACTAACCCACTTCCTTCCTCTTTACCACATTGTAAAAGACACAACGAACTTTGTGCATGTGGCTTACTAACTGCAATTAATAGCTATTTATTTAGTCAAAATGACAGAAGATCAGGACTTGATGGCCAAGATCAGCCAGCTTGCTGGTAAGCAGATGCACGTATATTGATTCCGCCCGCTAACCTCAGGTAGGCCAGATCAACAGACACAAGACCCAGAGCTCCCAGACATCAGCACCTTACGATAATGACTACCATACAGGTCACTATGTAGCACGCCACATTCCCTCTCGAGGGCGTGCTGGTTGGGCGCCATATCGCGGACGGCCGTATGCTCGAGGCCGTGGCGGCGCTGCTTCTCATCGACACCGTACCCTCATTCTCAACAATGCGGCATCTTCAGGGACTCCTGGTAGCGCAACACCCTCTACTAACACTGGGATGGAAATTGATAGTGAGAGTCGATCGACAACACCAAATGGATGGGTAGCCAAACGCGACCGGCACATGCAGCTAATCAACTCTGCTATTTACGATCAAGAGTCGCAGGCGAGAGCGAAGGCTATGGAAGAGAGTCGCAAGGCTAAGGAGCAAAAAAGGGCTAATATCGAGCGGGCCAAAGTGTTGAGGTACGCGCAGGGTTTTGGTAGACAATACCCTGGCTCCACTGCTCCTCAGGTTACTTCCGAGCCGTCGGCGGAATATCAGGTTTATCTCAATGACATACCTTTCCGGGTCTCGCGAGGTGGTAGTAAATTAATCAGAGTATCTGGTGCGGCTCCCTTTGGCGCCACACTGGCCAAGCGGGCTGGCTTACCGTTCATAGATGATCCGAATACTGCCAACAACACACCAAAGAGAGTGACCATTGCCGGTGTTACCTTTGTTAGGAGCAAAAATGGGAATCTCCATCGTCTTGGTGCTGTTACTTCGAAAAGGTGATTGTATCGCTCTCGCAAAGTAGTATTGGAGACTCACAATAGACACAGGAAACCTAACGCGACTAAGAAGAATGAGCTTTGTCGCAGATTCACCACGACTGGTAACGATGCTATCCCTCCAATAGGCCTAGGCGTTACTATCTCAACGTCGTCTTGTGCCCATAAGAACTGTACTGATTGAATTATGATCGCCTAGGTACTTGCTACAAAGGGCCATCATGTCTCTATATCCATGACCCAGATAAGGTTGCCATTTGCAAAGACTTCCTCCAAACTGGTAATTGCACCGCAGGTATAAGTTGCGATCTCTCCCATGAGCCTTCGCCCCACAGATGCCCTGCTTGTCTGCATTTTCTCCGAGGTCGCTGCTCTAACCCGGACTGTCGATATGCCCATATCCGGGTGACTCCTGGCGCACCCGTGTGCAGAGAATTTGCAAACCTGGGTTACTGCGAAAAAGGCGCTGAATGTGACCATCGGCATGTACATGAATGCCCTGATTATGCCAACACGGGTGTATGCAACAAGAAACGTTGTCGGCTGCCCCATGTTGATCGTGCAGGACAAATTCGGAAGAATACTGGTGCTAACATGGTCGTTGCCACGAATGACGATGAGTCTGATGCTTCTAGCGAGGACGAACAGGGCGATGAAATCGATTCTGATGATGTTGACTCTGACGCGCTTAGCGATGATGAGCCGGAACTCATCATTGAAAGAGACAACAGTAACGATCTTTCGCAGCAGAAGGATTTCATCAGCTTCTAACTGTACATGTTCACTAACTGCACATAGCTGCACAAATAGTGTTAGTAATCGAGGACTTGACTTGGTTTCAGCCGGAGAAAAAAAAAAAAGGAAAGGCAGAAAGGCAGAAAGAAAGAAAAGAGAAATAAAAAGAAGCCCCGAGGAAAAGACAGTAGGACAGAAGAAGGTGGACGAGTCAAAATCAAGTAATTGGGAGGATTTTTGCTTTTGGTTTTTTTCTTTTTTTTCTTTTGGCTTTACGCCATACGAACTGAAGTTTTCTACTCGCAAAAGAAGTTACCGATACCCATTCAGCATGTTTCACGACTTATCCATTTGTCTGGTGAGTGGAGAGGATTTGAAGATGATTTGGACTATGTTATGGGCGGCGACCTATACGCTGATAAGGAGGGACTGTAGTGTTTACTCGGTATACTGTCTAGATCAGGAATAGATAGGATGGTAATGGCAATCAATCCCTTATTTGGTTTGCTGACTTGCAATCTTGTGACCATTGGATTAATGAACGTGACAGGAGTGTCCAATCATGCAAGACAGCCCGTGACTATGCCGCAAGGTTCTCATCCGCATCTGAAGCTTAAGTTGCATCCAGAGATAAGACTGGCTCTATAAATATAGATCCCCCTTCCACCTCCACTTCCACTTGTACCTACTGTTTTAATCATTCCAACACACCGGGGATCTCTTCACTAAGTTCCATAGCACTTCTAGTAAAAAAGGATACCGAATCTGCATTCAAAATGGGTTCAAACAATTCAAAATTGTCTTCTACCAATAACAGGCATAGCGAAAAGCCCGTGCGTCCAGCAACGGCTACCATGAAGTTGAAGCAGATCGCTTCCGGAGGCAAGCTGGACGAACCCAACGAGCAAAACCACGAGGCTCGTACATGACCCCATTTGTTCCTTGTCTATCTATGCCCAAAGCAGTTACAAAAATAGAAAATGGGTGCTGATAAACCCAGCACCTCCGTACAATGCCGGAGACCGGGCGAGAAATCTTTCCATCCCGCAAGTGCGAAGTTGGGAAGAACGCCTCCTGAGTTCCGACAAGGTATTCTCAATATGAACCAGGATGCTGTAATGATTGTTTTGCACAAGATATCTAATCCTGTGCGACTACCTAGAACCGTCTGGCCATCCTTAGTTTTGCCACCAATCCCTATTCGCAGATCCTCACCAATCAATCTGCTGTACAGCTAGACAGGCCAGTTTTCAATGTCAGGATCCCACTGGAAGGGGCTCCGATTACGGATCAGCGGGCGTCGGGCCGCTGCTGGCTGTTTGCATCGACGAACGTCTTCCGAGTGCCACTTATGAGAAAGTACAACCTGAAGGAGTTTGAGCTCAGTCAGGCCTACCTTTTCTACTGGGATAAAATCGAGAAGGCCAATTGGTTCCTGGAGAAGATCATAGAGACGGCTGATGAACAATTGTCCAGTCGCTTGGTTCAGAAGTTACTCGAGGACCCGGTTACGGATGGAGGCCAATGGGATATGGTGGCGAACCTGGTGGGCAAATATGGCTTGGTGCCTCACGACCTCTACCCGGATAACATTAGTGCCCAGAACAGTGCGAAGATGAACTGGCTCGTGACGGTGAAGTTACGCGAGCATGCGCTGACTCTGCGGCGGTTGGCGCAGAGTGACCCCGAGAGGTTGGCGAGACAGAAGAATGAATTTCTGAAAGAGATCCACTCCCTGGTGACTATCATGTTGGGCCCGCCACCGAGCCCGAACGAGGCATTCCACTGGGAGTATTATGATGCTGATGGCAAATTTCAGGAAGTATACGACAGCCCGCAGGGATTTGCGAAACAGGCCACTGCGCAACTCGCCCGAGGTGATGTTGATCCTGGCAGGATGTTAAGCTTGGTGAATGATCCGCGGAATGAGTACGATCGACTCTTGACGGTCGATAAATTAGGAAATATAGTAGAAGGACGTCCGATCACCTACATCAATGTGGGCATGAAGGTGAGCGAGCCCCTACGGGGAAACTATGTGTTTTAGCAGTGACCAACGCATCCGCAGACGATCAAAGCAGCTGCGATTGCAATGCTCCGTGCAGGGCACCCTGTGTTCTTTGGCTGTGATGTTGGAAAATTCTACGACTCTAAGCTTGGCGTGATGGATTACGGGTTACTGGACCTCAAATTGGGATTCAACACCACACTTCGGATGAGTAAGGCACAAAGACTGAACACCGGCGAGTCATCCATGACCCATGCAATGGTGTTAACGGGTGTCCACGTTGAAAGGGGCCAATCA
The DNA here is from genome assembly GCF_009176365.1 of Aspergillus alliaceus. Lineage (NCBI taxonomy): Eukaryota > Fungi > Ascomycota > Eurotiomycetes > Eurotiales > Aspergillaceae > Aspergillus > Aspergillus alliaceus. The sequence continues at coordinate 684,762 of NW_022474686.1, read as the reverse complement.
GTGCGATGGCGGGTGCAAAACTCATGGGGTGAAGTCGTGGGAGACAAGGGTTGGTTTGTCATGGGAGATGAATGGATGGACGAGTTTACGTATCAGGTAGTGGTTGATTCTCGCTTTGTTTCAAGGGAGGTCCGAGATATTCTAAAACAGGAACCAAAGGTCTTACCACGATGGGACCCGATGGGAGTTCTTGCATGACGGCGACCAATCTTGGAAATATACGATTGTCTGCGCAGATTGGCATTATTCTCCGGGATAAGAAATGAAAACATGTCTGAAGAAACAATAGAGGTATGGGGGACATTACCACAGGCTCGCTCATTCTGCTTTAGTAGAGGAAGAAAAGCCACATAGTAGTATCGTAAGCTGAAACTCTACACACCTTTTTCAAACTTGAAACAAGTCCTAATCCTGAATTTGCACACTCAGAGCATCACCAGTGGTGCCACAAGTTGTCAAACTCGCCAAACCATGTGACTCACACAGAATCGGCAGTCTCCCTGCACCCCATAGGCAAGGTACACGCGCGCCCAAGAAACGTCTGAGTGTCAGTGTACCCGTACGTCCCTATGCAAGTCCTAAGGTAGGTAGGATAGCAGAGTGATCTGATCACCGTCTGTGCCTGATGCCCCCCAGGACGATTATTGGCCCAATCGGGTCATTGAGGGTCAGAGAAGGTTAAGCAGCCAATGGCAGCAATTCCTTCAATACCGATATTTCGTCGAACCGATGAGATATTCGTGGTTAGCTTCTGGGGAAAATGGAGCTTGGATCCGATAGGGAGAGATTCGAGAATATGACTCGGGTCCACACTGTTAATGTCGCTTGCGTTAAAATGAAATCCACGATATCAGCTTCACGGCGTCCTATGCTAATTTCCTGGTGTTTGGTGTTGACCGCTATCCTATACCGATGTACTCCGTAGATCAGACGGTTAGGTTTTTAGGGTTTCCTGCCCGCTTAGGCCTCTCCCAAAGGTTACTTAGTAATACCTACCTGGTAGGTAATATCGAAGTATCCTTCACATCAGACTACTTCACTGACATCTGAATAATGTATCTTATCTCCACAGTTCCATACTCCCGGTCTCTGTGGCTTGCTTTGGAACAGCATATTAATTCTGTAGATCAACAATTGTATGCAGATTACCATGTTGGGCAACAACTGCACCATGCACACGAGTCCGAGAAATTCAAAAAATCTAAAATGCTGGACCCACTGGCCTGGGGTCCTTTGACTGGACCTATCTTCCAGCTTCCCGGAAGTGGAAGAGGAAGTGCACAATGTCGGTATCAGCGGTATAGCGTTTTCGGCACTACCTCCGTTTGATTCCGCCTCGTTGAAATGAGGCAAACGAGAAAAAATACATATATATTAGAAAATAAAAAGGGGGAATCTGAAACCTTTTTTTCTAGAATGATGAATTCTTGCATAAACCAAATTGCGACTGCCTACTAGTCACGGGAGTAAGTAGTAGATAGTATACTAGTAGTAAAGTAAGACTGTTTTCGACCCTCTTTCTGCGGGCCGGCTTGCATCGCGGACTACAATTGGATCAGTGGCTCTTGTACACCGCCAGTATGGCCATATCCGCATCGTCGTCCGAATCGGCTCTACCACGCCGAGCCTGGAGAGCTAAGGATTCCGTCCAATTTTTTCTTTCTTTTTTGTTCGGCTTTAAGCGTCTATCGTTACTAGCTTCAAGAGATGACAAATGAAGAAACGACATTTTTAGCATTCTTCTCGAGTCACATGTCACTTAGCAGGTCCCTGAGCAGGCAAGACTAAGAAGAAAGTAGTACACAGTATACAGAACGACGAATGAGTTGGTATAACCGTAACTCCTGATTTGCCTACCTCGAGGGACTCTCATGTTTCAAAGAGGCGGGCTCAGAATCCGATTGGATTCGTCTCATTCCTATATTCCTACCCTGTCTTTGTTGTCCGTTCCTGATTTGCATGTCGAATATCAATCCTCACCATGACTCCGGCAGTTTGGCACGAAGTAATCGAACAACGGGGCGGGCTGCATGCAACGGCCGTAGGGATGGTGCAAACACCCATTAGGCCCTCTTAATTTGCCCCCACCTCCTTACTCCCTTGGAAAAGAAAAAAGACCTACATACGCATTTCACGCGATTATCGCGAGTAACCTCATACACATTCCCTCCGTAATCTCACCCCCAACCGTGTGATACCAAAAAAGCTCGGGCAATTGTCTCTTATGGAAACGTGGCAGCAGCATGCGACCTCACTCACCATGTTGCCTCATTACCTACATCGAAACTAGGTAGATAGTTCCTATTTCTCCATCCATATGCACGCACGTACACATACTACCCCATCAAGGCTAGAGGACCTTCAAACCTGAAACACCTATGATGTATTGCACTACCGGAAATGGAAATCGTCCAGAGGAGCAGACTGTGCTTCGAGAAGACCTGAAGGTGACAGTTTGGAGTGAGTCATACCTACTGCGTTGGGGGATGTGGGCCACTTCGTTCCTCCTTGTCTCTTCTCATTGATGGAAACCCTTCTGTATCATGCTGTGGATCTCACTGCCTTAGTCGGCCTTTGCTAGTACCATAGGTAACTCTTGCTATAGGTAGTGTTGACTTTCCTGTTAGGTCCATTAGGTTAGTAGCTTCATTTCCGGTAAAAAGGAGGGATAAAAGAAAATCATCGTGGGTTAGGAGGATCGGTAGATCGTCGTTTTGCTTACTACTTCCTCCCTGGTGGAGCGAGATTCAAGTAACACGTTTTCTCATTAGGATGGTTGGGTTGGGAGTTTGCGGTGCTATCATTTTTCTCTGTGAATTCGGCCGAAAAAGGATGTTTAGATTATGAGTCATATGCGATTGCAATGGACGGGCAATTGATATCGACGGTGGGAAATAGCTGCTGTATAGTTCCAGAGGGGATTATGATGTCAATTGACTTTCTTTGTACCGACGTACAGCCCATACTTGGGCGTGTTGAATAGACGAGGAGGGAGGATTAGATAACGCAAGGGATAAATGCCATCAACGTGACTCTGCAGCCCTCCCACCCTAATCCAATACCCGTTGATCCTCAAGCCCTGTACTACTAACTATTCACTACGACAGGGACTGGTTTCAAACTGCATGATGGTCGCCCCATTGCGTCGAGCTAGGGTCACAGCTCCCTGAGCTAGTCATTGACCAAAGAGAGACGGGAGTCAGCTTCAACCCAAGCTCGCCTTGTTTCTCTGCATGAAAACCATATCACGCCAGTTTTGTGGCCATTAATTTACTATAGGTACTTTTCCGTAGTAGGGTTGATGTTTCCCCGCAGAATCCCAAGCAATGATGCCTTACCTGATTTAGAACTGCTGACTTAGCATTGGAGATGACGAGTCGGTTGTTAGCCCCCATTTTGGAACTATGAGTCCATTCCACCGATGATGTTGTTCCGTGATGCGATCGCGAGGAGCTCCAAGTTCATTGATAGGGTGGCTAACCAATGAGGAGGTGCGGGCTTCTCCTATAGAGTCAAGAATTAAGCGTCAGGAGTACCTTTTTGTCGTGGTTGATTCTGTCTCTACTGATTCCGTTCCATGTTTCAGGTATATGTACAGTTCTGGTTATTCTGCACTTTTACATAATTTTTTTTTCAAAGTCGTCGGTGCCTTTCAATCTGATCTGTCTGTGCTGAATCTAGTACATACTGTGTGCGGAATGCACGGGTGTCTTGACGGAACGGGCACATGGCCAGCGGCGTGCGGACTAACCGAAAAAGCAAAGAATGGGCCATTTCCCTCATCGGGTGGATCACTGGATCTTCCCCCGGCCCGGGCCTACTGTACCAGAGATGAAGAGACCAGGGTTGTAAGGTCTTCGCAAGGATATGGCCAGTAAAGCAGTCATAGCGGGAGAATGATCTATCTGGAATACTCATAAACACAGTCATTCCTTCCTTCTCAGATGTAACTCAATGAAACAAGGAGGACTCAGCATCAGTAGCATGTGGCTGATGAAGCTGGAAATCACCTTCTCACACTGGTCACACTATTCACGGGAATGATTGGCCATGATGGACCGAGAAGACGGGACTTTTGATACAGTATTGTATGACATTTTTGTTCATCTGATCATGAGAAAGCCCCTCTCCCAGGCTTCTTACCCTCGGACGGGTTGACGTACGTATCATGGTACCGTCATGTAACCCGCAAACCAATCTCCTTCTCAAACTCGATCATGGGATGATGGGACGGTGGTGAAGCGCACAGGCAGACCTTTTTTTGGGCACCACCAGGGCCAAGAAACCTAAGATATGTAGGCAAACGGGCTCAGGTACCTATAGTACTTCATTGCTTCGTGGAGGGACAGAGGGTTTGGATGGTCTGGGGACTCGTTCTGTACCTTACCAATCATGCTGTTCTGTTTGTGTTGAGGAACTTACGGTGCCTGAGTCAGGCTGGTATGACGGGATTCGGTACCTACAGGTGTGAAGGTCGAGAGGTGAACGGAGGGCACCCGTTCCGTCAACTGGATTTGGGGGGGGAGGCGGAAGGAGGAGGGGAGAAAATGGGTATTGACAAGACTAGAAGAGTGATAAAGATTCGATAGGCTATCGATAAACGATGGTTTTCGGCCCCACCGGCGGTCATTCCATGGTTCGGATACCGACTACTTTGGAGTTACCACTGGCAGTACCAAGACTACATACTCCATAGTTAGAACCTACGTCGTATCAGGATACCGGCTATTCCGGCTGATGAGGATATTCAGAGAGATAGATAGAATTGAGAACTCGAAGGAAGTAAAAAAAGAACTGAGGATACGATACTCTATACTATTATCTATCCTACAGCATGCATACATACATATGATATCAAATTGATTCCTGTATTGTGCTATCTGTACATACAAGGTACATGAAACTCTGTACAGTGGTAGTATAAGTCGGATGTAGTGGTAGTGAATTGCTTGCATGGAGGGGTATTGCTTACACATGAGAGTACCTAGTAGTATTGCTACTGTGCCTTCTCCGGACTAGTCTGGCAGGCTGATAGTCTGTGAGAGTCTCCTCCCTGATCCACCATTCCCACACTGTCCTGACCGAGTTCGAGTCCTCAGTACGATAGGAGTGGCAGTGACTTTCATGACCGCAGAAATCCGCGGCAGAGCCAGGTATCAATCAGTCAGACTCATTATTCATCCTCGACAAAAGCACTGATGAGTAATGTCTGCTTAATCATCCAGGCTCTCGGTGCCAAAGGAAAAAAGTTCCCCTGCCAGCTGCACGTCTGCCCAACGAAGCATCCAATGACCGGTGCTCGTTAATCTCGGGAACAGCCAGAAATCGTCGCCTCGCCTTTTTAGCTTTTCCGCTGACCGCTGGAACGGACTCAGGTCTTTGGTAGCAGCGTTTAGTGACCTTCTCTTTGGAAGTATGGGCCCTTTGTGTTTAGGGCCGATGGGGACTTACTTCTCTTTGTGAGATTTCTATGGAGCAATGGTGAGTATGATTAGAATTGGGATTTATGGTCAATATTATTTACTGTTTTCCTTTTTTTTTTTTTTTCTTGCATTATAATTTTTTTTGGATTATTATTATTGTTAGTCCTTTTTATTTTATTTTATTTCTATTTTTTATTTTTTTATTGTTGCTTCCTTTTGGGTTTTGCCCTTTTCCTTTTTTCTATCAGATCATACTGGTACCTGAGGCCCTCTCACGACCTTCCCTAAATCATCCCGAAAGATATATGGACTTCCCCCTCCCTCTTCGTCCAGTCTTTCCCTCCTTCAAAATCCAACGGATTTGAGCTTCAAACTCTTTTTCTCCAAGAGGATCACAAGTGACCTCTTTTATCCCTCTTCACGAGCATTGACCTTTCTTCTTCCTTGAACTCCTTCTACTACATATTCTCTTTCCTCTTTCTACCTAGACCTTTTACTCTTCTACCACTACTTCACTTCGTCCTGCTCTTGTTCTCTCTTCTTTAAACTACTCCTTGTCTATAACCATCCCCCCCAATTATCCTCTTCCTCTCTTCTTCTGTCCTCCATTTCCATCATCAATCCAGCCTCCCAAATAAAAAACCCCGCACGTTTTGTCCCGTACAATCATATTACACACCGCCTCTTGACCTAACTATCACGGCGCTTGAAAACAACCTTTTTCATTCTTCGATTTCTATCATTATACACATATTCACAGTCATGGCAAGGTATTCTCAACCGTCATTTGACTTCTACCAACAGTCCCCTTCAACTTTGGATGCAAAGCCTTCATTTCCCGAGGAAGACGAGATGAGTGTATTGGATGATAAGATTCTCGACTCGACGTCGCCCGAACTTTCTTCTTCCATTGCCGACCACCGGCGCTCTTCATATGATCATGCGCCAGATGCTTTCTCACATCGTGATTCAGTCTGGTCCGATTTCTCCCAATCAGTTCACAGCAACCAATCCCGGCATAACTCTCAAGTTGCCCATCATCTTTTTGAATCCGCTCCGAATCCTTTTATGCGACTGGACGGTGCTCACCATCCAGCCACCGCGTACGGCCAGCAGGCGTCCTGGGCGCTTTCCAAGGAGACTGGCTCTTGTACACCAACCGCCATGTACGACCACCATTTCTCATCGGACCTCGACAACGGCTCATCGGCGCCGTTCTCTGGTGGCGCCGTTGGTCCGGTGAGCACTATCAACATCCCGTCCATGTCCTACCGTCCTGGGATGGCCTTTGCGCACCCCGGCGCTGTGGCCATGTCCCCACAGTCTAGTCAAGGATGGATGCCCGCGTCCACCGACATGCCGGACGCTGTGGCCCGCACCACCAAGAGCCCTACTTATCGCAATAGCTCTCCCCTGAGCGTCCGACGGGATGGAATCCGGAAGAAGAACGCTCGCTTTGAGATCCCCGCTGAGCGGACATTGAGCAACATCGACCAGCTGATCGCCCAATCGAACAATGAGGAGGAAATCAAGGAGCTGAAGCAACAGAAGCGGTTATTAAGGAACCGTCAAGCAGCGTATGTAGAGCCCTCACTACTTGTTCCCGGTATAGTTCACTAACAATTACACTTAGTTTGGATTCCCGTCAACGGAAGAAGCTGCATACTGAGAAGCTGGAGGAAGAAAAGAAACAGTTCACCCAGATCATTAGCGACCTCGAAGAGGACCTGCAGAACATGAGGCTACGTGAGGCAGAGCTTCTCCGTGAGAAGAGCGAATGGATGGCCACTCGTCAAGAATTCAGCCATTACTACAATACGGCGGAGATGGAAAAGAACGAACTGATCCGTGTGCATACTTTGGAGACGGCTGAGCTTCGCAAGAAGAACAACATCCTCAAGGAGACCGTGGAGAAGCTCGAGAGACATGCCAGGTCCTCCGCCCCCAATATGGCTACCGACTTCTCTGATTTTGAGAACCTCACCATGGACAGTACTCCCTGGGAAGACTTTACCATGGTCAACAGCCTCTCCCTCGATGCTGAACCGGTTGCTAGTGCTTCTGCTAACGACAAAGGCGCGGAGAAGTCTACAAACAGCGACTACCCCTTCAGCTGGAATGCTTTCTACATGTGTCTTCTTTTTGGTGCCTTCATCGCCTCCAACGGCACTACTCTCCCCTCTCGCGCTATTCCGCAATTGTCGGAGGAATACCGCGCGGAGTCCGCCAACGTCCTGAAAGCAGTTTTGTCTTCTTCTCCTTCAGAGTTCGCGCAGCCTTCAAACCAGCCTGCCGTCTCTGCGTCAACTGGCCCGCTCCCGACCACCATCAGTGGGGCGGAGATGGCCCAGATGACTGCTGGCACTGCCCCTCCGTCCAGCTTGGATGAGCTCCACAATTCGTTGGCGATGCCGACCAAGGCGCAGGAACAGGAGCAGGTCTTCTCTCTCAATGCTGACCAGTACAACTCCTTGACGACTTATGATGACAATGGCGCCGAATACAAGCAGCAACAGGCTTCCCATCTCCAACAAGCGTTGGCTGCGATGCGAGGCAATGCTGCCCAGAAGATGCCGAACAAAGCCACCTCCGATGTCTACTCAAGGTCACTCATGTGGGATCGGGTTCCTGAAAAGGTCATCCGAGACTTCCGCCGAATGGTCCAGGAATATGGGGTTACTCCCGTCAAGGAAGAACAACCCGGCTTCGGTCAATCCTAAGTAGTATAACTAAGATTCAGGTCTCCATACACTATCCATCTCAACTCTCCTCACCATGTCCAGAGAAAGCCACCTTGCCTAGCCTTCCTTCAAAGCATCCTGATCGGTTCCTCTGCTCTTTTTCACCTCTCTCGTCTTCTTTCGTTTGCAGACCAGTTACTCTAGCGCGTTTCTTTTTTTTGCCTTCCACGGAACTACGACAAATAAGCCAGACATTAGCCATATGCATGCATAGACAGCTTACCATTTACTTCGACTGGATATATTTAACCGACTAGCTCTTCATGACCTTGTCTCACAATTTAGCGATGTGTTTATGTTTCGCGCTCCTTCGGAATTTCGGCGTATATATGATTTACCATTTTTCATGGGTTGGGTTTGGGAATGAATCTCGCGGAAAGCCAGAAACACATTGCATCTATGTATACTCAAACTTGCGTGTTCTTTTTTTTATTTTCATGGATTTGGTTATGGGTTATGGAGGCACGATCTGATTTAACACGCTGGACACTGTTTCCAGTCCGAAAACAGCAAAACGGTCCCACAGAACGGCCTTTTTGACAAGCATTGCATTGATTATGGTTTAGGAAATATTGTTTTACTCTTGTTGATTTTGCGTGTTTTAGTTGCATTGCGAGTGAGCTGAATTGGGCTAATGGTGGTTTTCTTGTTACGACTATATTTTACGATATGACTGATATGTTCACGATGAAAAACGTCTGTTAATGTTTTATGTTGATGAAGCTTTCTGGACAGCTAGCCCACAACAAATGGGTGGTCTTTTCCATAACTTCGTTTTTGGTTCATTGTTTGATGAACCATTTCTATTTCCTTTGTCAAATACTTTTACTTCTACGCCGGTCTTTCCCTCCAGCAGGGTACATGGCCTTTGTCTTGTAAGGCCCCGGCCTGCGCCACTCCTTTCAATCACATTGCATTTCCTTTGTCAATCCAACCTATGTATCATGAAATCATGGTTTGCATTGCATATGTTCCTAATACGTCCCTCGGAGCAATTGATTGCCAATATTAAGTTCCACATCCTCTCCAAACTTGAGACTGTAGCCTTGAGACTGTTGTAGAGTTGTAAGTCCCGTCTGCAGGACGTGAATAAGCACTGCACGATGACATCGTTACATGCAGCTGTATATGAACCCCACTTCTTCAGTCATGAGTCGTTCTCGGACGTTATCGATATATACTATAGGCAGACAGGTTCATATCAATATCCATGATTATATCATGGAACGACCCTCCCTACCCACAGTATAATATAGAATCTAGCACCGAGCAACCATAGACCAAACAACAAGTACAGTCAAACTAACAAACCCACAGACAGGCGGTTGTGTAAACGGTTAAGATAAGAATACAAAGCATTATAACACAGGATATTATAATTGCAAATGGGTTGAGTCTATAAAGTACCGTTGGTCAATATTACAACAATAAAAACACGAAATCAAACAGCCTAAAAAAGACACTAGATAATAAAATAATCAAATAATAATAGAAGCCGAAAATGGTGGAAAATAACACTAATCACTATGCAAAAGTACTGGTGGTATAGATTGGGTTGCCATTAAAATGAGGCTGGCGTTGGGTCATCAACATCGTTCAGAGTCACTTGGTAAACGGTAGAGACATGCTCGTTTGTGTACCCAGTATGAGTGTGGTGTGCTCCCTGGGGAATATTCCCAATATTAGGGAGAAGATCACACACGCAACCCCCTTTTCTTCGTTCTATGAGCGGTCCGATCTCGTAGAAAGGTGATTGCCTCTCGTCTCGGAGATAACTCAATCTCCAGTGAAAGTCATCTGAGGAAACAAAGACACGGGGCCCTACATAGACGTGACGGTGTGGGAGCGGTGGAACGAGGCTGTAAGGGCCAGATACCGCGAGGGTTCGTTCACTTGGGATCGTATTTCTCTTTCCATATCCTGTGATTCGAATAACGGGTATGTCAGCCTAAACTCGGACAATTCATAGGCGGATTGGGGTTGTGGTTGGTTGGAAACGTGATGGCGGTTTGCATGGCGCAGCTGTGAAAGATGCGATGAGAGCCTATCGATTGAAGCGCTGCCGCTGATCCCTGACATGATATCTGCAGGTGATAGCGAAGCGCGAATCCATACAGGCGGCTCACCACATCTTGAGCGAAACGCCCAAGATCCAAAAATAATAAAAAAAAAAAAAAAAAAAAAAATCAAGGGCTTGCCTAACGTACCAAGAATTCCCCACTAATTTGCTTCCTTTCTGTTCGGCCAATCGGTAGTATTTAGCAGCCATGAACTAAGCATTGACGCGACCGGGTTAGTCGACAGGACAAACGAGGTTTCCCAAGCGGACTAAGCGCAAGAGTTATGCGAATCGCAAAGTATTGATGCCCGAGATGCAAGACCATGATGACAAGGATCGGTCTAGTAGAGGTGCTCGAAGTTTGTCTTCTCGTTGGAAGTATGCACAAGACGCAATCAAACGTACCTTATCCTTTTTCCCGCCAAAACCCTCTAGGTAACACCACGCGACCTCATTCATGGCATCGGTGTCGCCTAGATTCGCGGCCGTTTCGAAGTACTGTCGCGCTGCCGCTGGGTCTTTCTTGACCCCCCAGCCGTTGCGGAAGCAGTTACCCAACTCAAAGATAGCGAGGACCAGCTCTCCTTTGGCAGCACCACCTTTTTTCATACCTGCTTGAAGAGCTTGGGACTCGATCAATGCAGAGTTTGATGCCGCGGCTGAGAGGTAAGTCACTGCCTGTTCTTCCGACTTGGGACAGCCCCAACCATGTCTGGAGACAAAATTGGTTAGAAACAACTCGGCACTGATTAGGATGAAAAGTAGCACGAGGAATTAGGATAGTAATGAGATGAGCTCCAAAGAACCTAGCGTGTTGCGTAGTTCCTACCTTAGTGCGAGGCCGTAAAGTACTTGGCTCAGCGCGTTATTCGCGCCTTTTGGATCTGCCAACCTACGAAACATTTCAGTGGACTTCTCCAGTTCTGCCAGAACTAATGTGTAAGTAATTGATTACACTAATCATTGTTACGGGTCGTCCCTTACCTCCAACTTCATGAAGCCGAATCGCCTCTTGGATGTTAACCTATTCAGGCCGTTAGTCTCTGATACTGACAGCCGGCGCCGCCGCAAATGCCGCGTAACGCTTACATCTCCTGCAGCATCAATAAAGCCGCTTTGACTAGAGCTCCTTGACCTCGATGGTACACCAACAGCTCCAAACCCCGATGGTGAAGTAGGCGATAGCGGCGATGCAAGATTCGGATTGCGCTGCACTAAAACCGTCGCCCTTTTCTCCCACTGGGCTTCTCTATCCTGCTCATCACCTCTATCATTGTTTATCTGCGGGAGATCTGACGGGATATTGACTGAGGTGCCGCTGGAGTTCCGTGAGCTGCCTCGATCAAGATGGAGCATTTGCGACAGCCTTCTTTCGCGCGGTTGTGACTGTGGAGACCCCAGAGACTCAGATGGCGCTCTTGAGCGACTAAATGGATTCAGTGACCGCCGGCGCGAGGAAGAACTGGGCGGTGACGCTTCGAGATGCGTATTCTGGTGCTGGTGGACTTCATCGCTGTCGTAAATGGGTGGGTTGATGACCTCTTGGGTGGTGGTATCGGATCGAATGAACTTGATCTGAGGCACGGGACTCAGAGACGCAGACGGAACACCGGTCGAATACTGTCCACCGGTATCACCAATCCTGTCCTTCTTATGCAGAATCTCTCGCAAAGGCATTTTCGTGGCTGATGATCGCTCGGAGGACTGCGGAGCGGGCCTCGGGAACTCTACCCGAATCGTTTGCTGTTTTTGATTCGATAATTCAGTAGATGTGGAGGAGAGAAGATGAGCGGAAATGTAAGTTGGAGGCTAGTCAGCGTTGAAATATCTTGCCAAAACACAAGCCAAAAGCCTCAGCCTGGTGGTCGAATGGTAAGCAGGCAGAAGCGCCGGGGTTGGGGGCAGTGTTGAGGTGAACCTCGTACAATGAAATGAAAAGGAACCATTTGTTTTAAAGTTAGTCAGTGTCCTGCTTTTCTTTCATCTTTTGCATCCGCTGTCTTGACTTGGCCCCCTTTCAATTGGCATTGATCATGAATCCTAGCATTCTTTTGTTTTCAGATTCATTGCTCTTGGTCACACAAGTATGAGTGTTTACTCCGCGAGTTACTCATCTGTAGATCTCCCTTGATTTCTTGTGAGCGCAGTATTGATACCCATCAAGAAGGTGAGACACCATTGCCGACAGTTTTGTTTTCTCTGATAAAACATTGGGAGCACGTCAGAAGCATGAAAGAAAGGTATTTCCAACAAAGATCGTTGAATGCGATGACGTCTCAAATGTCACAAATAGAAAATAATGCATTATTAGTGGGTTTGTCAGCAGACATGCAAGGAAGGAATTCCTTTTTTATGCAGATATGTTGGTTCACATATCAATTCACTTGATCACAATTCTTTTAAACTACATACAATTTCCCCATATCCTTCTCAAGTAGCCTTCCTCCATTCTGCACAAGTCAAAGGGACTAAAGGCGAGATTGACCAGGGACACAAGAAATTACCAAAGGAGATGCCTACTACGATTATACCTAGAAAGAAATCTGTTATACACAGCCAAAATTGATAGCCAAACAAGTACGTCGAAAGCACATATCCCTTGTGAGTTCTAATATTCGGGAGTTTCCAACGGGGTAGAGAAAGCAAATCCGGGTTTACAATGGGGGCGTTGGCTTTTTTTAAGACTTAGGAACTAGTATTGGTATGTCTAACGTAGCACAGAAAACAGATCTTAATTTATACATATTGCCAATAGCGAAGCTATTCATGCAACGTCCATTTACTGGGCCTTGTTGGAGGACATGATGCCTATAAAAATAATTTAAGCGTCAGAGGAAAGATGATAGAAGAAAACACAGGTAAGGTCTACGCTTGTAACTTACGCTCAACATCAGCAACGCTCTGCTGGAGGATTTGCTGGAGGACCTTGGGGTTCTCAAGCTCCTTGGTGATCTTGCTGATGACAGAGTCGGCAAGCTCACGCTGCTGGCGCTGCTTGACCTGGCTCTCGTAGCGCACCCACGAGTCGAGGACCTGCTTAGCCTCGTGGGCAAGGGCAGTGCGCTGCTCGAGCTCATAGGCCTGGGCCTCGAGCTGGGCGGTTTCCTTTGATCGATCGTCAGCAATCCCTTGTTTCATGACGTCTCGATTAGGTATAGAATAATGCAAGGTTAATCTACCTTAGAAACAGCGAAGAGCTGCTTAGTGATCTCAACAACCCCAGAGAGCTCCTGGACGTTATCGATACGCTGCTTGACAGCGTTGGTGTGGTCGGCACGGGCACTGTTGAGGATGTCCTTGTACTTCTGGACCTGTCCATCAGCCCACTCCTTGTAGAGAGGACCACCGTACTTGGCAGCGGCGGTGAAGACACTGAGAAGACAGAAAGCAGCAACGGTTTCCTCGTTCATGACATAGAGCTCATTGCTGATGGCGGCAACGGAGATACCGGCAGCGGCGGAGAGGATGGCGGTCTTGGAGACCAGGGAGTTGCCGGGGAGGGAGTCGAGGATCGACTGGGCCTTCTTCTTGGGGTCCTCGGTGGGAACGCTAGAGGCCGAACGAGACGCGGTCAAGTTGGCAGCGATGGGAGCGACACTGCGCATGGGAAGGGTCGGCCGGAGCCGGGCAGCACCTATCTGGGGTTAGCGAAAAATATCGAATGATCAAGCAGGCCGTAAAGAGTTGTGTGAGGCATACCAATGGCGCTCTTAGCAAGACGCGAAGCCATTGTAGCGATGAGAAGACCTTGACAAGATGTGATGGGTGAACGGAACTGAGGAGACTTGAAGTCGGGATGGTTTGGGCGGTGCGGGAAGACACTAACCTTCTCCGGTATAGCGGCCCATATCGGAAAAACCGCTAACCGAGGAATTTCCAAAAATTCATGGTTGGAACAAGACGAAAAGCAGCAGAAGGTGTTCGATTTCCCTCTTTACTGCGCTATACATCTGTTTTCATCACAATGCCTGCCCTTACGGTCGGAGCTACGAGCTCCAAGAAAAGAAAGAGCGCCAAAGAAAGTGGTGTGCCGTCGTCAAAACGCCGTGCAATTGCAGAGAACGATAGCGTAGATATGATGGCCGAAGTCTCTCAAATGGAAGAGCAGATTGCCGAGTCGCGAAAGCACTACAACAACATTGCGAAGCTGATCTCGATGCTCGATGTGGACGAAAATGCTGCCAATCCGAATTTGGCAGTCGCAGTATCTCTCTGTCGTGTTTTCAGCAGATTGATTGCCGGGGGAGATTTAACGGAGACAAATAGAGCTGCAGAGAATGAGAAGATTATTGTAGCATGGCTGAAAGAACGCTGTCGCGAGTACCAGAAGGCTCTTTCTGCTATATTGCGTGAAGGAGACACGTCTGCTAAGGTTCGTACCCCCCAGATTGGTTCCCATCCCTGATCCATACTAATGGCACATAGCTCACGGCCCTCACTCTCTGCATGCGCCTAGTCAACGAACGTGCTACCCATATACCCGGTGAAGACACTCAAGTCTGGCTATCAGGCTTGTTCAAGAACGTTGTCGAAGCAGTTGTTGAGACTAGTGATACCGCATTGCGGTCCGAGTTCATCGAGAAGTTCGCCAACGCATACGAAGACGTAAGATTCTATACATTTGTGCAGATCGCGTATGTCATACCCCCAATATACCCCTAAAGAAATACAAACGCAGCACTAACAGATATCACAGCGACATTGCCGAATCGGAAAGAAGTCCTGAAACCCTCGACATCCTCATCTCCATACTCACAGCATGCGACGCAGTTCCGGGCCCCGAACACGAATTCAAGAACTTCTACGTCAAATCTAATAAAAAGAACAAGAAGCTCGTCTCGATCAACTCCCACAAGAAGCGTGCCCAAGATGCCTGGCTCTCCGTCCTCCGAAACAACATATCCGAATCCCAGCGGAAAAACCTCCTCCGCATCATGGTTCACAACATCGAGCCCTGGTTCAGCCGACCCGAACTGCTCATGGACTTCCTCACAGACTCCTACAACGTCGGCGGCGCAACCTCCCTGCTCGCCCTCTCCGGTCTCTTCTACCTCATCCAGGAGAAGAACCTGGATTACCCACAGTTCTACCAAAAGCTGTACTCGCTGCTCGACGCCGACCTGCTCCACTCCAAGCACCGTTCCCGCTTCTTCCGCTTGATGAACACTTTTCTCGCCTCCACCCATTTGCCAGCTACGCTTATCGCCAGCTTCATCAAGCGTCTCTCTCGTCTCGCGCTTAACGCCCCTCCAACCGCCATCGTGGTGATCGTTCCCTTCATCTACAATCTCCTCAAATCCCACCCCACTTGCACCTTCATGCTCCATCGAGTCATCAAGGACGAGGAATACAAAGCAGAGCTAGAAGCTGAAGGCATGGATGACCCGTTCGATGCCAAGGAGCCCGAGCCAATTCGCACCAATGCCATCGAGAGCAGTCTATGGGAGATCCAGTCCCTCCAACAACACTATCATCCCAACGTTGCGGCTATTGCACGCATCATATCCGAGCAATTCACGAAGCAGTTCTATAATCTTGAGGATTTCCTAGACTATACCTACCAAGGAATGGTGCAGTCAGAGCTAGGATCAGAAGAGAAGCCCATGAAGCGGATCCCCGTCATCGAGTATCACATCCCCAAGCGGATATTTACCGATCGAATGTTGGAAGAGGACGGAGGCGTGGATACGGCTCCGGGAAGCCTCATGAGAGTGTTGTGGGATTTTGCATAAGGTTTGCGCGCGATACACAGGTAGATTTCATTCTCTTTTATTTTTAGCGTATATAATTGATCAAAAGGGGTTGGTTCAACGAATATAAGTGGATCCCGTTCTAACCAAATCTTTACCTTGGAAGAATTGCATCAAATCCTATTCATTATACAGTCTAACTAATAGGGCCGCTCCCTAAACCTAGCAGTAGCTAATTTCGAATCATGGATCTAAACCATTACGAAGCAACGAACCATTTATCCGAACCACAACTCCAGGGAAAAAAACAATAAAAAACCCCCAACCCCCAATCCAATCCAATCTCACCAACGCCTCGCCGCCCGACTTTCCGAAGGCCTCCAATATTCACTCTCCTCCATATACTCCACCGAAGAATTATTCCCCGTATAAGCCACCAAAGGCATGTAAGACCCCGATGCAGCCGAAGCAGACGTTGTCTCCTGCTGCCACTGCCGATAAAGATACGGCGAAACAGCCACCATGCCGACATTCGACTGCTGCACAAAATACTCTGGCCACATCGACTCATGCTCCTCGGCCACCGGATCTCCAGGATGATAATCGCAAAAGACATCCAGCGCAAAGACGCCGCGCTTCATGTCATCGAAGAGCTCATCGCTCACCTTAACGGGGATAGCCTCGACATGCGCGCGCATCTTGTTCAAAATCGCCTGGGCCTTTTTGCGACGTCGTCTGCGGCGCGCGCCGACCTCGTCTTCCATCTGTTCGAGGAGAAGGAGGATTTCTTTCTCCGTGAGGGCGTGCGCCACCGCGTATTCGATGCGCTGCGTGATCTGGTGGAGTTCGCTTGCAACAGTGCGGAATAGGATGTCGGTTTTGGTGAGGGCGCCGGTGACGCGGGAGGCGAGCGTGCGTGCGAAAGCCCGTGGGTAGAGTCGCTCCCAGAAGGCGAGCCAGTAGAAGACGCCTGTGCGGGACTTGCGGAGGCGGGTTAGTTCGAGGGTCGTGATGACATTCTGGCAGAGTGCGAGGGTGTGGAGCGCTCCTCGGCGGGTGTCTTCTAGGGAGGCTTGGATTTCAGCTTCGTTTGGTACTTCTGTTGGTTCTTCTGGGGTTGGGGAGTCGGCTCGGCTGACGCTGTCTATTGATTTGTAGAAGCGATGGGCTGGACCTGGGCCGGGCGCTGCTGGCCTGGTAGGAGGGAGGTCAGTCTCGACGGTCTGCGATGGAGGTCCGGCATGTTTGGGGGCCGTTGGCAGTTGTGTGTGCAACATTCCAGTAATAGCTGGCTCGATGGGAGAATCAAGATTATTAAATAGTTTGTGGTCTCATATAAAGCGAATTGTAGTGATTTTGCAAAAGTTGGCTGAGAAGAAAGAAACGAAAGACAGGCGAAATGGCAATCAAACGAGTGTGGGATTAAAGAACGACTTGACAGACTAGGTCAAGAGTAGAGATACGCGCATTGTTCTTCAGTGAATGGTGACTGAACTGGGAAATGTAGATATGACTGGTATTTGAAAGATCGCAGTTCTTGCTAGAACCCATACCCTCTGTGAACATCCTGAGGATGGACTGCAACGGAAGGAACGCTGGAGTGATTGGGTTGATAGCGAGATAAAAGCCACTGTAACTTCATACAGGACCAGATGCAACCGAATATTTCCGGACTGGAATTTAGAAGCAGGATTCGGCCCATTTAAGCGGGTCGGTGAAGCCACGGTTTTCTACAGCCGGTATAGTTGATGTTGCTTGCGTTTCCGTTTTCGGTATCCCACGATTCAGCCCTAGCGATAAGGCAGACGGACTGTCACCGTTACCATCCCTTTGTGAACAGATTTATTTTTGGAAAAGAAGGAATTGATCTTCTATGCCTCTTTCCATTCCAAATATCATTTATCCATTCATTCTTCTTTCAGGTGGGGGATCAATAAGCCCTATCTTTCTCTTCTTATAGGCCCCTTGGATCTCTAGGTATGCACAGCAACCGTTGTCTGTCACCATTTGGTCTGAGTGAACACACATATAATGTCTTCTTTTTCTCTTCTTTTTCTTTTGAATAATGGCCTTTCTTATATTCTATGCGTCTATCTATCTATATACCTGACAACATCTGAAAATAACTGTATAGTAAATCATAATGAACATGTGGACCAAAATGCTGACCTCGTAACAGATACGATCTGTCAGCTCTTCTCCAAAATAGCATAAATGAAGGTACGTGTGAGACTTAGGCCCCCGCTTCTGTCCTCATCTGGTCGCGTGTGGATAAATTTGCACCGATCGAAGAGTTTCTCCCAATACACTGCCTCCTCAACAGCAGCTGGGGCGTTATTTTGAAGGCCTGCAGCAACAGTCACTGGTACTGTACCATACGGGCTACCAAAAATTTGCAGTGAAAGCTTTTCCAGGAAATCCTTCACCAAGTCCTCTTTTTCAGCAACATAGAAGGCACCAGGTCATGTCTTGACGCCACTACTATGGCCTTCTCAGTTACCCCTGGCCACAAATCTTGCAATAGTTGCACTCATGGTCTTTGGCGAGCGCCAGCTGAGTTGTCTGCGCCGCCCTATAGGTGCTGGACATTCAACAGATACGGCATATCGCTAAGATGCGCAACACGCCACATTGGAACGCCCATCATCTCGAATACCGGGTGTGAATCTTTGTCGAGTTACGCTCACACAGCCGAACTTGTGATGGATCTGCGCCCTCGTTCTTAACGTATTGCCATGCGAAGTCAAGCACCGGACAGGTGAACCATATATCCTTGTTCATCTATGCTGCACGGTAGTAGTTCGCAGAAATAGGACCATCATATTCCTCCCGGACAAGACGCTCTAAACCTTCAACTGGGTATAGCTGTAGGAGCTTCTTCTTTGTGGAATTAGAAAGACCAAACAGCCACAGTCCGAAGCTGTCCAGTACTTCCTGGTCTGTGGAAGTCGTTGGAGTTACATACCAGGCGCCATCATTTGTCATCCAGGAAGCAATCACTGGAGTCCCTTTCACAAATTTCACAGCGCGCAAGAGTTGGGAAGGCCGGCCATGGATGAAATTGACATCAAATGTCGGGGAGAAGAAGCCCTCTCCAAACGGTGGGCGAGCTTCCCGGGAAGCCGTAAATGAAAGGTTCGTCAAGACATGAAATGGTACCTCCCGTAAACATTCCAGGATCCCTAGAGACTGTGCATCATCTTCTGTAGCACACCCAACTTGCTTTGGGATAATCGCTGAGATATATGCCACCAGGTCTAGCATAGTATTGAAGTTCAAGCCTTGTCCACCCGACATCATTCTAACAACTCCAACTTCGCGCAAAATTGATATTCTCTGTCGCATAGTTACTCACACTCACACTGAGTGCTGAAAGGGAACTTCTTGTGTTCCACCAAACGATGCAGTTGTAGACTGACATCGCTAGCACCCACGCTTTGTCCAACAACGGTCACTTGAGAACGTGAAGCCAGAGACCGATAGTTGATAGGTGCCAATTCCGCGGAGCACATTGTCTCTGTGGGGGTCGCCACCGAAATCCTCTATATTATCGCCAACCCCTGTATTCCGCCATATTAGTATGCCTCACATCTCAGAGATGAACATTCAAGGATAGTCATATACACTTTAGAGCTGCCCGCTAATCACAAAGACCAGCACTTGTCTGTTTGGTTTCAACCATTGCCTTGCTTGACGCAAAACCAAAGACTAGGCACACCATTAGAAAAATCTTCCATCAAGGGGTATGGTACATTACAGCGAGGGCGATAATTTATAACCACACATATCAATGGCTGACCGTCTGCAACAGATTGCTGCACCAAACCGTCTGGATTGTACAAGATCTCAGAGCCTAAGCCTAAAGCATGACCCCCTGGAATGCGACAATGTACATTAGTATCTCATCCAATCACCAGGGAGATTCCCTGCAACAAAGAAAACGCGACTATATCTCCATGAATCCATACTACTACCGGTAATTTGGCATCATTCCTGATACTGGCCGGGCGAGCAACCCTCAAGCTCAGGCAATCCTCGCTGATGTTTACAACCCGGCTTATGAATGGAAGCACATCGCCGGTTCCTTATAGACACCAGGCGCCAGAGTGGCTGGCATCAATAACCGATCCCTTCGCAGGCTTGACTGGGAAGGGTGGTACGAAGCGGCGCTTACCCGATGGGGCCTCCGCATAAAAGATGCTCTGGTACTCAACCCCGGAAGAATAGCTACCCAAGCACTTTATTTGTCGGACAGAGTCGGTCACAGTTGGTGGGAAAATTGATTGTCTTGCAGTCACAGTAAACTCATTTGCCAGGGCCAGGAAACCACCGAGCTGATCAGAGTAGGTAGCAAGTAGACCGGCAAGTAAGACAACCAAGACGACTAGGATAGAGCTCCCAGTTTTGAGTCATGGTTGACGTATATTCCGGCGATAGGGAAAGGCAGAAATGTGATTACTAGTATTATCTCTACGTACTTGTATAGGTGAGGAGCATTAGATAAGAAGGTATATCCTGTGTAATGACATTGGCAAGGCAAAAGCGCAGGAAAGAATAGAGGTGTAGTATTCCATGCCATGTGTCCTGCGGTCAGATTTACGGGTCGCAGGTAAATTTGTTAGTGCATTTCCACCTCTCAGGCCCCAATACTCAAAGAAGTCAGCAATGCGGTATGTGGCCCACAGATGTCTGGAACAAAGATGTCAATTGCGAATACTACAAAGCTGGCAGACCTCACTGAGGCCTATACAAGTGCTGCAACATATGGGGTTAGTGTGGAATGAATTACGGCTGCGGAATCCAAATCCAAGACAGCCCCTTCGCAAAATGTGACCCCGAGGGTCACCACTATAGATTCTTGTCAATGGGGGTTTCAATATTTTATATTTCAGGCTTTTCTCCATCAAGGCTTCTACATGTCATCATCCAGCCTTTGCGGTCCATGTTTACTAACAGTGTTAGATCTTACTAGGTCTGAGATACGTGACCTCAAATTCAAATTGCTTAGCAGAGATAGTCTGCACAACTACAGGATTCAAAGAAGGCAAGGCAGGAACACCTCGCCCGCTGTCGTCCTTCCAACATCCGTGCGGGTGCCGACCATTTTATAAAAGTGAGTCCGTGATGTCGCCTCTTGTGCTCCATAAGAGAGCTACCGAAGGAAAATTAACCGAAGATCGGAAACACATGCCAGGTGACTAGGGAGTGAAACCAGGTTTCATTACCAGTATTCCTTCTCAATCTGTTCCTTGTTCTGTGCGGACGAAGCAGAATTGGAGTTTTTGGCTGCCGGGGTGTCTCCATCACTTCCCACTTCCTTGATACTCTCTAGTTCGTCAAAGTCCAAGCTCTTTTCTTCCACCTTGATCATCGCAGAAGATATACCGACTTTGTGAGGAATACCCGAGGCATTCAATGAGCCGGCACTTGGCATCCCGACATAGGAACCACAATTCCAAAATCCAACTCCGTTCATTTTCCGAACTACCGCTTTTGTGAGACGGAGCAGATCCCCAATACCTGCGTTGCCAATGGCTCTTGCGACTGACCTAGGTGACGAGCTTGAATCCCGGTCAGCCTTACTGCCCAGGAAGAGAGCATCATTTCCAAATAGGTCAACAACCCGCCAATCCTCTGTCCGCTCCCCAACTTCGATGTTCGCATTTGTCTTCAATATAGCCTCGATAGCAGAGCTACCAAGTGACACTTCATACCATTGCCTTCCCCTTCGTATCATCTCGTTCATTGAGGCACAACGGGCTCTCAGAGCTTGAGAGTCCGACAGGCTAGACCCAATGTACAGATCCTGTACTTCCGTGACTTGCAACCAAATGTCTTGCGATTCAGTATGGTCACTGGAGGTAATACTCTCCGTGGCTTTTGCACTCGTAGATCCCACTGAGTCAGTAGAAAAATCTGCTCTTCCTCCGCTCGACGACGAGGTGTCAGGGGTGATGATGTCTTTGAAAGTATCGTCTGCACGAATATACCGATGACGGGTCCAGCGTTTCATTAAAACTTTTTCGACAGTCAGATGCTTTTCTTTAGAGAGTCGAGTGAAAAGTTGAATGAGGGATTTGCGGGGCGGGACCCAGAGGTGGTCAACCATGTATTGTGCCGCTTCTTCAAATTCCTGGTTGTCGAGGATGGGATACGCAGTATTGCCGCGCACAACCACCCGAGCATCCCAAATATTACCTGGAAAGTGGATATTGACTGCGCCAAGGGCTTCAGTTGGCTTCTTGATGCAGTACTTCCCCTGTTCATCAACAGCAACAATGATGGGTTGATCTGCTTTGGATCGGCAATGGAATTCGTAGAAGACACTATACTCGTTGTCCTCACTTTCAAACATACGGCGGTTCCCTTCCTTCTTGGAGGTTTTCAAGTCTACAATATGATCAATGTCGAGTCCCGATGTTGTGACTCTATCGATGAACTTGGTTGTTGGGGCAGAAACACCAGTCTGTGGTTGCATTATCCGTGTCCATTCGCTCAAAGAGACTAAACCCTCCCTATATGTCTTGGGTAAGATTGGAATCAATGCGAGACCAATCTGGAACTCCAGAGCCAAAGATCCAGGAAAATATTCGGCAGCTTCCAAAGTGGGTTTGAGGGTCTCGAAAAGCTGTTCAATAGTCTCGTTCATGCTCAGCTCTCCTTTCGCTTTTTGGGTCTGCTGCACATAGTCTTGTGCCGTGTGTAGAGAAGACGTGACTTTAGTCTCAAATGAGGGGGCTGGGCCTTCGGGGGCAATGGCAGTCTTTTTATTTAGAGATTTTTTTGGTATTCCCCATGCATCCTCCAGAGTGGCTTGTCTCTGAGCTTTGTTTAAGGGCTTGATCGCTGCTCTGCCACTTGGCTTAGGTGCCTTGTGGTTCATTGTGTGGTGAAACTCCCTGGTGGCTACCTCATCGGTTGGTTGTTTGTCTTCCGCTTTATTCCCTCTTTCGAGCTCTTCAAGCCGTCTTTTAGTCAGCTTGATGTTTATATCATGCTGGGAGGGGGGAAAACTGGCAGTGAACATAGGGGCTTCAAAGGTTGAGGTTGTCTTCCTTGTCCGTTCAAGAAAAGCCTCCTCCAATATGCGGAGTCTGTGAACTTGTTCCAGAAGGCTCTTGTCCCCGGCCGTTTTTGTGGCTTGACTCAAATCAGGACAATCAGATTCATTCTGCGTTTCGCGTTTCTCCTGGAACAACAAGCCAGCCAGGTCATCTACACTTGAGAGTGCACTACTTCCAAGAGTTGAATCATCCAGATTTGGAATCTCAGCAAAGCTTGAACTTAGAGGTATCAAAGCTGGCTGATCCGCACGAATGGTTGGAAGAGTAGTCGTGCCTATGGCTGCTGGTTCGGTCACGTCCACTAGCAAGTTTCTCACCTCAAGATTTTGGCTTATCGGCGGGGGTAGGGTATCGCCTTTCTTCTGAGACTTTGGGGCATTTCGACCATTACTGTCTGGAAGATAAGGGGGCTTTATAAGTCCATACTTCGTTTCATCGAAGATTAGGGGAAGCTGTACCCTGGGACCAGCGGGCATGGAAGCATTAACAAATGAATCAGCGACATCACG
Source organism: Aspergillus alliaceus (assembly GCF_009176365.1). Lineage (NCBI taxonomy): Eukaryota > Fungi > Ascomycota > Eurotiomycetes > Eurotiales > Aspergillaceae > Aspergillus > Aspergillus alliaceus. Next base: position 661,276 of record NW_022474686.1, on the reverse strand, counting down.
TAGCTCACAAGGGGTAGAAGGTCTAGGAAAACTGGTCCGTGTATCTGTGTTCCCCAATTCAGTTCCATACGTCATTTTCCAGCGTCTGCGAGGAGTCGGGGCAGCATCCTCTTTAAATACAAAATCAGGTGTCTTGACACGATCAGGCTTTGTCACTGGAGCCATCAGTAAATTGGATGGATTGGAATGGGGGGAAATAGCCCTTCTTGTCTTAATAGCGGGACCTCTCTTAGTATTCGGGACCAATGTTGCATCCTCCGAAGAGTCAGGGGGTGGTGTCGATGGACGCTCAGGCTGTTCTTTGATTGCTTCTATCTCATTCCCCTCGGCGACCCATTCATTGACCTGCTTAGCCTTTTCAGCAGTCAAGTAAGGATGAATGGGCGAGACTACAGAAAAGGTTGTAGCCAGAATGTTTGTATTGTTATTCTCGAGGACTGATTCCGTTTGAAGAATTTCATGCCATTTACCCACTTCCTGGAAAGTAAAACTATGCCAAATTTTGGACTTCCCTGGTCCGTTGCTAATCGATCGTGGGTTGATTAGATCCTCGGGTAGCTTGTAGCTCTGGGATTTTTCATCAAATGAAAGACATGTAGTGACAAACACCTGACTGATACCAAAATGTGAATTCATTGTTGGGTCCGTCAAGACACGACGAAGAGCCACTTTGTTCAAACTGCTGTAATTCTGAATACGATATTGGGTTGCATTATTTCCTGGGGCTATGCCCATGTTGCCTACTTTGGGGTTACCAAGGCATGACTAAGATACATGATCAATTAGTGATGAACCGAAACTGGCCAGACAGATCACGTACCAAGGGCTTTTCAATCCGAGTAAGCTTTGCTAAAGCGTCTTCGACGTCTCCAGCGCTAGTTCCAGATACCTGGATGCCTTTGAGATCGTCGATAATCGCAATGTTGGTCCCTGTCACTGCCGCAATTTCCACGAGGAATTCACGAAAGCCAGTAGAAAAACAGCCAATACCCCCATCTGGTGATAGCCAAAGCTTGGTAACTCGAGACTTGACATAAGAATGAGGTATCAGCTCTTCATCTGAGTCGTTGTCAAGGCCTAATAGATCCTCCGGCTTGTCCTCCTCGGCAGCAGAGGCTCCGTCGTCCTGTAGTACAATTGGCATATCTAGCTGGCGGGTGCGCGGCATCTACAGTTTGTGGTGAGCATACTAGCAACTAGTTATCTTCGAAGAGTTAAGGGGGAAACGTACATCAAGGAGATCCTTGTTAGTCTGGTCCTCGATAAAGTTCGAGACAACAGCTGCGATCTTTATTGAAGAGTCGTCAAGATTTCCCTTCACCACGAGAACCTGTCAGCTGTACGTTAGTAACGCAGTGAAGAAAGAAGGTTGTTTCCCAACAAGGACTTACCTCGTCCGGCTTGAGATATTCGGTGTAGCAGTCCAGGTGAGGAAATGCTTGCCTACAACAGCCATCAGTATTGGTGAAAAAGGCCGGTAGATACGCTAGGGACAAACTTGATTTCATTGTCAATATCTTGCACCTGTTACAATCCATAGTTAGCAAAGACCTGCATTGACAGCAAGGGATGACAGATTTACCCCAATATCCTCAAACGCCCACATGGATGCGAAAGTCACTCGCTTTTTGGAGGTCATCCTTGAGTCGTTCTAGATACAACTCTCGCACATCAAACAAGACAGTTGTAATAAAAAAAAAGTGTATAATTTGGGGGGGTCATGAGATAAACAGTATGGGAAATCACGTTGCCCGGTGTTTGAAACTAGGAATAGAGGGAAACTGCGGGGTAGTTCAGGGTGTATTAAGGGAACATCAGAGGTGTAGTCTTCAAGAAGAGGCTTGTTAGAGTAAATTAGCAGAGATATAGATGCGAAACAGAAAGAGGGTAAGGTAGCAGAGCTCAGAGATGAGGGGAAGGAGTTTGTGAAAGGAGGAGTGATTTGGGGGAACGGATCTAAATATCACCGCATCCCCAAGTCAACAGTAATAGTCCTGGGGAAAGGTGAATGTCGATATTTGGGTTTACCAGATAGCCATTCAGAATCTGATCCCTGGGACAAGGACAAACACCACATGGCTAGATACAGATGATAGTGAAGAAACCACTGATACACACATACCCGTATACCCGTATACCCGTATTGAGAATGCTGTAAGACACGAACAATTGATGACCATTCACGGTTATAGAAGAACAAAACATAGGAATAAGGCGCTAGGCAGCCTAGGGAAGGAATAGAATCTCACAGCAGTGACTTAGAAAAGGGCCGGAATATGGAAGGACATCACGTTGTCTATCCCATATGTGAATTGACAAACTTATCACCATGTTTGGATTCCTGTATATGCATGTTGGACGATATCTATCAAAGTCTAGTCATTGCAGCCATCTTTGTAAGGTGAATATGATCTAACAAACAGGTGATATGGCAAAGTATTTCTCCCAGGGTATCAAACAATCCCAAACTCCAGATAACAGCAGTTGAGCCCGGAAAAATTCACCGGAAATTAGAGTGTAAATGCGTTTGGAGGACAGCAGGAGATATAGACAAGTCTAAGAGAAGAACAGCCTAGGATACACACCCAGGGGAGCTGTTAAGGCCTCCTGATGAATAGGGAGGTGGTCAGTTTATGCTAGGATGACCCTCAGCATAGTGATAGAAAGATTACTGCCGCTTGTCAGACTGATAGGGGACAGTACGACTGAAACAGATTGAATAACAGACCTGCCATCCGCTCAGGCGTTCACGACCAGCGTTAGCTGCCTGCTCATAAGGAGAAAGCCACAAATTGGTGCACCAGAAGCTCTAAATATCCACCTTTATTTAGCACCTTTGACCTCGTTTTTGACCTGAATGACCCATTTCATCTGTCCTTCAGTTTCCTTCAATGAAGCCAAAGCCGCGTCAAGCTTGGCATTGCCCTGACGACCCTTTTCGACAAGAGTGTGTACTTCCTCGTCATGGGCTCTTTTGTAAGACTCGTATGTCTCAAAGAGCTTGTCGAAATTATCTCTGCCAATCTCAATTTCACGGTTCTTCTGCGCCATAACAGCATCCAAGCGCTCGAGGTGCAAGCTCTTCTCTTCTTGTCGGGACTTGATAGTATCGATCTCATCTCGAATTGCTTTCAACTTCCTTTGTTGGTCTGCTCGCTCACGTTGTCCAGCTTTGGCGAGTACGTCATACTGTGTCCGGGCATGGTTGGTAACCTCCTGCAACTCCGCGCATTTCCGATTAAAATCATCCCGGGTCTCATCCATCAGTTGATGGAATTTGTTAGTCTCCGCCTCTGCCCGCTGTCGTCTCTCCTTTTCGCTCTGGACCTCTGCGCGTAACTCCTCGATCTTCTTATCCTTTCGGGAGATCGAATGCAGGTTCGTCTCATGTGCCTGTTCCAGATTCCGGAGACGTTCCGTCATGTTTTGTACCTGGGTCTTGAAGGCATCATTCGTCCGCTGTGTTTCTTCTGCTCGGGAACGATAGACACTGCATTCTCGCGTCAGGCGAGCAATTTCCTCCTGTAGATTATGTATGACACGGCCAGACTTGCCCGTGGCTGCGTGACCGACGGCCGAGGACCATTCAGTTGTCAACGAATCACCGTTCGTAAGGGTTGAGGAGCCATTTGTCCGGGTATTCGAAGAATGAGAGATTGTCGAATCTGTAGGAATGTGGACATAGCATCGCATAAGCAATAGGTCCAAGAATCTGGTTTAGAGTAGTGGCTAGTCGGGGGGGGGGCCGAAAACAACGGAGAAGCAACCCACCTGCAGATGAATCTACGGCCTTCTGTCGATCCGACGAGTCGAAATCAAAAAGGCCGCTGTATTGATGCATATTCAGTTGCGTTTCCACATGGGGTAAACTAACTCGAGGGGACCGTCGCGGAGGAGCTGACGTCGGTGATACAAGCATGTCCGAGTTAGCATTGTTGGCTACTGCTTTTGGCGTTTTCTTGGCCCGACCGAATCGGGCCATGCTCGGCATAATGTGGGTATTGTTGGAATGTTGGGAGCTACGGGAATGGATCGTAAAGGGGAACCCATGAAAAGTGGAATGAATGGAACAGAAACACAGAGGAAAAAATAGTAATGCCAGAAGTAGAAGCGCAGGTGCTGGCAGGTTGTATGCAAGGAGCTAACCTCACTTCTCAGGCACACAACAATCCAACCCTTCCTACACCACACTCTCTACCTTCAGGGATCATGAAACTTCAGTCATGCAGAAGGGTGGAAGTCTCCCAGAACTTGGCTATTTGGAATGCATAAAATGAAATGGTACGACCAACTTTGACAAAAAAAAAAAAAAAAAAAAAAAAAAAAAAAAAAAAAAAAAAAAAAAAAAAAAAAAAAAAAAAAAAAAACCACGAACATACCAAAAAGTGAACGAGGCCTTTGATTGCAGGAGATCTGCAGCAACTACGAAAAAAAAAAAGTTGTATTAGTGCTTATTCATCGCGGAGGCATCATGACCGAGTTGGGGATGTCATGGAAAAGGCAATAATAAGAGGAGACGAGAAGTGGTAGGGAGCGAGGTGTGGATGATAGATAAACTTACGGTCCCGCCCAACCACTGAGGAGAGTAAAGGATGGTTTATAAACAAATCTGGATCCGACAGATGAGGATAATTTGAAACAATAACAATTTACAAGGAACTAGATCGATACGAGTAGAAGGAATAAAGAGAGCTGAAGAGAAAGTAAGGTGATAAATAATACGATGAGTTGCCGCTGTGGATGGGGAGATCAGTCATATACTTAATTTATACCCAACTAGTTACCACCTATTGCAAAATGCAGGACATGCATATGTACCATGTACCTCCCGACTAATGTGACCTGTATGGAGATTTAAGGCAACCAACAGGGAAATTTCGGTGAAAAAGGATATATTCATCTACTGTTCTAGTAGTAGTAGTAGTAGTAGTAGTAGCAGTAGTATTTTTCTTTTTTGTTTTTGGTCTTTGCTGAATATTATCGACTGACAGATCTCTAATTTCACCCATCCATCCTGCACACCAACTTCAAAAGAAAGCCCTACTATTATGGTAGTAGGGCAGTTCTGCAGCCCTTCAATTTGCCCCCTCTTGCTGCACTGCCTACTTACTCTCTCTGAAAGGGGGTTCTTCCCCACACGGCGGCTAAGATATAATTAGGTCGATGCAGCTGATTCCTAATAGACACGACTGACCAATGCATCCTGTTGCTCAGATGATTACTGATACATTGACCGAGACAGGGCAGGCATGGGTAGCTAGGAGCATTGTCATTGTTTATTTGACTTTTGATTTGGGCTCTACCACAAACCCTATCCAGACTTCAGTGTATTTCAGCATACTATTGTAAACCTAGGATATGATCCTCAGTTCAGTACAACCTTTGGACACTAAATTATTTATTTGACCTAGATTTCCCATACGATAGCTAATATAATATGCGTCTATTTATTTAGTATATACCGTCTGGACCATAGTTGAGGGGGGGGGAGTTGAGCTTGGAATGCAACGCCAACAACAAGATATCCGCAACATTCTCCGGGCTCATCCCATAAGTTGCCAGCCAACCAACCCAGCTAGTGAGATGATCAAGAATGCGACTATATGTTAACCCCTCATTCTGGGATTGCTTGCTGCCAAATAAACGAGCCAGGAGTCAAAAGATTTGAGCAGAAGCAAATACCTATAAACATGCCTGGGACCTGCCTGTACAATGTTTGATCTGGCCTCCTCGTGTTATCCTGTTGATTGTTGAGCAATTAATCAGGTATCACTGGGCTATATCTGGCTTCAAGGACAGAAAGAGCCAGATTCGAAGTCGAATACCGTTGAAAGTCTTAATTGTGCGTCAGGGAATCAACCACGTTGGACGTGCTTGCCTATAACTGTAAGTCAGGGATAGGGAAGGCTCTATTTGACCATGGACTCCTGGTTCTCATGGGGTCCTTGTTATCTTTCTTTGCCTGTCTCATCATCATCAACTCTCATACCATTCTTTTCCTGTCTACTGTACATCGCTTACATATCACAAGTGCCGTGTATCATCCATCATCTAGCGCTTAACAAGGCATCCAATACTACCAGTATGCACGTATTCGAATCTCTCTTCGCGGCCGTGGTCTGTTTAGCCCATATTGGATTCACAAATGCATTGGCCTTCACTGAGTGGCCGAGCACGATCTATGCTGGTGAACCTAATACCGTGAACTGGATCGGGGACCCCGACGTTGTATGTTGTTGTATCCATGTGGTCCCATCCCTATCACCATACTCGCGCTAACAATCATTTCTTCCAGCCAGCTACCATCACCTTGCGCAGGGGCGCATCCACCAATCTCGACGACGTGGAGGTCCTAACCGATCAAGCTCGTGGAAACACCTACACCTGGACAGCCAGAGAGGACCTAGAAGATGGCTCGGATTACGCTCTGCAAATCAGACAAAACGGCGAAGTCAACTATTCAGGACTTCTAGCTGTCGCTCATCATCCGGGCCACCAAGCCCCCTCATCAAAAGGACCACCTCCTGATCGGAACCCTGACTCCCCGAACTTCGATACGGCTCCCCATGCGTCAGATGCGGGCGTAGCGAAGGGCAACAATGCGGCAGCTACCCCTTCGAACAAAACTGAAGATGAGGTTCAAAGTACTGGTAATAACCTCACTTCTAGTAAGAGTGCCGTGGCTGCTAAGATGCAGACAGGCGATGCGTCCCGAAACTTGTCGCCTGACTTGATCCTGGCCGCCATTGCTATCTTATACCTCAACCTTTAGGACCGGAAATGGTTTATATAACCATTGCTATTTACCCCATTCAAAAAAAAAAGGTCAGTTTAATCCTTTTTCCTGCCCTTGCAGGTCGGAGGCAGATGTTATGGTCCCTGCAGTGGTTGTTCTGTGTTTGTCATGTATATATTAGTACCCATCCGCTCGTTCCTATATGACTCGGTGAGACTGATGAGAGTACTAATCTCTTCATGAGCTCATTGGATCCCTTTGCTACCAGAGCGCTGGCTCGGACCTCAGTTACTTTCTTGCAGGCTTCATAGTCTTTCTGTTAGAGAAATTCTCGATGGTTATACTGTTACAGTTGTATGTCATGCCGTTGAAACTTGGTTGAATCCAAAACATGACTTGAAGAATTGTCACTCACGGAAGGAAATCAATTCTTTTTCTAAGGACTAGCAATTAACCCTCAACTTTTGCCAAAGACCATAGTGTTTTTGAACGCTCTACATTCCCGTAGCTCATTTAAGAGATATGTATTTTTCGCATTTGCCCTTGAATGATATGCAAAAGAATGCCTGTATGCAGTGTGCCCTGACAAAATGTTTTGATAAAAGAACCCCGAAAATCTATATTTATCAGGCGCATTTTCATCACCCTTTCGCACCACGTAAACAAGGCAAAGTTCTTGAATATGACAAGGAAACAATAATATAGGGCCAACAAGGTAAAATCATTTATTCATCGTCATCAGGAGCATCATCCACTCTCCTAAGCCAGGCTCCTCGAGCATCAACAGCAGCTTTACGCACATCGCGTTTCGGGTCATCGAGAACGGAGTGCAAAGAGCGAACCACTTGAACTTTGACCGGTAGAAGCGGGGAGAGCTTGCCTGTTTTAGTAACAGTGGGGGCATCGGAAGCCGGCATCTGCGCGAGCAGGTAAAGACATTTCAAGGCATCGACGCGCAGCCGGGAACTGTTCACTGCGGTTGATTTGTCGCCAGCGGGTTTATATTCTGCGGTCTTGAGTAGACGGGTTACCAAGCTTTGGACGTGGCCGCATTCCTCGATGACACTGACGCCGTTATCACGGATGATGACGGCCAGGGTCTCGAGGGTTGCGGCTCGGACGGATTGAGAGTCCGACGTTTGGAGATCCAAGCTTTGGAGGAGAAGGGGGAGAAGCGTTGGGAGTTCGGGCATCACCAGGGATGTGGGGATGCTGGATAGGATTCCAGACAAGGCTGTTAAGTGTGCGGGTTTAATGTGTTCAGGGGTAGGAGAGTCACTGCCTGCAACGTTGACTTCGCGGATTTTGCTTGAGATGAGAGGCACCAGGGTTGTGAAAACACGTTGCTTTGATAGCAGGCGGATGTTGGCTCCGTTTATGGCAGAGAGCACATCATCGTCTCTAAGGAGGATTGCGAAACCGCGAGCAGCTGTCGTGCTGGTTACTTCATCCGGAGATGAGAGAAGTGTTAGTAAAGAAGTTAGAAGACTTGTTGTCTTCGGAGCAAGACGCAAACTTAAGGCCTTTGAAAGCCAGAAAACTGTCATGATTGTTTCAGGACTAAATTTATTATCCTCGACATTAAGAGGGAGAAGTTTGTCGAACAGCTCCGTAGAAAGACTTAGCTCGGTTTTTGGCAGAAACTTGTTCACCAAGAGGGCAAGATGACGCAGAAACGCAATATGTGTTGCAGGCGAAAGTCTAGTAGTGGAGTGCTTTACAATATCGAAGAGCAAAGCAGACATGTTAGGGCTGGTATAAGGTAGGTTCATGCAGTCTGTCGGAAGGCCTGCAAGAAGATATGTCGAAATAATCATGGTGCGCTGTAGATCGTCGCTGGCTGAATCCAAGAACGGCACCGGCGAGAAGTCGTCAGCGGTAGAGTATAACGTATAGATGTTCTCTGCAACTTCATTCTGCTTATTCCTAGGAAGTGACCGGACAATGAGATTGCAGAGTCTCCCAAGCGTATCCAAAACCGTGGCATCATTCAGAATGTCATTTTTGGCCTTTCCTGAAGCTGAAATAGCAACGTCGCGGCACATACTAACCACTATCTTGTCGTAGTATAGTTCCAAATTTGGATCCTGATCCATATTCCTTTGACTCATAACATACAGAATTGTTATTAGGATCGTCTTAGGATAGGCTACGGAGCCTGGCTGTTCTTTCTGCAGCAAGATACTCAACTTGCTAAGTAGCCGACGAACTAAAGTCTCGAAAATATCCTTCTCGACGCTTATTTGCGCGAGCGTTTCAAGTGTCGTTATATAGTTGGGATTCGTCCCGTCATCGGAATCGGGAAGCGTCGCCACAAAGGCAGGGAAAGTGATATCCATGATCAGCCTCGGTTTATGTTTCGAAATCTCAACCAAAGCCGCGATTGCTTCCTTTTTCAGATCATCCCGGCCTATAGACTCCTCCTTCAGGAGTATCTCATCAAGATACTGCACAAATAAACCCACTTCATTATCCTGGAAGAAGTTTCGCAAAGTGGAAAGACGCAGGAATCCCTTCAAAGCAGTTGTGCGGAAAGACACTTCTTCCTTGATTACACCCATTAAAGCCTGACCAAAGATGTCGAAAAATTGATCTTTAAACTCAAACAGGGGGTTGTCGATATTCGTCTCAGGGGTGCGCGCTGTCCATTCACCAAATATTTTGATTGCGGAGTCAAAGAGCACAACCAAGGTGTCCAAGAGAGCCCTCTGTTTGGCGATGCCATCGGCTTCTTGATAGATTGTCAGGAGCGGCGCAACAACTGCCTGCACGGCCAGAGTAAATGATGCAAAAGAAGCGGCCGATACGAAGCCAAGGATTTGTTGCGCAGGCTTCGCTTGTTTCTGCTGTGGCTCTTGTAATTGTTCATTACATTCCTTAGTGAGAGGCCGCATGTAGTATGCAAGAGGTAATTGATCAGAGACCTGAGTGACACCTTCCGATAATCTCTTGGCAATGTCCTGTAGGGCTTGCAAGGACAACTCGGAGAGAAACTCTTCCTGCGCATTAAGTATTTCAAACTTCAATGATTCCCATATCGTGATTGAATATCTAGACACAGTATCCGGGTCATACGAGTTGATACAAGCAATCAATGCATTGAGAGCATCTTTCTATAAAACTTGTCAGAAATACCTTGACAAGTCGAGATCTTTCTTACCTTGACATTTGGTGATGTAGAGTCAAGTTTGTCTAATAGAGATGAAATAGAGTGTGGAGCAAATAGACTCGTCGATGATATGCATTCCTGCAAACGATCTTTCAAATCCTGGGCTGTGATACCGTATGGGTCATTCGGTGGTGGTCTGAATGTGATTGGAAAGTAGTTATAGACAGAGTCAAACAGCACCTTTAACCGTCAGCTATTGGATTTAAGCCTTGGAGAGAAACAGTACATACCTCAGCATGGCTGGTAATATCCCATTCTACCATCACGACCTTCAGGATAGAAAACACAAGCATGAGGTTTCTAGGATCCTTTTCACCTGTCATAAGATCTACTATTCCCACTAGCGAACGATCACCCATATCGTGAAGAGCTAGGTACCGTTAGCACTTGGAAGGCTACGACCTAGGATCATAATCCTGGAGCACGCACCGGAGCGATGGTTAGACATCAATTCGTTCAGCAATTGATATACTTGGAATCTCTGGGACTGCGACCGGGATTGAAGGTCTTGGAAATGCTCAAAGATGCTAATACAAAGTGTTAGCCAACTCTATTCCCCCACTGAGTCTTCATTCCCGCAACTCATGGTCATCCGGTGCTAGATGGAGAAACTAGGCGTAGACAGATCGGGAAGTTAAGCATGCACTCACGCTTGCGCTACTTCCTCCGCCAATGCCTTATTGAAGCGGTCCAACTTCTGAAGTGTGTCCAGCCCAGCAACAGCTCCACCATCTTGGATACGGTCACAGAAGAAGGTAGTTAGGACCTGAATCTGTTGTCTCGAAAGGAACTTTGGCGGCAGTGCTTTAATCACAGCAGTCAGGTAGGAGACTGCTTTGCCTCGCAGAATCGGATCCTCATCGTTGATATATTCTCCCAACGACTGGACGACTTCGATAAGGGTCGTTTTCTTGGTCTCCACATCTTCCAGCAATAGTTAGAACATATTATTCCTAACAATGATCTGTCGAGCAGCGTTACCTTGAGCAATTCGTTCAGCGATCTGCTTAGCCTCCTGCTTGTCATGGTCCACGACCAGCAGGAATGTCTGCAACGCCGACATCTTCACAAGCGACTCAAAAGAGGGGTAAATGACTCTATCCCCTCCTCCGCGACCGGAACATGACGCTTTTTGTGGCCGCCGATTGCCCTTATCGATAAATATCACGTGCAATTGAATTCCTCCGCAATATCACGTGTGGGGCCTGTGGCAGAATAGGGAATGACTGATAGTTGCGTCATGGGTCACTGACTTGGTGTGCATGAACGATCGATAATTCCATTTATCGTCCGTTAAGATGCGACACCAAACTCTCACGCCAATCTTTCTGGTCTTTCTAATAGTTTGCGCAGTACTAATAGCTCAGAACCCTCCAGGCCTCCCTCTTCGCAAGCGTCTACCGCGTCCGTTTGTCGATCTACCTCATTTACGGCACGAGCGGCACCTACAAGAGAACAGCGAACTAAAGCAGTGGTTGCACAATCAACAGCCCATTATGACCCCTAATATTGCCATGCCGCCTGATACTGGCTCTAGCGGAGGGAGCAGACTTGCTCAGGATTCCGGCAATGACGGTCTTGTGATATCTGATGTTCTTCCTAAAAATCGTGGCATCAATATCTTTGCCTCTCTCACAAGGGATTTTGAGCCTATCGAATCTCTATTTAATGATGCGACGAAGAATTTAACCGTCCTTGCCCCTCGCAACAGTGCAGTTCAGGGTCTTCCGCGTAAGCCTTGGGAGAACCCGGATGATTATGAACAGTTTGGGGAGGCGAATGCGTATGAGGGAGAGGATGGCCAGGACCGCGCGAAACGCAACCTAAAGCGTTTTGTAGAGGCCCATATAGTACCCAAGAGTCCCTGGAATAAAGGGGATGAAGTAGAGACCCTTGGGGGTGACAGGCTGAAATGGACGAAAGATGGAGATAAGATCTTTGTACGGTCACCGCTTCCTATAGGAACTTGCTCTATGTTCTAACACATTTTAGATTCAACCTGGAAATATTGAGGTCGACAGTATTGCAGAGCAAGTTTCAAATGGTGAAGTATGGATCTTAAACGGTGTTATCAATTACCGTTGAAACTCTCTTTACGAATTCTGTGGCGATACAAACAACGTAGATATAATCTGGAAATGCTGTGGCCTTTTCATATCGTAATTTGAATTAAAGCCGAGTGTACGCGCATTTCTTAAGCAGCAGGTATAACACAGTGGAGCTTTTGGAAGAATGGGCTTTGTATCTACGGCGAAGTCTAGAGCAGGCATCTGATTTAACCCTCAAGATGCACCAAAGTTCATTCATCAATTGTGTATATCACTGTGCTTTTAATATTCTGATAATGTATAGAACATCAATAAAAGCAGAGGGTGTCTATGATTAGAGGTAATTAGATGAGGCCCTCCTTAGAAGCAATATTGTGCAGTATTCTGTCCTCAATACCATCCAAAATGCAAAAGTGCTCCGCAACCTCCAAGTTCTCTGCTTCACTTTGATACAGCTTATCGGGGTCTTGGCCAGGCTGGAAGGGGTTAACCCCTACAGTAGGGTTCATAGTGGCCATTTGTTGGGACATGTGATTGGCAGCTAAATAGATATTAGCACAACATGAATAGCCGGACCGAAGCCAGGTAACAGAAGCTGAAGAAGAGTACAGGATCGTAAAACTAACCATTGTCGCTACCCAGAATGAATCCAAAGACTGACTGAAGACCAAACAGATTGAGGAAGTACCATGACAAACTGGACACCCACCTGACATCCAAGTCACGAGTCATGACACCAGACTGGAGCATAGACTTGAACCGGACGGTGAGGGGGAACGGCAATTTCACTGTTTCACCGTGTCAGAACAGGAAATGGAATGGAGAGCAGTATAATAACATACGAATAACGAATCCAGAAAAGAAGGCATTAATCCAGCTCATAATGAGAGTCTGTGGGATCATCATCATCATATTTCCTTTCATCATACCCATCATAGCCTCCATGCCCGCAGGGTCAGTCATCGGATTTGCTGGGGGCTGGCCGCGACTATTCGGGTCCTTCAGAAAAGCGCCGCTTTGGTAAGATGAGACGAGGTAGTTCTTCCGCATTTCGAATGCATCTTTTGAGAGGACTGCTGAGGCATTGTTACGGAGGTTAACACCGCGCAGGAGTGACAGACGCTCGCAAGATTCGGCCAGAGTAGACGCAGGCTTCGGGGGAGTGTTCATCAAAACCGTGGCATAGTGACGTAGGATACCAGTCAGAATCTACATGCATTAATTAGTACCGGAATGAAACTCTTTATTAATTCGCCTGATGGGTCATACCATGACAATGGTAATAGGGAATAAAATCCAATAACTGTGCATCGATTCCAAGTCAGTTTCTTCTCATTCGGTTGAGATTGCACGGAAACCCACAATAAAGCTGGATCCCGAAGGATTGTCTGCTCGACCCCCTGCAATGCCATGGCTAGTAACACTGAGAGCAATGGGATGGACGGTTTTCAATTATGCTTTAAAAGAGAACTCCCGACATGCGGTCCCCACGAGACTGAGCTGGGGGGCGGGTATTCACTAGCGCCGCCGAATCGCATTAAGTCAGCTCTCCCGAAAGGGCCAGCTCGCCGCAACTCCTCGCTGTCATCTATGTAAAAGAACAAAGAATTCTCGGACTTTTTACAGAATCCACAAATTGCCTTCTTGAATCACTTGGTAATCTGAGCACACAGTCTTCTACTCGAAAGTCAAAAACCCAAATGGCGTCAACAGAGGCACAGAAAGTGCCCGTTTACTCAGTCAATGGTCAGTACTAGAAGTACACAAAGCATTCTACCCATTTAAGCCTACTTGCGACTCATGAGCTCTCTACTGTTATAAGATTTTCTTCTCTATATTTACTTATGGTTGTCTCTAGATCTCAAATCCACTACAGATGACGCGCTAGCACCACATCTAACTACCCTTCCCAAGCCCTATGCCTTTACTCAAGACCATACGAAGACGAACGTCCGCTTCCTGCTGGGCTACTCTGCCGTCGCCATTGCAGCCTTTACATTCTATGCTGATCGCAAACTAGGGTGGGAGGCAACACAGTCAACATGGGTCATAGCAGCCGTTGTTTCCTACTTTATCTTGAATAGCCTGCTCACATACTGGATTTGGGCTGTGGAGGCAGGCGAGGTATTCCGAGGAAAGCGGAAGTCTGGTGAAACGGTACGTGATATTACATGAGGGCGGCAGCCAAATGTACTAAGCTAATTGTCTACCTGGTTAGATTGCCATTCGCTCCTCCGCAAAAAAGCACTCGCCATCGTATAAAATCCGTGTGCAGTATACGTCAGCTACGAATAAGGTTCTCGAGGAGAAGGAGATTGAGGCACCGTTCATGGCTTGGTTTTCTGCAGATGGAACATTTCATCCTGATCCCCTTAAGAAGTGGCTGGCAAGCGAGATCGAAGTCCTGCGACTTGCGGCAAAGGAGAATAAATAAAAAGTTAGTCAGACCTGCATGAAAGGATGTAGTCAGCATATCGGTTTAGGTTATTTCGAAGTGCAGCAATTTGGACATTTAGCGTGAGAATGCTCCGGCCTGTCTCCGTTTCTGCTACAGCCATCCCGCTGTTCCTCCTGCCTGATATCCTTACCGTCTGTTGTAAGGTTAATAAAAAGGAGCGTGATGAATCCAGCGAACGGACTGTATTCATACAATCTTATATCTGTTCTAATTTATCCCAAGAATTCCAACTCCCAAGCAAACAAAGGACATTGGCTGTTTTATTGATCAGTCCAGCAAGATCAGCCTAACAGCTCGCGCACGAAATGACTTTTAAAATAGGTATATAATAATTCATCTAGAGAAAATGAGGAAAGGAATAACAATAGGGAAAATAAGCTCTATAATTCGAATGGTTTCTGAATGATATCGTCTCCCGAAACAATTATTCAGAAGCAGCTTCCAGGGTACCGGGACGCTCGGTGGCTTCAGCAGGCTTCACGTCATCCAATCTCCGGTTTTGAATGAGTCTCTGTAGTGAACGGTCAGCTCTATTATGCTTTATAAAAGTTAAGCAAGTCTCTCACCAGAAGGTTTCTAAGTAGAACAGCGATGGTCACCTTTCCAGTGGAAGGCATAAAAATCGAGGCTTTCTCCTTCACTTCCGGTCCGAAGTTCTAGAGTGGTGTCAGACAATTACAACGCAGAAAACAATAACTAATGCGACCTACCTTCTCACTGGAGAAGTTGACACACACAGCACCCTCTCTGAGGAGGCTAGTATCGAACTTGTACTTATCCCCAGGAACACCAGAAATGACGACGTCACACAACGGAACCACATCCTTCAGAGTCTTGCCTTCCAATTCGTGAACTTCGTGTCTCCGCTTCTTGATACCTTCACCTCTGGTGAACTTTTGGATACCAGTCACATCAACACTGTAGACGCAGGCTCCATCATTCGCTAGCAGAGCTGCCAGCGGCCGACCGACGACCTCCGATCGGTTTACCACGCAGATGGTTTTCCCAAAGAGACGGTTCCCATACGGCAAAATCGTATTATAGATGTTGAGGAACTCGAGGATCTTGATAATAGCGAGGGGTGTGCAAGGGAGGATACACTTCTGCCGCTTCGTCTCCGGGTCGAGGAAACGGATGTTCTGATACATGTTGAAGATGTAGCGATGACTTAGACCCTCTACATCTTTGGATACGTCGACAATCTGTTGCAAGTACTGGTCTTGGCGGTTGTTGAAAATGGGGTAGTATACGATAATGCCGTCCACGTCAGAGTCGACATTAGCAGCTAGAATAGCCTCTTCGAGGTCGTCACGCTCAACATGGCGGAGGGAATACCGGAAGCCACTGGATATTGAGGAAAGAAGATACTACGTTAGCTACGAGTGGAACTCCAAGAAGTTGCCGCCCAGGACCTCCGAGATCGCAGATTGTAGAGGCACAGGCGCAACATCAAGAGCCATTGGCGCGAGAAGGAGTAAATACGAGAGAGTGCTCACTTTTCTTCACAGGTCTTCTCCGTCCACTGGGCATACATGAGTGCCGCAGGGTCATTGTTGGCCAGAAAGCCCACCAGGTGAGGGGGCTTCTCCAGGGTCTTCACGCCCTCCTGGACCTCTGAAAGCAGACTGCTGACGACATGCTTAGAGAGCACAACCTTACAGGTAGCTGGTGCTGAGTCTGTAGCAGTAGCCATTTTCCCGATAGTGAAAGATGTTTTGGAACAAGTCGAGAATGTGTCAATGCTATGCGTCAAGTGGGCTTTTGCGGAGGGGTATGGAGAAATTTTTGGGACGGAAAAGGCTGCTCGCTTATCGATAAAGAAGGCCGCTTTCGGCCCACTGAGTCACCATAGATCGAGAGAGGTTCAAACGTATGTCAAGGCGAAAGCTGATCCGCGCCATTCAGGAACATTAAGTTGTTGTGGATCAAGTAGTCTTCAAGTAGAGTAAGCATATATCCTAAGACATTCCTGTTGCGGTTAAGTTCTGAGCACTGGCTTGGATATTTATATAACCAAGTCCCCCATCGCAAGTTAGCAGACACCTAATACCAGGGCGCAGAAACAATATAAAAGAACTACCGATAAACTGAGGTCTCCAAGTCCAATAAATATACCTCCGGTTGGTGTTCCGGAAAGAAACCCTCATGAAGTGCCGCCAGCGTCCAAGTCCACTTACAAACCATCTCACACAATCTCCTAAAGGCAACTCTACGGCCTAGAAAATATTCATGCGAGGGAATGGACGAACAAAGGAAATCATATTCAGGCTGCATACATGGAGAGAGAAAACATGGATTGAAAGAGAATATGGATGATACGCCATTTCGTCCAAAGGGTATGAGACGAATCCGGTCGATCTTTTATCTCGTTCCCCAGGTGCGCGAAAGGATCTAAACGTACAGGATATTAATTCGTAGCTTTGAGTTTTTTTACCCCCACAACTATTCTGTCCTCCCCTCTAGCTACTGAAAGGCCAGGTTGTTACACATCAAGGACTCCCGTTTTACCCCCTCAGTGTTCTCGACCAACCTCGGAGCTTCGGTGGGAAAGAAAGGAAAACTGTGGTCTCAAATTGTACAAGCTAATCTTGTCTATACACATAGAGTCAGGAAAAAACAATACACGGTTGGCTCATCACCCAGTTGCCTTTTGCTCACCTATGCGTTGAAAGACTTGTTGAAGGCGGAGATAACCTCCTTGAGCTGAGCCTCAGTCTCCTTGCTGACCTGGCCTTCCTTCTCAATGGTTTCCTGGATCTCAGGGTGGTTGCTCTTGATGTGAGCGAGGAAGTCAGACTCCCACTGCAGGATCTTGGCGACGGGAACGGAGTCGAGATAACCGTTGACACCAGCGAAGATCAGAGGAACCATGTCGGAAACGGGCATGGGAGAATACTGCTTCTGCTTAAGGAGCTCGGTCAGACGCTCACCACGGGCGAGGGTCTGCTTGGTGGCGGCATCAAGATCAGAACCGAACTGAGCGAAGGCAGCAACCTCACGGTACTGAGCCAAGAACAGCTTCAGAGAACCAGCAACCTGCTTCATGGCCTTGACCTGGGCGGCAGAGCCGACACGAGAGACGGAAAGACCGACGTTAATAGCGGGACGGATACCCTTGTAAAACAGTTCGGACTCCAGGAAAATCTGGCCGTCAGTGATGGAAATGACGTTGGTAGGGATATAGGCGGACACATCACCACCCTGGGTCTCGATGACGGGCAGAGCAGTGAGGGAGCCACCACCGTGCTTCTCGTTCATCTTGGCGGCACGCTCAAGGAGACGGGAGTGGAGGTAGAAAACGTCACCAGGGTAGGCCTCACGACCGGGGGGACGGCGGAGCAGCAGAGACATCTGACGGTATGCGACGGCCTGCTTGGAAAGGTCATCGTATATGATGACGGCGTGGCGGCCGTTGTCACGGAACCACTCACCCATGGCACAACCAGTGAAGGGAGCAAGGTACTGCAGAGGAGCGGCCTCGGAAGCAGTAGCAGCAACAACAATGGAGTACTTCATGGCATCGTTCTCCTCAAGGGTCTTGACGAGCTGAGCAACGGTGGAACGCTTCTGGCCAACAGCAACGTAGATACAGTAGAGCTTCTTGGACTCGTCGGAAGTGTTGTTCCATCTCTTCTGGTTCAGCACGGTATCAAGACCGACAGCGGTCTTACCGGTCTGACGGTCACCAATGATCAACTCACGCTGACCACGGCCGATAGGAACCATGGAGTCGACACACTTGAGACCAGTCTGGACGGGCTGGTTGACGGAACGACGGGGCAGAATACCAGGGGCCTTGAGCTGAGCACGGCTCTTAGCCTTGGTGTTGATGGGGCCCTTGCCGTCAATGGGGTTACCAAGAGCGTCGACAACACGGCCAAGAAGCTCAGGACCGACAGGAACGTCAACCTGTAGAGCACTGTTAGTATATTCCCAATTTCTACCGTTTAGTAACAGTGACTACTCACAATCTCTCCAGTACGCTTGACAGTCTCGCCCTCCTTGACGAGACGGTCGGAACCGAAGAGCACAACACCGACCTGGCCGGCTTCCAGGTTCATGCACATGCCCTTGACGCCAGAGGCGAACCTAATCTTTCGTTAGTGAAATTTTCCAGGTGAGATCTGAATATCAAAATCAACTTACTCAACCAACTCCTCAGCCTGGACATTGGTCATTCCGTGAACACGAGCGATACCGTCACTGTTGAATGAATCGAATCAGTCATTGGCTCTCTAGGCAATTGCGTTGTGGCTCTTGCTGATGATTTTCGATGGATTTTCGATGACATGGCTGCCGGATCCAGAATTTTCAATTGGACGAATTGACCACATACCCGACGGAAAGGACACGTCCAGTCTCAGCAAGACCAGCTTCCTCCTGAACACCGCGAATTCTCTGTTCAAGGATAGAAGAGACCTCGGTGGGAGCAGCCTTGGCCTCAGCGGCGTAGGAACGGACCTGCTTAGCAGCACCAGAGACGGGGCCGGGAGCAGCCGCGCGGACCTAAAGGAGAAGCAAAATTTGTTAACAACTGAACATGGCGACCACAACGCGTCAAAATGACATAGAAAGTATTGCGATATGAAGCCATCCGATTGACAGTCACATTGAGATGACTTTTTAGATGGTATAGGCGAAATTGATGCGATGTCGTCGATACAAGTAGGGATAAGACTCACCGAAGCGATCCTGCCAGTAGCAGTGGCAGCCGCAACGGTGCGGCTAGACTGCCGCAAAGCGTTTCTGAACATTGTGATGGGGGTTCAGAGGAGTGGGAGAGTGGTTTCTCTGAAAGAGAGATGTAATTGGGGGGGAGGTGGAAGAGGAGAGAGGATTGTGGATGGGTGGAAGGAGAGCTTTGTCGTCGGGGTTGGGAGGATTCTCAGGACTGCCACTAAACCCAGTTTGCCGAGCCTCAGCAACCTCCGAAGCCGCCCTAGTGCGTTCACGGGACACCCACCCGCCCCAAGAAAACATCGTTACTTTGACGTACCGATCTTACGCCCCTAGATTCGGACCATTCTGGTATAAAATTATCGTCTATATTTTGATTTCACTATGGGTATTTATGTAATTATGTCCATTGTTCTCACGTCTTTCCCCCCAAGTTGTGGGAGTTGAGGAATGTTTTCTTGGCTGTTTTTCCGGGTACCCGACCTTTTCCTGCGGGCCACCTGGCAATCTCAATTTTCGCTGTTATTTTTCTCGGATCTGCGGATAACTGAGTCCAGCTTACTCATTCCCGCTCATTTTCGTCACAGCAACCGTCTGCATGAACCTGCCAACAACACACGGATCTGCCATTGACTACTATTCTAGGAAATTGTTGGATTTCTCTGATATCTGGAGAATCCAATTTTCGCAAGCCTGTCATGGTCCTTGTTTAAATCACTAATTTTTCTTTCTCTTCCCTTTCCTCCTAAAACAATCTGTACACCGCTTCAAACCGCTGACCGGCTTGGTCTCTACACCTGTAAGAACCAATGTAGCAACCGCTAAACTTGCGCGACGTATGGCTGCGCTTGTATCTCAAAGTAACAATAATTAAACAACCTGTCTGAAGAGATAATTTCTAGCCATCTGCAATAACTCCAGGTATCCCACCGCAGCGACCGGTTGAAGTCAATTTCAAGTTAATATCAATGCCATCTCGAAGACAGCTATTATTACCCAACTACTTTTTAAAGAAGCTCAAGCTCTGCAGCTCTTATGGGATCAAGCGCGGCTAGTTTATTTGCCGCCCGCGTTCTTCTTTTTGAAAGCGGCGATCTCCTTCTCAACGCTCTCATCGTATCTCGCTTTCAATTCGGGGCGGTACCCGAAGAAGAAGAGGATCTCCATCCAGACGAAAAGAGGAGCAAGAAGGAGCGCCTGAACCAGGTTGTCTAGCAAAGCCGGTGCCCTACGCTCAAATGCACCATGGCCAACGAACTGTAGCAACCAAGACACGACATGGATACCACCAAACCAGTAGTTCATGTCCGAGCCATGAGTAGTCAGAAGGTGGTTTGCGAACGCCGCGCCACCAATGATGAGTGGCGCGATCAGGGCTCCAGCAACTGGCTCCAACAAGATGTAAAATGTAGAATATATCAAAGCCCCAATGGTGCCGAAATTGGGGGGCAGGTTCTCAAAACGAAGGACATCAGGGAGGTTGAAAAGTGCTGGAGAATTCGAGGCCTAATCCATGAGATGGTAAGCAATACTGTTTGTCGGAAGAAAGCGGAAAGGAGCATACCAGGGCAATTCCCGTAAACAGGAGTATCGGCACACATGTAACGTGAATTGCGACGTTTACCTGACGAACGATGAGTGATCATAGTCAGTTATGGGGTAGAGGAGAGGGTAAAAGTACTGGGTTGTTATGGTAGGCACCATACTGGGAACGTAAGCTGTGGTCCAATCATCAAGCATATAATATATGCATCAGGTACAGATAAGAGCACTCACAAAAAGGAGCTGCTTCTCCAAGTTCAGAGCCATATTGGTAATCAGACCCGATGTTTTTTCGTCTCCAAGAAGGGAAATTGTTGATACTTGAAGGTAACCATACAGGAGACCCTTTTCTGCCAGTTAGACTGGATAAGAATTATGCCAGATCAGGCCAGCCAAGAGGTGGAGAATCAGACATTTTTTAAATGCGCTACTTGTAGCAAGTCTCCTAAAGTATTGCTAGACAGACGTCATGTGCTGGGGAGTCGAATACCGAGGATACGGGGGTTGTTACAATGTATTGTCATGCAGCCGTGGCTTTATGCAGTAGGGCTTGTGGCAGTTATGCACATTGTATTGTACTAGCGTATCATGGCTGTCATGGAGAACTCCCAGATCAGGTGACTCGCTGCAGCTTAGGCTCTAATCGGCCACCGGGTCAAGTCATGATTGCTTGACTAAAACCTCATACACGGCGCTCACACCAGCCTTCTTTCGGAGCTGGAGTTTGTTATAGCTATTCTTTCGGCTTCTTCCGCACTCTAGCTACGCACTCTTTCTGTTGGCTTCTTGGCCGAGGCAAAGCCCCTTTGCTCTTGTTGTCATGAGCTTCTAATGTTCTATTATTGATCTTCAGTCGCCAATTTTGACAATCCCATCGCTTTCATCGTCGTTGCGCTTTCTACGGTTCCTACTTTGCCTGTCTGCTTCAGATTTTGCAATTGCTTACTCGCCATTGTCCAATCTATCTTGAGCACCTAGCTTACTCCACCCACCGATTATTTTCAAAAAGTTGCATTCTTTGCGTCAAGCCTATTCATTTGAAACACCGATTCGATCACTTATTCTTTCTTTTCTCGATTCTTTGTGTGGAAGTATCGCTTTCCGCGCCATGTTTTTTCTCAAGGAGGAAACCAAGGTCATCACATTGCACCCGTCCTATTTTGGACCTAATGTGCGAGAGTACCTCATAAACCGGCTGAATGAGGAGGAAGAAGGACGTTGTACGGGAGACCACTTCGTGATTTGTGTGATGGACATGGTAGATATCGGAGAAGGGCGGGTTCTACCTAGTGGTGGGCAAGCCGAATACACAATTAAATATCGAGCCATTATTTGGAAGCCGTTCCGTGGAGAGACTGTAGGTCGTGGGGAGCGCGAGCCCCGAAATCTTACTCCCAGATCTGACAGTGAACGCGTAGGTCGATGCTATCGTTACGTCTGTTAAACCCACCGGTATATTCACGTTAGCGGGTCCATTGTCTGTTTTCATTGCGCGCAAAGTAAGTTTGCTAGATGAAACTCGGAAACACTTGTGCGGTACTAACGATGTGACAAGAATATTCCGTCCGATATCAAGTGGGAGCCGAATACAGTGCCTCCTCAATACACAGATCATGCGGACCAGGTCATTGAGAAGGGGACAAGCCTACGGCTTAAAATACTTGGTGTCAAACCAGACGTCGCCGCAATCAATGCCATTGGAACCATAAAAGAGGATTACTTAGGGTATGTGGCCTTTTGTCTTTTCTTTCCGTTCCTTTTTCAATCTTTGATCTTCGCTGATGTGCGTTTGCCTGTCATAGACCACTGTAAAATATTTTGACGAGAAGATACCTTTATCGCATCTAATGATTATACCAATATTACCACCAGCGAGCGCTTGAGAGGTTTTCTGTCGCTTTTTTTAATCATCATACAAGGACAACTCGGTGAAGGGGCAGGTGTCCCGGGGAGATGCGAGCACGGGCCAATCAAAGAACACCCGTCAGTATCTCCAGCTCAATAAAATTGTTTCTCAAATGAGAAGACAACCTCACAACCCTCACTGGTGAAGTGGGCTGCTGGTCAGCAGAATCAAGGCTCAGGCAATGCAGCCTGTTGAAATAGAGCATGCGGACACCATGGGCTTTCGCTGCGATACTTTTCAAGGGAGGTGGATGCCGATCTTGGTTAGAGTGTGCGAGGCATCAGTTAGATGTCACTATATCCAAAAGCAAGAAGACAGATGTATATGAAATGCACTTTATTGCTCTCGAGGGTTCTTTAATTCAACTAAGTAACCACCACTCTGCACGGCGCCCGAACAGGACAGGTCAATTTTTGTACGGGATGTGGCCTACTGATGCCATAGTCATGCTAGAGGGGTCGCCAGAGTTTCGCTTTCAATGACTGGACTTGGTAAAGGAACATTTCTATAAGATGTGTTTCCAACACGCAATATACCCACTATGTGAGAGATTTCACTTCTGACTGCTTTCTTGAAATTGGAATTGGTTGGAATTTAGCACTCTATGTCCTCCAGCTTGACAAGGAAGACTATATATAACTGGAACGATTAATCGACAGAGAATAGATGGTGCTTTCACAATGCTGTCTACTCACGTCGTCTTTGTCTGAAGTAATATTCTTTTGTTAATAAATATTGGGTATGTACCTATTGTAAAGCCTGTAAAAATGCTCTCTACAATATTTCACCAATACTAGTTCCTACTCTATACCCTGAAGGTATGGATGTGTAGAATATCACACCGCGGAGTGTTTCCACTAGTCCCGATTAGCAGATGGTGAAACGCTGGTGTGTTCAAGGTTGAATTTTCCCCAATCTTGGCAGAGAAAACCAACTGTTGTTTATTGTGATTGTCCCTGTTAGAGGCAGAGAGTCATCCACTTTTAACAGTACTGTGAGGGGAAGTGAATATTATTAGTGAGGTCGAGAAGCGCCCATATCAATCAAATGTTCTGATTGCATTGTGTAGCTGCACCTAGAAGGGAAGAACTAACTAGTGAACAAATAGTGAATGTCTAATAATAACCCTATGATAAAATGAAAGACAAGCAAAGCCCCCCCTAGGCCTCCAGAAATAAAATAAAATCTGCTTATTTCCACACACTGCTAGCCTGGATTCACAAATTAATTCTCATTCATTCAATCCTATGTTTCCATTCCGCGGTGTACGTAAACTTGTTGTTGAGAGCCACAGGCAGAAAGTGTGGTTCGCGATCCCCTTCCTTTGCGACAACCAGGAGCCATCACATACTCTTTCCCCAATTGGATCCCTCCCCTGACCCTCCTTTAATAGCTGGCTATCCCATTGTCTACACTCGTTATACCTTCTGACTCAATCATAGCGACCATGTCTCTCCAACAAGTGTACCAGACATTCCTTTCCGACCCCAGGTCTGCTTCCCTGGCTTCCAATGTTGCGCTGATCTATATCACCACGACCACAAGGGTCGACGGCGCTGAGGCCGTGGTCAAGCATCTCGCTAGGCAAGATCACGTCCTCAAAAGGAAGTCCCAGCAGGTGATCGATACGGTCGAGGGATTCAATTCCCTGTCCCTAGACGTTGACACCACTGTGGAATTCGTGTCTGGTGGCGGGCCGTATCTCCCCTCGCTGGACGATAACTTCCTGTCTGATCGCGTTGCGACTTTCCCCACGGTATGCGTTCCACTGTACTACGTCGCACTTTGGCAGTACCCGGACTTTGTTTTCTAATTAATTAATTGTCTGTTTCAAGGTTCATATCGTTCGTTTCAACTCCCAGAACCAGATTCAGCAGGTTAAAGTCTACTGGGACCAAGCGTCGCTTTTGAAACAGGTCGAGGTGATCGGTTCGCGTAGTCGCGGTTGGCCCATTCGCGATGGCAAAGACCAGTCTAGGTTGATCAAGACCGCCGCGTCCTCCGCTCCCGTGAATGACTCCCCAGCGCCCGTGCCCGTGAACAAGCAAACAGAGAATGGCGAGGCACAGAGCAAGGTTGCCTCACCGGGTAAGAGATACATTAAGGACCCCTATGCGGCAGAGTCTCTGGAAGAACTTCTCTCTCCCAGCAAGGACCGTGCCGATCCCGTGCGCCCACCTCGGGCTCCTGCCTCTGCTAAGCCTCCCCAGCGCGATTTGAGCGAGCTGTTCGTGAGTCACGAGGATGACGAAACTCCTGAACCATCTCCCTCCCGGAATAAGCCCGTCGCTCCTAAAGGCGCGGGCAAGAGCTACCAGGCCTCACGCATTTTCGACGATGACGAGACTGTCGATACCCAAGACAAGCCCCAGCAGATTGCCTACCGGGCCCATCCCAAACGATTCGACCATTTCGAGCTCGGCGGCGATAACAGTGACCGTGAGATTAAGCCGAAGATTTCACGTCCGGTGTCAAGCCAGGGCAAGGGACCCCAATGGAACTTCGAGGACTTCGTGACTCCCGAAAAGCCTAAGCGTCAGCTCCGTGGCCAGGAGCTTCGTAGTTTCGGTATCAGCGACGATGAAGAGTTTCAGAAGGTACCCCCAGCCAGGTCTGGCGTAACCCAGCCCCGTCGGGATGCGGAAACCCATTTCCAATTGTCAGACGACTTTGGAACCCAGGGTGGTTCCCGGATCATCAGTTCATTCCAGAACAAGGGTCTTAGCCTCTACAAGAACCACCTGTTCGCCGGTGAAGACGAGCCCGCCGAGAGCAAGCCGTCGGCCAAGGATAAGCAGCCCCTGTCCGTAGCCCAGAAAGGCCAAACCCGCAAGAAGGACCTCGAGACTCACTGGACCATAACAGATGAATCACCAGCGAAGAGCAAGGCCGACGAGAACAAAAAGCCCATCGCTGCGGATCGACAGAGGGCCGTCAAGATGATGGAGCCATCATGGGAATCCTATGATCAATCTCCTCAGCCGAGCAAGGCCGTCCGTCCTCTTCCACAGCGCCACGCAATGCGAAGTGTCAACGAGAGAAGCTGGAATATTGGTGGTGATGAGTGAAGAGATCATACCAACTCAGAACAGACTCCCCGAACCCATGACGACAGAATTGAACGATCTAATTGTCCATACCAAACCCGCGATAAATCGAGCCGTTATCACGGTGACAAAATTGCCCAATGCGATTTGGACGGGTGGAAATGATGCTTTATTTCTTCTACATTGCGAATTTGCTCGGCCTTTTCTTGTATTCATTTCTGGTATCTTTATTACCTATCTTGTTTTATTACATTGCTTGTCGCGTGTTCCGTTTAGCTTGTTCTTGATATGTTACCCAGTTGTACGATTCATAAAGATAGATTCGATAATGAGTCTAACGCTTTCAATCTGACTGTACGCTCAATTCGACAAAGGAACAACACGTGATAACAATGTAAACCCGAAAGCAAGATATCTAGGTCATGTCCTCCAAAGCACACTATTCCTAAAGGTCTACTACACGGCAGTCTCAACCACACCCGAACTATATATAAAACATAGTATCGCGTACATTCTCATGGATTTGCACGTCCGCGTTATCGGCCTGAACGCCAGCCCCACTACCCGTGACCACACTCCCAGGCGGAGATGGTTCAAAAGCACCACTGAGGTAGCAACGAGCCCTTGTACACACTAGATCCGCATAGTACGCCGGTGGACAGATGCTTACAGCCTTGGTGGCCCTACCATATAGATAACACATATGATGTGTCAGGCCTTCCAGGACATCAGCGGCGTTCTGGTATGGGGGGCTGGGTTTCTGTCTGCAGAAGATCTCATCCCAGACCGTGTAGTAGTGGGTGGGACGAGCGGTACCCTTCAGCGCAGTGTGTGCCTGAAGGTAGAAGTCCCAGTTGCGGGCTTCCGTTATGCCACGGTCAACCACGGTGCCATTTCTGGGGTTGCCGGATCGGTCAGAATCTGCTTCTTGGGTTGGGTAGAAGCGAGTGTTGTGGCGTTTGCCGACTATCAGGATGGAGATGCGTGGGAGACCCGCTTTTGTTTGATTCGCTGTGTATGTTTCTTTGCAGGCGTTCTTGAGGAGTGGGAGCTCCTTTTGGATTACCAGTTCGTATTGGCCCTCAGAGACGCCATCTCGGTAGACGATGATGTTCTCAGGGTAAGCGTTGTTGTGCGAACGGGTCCAGCGCCGAAGGTGGGCTTTCAGCATGTCACTGACGTCTTGGACCATCTCTTCACGGGATTTTTGTACTCGGATCTCTGCGGGCCACTGGCCTAGTGCTGCATCGACTGATGCGACCATGCTTGCGACACTGGGAGCATTCTTAGCCGAGCCGGGGGATGGGTGGGTGACGTCCATGCCGACGAGCATTGTCTTGCCTTCTCCGATGATGCCTAGTTCCTTTGATCCTAGGAGTTGATTGGCACCGCCGAGCTTTAGGTTGAACTTTAGACCGACGTTTGCGTAGTACTGAGGGCTTCCGTCTTTGAACTTGTCTGCTAGAACGTTGATGTTACGCACGCCGAACGTTACGTCACATGTCCTCTTCATGCAGTTGTATATATCTGTGTCATTGTATGGCAAGATCGAAAGGATCAATGTGGGCTTCTTGCTCATCAATTTCTGAACTGCTGCCGTGATTTGGGGTTCGCAGTTACCCCTTTCAACAGTTACTTTTTCACCCTGGGTTGGCTGCTGTGCTATAACGCCCATTTCGTTAAGCTTGGCAGTAAACTGTTGCAGAGCAGGTTTCAAGTCGTCATGGGTCTCGAAGTATGGCCTGACCCTTGCAACCTCGACTATGAGATAAGTCCACGTCGATAGTTTGGTGGATGTCGAGAACCTGATCGACTTCATATTCCAGCTTCCATACATTGGTGTAACTGGCTTCTGGAACGTCTTCTTTGCATCCTTGTAGTAAACTTTAGGTGCGGGCAGCACACGGCTCGGAACAGTGATAAGGTTGCAATCTGGCTGTATGCCAAAGTTTACCTATCCAGATCAATAAGCAGCTGTATCAACGGTGGGCTATGTACCATTCAAAGTACTTACGAGAGTAGGACTTTGAGGAGAGAGACCAAGCACCTTGGTACCCGTGTTGATTATCGACATAGCGTTCTGCGGTGGGGTCCGGACGGCAAAGTTCAGCATATTTCTAGGCTGGTTTGAGGAGAGCTTTGATTTGGCAGGCTGACCCGGCTCGATTACACAGACTTCGACGGGCAAGTAGCTTGGATTCTCCCTTGTCCCGACGTTGACCACAGGCATGCTAAAATCCATGTGTATGCTATAATCTGGCTTCTGTTAGCTCTATACGCAGCATACACCGGTGAAAAGGCACTTACTCTGGCGAAAGAAGTCTGCAACGCTAATGTATCTTCCAGCCGGTGCAGGGCCTGCCTTCGCAGGCTTCTTGCCCTTCTTGCCTTTGGTACCGCCGGATGCGCTTTCAGCTGGCTGCTGGCCTGGGGCTTCGAGAAAGAATTCTACTTCCTTGGGTCCTGCACCGTGTCTAGCCATTTTCGGGGGGTTAGGCTGCCCTGCGCCATCAGCTTTAGTTGCCAAACCTGCGATCGTCTTGATTCTTGGTATTATCTCCCCTCTTTTGTTCTTCTTCTCAATATGTGTCACTCTGACTTTCACTTTCTCTAAAAAGCGACGAAGCTCGTTGATATCACGGGAAGAGCGCTGATACTCCTTGATCACACTTCCCAACGGTCCTTCTTGGTAGCATGCGATGTACTTGACTTGGACGTTAAGCAATAGGCGAGCAGTAGCTGCGCGAACGCTAACGAAAAAGCCTCGAAGTGCTTCAAGCCCGGCGCCTAGATCGTATTTTTCTGACAGGTCTCCGCGTATGGCATAATGCTTGTTTGCGCCAACGGCAGCAACTGATTCATTTGCTTTCGGGTGAAATCCGAGGATAATATTCATGGCCTGTAGTACTTCAGCCTTGGAATTGAACAGGGCATCGGCGTTGGTGGACGTTAAGTACGCCAGAAGGTCAGCTGGGCTGAGTTGTCCTGTGAACTGGCACTTAATTCGATAGACTTTCGCATCTGCAGGGTATTCATCCTCATACTCGCCGCGATAACGAACGTCGTACTGAGTCACTTCTTCCTGTCCCATGATCTTCATGTTGGAGACCAGATTTGACTTATAGTCTGTGACAATGTTCTTCTGTGACTGATAGAAGTGCTGCTCAATCAAGAGGCTGAAGATCCGTTGAACTTTCTTTCCTGTTGGCGCCTTGCTCGATGATTCGGACAAGATCTCAACATGGTGGCGGAACAGTTGCTTGCCAGCCGACTTCAAGTCAAAATAATTGGCATACAATGACACTGGCTGACCCCGTGTACCATAGCCGGGTCGCTGAGGGTATTCAGTTGTCTTGGTTTTCTTCGCTGCCAGAGCTGCGGCTAAAGTATTCTCGGTTTTCTCAACCTGCGGACTTGGGGGAGGAACCTGCCCTCCTGGACTATTATATGAGACGGCGGGATGTTAGTATCCGGCATTCACCTCCACCTTTCTTGATTTGAAGGTAGACACGCCGAGGATGAGTACTTGGGTAGGCACTTACGAGTAGATTCTGGGCCCTTGATCACGGCCTCTACCTCCGCGACCTCTATCTCCCCCTCGACCTCTGTCATCACTTCCGCGAGAGCTCTGGCGGAAAGGCAGCTCCTTGGTTGATCCACGACCACCACGGCTGGCACCTGGCCCTCTGCCACGGTCGCCTCCGCCACCCCGTCCTCGCTGTGAGGTACCTCTTTGAGAGGACATTATCACTTGACGCGAACCAGTGAGGAGCTCGAGAATATAAGAGTCTCCCCAAAATCAAAAAGGAAATAAGGGAGTCACTAGCGGGTCGGTTAGAGCAAGTGAAATGGGGGCGGTTTAGTATGTCTTATGCCCCCGCATTGAGCTGCAAAGACCCGTCGACAGTGAAGACGGGCCATCTATTCGTTGAAAGGGTCTACATGGGTTCGTGGCTGTCGCCCTTTCACGGATGCAGACTGCGTTCCAATCACAATGAAGCAGCTCCCATGGAGGAGAGGAGGCTTGTTTGATAAGTGGTCATTTCTCCAGGGAAGTAAATCAAGCAGCCTGCTACCATTGTTGACCCATCAGAAGCACTGGAAGAGGCCGTACATAAGAGTAGACGGGTAATTTCCAGTAAAGCCTCTTTAAATGACGCTTTGTTTATTCCACCCGCAAAGGTTGTTCTTTGAGCTATATTTAAGTGTTCCGCAGTAGTTATCTGACAACCTTTGTTGATGCTCATATTATTATATGTCGAGTGATACTCGATTATACATAGTTCACAGTGTACTTGATTTGATTCCTATAACTAGGGTTTGGGAGCTGTCTGTTATTTATATCTGTATGTAGTATAGTACTTTTAATTGGGTTGGTACTTCTTTCATAAGTGGCTTCAGGTGCTAGCTGTACTCTTTGCTAGTAGTAGCTCCTAAGTATGTAAGCGCTTGTCACAATGACTCAAAGCTCAGCCACATTCGCGAGCAAATAGGGATGTTTATTTTAGCCCGAGATCAGCCAACCGTGAAAGTCTAGAACATGCCTATGATTCGAAGGTAAATGTTCCGTATCTGTCCTTCGTAATACTACCTATGAGGTAACCTTCCGTCCTACAACATCCAACCTTGCTGACAGGGTAGAGCAGGAGAGAGGAAGAAGACATACGAGTCCTCTTTGTCTTCCCTTTTCGGCCTTGTCCACCCCACCGTCCTTACATAATCTCCTCAGCCAATCATCGACAGAGGGAGCAGAGGGTGATAACGGAGATAATGGCGTACTGTATGGATCTGTACCAGACTTCCTTAGAGGTAGTTTCCATATCCTCTCACTAATCAAAAGCTTAAGGCTTCGTCGCTCGACGGGAAAACTTCTTGTGCTACTTTCTCCGCCTTTCCCTGAAAATTCGAACGCCTTCATTAGGCATCAAGGGTAACTTGTACAGTCTTCCCTAACTTCAAAGGATCCTGGTAGTGATCATACTGCTACCCGCCCGACGTCTTCGGTCTAACAAGCTTCGCGGCAGATAGACTAGTCGCCTATAATTTGGCCCCTCTTCTCGACCGTTCTCATCAGCTCCTTTTCGCTTTACGCTCGTGATTTGTGTGAACCCCGAATTTACGGCATACTAAAAACTATCATTATCAAACATTTTTTACCGAGGAAACTTGCGCGCCTCACATCCGTGGGCTCTTTGCTGGGTAAAACGGCGACGAGTTCCCTCCAGAATCGCCTCCCGCTTTAAATTGCGTCGCAGTTTAGGTCGCTACCGACTTGACCACTGGAACGTGGCTCAAGGCATCAGCAAAAGTGTTGTGTACTTTGCCCATCCTCCCACAACCTTCGATTCAATTGCGCAGGGGTTTTTAGCGATCGGACAGCTTATCTCGGATCACGTCCCTCGTCCCTAGAGCCACATCATACCCGAGAAGGAGAGAGACTGGGGTGACCTCTCAACGGGAGGGGTTTATTAGTGAGATTCGGTTACTATCTAGCGGCTAAGTGACACCCGGCGCTTGTTGGGACCCGATTGACTGGGAAGCTTCAAGTGTTACTTCCAGCAGCTCCCTGTATCGCATCGTGGGTCTTGCGCAGGCCCGCTTAGAAGACGGTGTGTAACTGAAACAATCACCTTTGACGGAAGTTTATGGTAGGGTTTGCCTCGCTGAGGAACCACTCGCAACCATGACACCCACTCCGCCATCCACCTCGTCAAGCGTTGGCGCATTTTCACCCGAAGGACAGTACAGGGTCATCCGAAAGAGAAATCGGGTACCGCTTTCATGTGGTCCCTGCCGACATAGGAAGTAAGATTCCTGCTCGCTCTTTGTTTTGTATCCTAGTATCCTCTAACAGTTCGTGATCAAGACTTAAATGTAACCGTGCTCACCCATGCGAGAACTGCGTGAAACGAGGGGATGCTACTTCGTGCACTTACGCCCAAGCGAATACTCGAAAGAGGAACGCCCCACAACGAGCATCGCCCAGCTCCCCAGATGATATGCAGAATAGGATAGACCGGCTGGAAAGCTTGGTTTTGTCGTTGATGACCAATGGATCACAGGCAGCCGGCCCCGCTGCGGCTATGGCAGCAATCTCTGGCAACAGCAGCAGTATTGGCTCTGCCCAACATACAACGGATCTGGATGTGGACGTGGATGAAGATGCCTCGGGTGGTCCTGAGGAGAGCGATACAGAACAAGTGACAAAATCATTTGGAGTAATGAAAGTTGACAATAATAAATCATATTATTTCAGCGAAGCGCATTGGGCATCCGTTCTTAACGACGTAAGTTACTTTCATCTGGCTCAACCTCGGGTCGCATTGTTCACATTGACTATAGATTGCCGAAGTGCGTAATTACTTCACTACCCATAAGAAACAGTATGAGGAACACGCGGAGAAGCTCAAAGCAACTAGGCTGCCGACGGACGTGCCAGGATCTACATTGCTCTTCGGTGCTATGAAAACAACTAGCCGTGCGGAGATTATGTCTTCGCTTCCTTCGAAATATACGACAGATATCTTAGTTGCTCGGTATTTTGGCAGCTATGACCCGTCAACCAGTAAGTTTACTGAGAGTCTCCACAGTTATGCGATGATACTCACCCAAAATTCTAGATATTCTCCATGGATCTACATTCCAGGCACAGGTAAGCAAAAATTAGACCTGCCCGAGGACGGTGCTAACCGCCCATCTAGTATAACAAACACTGGGAAGATCCATCACAGACGTGTATTGTCTGGATTGGCATGCTTTGCGCAATTATGCGACTTGCCATGCTGTCGTATCATCGAGAGGGAGACGAACCACCGGAGTTTCGAGGGAAGACACTCGATATGGCAGGCACCTTCCGGAATTTAATGGCGCAGTGTTTGACACTGGCAGATTACACCAAGCCTTATCCGTCCCTGATTGAATCTCTGATCTTCCACCTTCATGGAGATTGGATACAAACAAAAGATGCAGATGTGTCCGTTTGGGTACTCGTCGGTGTGATTGCGAGGTTGGCTATGAGAATGGGTTACCATCGCGACTCAAAGATGTTCCCTAATATTACACCTTTCCAAGGTGAAATGCGCCGACGTGTATGGACAATTGTGCGGCAATACGATTTAATGTTTTCGTTCCAAGTGGGCTTGCCCAGCATGATCCGCTCTTCTGATAGTGATACGGAATTTCCACGGAACTTGTATGACGATGACTTCGACGAGGGCTGCAAGGAGCTTCCTCCCTCGCGCCCGCCAAATGAACCCACGCCTATCTCATGTTTGATAGCAAAAGGTCGCTTAGCATATGCTTTCGGCCGAGTTATCGAACATACGTCTTCCATACAAACTCCATCTTACGATAAGGTAATGGAGATTGACGCCGAACTTCGCCGAGCGAGAGATTTGGTCCCGGAACATCTTCTTGTCCGCCCTGTTGAAGAAGTCCAGATGGAGTCCCCGAAATTGATCATGTCGCGATATGCTGTAGGTTCTCTTCCAGCTCCCAGGTAATATTTTACTCACCATTTCCAGACAATGAGCGTGTATCACAAAGCTCAGTGTGTTCTCCACCGACGATACCTTGTTCGAGCACGTGAAAACCCTCGATTTACATACTCACGGAGAACATGTATTGACTCTGCTATGGAGTTACTTCGATTTCAATCAATGCTGCACGCTGAAACCACTACGCGTTTCCAAAATAAGCATGACAAGCTTTCTGCACTTGTCTCTACGGACTTTTTACTCGCTGCAACTATCGTTTCTATTGACCTCTACCATGGACACCAATTGCAATCAGGTGGCCGAGCGTCCGGCGACACGTACGCTTGGGGAAGGGAGCGACGCGAGGAAATGATAGCGGCAATACAGCGCTCTAAGGAGATCTGGGATGAACTTCGTGATGATGCTCTGGAGGCTTGGAAAGCTTCGGGGGCCCTCGGAGTGATGCTTGCCAGGCTAAACTTGGGCTATTCCGAAAACAATCCTGTTGCCCCTACCTTCGAGCCTCAGGATGAGAAGCAAAGTGCCGCTATGACATTGGGCCTTCTCAGCAGTGGAATGAGCCCTATGAATCCAGCTCCTCCTGTCTTTGGTGATGGTAGTATCAAAATGGGAGAAACACCGCTTCCAACTCAAGGTGGATTTGGAACGACTCCAGAAATACCAGGAGCTCCTTCACCTTTGAGTGCTATGTTTGGGCAGATGCCGGATATGCAACTCAATCTGGATTGGGTATGAACACCTTATGTCAATGCAATTTAACTGATGACTAACAATGATTCTCAGGATACTTGGGATAACTATATTCAGAATGCATCACTCGATGCCTCGAACCAGTGGTGGCCAACAATGGACCCGCAACAGCAGCAGCCGCAACAACAGCCGCAACCCCAGAATCCTTTGGATTCTGCCAATTTACCATCAGTACAGAATGGTGCTGCGGATAAGATGCGCTCATTACCTCCTTTTTCCAACGTCTTCTACCCTGAACCTAACGCTTATGATAACAACTCCCCACCCAATAATGCGGCCCCTCGCTAAACTAGTTCATGCTGTGCTCTCTCGGATTTTACCCGTTTTTATTGATGAGGATTGAAGGGAATCATGTTAATGTGGTCATGGAGGTTTGGCCAGTCCTAGAGTGTAAAATATCATACTGGCGAGTTTGGCTGGATGCCTATTCTATTTGTGTTGTCGAATTTCTTATGCCAAAATGCTTCGAGGAATCTACCTGGCGTAGATAATCAATATTACTGGTGCCAACATATATATAGTTCTTTTTGCACTCCACTCTACTTAATAGAATCTATGTCCTAGCGAAAGACTGAACTTTTTGTTTTGCACAAAAATGTCCGTTAACAATCGGCCATTACATACTTTCTTTTAGAAAAGGATTACTAGGAGTCTTTTTCCGTTTTTCTGTTGTCTCCACACCCATTACAGCTCAATCATACGATATCGTAAATCACGTGACATTTTTGATATCGATAAGCCGGAGGTTTTTGCGCGAAAACTTTGGAATGACATAAATCCAAATCCCCATATTCAACTTTTTTGTGGAATTACCTCCGGATTACCTGTCACCTGAAAATGTGAGTCACTAAGAGATCCAGACTGACTACATTACACTCGGTGAACTAACTTCTGTTTCTCTTAGGCATTGTTTCCGGCGCGCTGCTTGTCGGCTCCTCTCGTCCACACCACGGTCTGCATGGGTTACTACATCTAGCTCGACTCAAATTCCCATCCCTGGCCAGGCATCGCAATTTCTCCAGAAGATCAGGTGGAACAGCCAACATGTACAAACAAAATCACATCTTGCAAACAAAGACGCAACAACCACATCCGATAACGACGAACAATTAATACAAGCCGCAGTTGGGTACATGGAGGGTACCCCTGCTCCTGCCAACGAAACTCAGAACCATGCCTCAGAAGAGAGTGAAGCGCAAAGACAGCCTTGGGATGAAAATTCTAAACGCGCAAAACGCTTGCGGCTTTTGAATAAGGATCCTGAGCCGAAAGAGACGGTCTACGTCGGGAACCTTTTCTACGATGTAACGGCGGAGGATTTGCGGAAGCAGATGGAGAAGTACGGGGTTGTGGAACATGTGTATGTTACTTTTGATAATAGGGGCTTGAGCAAAGGGTGAGTGTGTTTTTTTCTCTCGTGTTACCGGAAAGGATAAAACCAAAGTACGGAGGTCTAACCCTGGGGATTAGGTTCGGTTATGTCCAATTCGATACTGTTGATTCGGCCAGACGTGCAATTGAAGCAATGCACATGCGGGTGTTCGAGGGTCGTCGTGTCCTTGTACAGTTCGCGCTGAACAATGTCTCATCTCGCCGGATCTTGAAGCCCGCCTCTAAAACGATATATATTGGCAATTTGCCATTCGAGATGACCGATAAGGACTTGAATGATCTCTTCCGTGATGTTATTAATGTGATTGATGTTCGGGTATCTGTTGATCGCCGGACTGGGATGCCCAGAGGCTTTGCCCACGCGGAGTTCATCAACGCTGAGAGTGCACGGGTGGGAATAGAAATTCTCAGCAAAAAGGCGCCATATGGTAGGAAGTTACGACTGGATTACAGCCACACGAATAGAAAGGCAGATCGGGTGGAAGCTAACAACTAGTGATTTGACGAAATCACTTTTCCTAGTCTTGATGTTTTACTTGGGGTTTTCTTTATTCGTGGAGTGTGATAGATTGTGGTTGCTTTATGTATTATATGTGTAGCGAACACTCTGCGCTATGCTTTGTACAATATCTACATAGACCTATATTAAACCTTTTGTATTACTAGTATCATCTCAATTTTAAGGTCCAGATTTGACAATTATTAATCTTTTGAACCTCCGCGGCTCCACGTGACTACCAGGGTGCCTCGGCATTCGCCAATCTTTCCGGTCGGTTTTAGGACGGCCCCGAAACCCCACGCTTGGGCCTATCACTAGTATCAGAGAGGTTTGAATCTTGGAGATAACACTACCTCATTTCCCGCTTCATTTCCCCGGATTTCTTTCAATGATAGAACATCCAACCGACAGCTAGCTACATTTTATGCCATACTGAAACCGCATCGTCCCAAACTGTTTGAAAGATGTCATTCCTCGGTGGCGCTGAGTGCTCAACGGCGGGAAACCCGTTGACACAATTCACAAAACACGTACAAGATGACAAGTCCCTTCAGCGGGATCGGCTCGTCGGCCGGGGCCCAGGAGGCCTGCAAGAGAGCATGCGGTCCAGAGGTATGATGGGTGGACAAGATCAGGTATGAACGAGCTGAACGCTACGCCATTTCATTCACTCCTCCCCCGTCTCTAACTATAGCTCGGCAATATACACAGATGATGGACGAATTCGCCCAACAACCAGGCCAAATTCCCGGTGCCGCCCCACAACCGTTTGCGATGGAACACTTGAGACGCGAGTTAGACCAATTCCAGAACACACCGCCTCGGACTGGCTCTCCGGGATGGGCAGCCGAGTTTGATCCTGGTGAGCAGGCTCGCATGGAAGCTGCCTTTGCCGGTCCCAAGGGACCCTTGATGAATAATGGTTCGGGGTTCACGCCAGCAGAGTTTGCCCGTTTTCAACAACAGAGTCGGGCTGGTGTGCCCCAAACGTCTAGCCCCGTTACATCTGGTCAGTCACCGATGATTGGGGGCTATCAGCGTCCCATGGGTGGTATGGGTTATATGGGGATGGGCGGAATAGGCGGAATGGGTATGATGAATCCTGCTTATAATCCTATGGGTATGCAGCAACCGATGGAGGCGGCTACGCAAGACAAGGGGAAGGGACGAATGGTCGAGTTAGATGATGTGAACTGGGAGGCACAGTTTGCGGAGATGGAGACGGCGGATACTCAGAAACTGGACGACGAGGCTAATGATGCTATTGAGGCGGAACTCAACGATCTTGACAGGTCAGTCTTCACTACCAGCGCAACTAAAGAAGCAGACATGGATGCTTTTGAAAACATATGGCGAAAAGTCCAAGCTGAGACGGCAGCAAGCAGGAAACTGGCAGAGGAAGATACCGAATTTCACGTTACCGACAACTTGCATATGGGAGACATGGGAGAGTGGGATGGCTTCGATTCTCTCAACACTCGTTTTCGGGACCCTCAACTTGGTGATTACATGTTTGAAGAAGACAACATGTTCAAGAACGTCACCAATCCATTTGAAGAAGGTGTGAAGATTATGCGCGAGGGTGGTAACCTTTCCCTGGCCGCACTGGCCTTCGAAGCCGCTGTACAGAAGGATCCTCAACACGTACAAGCCTGGACCATGCTGGGATCTGCTCAAGCTCAGAACGAGAAGGAACTCCCTGCTATCCGTGCTCTGGAACAGGCTATGAAGGTCGACCCGAGCAACTTAGATGCACTTATGGGACTCGCTGTCTCTTACACAAATGAAGGTTACGACTCAACGGCCTACCGTACGCTGGAACGTTGGCTGTCAGTGAAATATCCGCAGATCGTTAACCCCAAGGATCTTTCGGCGGACGCAGATCTAGGATTCACAGATCGCCAGATTCTCCACGACAGAGTCACAGACTTGTTCATTCAGGCCGCTCAGCTGTCGCCTTCAGGTGAGCAAATGGATCCAGACGTACAGGTCGGCTTGGGTGTTCTCTTCTACTGTGCAGAGGAGTATGATAAGGCTGTCGACTGTTTCTCTGCCGCCTTGGCATCTACTGAATCGGGAACTGTGAACCAACGGGAACAACTCCATCTGTTGTGGAACCGTCTGGGAGCCACCCTTGCCAACTCAGGTCGCTCTGAGGAGGCCATCGAAGCTTACGAGCAGGCGCTGAACATTAATGCTAATTTTGTCCGCGCGCGCTATAATCTGGGTGTGTCCTGTATCAACATCGGTTGTTACCCAGAAGCTGCTCAGCATTTGTTGGGTGCGCTATCCATGCACCGTGTCGTCGAGCAGGAAGGTCGTGAGCGCGCCCGCGAAATCATCGGGGGAGATGGTGGCGTCGATGATGAGCAGCTTGAACGAATGATTCATATCAGTCAGAACCAGAGCACAAATTTGTATGACACCTTGCGACGTGTGTTCAGTCAAATGGGACGTCGGGATCTGGCAGACATGGTTGTGGCTGGTATGGATGTGAATGTCTTCCGGAAGGAATTTGAATTTTAAATGATGCCATATCTGTTTTTTCCTTTGCATTACGTGTTTCTTTGATTCTAGGCCGAACCTGGAATGATGCGGTGTCTGTACGGTTTGTGCCACTGTTGATATGTTGGATACCATATATGGGTCAAAATGCAGCGCTTTCGGGTTATAGATCTTGTAAAACACATGGAAGACCGTGGGGAGGGTCCTGAAATAGACGAAATGGACGACTGTGTTATTTTCATGGGTTACTAAACACTAATAAATATCCAGAAGCATGAGATATGATTCGGATTTTTGAGACGTAGACCTGGAGGAGAATGCACAGGCATTTCCCGAGAGAGCAGGCAACCAGGAAGCTTAAGAGGAGAGCTTCTCCGCATTCTCGCCGCTCTCCGCTTCCGACACCGTGGACTGCGGAGCAGCCCAACATTCTTTCATGTTTCATTCTATAATATCTTCTTAATCTAGTCGAACCAGATATCAGCGACTATGGCCGTGGCAACAGGGGCTCAGCTAATCGCTCGGACGCTACACGATCTAGGGGTCA
The DNA here is from genome assembly GCF_009176365.1 of Aspergillus alliaceus. Classification (NCBI taxonomy): domain Eukaryota; kingdom Fungi; phylum Ascomycota; class Eurotiomycetes; order Eurotiales; family Aspergillaceae; genus Aspergillus; species Aspergillus alliaceus. The sequence continues at coordinate 622,504 of NW_022474686.1, read as the reverse complement.
CCGTTATCTTCGGCATTGTAGGGATTCCGGTGGTGGAGATCGCCGAGGAAGCTATCAATCTGGGCATTCGCTTTGTAGCGTTCCGCAACGAGCAGGCATGCAGCTATGCGGCTAGCATCTATGGATATATGACGGGACGACCAGGAGTCTGTCTCGTTGTAGGAGGACCAGGTGTCCTCCATGCATTAGCAGGGGCAAGTTAATTCTCGCAATTTCAAGTACTGTCCGGTCCGTACTGACCGTCAATGTTGTAATAGATTGGTAATGCCTCTGCCAATAACTTTCCCATCCTTGTTCTCGCTGGATCGGCCGAAACAACCGCTGTCACTAAGGGAGCCTTCCAGGAGATGGATGCCATCTCGTTCCTGACACCTCACACTAAGTTTGCGGTTCGGACATCATCCATTAGTTTTATCCCTGGCGCCGTGAAGAACGCATATAGAACTTGCTGGTATGGTCGTCCCGGCCCGACCTTTGTCGATCTCCCTGCCGATATTATCCAAGGCAAGTCAGCCCCCGGATTTCGTCTGCCAGAGCCAGAAACCTTGCTGGTCCCTTCCCCGCCGAAGGCGAGTGGCGATCCAGCATTGATCCTCAAGGCCTCCCATTTACTGAAGACGGCACGCTCGCCGCTCTTGATCGTTGGCAAGGGTGCTGCATATGCGAGAGCAGAGTCCGGAATCAACCGGTTAGTCGAGCAAACACAGGTCCCTTTCTTGCCCACACCAATGGGCAAGGGTGTTGTGCCCGACTCGCATCCATTAAATGCGTCCAGCGCACGCAGTGCCGCCTTGAAACATGCAGATGTGGTCTTGGTCCTCGGCGCAAGGTTAAATTGGATTCTGCATTTCGGCGAACCCCCCAAATGGTCTCCCAAAGCAAAGATCATCCAAGTCGACATCTGCGCGGAAGAGATCGGACGCAACGCCGGAACAGCGGAGTTAGGAATTATGGGAGATATCGGGCTGGTCGTAGATCAGCTAGTATCCTCTCTATCGAACTGGCGGTATTCTCCTTCTCCTGTCGAAGGCAGCTTTCCATCACTACTCGTAGAGTCAGCAAAAAAGAATGAAGCCAAAGCCCAGAAGGCGTCGCTTCGACCAACTCCGGAGAATTCCCCTCTGACATATCAACGCGCTTATCACATCATCAAGACTACGTTGAATTCATTGTCCCCCTTCGAAGAGGGGAACATCGTCTACGTCTCGGAAGGCGCCAACACCATGGACATCTCTCGTTCCGTCTTCCCTCTCAACCACCCCCGCCAGCGCCTCGACGCCGGTACATATGCCACCATGGGCGTCGGCATGGGCTACATCGTCGCTGCCCACGAAGCATACAATGCGCTCCCGACGTCTTCAGGTACCAAGCCCAAGAAGATCGTAGCCTTCGAAGGCGACAGTGCATTCGGATTTAGCGCTATGGAAATTGAGACCTTAGCGCGTTACCGAATCCCAGCATTGATATACGTAGTCAACAATTCTGGGATCTACCACGGAGACACGACGACGGAGAATGCCTGGAAGACCCTGCAGGATCAGACAGCATCCAACGACACAAGATCAGACGACGGGAAGAAGGGTCTACGCTCCACCAGTCTCTTGTACGAAACGCGCTACGAAATGCTAGCCACCATGTGCGGTGGAAAGGGGTGTTTCGTCCGTACTGAGAAGGAACTTGAAGCAGCGACGCGGGAAGGTTTCTTGAGCGATACGGTGACCATCGTGAATCTGATTGTTGAGCCTGGCATCGGGAAGAAGATTGGATTTGCATGGCAGGGAAATAGCGCCCAAGACGGTCAGGCTAAGCTATGATTTGGGGATTTTTGTTTATGATATAGTCCTAGTCGAGTCGAGATATGATTGATTGGGTTGTTTGTATATTGTATATAGGATAAAGGATACATTTATCTAAATTCAAGACTCGGTAGAATAGCGAGCGGTCTCTCTTTTCTTTTGCTTATGACTTCATTCGTTTTGAACACATATACAGGAAGTACTAATACATTACACCGTCATCAACATACTGGCGTTCTTGTACCAGGTCAACAGCGGGTTTTCACCGCTTCTCGTCTCGGTGTCTTCGATATACGCCCAGCGTCGGACAAAGTCCTCGTGGCTCATGACCTGCGTCAACTTCCCGGTAACGGCCCGGTAGAGGTCCTCGATGACATTGAAGTCCGTGGGGAAGAAAATATCAAAGTATCCTTGGTGAACCTGTACCAGAAAGTCTTGTCAGTGATTTGCTCTTTATTAAGATACATATCGATTTGAAAAGGGTAAGAGAAAACATACAAATGGCGTAGAAACCGGTACAGTCCGGCGCTTGTACCGAGTCTGCACGACAGGCGCATTGATACCAGGAACGGCATCAGGAAGACCGCTAAAATCACTCGCGACCAGTCGATGTCCTGGGAAATATGTATCCAGGATATCAAAGAACTGCATGAGCCGAGTAGGGATATATTCAGGGAGCGTAAAGGGGCGCTGGAACGGCATGGACTTGCGCAGCCCGCGGGTGAGTCTGGGGCCCAATGGGCTGGGGAACTCTCGGCGTGCCGCAGCCTGTCTGACGCGGAGGAACCGCGAGGCGACGGGGTCCAACTGCGCATTATAGTAGTCGTGAAACTCGCCGTCCGCGTCGATCAAGACACCGCCTTGTTGGGGCAGTTCTGTGGCGGTGTCGTAGCGGATCGCGTCATGGGAGAAGTTGTCGAACACCTCCAAGGCGAGGAAGAAGCACGGGGAGTGCACGTATGTATCCCAGTCGAAGATGGACTTGTTGATGATCTCAACGTGGTCGAGATGGCCTGCGGCGTTGAGCGAGTCCATCAGGTTCTTCAACTGGAGGCCGGCGAGCGAGGACGAGATCTCGATGATCTTGAACTTGGTGCGCTGGTAGACTTCGTAGTCTGTGTCGCGGATGAAATCCAGGATGTTGATCATCAGGGTTCCGTTTCCCGCGCCCATTTCGTATATTATCAGATCGTGGTAGGGGTACAGTGTCAGTTTGTAATTCGAGACTAGGTACCGGGCGATCGTCTCTCCGTAGTAGGGGCGAAAAAGCTCTGTGGGCGTGTGCCACAGCTGGCGAGCTATGTCTGGTTGGATATCATCTAAGCGGTCTTCGAATTCGGTATATCGGTCTCCTAACATCTGGTGGAAGGCTGGCCCGTCCTCGATGTTATTGAAATCGAATGGTTCTCCGGGGCTGAAGATGGTCGCGTGCTTCGAAAAGTAACCATAGTGAGGGTTATATAGACTATCTGGAATGAGAGGGGGGAAATAGTGAGAAGTAAAATCAAGCGTTGTGCATTGGATAAAAGCATACCGTCAATGAATTCTCTAGTCAACATCTTAACCTGCCGCGGCCGCTCTCGACGGTGACGCAGGTCTTTAGCCGTTACAAGCGGGTATTCCTTCAGTTCCTCCGTGATATCTTTCGGATAATCACCCCGTTTATTCCAATTCATGCCATCATCGGCGGACTTCCTTTTAGCCGCCGAACGTCGCGTGAGGAAAGGACGACATTGTTGACGTGGTGTGGATAATCGAATGCAGTGCGCCCTGCGGCCAGTGAGAGTAGACGAGGGTCGAAGAGACTGACAAGCCGGATGCCGAAATAGCTGTCGGAACAGCTGACTGAGTACTGGAGAATCCATGGGCAGCTGAATTGGTGGTGGGAGAGACAAGATGGGGGAATCGCAAGTTGCGAGAGGCGGAGAACAAACGACCTGCAGACTGCTTCACGTCGGGTGTGGCCCGAGCTTTTTCTCTGGCTTCCCTCCTTCAATTGCGTAACTTCTTCCTCGCTATCGTTCATCAATTCTAGGGCAGTTCAATTCCAAGGATGAATGACCATGCGCGTGTCTACATAGGCACCGCCTTCATAGCTGGGGCCCTCTTGACATTGGGCTTCAAGGACCTTCTCTATCCAGAGTTAGAGCAGCGCCTCCGAGAATATCGAGCTCGGCGTCATGATCAGTCTACATCTGACTTACAGGACCTTCCCGCAGATGCTCTAATAGCTAGACCCGGTCCTCCTATGATTGTGGACGGAATCGAGGGCTGCATAGGAAATACTCCCTTACTCCGAATCAAGTCCTTGTCTGAAGCAACTGGGTGTGAGATTTTGGGAAAGGCTGAAGTAGGTCTTTTCTTTACTTTAATTTGACATTCCCGCTACTATTTTATATGTTAAAACAATAGAGCTCACGTGCTGACTTTGGTGCCAGTTTTTGAACGGAGCTGGTCAGAGCTCTAAAGACCGTGTCGCGCTGAGCATGATTGAACTTGTAAGTCCTATTGTCCGTTGACTTGTTGAAGTGACCTAATTCGGGCTAGGCTGAGGAACGAGGAATATTGGCACCTCATTCTGGGGATACAATCTACGAGGGCACCTCCGGTTCGACCGGGATCTCGTTGGCCACTCTAGCAAGAGCTAAGGGCTATCTAGCTCATATGTGAGTAATAATACCTATATTATTCTCACTACTCGTCTCATGTGTCCCGTACTAATGATAACACAGCTGTATGCCATCTGACCAAGCCATTGAGAAGTCAAACCTGCTTCTCAAACTAGGCGCTATTGTCGATCGTGTCCCACCTGCTCCAATCGTGGAAAAGGAAAACTTTGTGAATCGAGCACGAGCTCTAGCCAATGTTCATACAGCCACTTCTACGACAAAGCCAAACTTGGAATCTTTGATGCCGGACCCGCCAGAGTTTGCAGGGCCTAAAGCGGGAAGAGGCTTCTTCGCGGACCAGTTTGAGAATGAAGCAAATTGGCGCGCCCATTTTGACGGCACAGGCCCCGAGATCTACGCTCAGTGTAACGGAAGTCTCGATGCATTTGTTGCAGGCGCTGGGACTGGAGGCACGATCTCTGGTGTGGCACTCTTTTTGAAGCCAAGAATCCCTAACCTGAGTGTTGTGCTTGCCGACCCACAGGGCAGTGGGCTCTATAACAGAGTCCGTTACGGTGTAATGTTCGATTTGAAGGAGAAAGAAGGTACTAGAAGACGGCGGCAGGTTGACACTATTGTCGAAGGTATTGGAATCAACCGTGTGACAGCCAACTTCGAAGTAGGAAAAGAGCTGGTTGATGATGCTGTTAGAGTGACAGATGCCCAGGCCTTAGCAATGGCCAGATGGCTGGTAGAAAAAGATGGCATCTTTGTCGGAAGTAGTAGTGCTGTAAATTGTAAGTATTACTACTGTCTTTCCCTCTACGATTCAGCATACTGATCATTTGACACTTAGGTTTCGCGGCAGTTAAGACAGCGATGAAACTTGGCCCGGGCCACAAAATCGTCACAGTTCTTTCCGATTCTGGTTCAAGACACCTTTCAAGGTTCTGGGCTAGAGCCGGGGATGTCGGCGGCGCGGTAGACACGAAACTGGAGGATGTTTTGGATGCCAAGGATGACCAATAATAACCCGTCTATTGTACATTATATTAAGTGCGATAGAGGACTTGTCACTGAGCTGCTGTGAGGCCTAAAGCACTCTTAGCAACGTCACTTTGATGATGGTATTCTGTAAAGTGGAATCTTCAGTGGCTGGCAATACTTGGTTCTATGCAGGGCCCCGCTACCATGCTTCACTTGTTGGGTTTTAACTGCAGGTTTGGTTGCCCAACAGTGTTCGAGACCGCAGGATAGGGGTGCAAGTCGGGTCAATTCGCCTTCATGCTAGCTTATGGGTGACTTCCTAAGTAGGGTGTCGTGGGACAGCGTTGACGGATCCTGTGGCCCGCATCATCGCCGCTTCGGTTGAGAGGCTGTAGCCCGATGGCCCAACTCAGTTGCCTTGTGTCCATCTGATTCTGATCCATGCTGAAAGATACAGTCTAATTTTGTTGTTCACGGCGCCAGACATCATCACCCGCCCAGAGTCGCAAAAGCTCAAATTCTAGTTCTGCGATAGATCGCCCTGGCAGCTCTGCGCGGATTATCTGCCATGTAAGGCCTTGTTGGTCCTTGAGATTATCGAGAGTCTCCCGCTCCGTTCTCGACCAAGGCTTGGACAGTGGGGCTGGATTCGCCCGACGCTCGTTCCAGTGTAAATGATTCCACTGGACAAGTTGCGCCGGCTTTTTCCCCGGTAAACGGTCTGCAATTTCCTTCCACTTTTTCCCTTGTACCTGTTTCAATATCACAATCAACTTCGCTTCGTCTGGTGTAAAGTTGGTCCTAGTACGCTTACTAGGGGTAGTAGAATCCTGGGGTTTGGGTTGACTCTCAGCCGGCTTGGATTTCAGGTCCTGCGTAACTTCAGACGAAATATTATGGGTTTTAAGACCGCCCTTGGTTACAAGCTGCGTATCCACAGCCACATTTTCAACGATGGTCCCTGATTGCTCCGTTGCCTCTGCGGTGCTGTGCTGATCTTCCGCGGAATTGAGTGAATCTCGGCGGAGCTGAGAGACATGATCATCGCGGGAAAGAGATGGCTTGCGGCCATCAATCTGATCCTTCCTGCGACTTGGGGTATCTGATCCCAGCCATTTTCCTCTGATTTTCAGTGCCCTCTTCGGTGTACGCGACGGCTGATAATTTTCCTGTAAGGGGTCGTCGGATTCACTTCCATCTGGTGTCTGTGCGAAAGACCAGTCGAACACAATCGGACTAGATTGATGCTTTCGCTTGCGTTCACTTGTACTGTGTTTCTTTGCGGATCGCTTTTGCGTAATGTCGGCATTACGTCTAGACGTCCCAGGCAGCGCCCAGATAGAGCCTACTCCCGGAGGAGATGCGGACCGTACGACATTGAGAGGAACTGTTGGTCGTGATATGCTCAATGGAGGCGTGAAAATCTTGCCACTAATTTCAGGGACGCGCCACACGGAATCCACTGCTTCTGTAAAACCATCTTTCTGCACATCTTCGGATTGGGCGGATGTCTCAGCCGCAGGTTTTGCTTTTTCCGTGACAGGCTCGTCCGTATCTATCAGGATTTTTTGTCGAACGGGATCGCCCGGGCCGTTCTGGACACTTAGTGCAGTATCCAACAAAGAGTCCACACTAGACCTATCGTCGTCGTCGACATCTGACTTGGCGAGCAACGCCTCACTTTCCCTGCTCTCCCAAGGTCTATCGAGGTCTGGCCGCGTTTGGAGCTGCGGAGCTGCTAGTGGGTATTGTAGATCGGGGTTATACTCTTCTAGGAGGTCGCCATTAGTCCTTGCCTCTGAATATTGGGAGATGCCGTGCGCCGGAACTGCATCATTGGGCGTGGATTCTTCCGTGTCGAATAGCCAAGCCCCCTTTTCACCTGTGTCGTCCCCATCTTCCATCCCCTGAATATGTCCATTATTTACCACTATCTTTCCGGTTTGTAAATCAATCTCGTCTCCCACGTCCGTAAAGTCTTTGCCGTACTTTTCAAAAATACCCTCGAAGATCGATTTGAGACGTTGATCGTTTTGCGCGCGGGCCGTTTGTAGGTCTATGTCGTCCGACTCATCCGGGGTGGCAGAAAAGGACAACCTAGGTCTCTTGAACGGCCGATCCATTCTATCGTTGTAGGTATAAGAGTAAGTCCGAACGACGCACACGATAGAGGGAGGTAGGCTTAGTTGCTGGATGTTGTAGAGAAGCGAGTATATAGGACAAAAAATTGACACGATACGTTACTAGCAAATAGAAAATGTTAGCAAATAGTTAGAAAGATAAGCATTGCAATACAAATGCAATGTGCTTCCAAAAGAACGAAAGTTATAAATATTCCGATACTTCGTATTACCTACAGATTCATGGAGCTGGAGAAGTAGGTGTGACAAGTATTGTTGTCTTATTGGCATCAGCAGAGGGGACGAAAAAAGAAGTGGCATTGAGAAAGCAACAACCTTGTTGTAGAGAAAGTCTGCAGTACTATACTGCTAGGGAGTTACGCGACCGACCGCATTACAGAATAGAATTGACTGAGCATCAGTCGAAGCCTAAGCTTCTGCGGGCGGACGCCAAAACACGCGCCGTTGGCACGGGATCGCCGCATGACGTCTCTCCGCGAACGGATTTCCCCTGCCGCACATCATTCCTAATTCTATCCAAGCAAACATTCAAACATATGATCACTCCTGTCATCATAATGAATGGAAGGGGGTCTTCAAACATCCATCAACATGTATTGCCAAAAATGTCGGACCCAGTTGAAGCTAGACAGCTCTCTGGAGTCGCTCAATCCAGCTGCCTTCGATCTGCTCACCAGTATAGTCTCATCCGATCATACCTTGGTTTTCTCCTACAGCACAACTAATCTCATTAGGCTCTACAGGTAAATCCTTACCGGAGCAAGGGTCTGGCTCCTCCAGGGCTTCATATCCCCAAGAAAGGCGCGAGCTTTACGATCGAGTGTCCAGGAAAGTTACGTCTCCAGCCTATCGAAGATCAATTCCAGCTCCTCGTCAAGTCGGTGGCAACCAGAATAATCCTCCTAGATTAGGACGAGGCGACAGCGGCAACATGTCCTTCGTAATGCTCACGGAATCTCAACTTGGACCACCACATGGGACGACTGGCGTCAATGGCGACAACGCCTCAAAAGGCAAACGATCATTCAGCGCTCAAAATATCGATCGTGAACAGGATGATGGATCGTTTTCGGACCAAGTTGAACGAACAAGCCGCCTATTTGAAATCATTTCGTCTCGTTCTGACATTGACCATCCGATCTGTACTGAATGTACGGAAATGCTTGTGGACGGGCTACAGAAACGGCTAGTGGATGCCACGAAGGAGCGGGATGCATATATCTCATTCTTACGAAACCTAAATTCATCCGTACCGACGGCTGAAGAGCTTGAGGCAGCTGAAAAGTCTTTGAAGGAAACGCTAGAGGCAGAGGAGGCTGCGTTCGCAGAACTTGTAGCTTTGGAGCAGGAAAAAGCAGCATTGGATGAAGAGATAGCGGGTCTCGAAGAAGAAGGTCGTGAATTAGATCTCGAAGAGGAAAAGTTTTGGCGGGATCGCAATGCCTTTTCCCTAACATTGGCCGATTTTCAGAATGAGCGTGATGCTCTTAATATGAAATACGACCATGATTCGCGACAGCTCGAAAGGCTGCAGAGGACGAATGTTTACAATGATGCTTTCTGCATCGGCCATGACGGATATTTTGGGACTATCAATGGCTTGCGACTTGGCCGTTTGACCAACCCATCCGTAGACTGGCCGGAGATTAACGCTGCGTGGGGCCAGACAGCCTTATTACTGGCTACGATCGCGGATAAATTAGGCTTTCAATTCCAAGGGTATCAGCTCAAGCCGATGGGATCGATGTCCAGAATCGAAAAGGTTGAGTTTCCTCGAGGATCGCCGGCGCAGTCCACGATTGGTGGGAGTACGGCTCCATCAGCAGCACCCAAGATTACTACCCTTGATTTATTCTCCTCCGGTGACCTGCCGCTTAATCTTCCTTGGCTTCACCGCCGGTTCGATGCAGGAATGGTAGCTTTCCTGGAATGTCTACGTCAACTCGGGGAGTTTGTGGAGAACACGCCAGCTCCTGTATCCTCGAATCGACGAGGTCACACCGGCATTACCACTCCGGGATTGAAGCTTCCATATGTTATCAAACGAGATAAAATTGGCGATGCGAGTATCAAACTTGGTTTCAACCAAAACGATGAGACTTGGACTCGTGCTTGCAAATACACATTGACCTGTTGCAAGTTTTTGTTAGCGCATGCAAGCAATGTCGCTAGCGCTGGCTCCACTAATTCTGCTTCCATCGCAGCTGCCGCTGTCGCAGCTGGTGAGCAAGCCAGACTTACAACAGCCAGTCCTGCAAAGAAATAACTCTGTAGTATAGGAAGAGACGAAAAGCGTTTCAGCCATAGGAAAACGCGACTGACATAACATTCATAACCAGCATTAGAACCAGGCTATCACTGCGAGCAGACGATGACCCTTACTCTGGTGACCCATACAATGGACAAATTTGGATAACGCACCTCCTTTCGACGGCCTCCAGCGTTCATTCTGATGTAAGAGAGCGGAGTCCAGTGCATATTGTCACAGTAAGATGACCACAGCATCCGGTCTTCGAGTTGGAAACAGTGTATACCTTGTCTACTCACAATCATGCAACCAACATACGCGAGACACCAACGCCCTTGCATTTTGCTTATGCCGTTGGCTGAGACTGCATATCATTGACACTATTATGAAGTACATTTTTGCCATTATAACCACATGCGTACCGATATTATATTTCTTTCTGAGAATACTGTGAAGTTATTGTGATCTTGGCCAGATTATACCACTACCATGACCCAGGATACAGAAGGGGCGGGTAAAAGAGCAAAAAAACATGTTTCTTCGAAAGCACTAGAGGTAGTAGGAGTGGGAGCACGAAATCCCAGGCTCTAACGAGGCATGTGTCTTGTGACGGCAGGGCTCGCTTTTAGGTGCACTGCTGGGTATCTGGACAGGGTAAAAATGACGGGAGATCATCCCTTAACCTGTCCAAAAGCGACGAACTGACAGTCCGCTATCCACATGACAAATGAACACGGGTTGACGTTATCCACATCCGTCTCAGCGCATACCGACTCTTTGTCTCTTGCGCTTCTTTCACGAAACAAAACTGCCATGCTTAGTTATGTCGTCATGCTCAAGCAACAGGGCACACGAAAGAAGAGAAAGACAAAACAAGGATACCCATGTAATGACAACAAAGAAGACTAAGGATGCAGCCACCTCGACTCGGGTTCGACAGATCCATGGCGCTGGGACTGTCGATGCTATACAGGGCGGTTGCGTGGATCCTACACGTCGACTAGGAATGTTTCGGCCCGCTCCCGGGCTCGTGTGGCCGGGAGAATCCTTCTGCTCTTTTCTGTTTTAGCCCAAACGAGTACGTGCCTTATGGAGGCGCTGTTAGCAGAGTTTCGATGTCCTGCCGATATAATGGGCCATTTTCTCTCTGCGAATCATCCAGGGCTTGCGGAGGAAGGGGGGAGGGTCACCGAATCGAATATCAAATGTAAACTGTCAGGTTGCCTTGTTAATTTTTAGTTACTTCTTGGCCCTTACATCTTGGTTGGGCTATACTTCGGGCGTACTTTAGCATACATTTATAGCGTACATTTATAGCATACATTAATTAGTACCTTTAGAGAGAGAAAAGATGAAGGGTTTTCCTTTTCCTTTTTCTTTTCCTTTTTTTTTTTTCTCTTTCTCTCCCCTCGCTCTTTACATGGAAAAAAACAATAAAATAAGATAACTAAAAATTCAAATTTTTCGGTACGGTTATGTACTGTACTGGATACAACTTGGTTGACTGCGGTTAGTAAGGGTAGTTACTTACGCCTCATCATTAATACAGAGTCTTATAGTTGCATTTACTTCGCGGGAGGATTCCGTTCACTAAACATAATCTACGCGATGATAATTGGATCCCATATGGATTAGGATTACGGGACACGACTAATCCCATCAAATATCTAACTAGACCATATGTTTTGACCATGATAACCTGCCATGGACTAGTGGCGCTTAACAAAACTTGCTCCAGTCTATACTTCTTTCTTCTTCCGATATGATGAAGCTATACTCCCTACCTTCTTCCCCATCCGTATAGATCATGCTGCGCAATAGGGCAATTTCTTTCGGTCCGAAACAAAAGCAAAGGGTGCTATCTATTTTTCAGGAGTCCCATAGTGAGGCATAGTGAGGCGACATGGAAATCACGTATCATATGTAGTAAGTAGTATTCGCTTGGGCGTTTCTGTAAACTTGCAAGAGTCCTGAGCGATCAATCATGACTCGAAAATCAGGAGACAATTTGAACATCAGAGTCATACTGAGCGGGCCTCCATGGTGAACCCCTCCTCCGCTTCATACCGTTAGGGTCCACATATCTGTACCCAAGTAGGTGCAGAACGGACTTCCACTAGTCCTGATGTAAGCTAACGTTTATGGGAACTATTGTATATGGACCGGGAACCGGTGCCAGACTTTTTTCCTCCCTCTCTCCCTTCCTTGCCTTCTTTTCCCTGTCAGGCTTACTTCGACCAACCCATGCGTTTATCTTATTCGCAGTTGATTACGCATTCGAACTATCTAACATTGTCCCTTTGAGTCCAGAGAGCCGATAACCCTCTACAGGGATTTTATAGATATAGTACGGAATATGTCCCTCGAAAGTTTTTGTAGAGTAGGCATCTCCAACTGCTAAACCAATACTTAAATATGTAGCGTGTTGGTTGGCGGGTGATAGGCGTCATGACTGGGCGTGATAGTTCAATATGATGGGCAATAAACAAAATAACCTCGGTGTGATATCTTGTCAACTTCCCTTACCTTTTTAGATCTTCAAGATATAACAGTCCTTTGGAATCGGTTATGACTGTCTCAACTTTTTTGGCAAATTTTCAAACTAGAAATGTGAACAAGCGAATGTACGGTAGTATAAGAATGTCCGAAATGATCCTTGGGATCATGTGCATGTCTACGTCTCCTAGTCTGTTTCATGACCTTCTAAATACCTAAGCGCTAGAAATACCGCACTTTCGAAGGCAACTTGGACCAGGAACTGGCCTGTGAGAATGCTTCTTGACGCGGCCTCCATACATTCACAGTCAGATCGCTCATCCCTCGCTGGATGCTGATGCCATTTACTGTCAGGTGCGTGTTGGTCTCCATGAGCCAGGGAAGTCCACACCTACGCACACACAATCTCTTCCTCTATCCCCCCTCGGGTATGCTTTTGCCCTTGTACATGTGATCTGTCAGACAAGATTGGGAATCAATTGGCGGAGCATTACGACTTCTAAACTTTGAAATTTTTGAGCCCCAACGGGCGCCACATCATATCGCACAAGCGATTATAGCACATCATAGTATGATTCGCGAATATGTCTAGAAAGTTCGACAGGATTGTTCATTGCATTTCATACTGGAAGGATTATGGGCGGCAAAAGTACCAGAAGTACTAATTGCTCGATGCGTTGGTTCGATGCGGGAAATTCCTTCAGGTAGACATGATGCGTTTGATATGGAGTATACTAAGGCAACTGTCCACATTGACCATGTTTCATGCCGCACCCACAAGACATTATCTTCTGGTGTCGACTGCTCATTGGCCTGTTGGGATGTTTTGTTGTTATAACGAGGACGGGGCACAGCCTAGACTTACTTCCTGCGTGGTGGATCTTTTTGCCATGACCAAGAATGGAAGAGACAAAATACTACAAAATACTACGCAATTAGAAGTTAGACGAGAAAGTAACCTAGAGTCGAGTAAAGTTCCTAAAAGCACTCTTTAGAATCCCCCTCCAAAGAAAAAAAAATTAGGGGAAAAAACTCTCACCATCTGCAGGCAATGCACAGGGTTTAGCAGGAATTTCTTTTTAAATGTATTTGCAAATCTTTGGTGGATGCTTTGTCAATGTATCAGTAATGTTTACTTGTCCTTTTTCCACCTTTTTTTCCAACACTTCTAATTATTTCCTCTTTGGTTCAAAAATCATCATTCCCCAACTGTGCTATTCCGGGCCGAAGTTCCCTGTGCTCATGATCTCTAGCGTATCGGTCAATAGAAATCAGATTCGCGACTACTCCTAACTAGAATCGTTTAATATACAATAATAATGGATGCCGTTATAATCTAACTTAATAGGGATATCGCAACTCCATCGCGAGGAGAATTTGGGGGATGTTAGAAGCTCAGGCCTCAACTTGCGATCCGAACTTTGCCACACCATCTCGAGCGTTTTCCTCAATTAGGGCTTGAATAAATTAAAAGATCGTTTCTATTTTTCTTGGGGGATGGTAGGGCAAAGTGAAGGAGGGAAAAGAAAAAATATATTATTAACAGATGAAAAAGAGATACGTATGTAGCATAAATAAATGAATATATACTTTAAAAGATACAGGTTTAAAACTGTCCCAGGCGCCCTTGGTATTGGTCCTCTTCTTTATTTACTTGACTCTTCTTTTCTCTCATCTATTGACGACGCTGTGAGAAACTCCGAAATCTAATAGTAGAATAACTCAAAGATCATACCTGAAGATCCCGGAGGCAAAAGGAAAAGGAATACTAAAGCCGATCCCTGTCCACTTCGGACAATGTCAAGCCCAAAAGAAGGGTCTAACCTTGATAGTTGGTGATCTAACAACCGACAATGATAATCCTCGAATGTTGCACCTGCAGAAATGGCGTATGCAGTCTAAGTGATCACCTTCGGCTGTGGTACTTGTATTTTCCACGGAGTATTAAACCAGTTTCTTTTCCTTTCGTTACTTTTTTCTGTTGGATTTTAATTCCTTCCTTCTTTACTCCGTATTATTTTCTTTTTCTTTTTCGTCGCCCAGTATCCATGCGAGAAGGTTATATAAGACCGTTGTTTTGTATTCTCTTTGTCCCGAGACAAAGTAGTAGTAGTACATATGTCCGCGGGTGGATATGGATTTGTTGTTGTTCCTTTTATTTTTTTTTTTTTTTGCCCTTTCTCTTTTTTCCATTATTTTCGACTTTTAATTTTTTTGTGCCCTTTCCTCTAAACGTTTCTATAATAGGCAAGTTGATGTCAATCATGTCTTCTTGTAGATTAAAAATACTTCTCCTCTCAATCTACATCTGTACATGTAAATTTCATCGACAGCTGAACTGTAATTAGCATGCTGATGGTATTACCATTAATATTACCCGCATAAGGCATAGTTGTTTCTGGGTTTATTCCAGAAATTTTCCTTCTTATTTTTCTCTTTCTTTCATTTTCTTTTCTTCCTTTCTTCCCTTTGAACCCCTTTTCTTCTTTAGTCTCTGTCTCAGGCCGTTCAATTCAGTTGGAATTCTGGATACTGCTTAGCTCCTTTGACTTTGGTACTATGGACTTCGTTGGCGGAAGCACAGACAAGTACTTACATGTACATGCAGTGGTCAGAACGTGACAAAAGTACACGGACCCAAGCAGCTATACCTCAATTGGCCCGGGGAAGCAGGGAACGAGCCTCCCGCAGTCGGTCCAAGCAGCAAGTCGCCGCAAAGGGCAGGCGGCCCTGCCAGTCAGCAGCAGTACTTTTAATTAGTTGGAAGCACTAGTTCTCTGGGAGGTTTAGCTGCTCCGTATCCGAGCGGGCGAACCACTTCGGTTGCCCCGTTGGCCGGAAGTCCTACCGTACTATGTCAGTATGTACATTTCTGCTGTATGTATTGGGGGGAAAGGCTTTCGGTACGACGATTTGTTCTCTTCCTTTTTATTTATACTCTTGTGGTATTTAGATGACAGCTGACTGGATTTCCACTTTTCTGATTTGCTGGCAATATATGGTTGGAAGAGAGAGGGACGGAGGGAGGAGAAAAAAAAAAAAAAGAGTGTATGTACATGTATACGGAATAAGAGTAGACTAAATTGCAAAAAGACCAAAAAAGAAGGGCCAAAATGCTCGAGCCAATTCATACGGCGTATAACATACTTAGACACATGCATACTCCTCCTACTTTGTAGTAGTACTTCTCAGTCTCAGTGCTAGTCTGATTCTTAGTATTGTTCTTTCCTTTTCGATTTCCTGGAAATCGTTGATTTTCTAATTTTCCTTCTTCCATCACTAACTTTTACTGTAGATAACATAACATAACATACAATACATCACCTGTTCCCCCCCATTATCACTTACCGTTATAATTATTACCAATTCCCACTTCCCCAAGCCTTGACTCCGTTACTTTACTAGACCACCCTTTTCTAGTTGCGGCAGCTTGGACCACCATCGCAACTACGACTACTACTTACTACCTTCTACTATTTTCCCACTTACGCCTCCCCTATCTGCTTCATTTTTACTCTTTTTTTCCTTTCCCTTTCGTTTATTTCTTGTAACTACATAAAGTCTTTCGCATTTCCCTTTTCACCGTCAATACCCCCATTTTTTTCGTTTTTGATTTCCCTCCCCACAACTTCCATCGCTTTAACCCGTTCCCGACACCTAAGATAGTTGATTCCACTTCGCGGAACGGCGCAGGAGT
This sequence comes from Aspergillus alliaceus, assembly GCF_009176365.1. Lineage (NCBI taxonomy): Eukaryota > Fungi > Ascomycota > Eurotiomycetes > Eurotiales > Aspergillaceae > Aspergillus > Aspergillus alliaceus. Next base: position 606,530 of record NW_022474686.1, on the reverse strand, counting down.
ATGAGTGATAGTATTTCCTAGGGATCTGCTCACGATGGATGGTTCCATCCCTCCGTCGTCCGCTATTTCTCCTTCCCCGTCTTCTTCCTCGTCTATCTTTCGCCCCCGCAGATCCGACGACTGGCACGAGTACCGTCCGATTATCGAGCAACTCTATCGTGACAATCAATTAAAGCTCAGAGATGTGAAGAGAATTATGGAGCGTGATTATAAGTTTCATGCATCGTACTGACCTCCCCTTTCCTTTCCTCTCGACCCTGTTTTCCCTTCTATCTTCTAGTTTAATCTCAAGATCCAACCTCTGTTGCCATCATCGACGCCTTTGATGTGCTCTATGTAAACCTCAAGACCGAATTTCTTGCCTGTTAGCTAGCTTGAGATTGGATTCACAGTGTTTCTGTCTGCCGTCGTTGTTGTTGTTGTTTTACTTTTATTTTTATTTTTATTTTTTTAATTTCTATTTTTCTTATTCTTCTTATTTTTTGCTTTTCTTTTTCTGAAACTTCTGTTTGTCTTGCACCTTTTCTTTTTTGAGAGGTCGAATCGGAGCTATTAAAAGACACCCCTAACGCATAAGCCTCGCAGTGAAAAACAATACAAAGATCGACTGGCAGCCTGGCATGTTCGGAAAAATATCAAAGCCAAAGAAGTCCATGTGATGATTCGGAAGCAACAGAAACGAGCTGCCCGGGGAAAGCAAACTGGGTTTCGAGTCGGTGGCCAAGAAGTGGATTCCAAGCGTATCGCACGCTTTGTCCGTAGATACGGCACTCACTGGGACAACAAACCTCGCGCCGAGTCCCAGTCCCAGTCTCCACCTCAGCCTCAGCCCCAATCCGAACCCCAATCACACACCCACCGATCAAGTCCAGAGCCTGGTAGGTTGCTCCTCTATGATCAGATATCTGTTGCTCCAGCTGTTCATACAGAGCCAGATACTCCATCTGATATGAGTTGCTATACTCCCGAGCCTGATGCTAGAGACAGGAGTTCGACCTTGTCTCCTCTGCCGGAGGCAATGTCACCTCACTGTGAGATGTTCCCATCCTTTTCCTTAACTAATACTACCCGTGGAAGCTATATAAAGCTTCGTGAGTTCTAGCTTGCACAGAGAAACTTTGGTTAATCAAAACACAGGTAACGACAAGCTAAAAATAGAACAAACCCCTGCTTCTGAGGTGGACGACACCCAATCTTTGACGACTACATACAGTCCCAGTTTACCAAACGATACACCAAAAACTGCGGAAGACGTGTCGTGGAAGGAACTCGATTCTTTTCAAAATCGTCTCCTCGCTCTCCATCAGACCCTCGAGGATTCGATGGCCGGATTTATATACCCTAATGACGATGAGAACCGTACTCCACTAATATAAGCGGCACAGATTATCTGGAAACGAAGTGTGAGGAGTTGCCGAGCCTCTTGGTTCATCCTTGAATATTATCAACTCAAATTCTCCTACTTCACCCTTTGTTATCTCAAAGTCACTTCATTCCTAAGCACGCAGTCTCCTCAGTTCTGTAACACTTCCTTCCTCTGCATTTAACATCTGAGCCTATGTTTGTTTGTTTCTCTTTTCCTTTCTTTTTTCCTCTCATTTTCTGTTTTATTGCTCAGTGTCACGTCTATATAGAGCATCTATGGTTTGAACAAACCGGGAAACGTCTGGTGTATGTTATGGTATTCCCTTGAATGAAAAAAAAAAACCAAGGTATACGGGGTTCCATGGTGACAAGAGTTCGGATCGATGATGAAGTACCTGCTGTCCCTATCCAAACGTCTTGTTTCACTGGGCCCCTATTCAGTACCGATAAGTTACTTTCAAAATATGTCATTTGGATCTATAAGGATACTGCAGCTAACTCACCACTATCTCGGAAGGGTCCAAACTATCTATACCGTTCCGTATGTGCTGCTGCACGGAATCTCCATCGCAAGGACGCTATAGGCCTATCAGACAATGCATTCGACAATCTAGTACCTTCCTCTAGGACTAATTACCGACCATACAATGCAGCAGGTACACCACAATGACACTTCCAGTTAGTCTCTATGACCCCTGCCACTGTTGGATGTGCTCCGTACAACAGCGGCTCGGACCGTGCCGCCCTTAGCAGCTCCACGACATCTCATCCATGCAACACACAGGATAACGCACGCACACGAGACAAGCTCGCTTACATTTGATAAGGCAAATACATGGGCCTTGCGGGGTACAGATGTGCCTATTTGAGGCTTACTGAGAGTTGCAGCTACTATTCTTCCACATAAAAGCACCGCCCAACTTCCGTGTATCATATCTAAACGGAAGACTGATATATGATGAGACACCGAGAGACCCTGACTTGAAAAGGGAAGCACCGTCCCAACTCACTACAATACAACAAAGCGATCCGTACCTCGTACTGCCGGAAATTACGATGGTATACTGGGGGGCTAGGCTGGCATCCACAGAATAGTCCGAAACCAAAGGGGCCAAAAGGAATTTTGAGGACATATGAAAGGAGCCGCAAGCCCTTACCACGATGGCAACAATCCCCCGTGAAATGGTTCGCGGTCACCGCATCGCCAAATAAGGTACAGGGGCAAGGAACATCAACACCTTCCTAGTCCGATCAGACCTCAACACTGGCAGAGAAATGAATTGAGGGATTTGTTGGGCCCTGGAATATATGATATTTGCTGTCAACCATATGAATAACATCTGAAGTGTCCATAAAACTACTGCGTAACAAGGCCACACGATTACGACTCGATCGCCGGTCAACAAGGGCATTTGCCACTCGAACAGACAAACGACAAATCCACCCCTGTCTAGAGGAACTGACTAATAGCACACAAGCAGCCTACCGACCAGGACGGAAACGATATCCGCGCCTGAATCAGTTACACCGAGGCTATGAGAGATGGGGAAAGGATTCCACCTCCTTTCCCGATTGGGTGTTGGCGTAAGTCTCTTGACTCGAGTCCAGCTGTCGATCAAAGCGCCAGAGCCGGTGGTTTCAGATCCCAACGTCGCCTATGACTGGATAGTTGATCTCTATATAATTTGCCTTTGGAGGTCTCTCGTACTTTGTCACTAGTTTCTACGCCCAGGCCCTTGCAAATACCAGAGTTCAACCCCCAACAATACATACGTCCGTGTCTCGCAGCAATCACATCCTTCGACCCCATAATTCCCCAACAAACCGTCAAAAACCCCCAAGGTATAAATCTGTTTCATTCACAATAACCCCAGCCATTAAAAAAAAGTACTATTATGTCGGGCATCAAACCTGCAAACTGCAAGCACCATGATGTAATCCAATCGACAAGATCCCAAATCCGGAGTGATCGTCCAGCAGACGATCACAAAGTAAAAAAAGCAAAGTGCATACCGAATACTACCATCGGTACTTTTGCGGCCCGTTCTAAAAGAGGAAACACTCACTTTTCAAATCGTAAGCCGCAGTGCAGTCACTGCCACACTAACTCATTGTATCAAGCCACTAAGTAAACATAAACATAAACATAAATATAAATATAATCCTCAATACCTGCTTCTACATTTTCGCCACCTACCTGGTTCTCGCCATAAACGACGTAAGCGAATAGTCCTGGTTGGCGCGGCCCTCCCTTTTGTTTTTTTCACTCCCCCGTGACTATATCATCTGGTTTGGTTGGTTTCTAGAAAAGAAAAGGTCGGATAGGGTCGGGTGTGGACTAGGCTACGGTATTTTAGTAGTTGGTGCTGGACACTTACTTGTATATGTACATATGGACGGAGTATATATATGTTGCTTTGGGTGATAGAGTGGGAGTAATATGTACTCCGTGCTGGTACTTATTATAATCAACCTAACTCATTTGGTATCTCGAGCTGAACGTAATAGTGAACTAGTGGTACAGTACAGTAATTCCTAATTGATGAACGAATACTTTCGTACTTAACTTTTCACTTTTCACATATAGACGTTTTCCCTCCTAGCCAGACTATATATAGTAAGTATGTCCACAATGAGCGATACACATACTTAAGTACCAAGTTGATCTATGAGTCCGCATGTTCATGCCATATGTACATACGTATGTAATCGCCATTATCAAATGTACTAGGAGTATGTATATATGTACATAGTTAGCAAGTATCGTATTTCGCCACCGATCTGATCAATTCCATATTCCATTTCGGCACATATATCCCATCCTTTAGACTCGATTCTCGGCTAATAGGTGTAGTTGAACTGGTCCGATTATGGTGATTTTCTTATATGAGGTTGGAATTTGGGGCTTTTTTTGGGTGGCTCGGTGTTTAGTGTTTGGTTACAAGTGTTATTCTGTAAAAGGATGGGGGGTGAAATGAAGCTCTCTTATCAACCGATCAATTTTTGTCTTGCCAACAGAAGGAAAGATGGTAATCTGTACACGGTATGAAGTGGTAAATGATATAAATAGTCATCTGGCCGCTGAAAACGTAGAACACGAAACACGCGAGAAAAAAGAAAAGAGAGATGAACATGAAAGAGTCCGTATACCTCTAAGCACCCAACGCTCGAATATCCAGTAGTGAAGTGAAGTAGTCATAAGGTCCCGCCCATTAGTAGTAAGATCCATGCGGCAGGAGAGTTAACACGACATGAACTCCTGCTCGTGGACTAATGATATAATTAAGAAAGAACGCAGGGCTTATCACACCCGCTCAGGCATTACGAGTAAAAAGCACTCTTCTGGAAACTTTCCGGAGAGATGTCACCCATCTTTCCTTTGAGCTCAGGCTTCTTCTCGTCAGCCGTTATGTCTTTCGAGACACTAGCCTGCATGCTGTTGGCACGGCTGCCGGCTTCGCTGCCCGATGTGATCGCTTGCTGCTGTGGTTTCCGCTGAATTGTCTCCAGATATGGCCCGGGCAGGTACCCAACACGGCCGTCTCGAGCGCGGCAGCGCCACCATTCAGACGCATTACCCATGGGATCTGACTTGCTGAGAACAGCGACGATGTCGCCCTTCTTCACGGCCAAGTCAATGCCATTGCTCTCCTGAGTCTCAGGGGTGTAGTCGTACAATACCCGACAGAAGTCGAGTTTCGATGGATCTAATGGTGCCTGCTGCAGGGGTTCGCCGTTTGGCCCTAGCATGAGCTTTTGACGTTCTTCTTGTGAACGGGCAAGTGCCTTGATGAGCTTACTCATCAGGTAGGGAAGGCCGAATACGGCAACTAGGAACATGATAAATGGCTTCTTCGATGGTTTTGGTGGTGCGGGGGAACCGTCCGGAAGGGTAGCCGGAGAACTCCGACCGTGCAAAAATGCCGCAAATGCGGTGGGTGTCAGAGAAGTAGCGTCCGCTGGCGGAGGACGACCGGTGATCTTAGCGATCAATGTCTTAAACCACCGAATGATAGTGAAAATTCCGAGGGCCGAGCCCAAGGTGTTACGCAGATTTCCAAACTGCTCTGCGACAGAGACCATAGCTGACCAAAAGTATTAGTAAGGCTAAACCTTGACCGCTGGTCAGGGTAGATAATAGTAACTTACCAAAGAAGGAGCTATGAGTCGCCATATAAGTGCTTTCAAGCATCTGCGCGAATCCACCAAACGCGCCCACAATGCTTTCAATCATCTGAAATGTAGCTTGTGTGCTTTGACTGAAAGAATTGGTCAAGCTGTTGGGATCGTTGGGATCTGCAGGCATGCCACCGTACATCCCCCCCATCCCCCCCATGCCTCCCATTCCACCGTACATGCCACCATAACCTCCGTACATTGACCCCATAGTGCCAAAGCGGGAATATGGCGAGGAGTATGAGCCATAGCCGCCATACCCTCCTCCATACGGGCTTGCTCCGAAGCGGGAGGCACCGTACGGCGAATAATTGGATGCAGTACGATTTACCACTGTATTTAATGAATTAGGACGAGAGGGAAGGTCGGGGGCGGTAGATGATGAGGCGGTTGTAGATGTCGCGGCCGGCGCGGCCGAGGTGGTTGTTGTGGGAGTCATAACAGAAGGGGCGGTAGTCGATGCAGACAATGCGTTCCCTAGTAAATTCGCGCGTGAGTTCAAGTCAAGAGAGACACATAAATCGATAGTTCATTAATGACTTACCACCAGCAGCGGCACCTGCTCTCTCCCACGGTTTGGGTGGCGAAACCGACGCCATAAGTGTATCGGAGATAGTCAATCAGCACCCTCGCATCGAGATCGACCCAAGCGAAGATGATTAGTAGGGCCCTTCGTACTAAGGGTGATGGAGATAGCGTGGCCTTGGAAATGGGGAAAGAGAAGAGTCGAGGAGAGTTGAATGGAATTAGGTGGAGATGGGGTCAGAGAGCGGTGGAGGCGCAAAGGAGGAGAAATCAAAAAGCCCGGCGGGTGCATGTGCCCGGAAATGCCGAGGCTCCCAGGATGCTTGCCGACGGGAAACTCCGAGCGAAATCCGAAATCTGGCTGATTCATATGCTAGCCAAGAACGAAGTTCTAGAATGAGGCAATCCTATCCAAATTACCTTCAGTAATATTGATATCAATTCGATCTAATGATGCTTGGTCAAAAAGTCTCAAAGCAGATCTAATATCCAGAGTTGATGTGATCCACCCTATAACTCCAAATCTGTGCACCCGTTGGTAGTTAACAACGCCTGAAAACGCCAATGAAGAGAGCCTCTGCTATTATAGTACAGTCAAATGATCCATCAACAACCCAGTCACCAAAATGTATATGCTGTAAAATACTCCGGTTATAGCTCATCGCGACTCTGCATGCCCGGCTGCACCGGTCGTTGAATCTTCCACGATCGCGGCGGCACAGGAAGACCTAGCCAATAATTCCAGACTCGGTTTAACTCTAGCACAGTGATTTCAAATCTGTACGGTATGACTGTTAGCAGCCTAGGTGTTGTTTTTGTGCTAGGTATTGACTTACATAGTTTGGGGAATACGAGCCCAGCTCCTCAAGACGTAGACGAACGTATTCCAGAAGACTTCAAACTCGGAACTGAGGTCGTCCAGAAAGCCGTCATCTTCGTTTCGGGGCCTCCGCTCCCAGGGTAGCTTTTCAGTAAGATACTGAAAATCGTCCTCATCGTCCTCGTAGTAGAAAGTCGAACCACCGTCTTTGACAAGACGTCGAGTTCTCTTGCCCTCGGGGTTCTTGACCGACGACACGTCAGCAGGAATTGTAAGAGTCTCGCCATCACGCACATCCATAGCGCGGTGGAAACTTCTAATAGCTGCGACGCTGTGAGAGATGCGACCCAGAGTATTGACCAAAGCCACAAGCTCTGTCCTCCGTAAAGGAGGGTTTTCTCCATTCTTAGTTTCGTCGTACTCAAACAAGACCTTCAGAGCAGTGCCATATCCGTTAACCTGTAGCTTTCCCCATAGCCGGCACTTATCGCATCCAACACAGTCCATCAAGCGGCTCACATTCCTGAATCGGTTGCGGAAGTCTTCCTTCAGTCCGATGGCGCTTGGATCCTGGAACATCAAGTTCTCGTCGAAGATCTGCGGCCGGTTGGCAAGGGCAGAGGTCAAGAGGGATACCTTCTCTTTGGTGTCTGCGTCTTGCACAGGGTCGCTGGTGCAGTAAGTGTAGTTCTCGAGATGCTTTCGCAGTTTCGCGACGGCACGGGACACCAATGCATAGTTGAAGTACAAGTTCGAGATGCGCTCTGGGTGGTCATGCAGTCTTTCCTTGAAACAATGTAGGTTCGGGTTCCATTGACCAGTAGTCTGGTTGAAATAGTCCCAGCAGAGATGTGTGGAGATAGACGCATGCATGCCGCTGATAACCCGGTGGAAGACACGCTTCTCGAGGCACTCATTGTCCAGCGGCAATCCCTCAGTGCGCTTGAGCTCCTTTTGGAGGACGTTGCGCAAGTCATTGGCCGCCTGAAGCCCTCCAAATTGAGGGTTCGGAGACAATTCTAACTGTTGCGGTGTTGACTTCAGGAAACAATTCTCACGGTAGATAGCGTTCCAAACCTGGTGGGCTCCCATTCCTGCATACCCCGTGAATCGCTCCGGGTTATCTAGCAAGCTGACATAGTCACCTTTGCCGCTCGCCCCTTCGTCCTCTGGAACGCAATAGTCTCGCTGGTCGCACTCATCATCATACTCGACCACGCAGCTTTCTCCGACGTCTTCTCCCAGCATACCCTGGAGGGGTCGGTCGCCGGGACGCTGCCCCCGAAGCCCAGGGCTAGGATGACCAGCTTTGGGACCCTCGAGCTTACTTAGCTCTTCCGCGCGCCAGGGTAGCGGGATATCCTCTTCCGCCTCGATGGTAGTAACGGCGCATGCGATGTTGCCACACATGCTATTCTCATCTGACCAGAAAGGACAGACTTTGTTGAAGAGGTTTAGGCGATAATATGAGAAGAAGTCGGTGTCTTGGGTTATGGATTGAAGGAGAGGGTAAACTTTATCGTTCAGCGAGTCAATGGTGGTATAGGAAACGCAAGCATCTGAAACCGTGGCTTTGGGGTCAATCTAGACAAGAAGACAGCATATTAGCAAAGCTAGTTTCTGGAGAGCGCCGAGAGCAATCTCGGAACAGGTTTCAGAGGTTTAACTCACAGCGCAGGCATCATGGCCATGTTGCAGACTTGATTCCGTATGAGAGGCGGCATTCGTGAGGCTCAGGAAGGCAAACACAGCCAAATAAAATCCCTTGGCTGCAGAATGCATAATTTTATTCACAGTATGACGTGCAAGAAAGCCGGTTATAAATGAATGTATAGGGGATAGAAAATTGGTGTCTCTTGGTTGTTCACATGAAAATCACGAACAGTGGGCCTCAAGATTGTCAATCAGATCACACAAGTCTTAAACTCATGATCTTCTCTCGGTAATAGTCCACTGACTGCTGTATGTGTATTGTAGTTTTTTTTTAAAAAAAGGGATAATAAATATGAAAATGTTCAATAAGATGTAATGCGACCAAGAAATTTCAAGGACGGAACGAGCGGATTGGATGAGTTATGAAGGCGCAGCACGAGAGAAGTTGACAAGCTGTCCTTGGTGGCGGAGTTGCATGACAATCGTCGGATGATTATCAATAACACGCGCCAAGCCTTTTCCTGATGCACCTTCATTTGGTCGCCCCATTATATTCGAACAAAGACTTGTACTCACTGGTGGTTTCAGTTTAAAGTGAGACAATAATAATAAGGATGACACATAACGATCTTATTTAACTAGTAATCGGAATAACAATCAGAGAGAAGAATCCTACCTCGTGAAATTATTCGGCGACCTGTAATCATAATTAGAAGATTAAGGTCACCACGCCGTAATGGGAGTACTTACCGCGTAATCCCGGCCTATATAATCTACCCCATGCTTAACAAGAACCCTTTGGTGTAATTGAATCCCAGGTAATAGAATAAAAATAAAGCATAGTTGACGCTCAAGTGCTTAGGCAAATATCCCTTATGCTCTCATTGCGCTTAACAATATCGTGTATAGTCCTTGTGCAAGTCACACGATTATCTAGCTCCTGAACAGGAAAGACTATTTATCTAGATGGGTAGGAAATATAGCGTGCTATCTAGCTATGTAATGGTGTGATACTTCTTTTTCTCGGATGGTATCAACCCCTACCAGCCTTATTGTCACCCATGTTGTTCCTAGCGTGCGCATATACACTTTAGCGCAATGAGCGTCCTCCCCCGCTCCCAATATCTTGGCGTCGCGTGGAGACAATCCAGCCCTAAGAGCTTATCATCATGAAGGGCCCTCCATGCTCGGTGCATTCATATTTGCTCCAGGGAACTTGTCATAATGCTATAACACACCAAGTCTGTACGGACCTTAAAGGAGATGGTGTTACTATTTTTGGGTTGAGGGGATGGGGTCAAGGGAAGGTGGACGACCAAAAGTTTTTTTTAAATAATAATAATAATACACAACTATCTACCTTTGGCTACTAAGGAGAGTAATACTGTCTATATGTAAATGACCATCTGCAAGGTTGGGCGTATTAATGACTTGCTAATATATGGGATATGCAAGGGTGAGCTACAGCATCGAGACTCCGACAGAATCTAGTATACATATATGCGTACGCTGTTCCGCTGTTATGCATTATCGCGCTTCATTTTTGCCTCCTTAGTTGGGATTATTTACATTAAACTCAATAGCACAGTACGGAGTAGCATAACTTTACTTGAGTGGGAGGTATTAAGATACTAATGGTAATGCTCTGGGATTTGTATATTGCCTCGGTCGAATGTGTTGTCACTCCTAGCGGCACAAACAGGTTTATTTGTTTGTGTAAAGTCACTCTATCGAATGTATAGATGCGACACCCGAGAGGATGAAGTACGTCCAGCGGGTTCTCTGATGGGCATTCAGTACAGGAACAGGTCGAATCAACATTAAAAAAAATGTCCATTCATGACCGCGGTCAAGTCCAACGGCCGTAGGAAGAAGCACATCTGAACTTGACAGACATTTAAATACAGAAAGTCGGACAACATGCAGGGTAAATGACATCTCGTTTCCCAAAACTCCGAACATAACCGTAAATCAACCCATTCGTCCCTATCATAATGCTGAAGAAAATATAAAACATGAGGTATCACATTGTAATGTCCAAATCCCTGACATCCTAGTCCTTTATAACATCATGATCCTTTATATATCCCTTAATTAAAATTTCGAAAGCGGAGAAATTGATTCCAAGCTTATTGAGTATCCCTGCGGCTGCGACGACGCAGACTCAGTGCCTTTCTGAGGGAGGCGAAAGGCTTCGGTAGGGGTGTGTTGTAGAATGGATCATTCTTGAAATCTTCATCGGTGAATTTCTGCAAAGAGATTAATGTTTGATCATGACGAAGCAAATGGGCAAGATAGGTAACTCACCATGCCGGGGCAACGCATAAAATTACCATAATCGTTCATCATATTGGTACCTTCCTCATAGTTGTACGTTTGTCCTTCCCGATCTATCGTTCCAGGGGGGTAGAAAGCCACGCCATCGAGAGGACGATGACTGTTGATGCAGTCTTTGATCTTATCCTCTGGGGTGGCTTTCAAGGCTTCTGCGTTCGTTCTTTTGACGGCCTCGATCGGGCTCGCTTTGCTGTCGATATTTCTTTCAGGGTAAACCGCATCGTAGGGTCCTTCGTGATGATACTGATAAAAGCTGGCACTATCCAAGCGGTCGATGATATCAGGATTAACAAGCTGACTATCCCGAGAATACCTCGTCGTGCGTCGTGTTCCGCGAGACTGGCGGCGGGAGTGCTGGCTATAGTAGCTAGGGCACTCGCGTCTTCTTCTTGGCTCAACAGGGACGTGCTCGAGGTATCCGTCGAAATAGACGGAAGGGATAGAAGAGGATCGCTGACGCCGAAGTGACTGGCGGGTTGGTGAAGGAGAGAGGAAGCGGCAGTAGGCATTGTTCATGTTCAGTTCCATCTCCCGCTGCTGCTGGTGAGAAGGATAGGGTGAGTAGGGTGTCATATAGATCGCCTCGCCGGCGGAGGACATCTTTTCGAATAGACGGTGAAGGTGCCGTAAAATAAAAGCGAGGCCAGTCTACTGACAGCTCAGATGGCTGAATAGAGTTGGATAGGTGTATGCAGGTAGGTGATAGCACCCCGACGCTATTGCGATAGTGCGTTTAGTGTCACGATCCGATGTGGGGCTAGGTATTGAAAATAGTAGAACCTCACGAAAAGGGTCTTAAGTGCAATCCGATGATATGAAGTTGACAGAGACGAGTTTATCTGAGAAGAAGAAGTAGGAGAGGACAGGAAAGAGAAGAAGATTTAGCAGAGAAATTTTATTGAGCGAGAACAGTCATCTAAGAGTAATCACTGCCCACCGGAGGCCGAGAGTGACGTGACGACTTGCGTATGATCTTTCCACAGGGTCCGGGGGCTTATCGATAACGGTGGCACGTCAGCCCCTGTCTGGGTTTAGCGTCAGGATCCCTTCGGAAGACTAGACCCTTTTGGTTGCATTGCCCTGACTTCAATGATGAAAAGACGAGTCTAGAATGGTAGATTTTTCGCTTTTTTTTATTACCCAACATTATAATCCATGGAATCCTCTGCCACCATCGCCCGGCTCATCCGCGGGGACCTTAGGTACCAAAAGGCAGTTGCAATTTTTTGAGGTACGTCAACCCAACTAACAGTTTCCTGCTCATTCTCGACTTTCTGACTCTGACTGGGTTAGATGACTCCGGTGGGTCGCAGATCACTGCTGACCAATTCTTAGTGTCACGTCATATAATGATCTCACGGAGGGTCTGCAGTTTCCACCTGGCGAGGCGCATATCTATCTCCTTAACAATTTATTTATTCGAACTATAGTACACTTCAATGTATCTATGGAATCGCTTCTACAAAGACAAGATACTCTTCGATTTTAAGCTTATTCCTAGCACGATTATAGCGTCCGTGCTGATCGCAGTAACGTAGCGTAGTACAGGTGCTACTCTGTGATGTAGTACTAGCGAGGGGTCTAGAAGGACCGTGGAATCCGCTTCCATGACGTTTAGTTCACTCGCACGAGCCACCGGTTCAGCTCAGAGTCCAAAACCTTCAGCCCTGAGCCATTGGACACTTTTTTTCATTCAAAAATTTTTAATCACTAGAAGTTGGTTCCTATGTACTCCGTACCGCAACAAAGTCCGGAGAATTTCGATAAAGCAGGTGCTGGAACATTTTCCGATATTTCCAACAAAATTGAGATCTAGTAAATTAAAAAAGCTAAAAATATTTGTTCAAATCTGAGTCATACGATTGGTTTTACCTTTTCCTTTTGCCTACTAATCGGTCCGTGGCAAGCATTACGAATATTTAGCTTTCTGGCGTCCGAAATGTAGAAAACTAGCCTGTAAGAATACTATAGTCTACGGTAATAGAAACTTGAGAGGATCACTTCGGTGTCCGAATATCATTGGAAAGGGGGGAGTCCTGGCTCATACTTCCGGTCAGTTTTACGGCAAGTAATTGGACGAGTCAGTTTACTACTATATTACTGGCAGCTCGGGATGCAAGGCATAACCCGTATAATAGCGAGGTATTTCCAATTTCTGATATTAATAGGCTGTACGGAATTATGACCAAGAGATGCATACACGAAGTCGCCAGTATGTATTGTCAATGTTTCATTGGGGTAAAGAAAGCGGCAGGCTTGGCACTCCCAGAAATACCAAAAGTTACCAACACGTTTCTTGGCTCGAGAGCTGAACAACAAACCGTTTTCCCCCAACGCAACGACTCATCATATGATGGCTTTGGTGCAGTATTCGGATTCCGAGTCCGAAGAAGATCCTTCACAAAGTGAAATACCCCCAAGACCAGTCAAGAGACTGCGTCAAGAAAGCACTGCCACCCCAGTCTCAGCCCTCCCCCCATTACCCAAAGCCTTCCACGATCTATATGCGTCAAGCACTCGTATTAGTGTAAAGGATGACCCAAGCCTCCATGGCGGCCGTAAAAGGGTCATTCCGCACGTTGAAGGGAATTGGCCTACTCATATATATTTAGAATGTAAGGCCTCAGTCTCCGCTGCTATTCCCAATTTGCGAGCTGACACGAATAGGGTATCCATCCAAAGAAGAGCTGGCCACATTGGGCAAGGCTATAGCGCAGATTAAGAGAAAGCTTAGAGAGAGTAAAGTGGAGCTTAATAGCTTGCTACGAAGTGATCTTGGCGCACAACTCCCTCTGCATATCAGCCTCTCGAGGCCGGTAGTTCTTCGGACAGAACAGAGATTTTCATTTTTGGAGACTTTTCAATCAGCTATCCGAGGCTCCAATATAAGGGAGTAAGTTGCATTCTCCTCCTTGCAGGGCTATAACGTTTCTGACAACGCCCAAGGTTCAATGTTGCAACAGATGGCTTGCACTGTGTACCCAATTACGAAAAGACACGGTGGTTTTATGTTTTTCGCCTAAAAAGGCCAGAAAATGACGCTCTGAACCGCCTCCTCGGACTCTCAAATCGGTCCCTAGCTCTATTTGGCCAGCCGCCGCTCTACGAGGCTTCACCGCATGTCTCAAGTGCAGATGCAGACTCCAGTGGCCCCATGCAACCGCGGCGAAACGAAGCCAATGGACGAACCGATTTCCCAGATTACTCCCACTGCTTTCATATCTCTCTCGCATGGAGCCTGACGGAACCCTCCGCCGATGAGAGGAATCAGATCGCGAATATGGTTCTCCAAGATCTATGTGGCCTTAGCGTTCGCTTTGACTGCGTGAAAGCCAAAATTGGCAACAATATAACAAGTATACCACTTCCTACTGGAATGATTGGTTAAGTTAGAATCGGAAGATTTTCATGTGTCCTGTGACATGCGAACAAAATTGATCGATGCCTTGCAGAGAACTACTAGTGCAATTGGATTGGATTCACGACCAACTGTGGAGATCAGCTGATTAGTTAATGGTATATAAACATATCTGTGCATAACTGTGGAGTAGTCCGGTGCTCTGGAGGCTAACTTGTACTGATTCCATTGGCCATACCCCGTACATCCCTTCAGTCTCAAACTTTATCCAAGGAAACGGTAGAAAAAAAATCTCTTTACGATCAGCCGAGCAAAAAAGAAATTAAAAACAAAATTAAAAAAAAAAGTGACAAAAGGAAAAGGAAAGAAGGAACGGAGAAAATGAAACTTAATGAAAGTCATGATATGTCTACCCTTGCTGAACTTTTTCTACAATCCGTTGTTGAGACCCAGCAGGTCCTCGGACTTTAAACCATGTAATTGCGCAACATGGCTTGAGAGAATTGTACCGTGGCTCATACCTAACTGGTAGATTCATAATTATAAACCAGGTGTGTGTTTTGTTATGATCTAATTGGCTTGCTTGCGGTGCTATACAGAAGAGCCCATCAGGGTCATTAGGATTTTGCAATAGAACAGATTCGCTCTTTTCGGCCGAAGGATCAAAGAGATGAAGAAAGAGGCCGACGCTTTTTGGTTCATAGTCAAACATAGTATATATTGTAGAACCGTGCGACAGCAAAATACAAAGTAGTGGAATAGAAATATAATATACCAGAGATGTCTGGATCTGCTCTATCAACAAGTCGAAGCCGCTCTTACAAGTAGTATCGATGCTTCGAAAATATAACTTGGAAAGTGCTTTTCACAAAAGGTGCATGTACCTCCTCCTAAATCAATTACGGTATCTATAGTGTCACCAGAATCAGCTAGATTGAGTAAATCTAGGAAAGGTAAAGGCTAGAAAGACTAAGAGTAACCTACGTCACCCTGGGTTGCTCAATGCAACATATAATGAATAGTACTTTCCAAGAGTAATCTATGATCTTCTATCTCCATGATACTATGCCTTCAATCATCTGGCACTGTTGAACTGCACGTCGTTTATTATCTGTTGTGCAACCAACTTTCGTTTTTCAATAATATTCATACTCTTCGCAGTCCAACAACTGGACGGACACGGGAAAGATGTCTTCGCTCGAGTTGATTCAACAGTCACATGAGTTCTAGTGCTATATTTTAAGGACAGTTGAAACCTACTCTTTTCGTACGTCTAACGAGCGAGGACCTCGCCGTGCCAAAGAGTCCCCAGAAGTTTCAAGATCCAATAACTTGCCCCACATTTCTGGCACTTCTTTCATTATTTGAAGCTTGGGGTCCGAACACCCTGGTGTTCGGACTTGCGAGCCCTTGATACCACGACCGAATACCGAGCTTCATCGCAGATATTCTTACAGATCGGCAAGAGACTGTTGTATGACATTGCTGCAAGTACACCCTTGGGAAGGTGGTATGTCCGCTCACCTCGTTCGCAGCCTGTGTAGAATGATTATAGTTGGGGTTATAGCCACATTTAAATTATTCGATCGGTTGACTTTGTTGTGACGAATTCCTCTATAGAGCCTTAGTTGGAATATTTATTCAAGGTGGCTTCAAAGCAGGCTGCATCCCGTAGCATACTGCTGCGAGCGAGCCCCCTTACGGGGTGGATGTAGAGCGATTTGCTTAGGCGTCTCAATTGTTTTGTCTAGATATTCTTCAGGCAGATGGTTCCAAAGCGTTCTGCATGTGAGGTCTGCATTGTGAATGCGAAGCTATATATTCACCTTCCTTTTACATTTCTCGTAGATCGTGTATTTTCTGATGAAGCTTGTAGAAGCTAGGTTGATTGATCTATTTATCTTGAATGTACAAAAGTAAGCCTTTGGTATAGTAGTGCATCAGGCAATTTGCCATTTGCTCCGACATCACGGATAAATAGACGGCAGATTGAATTTACCATCGAAGTTGCATACAAAGCAATCCATAAGGGTGGTTTGATGCCTAAGGACGCAAATTCACGAAAAATAAATTACAAAGCGGACTGTTTGTCGCGCTAAGAAACGCGTGCATCGGAATTCCCCCCCGCCGGCCTTCCACTTGCTCTGGTAGCTGCCACGTCGATCAACTAGACTACATTCTCATCTTGATTCAATTGACGCGAGAAGCTTTGCATTGCAAATTATGTCTAACATAAATCTCCCATCTGTAACGATAGTGAGTTGTCACCTCTGCCGTCCGGACCCACAACTGACGCCCTTCGCTATAGGAAGACCTACAAGCGTTTCAAGCCCAACATTTTCCCGGAACTGGACGGCCCCTTGTATCTGAATACTCGTATAATGAGAACGTATCGAAAGAGCCCGCAGACGATGATGACGGCCTCGGGTACTATCCTGATGGTGTGAAGCGTACCCTAACGGATGAGCAGATCAAAATATTCAGACATAGCGAGATACACTCAATCCTACGTGAAAGACAGCTTAGGGAGGAAGAGCTGGCTCAAAAGTCATCTGAATCCCATGATGATATAGATGAATCTGGCACAGCTGACAAGCAATCTGGTGCTGTTGTCGGTGAAACTGATCAATCAACAGGGGAGCACAAAATACAAACCTTGCGCTCTGAGCCTAAACAACCACTGGCTAAGATGCAAACCGAACATAATAGCTCGAACTCCACCCTAGATTATGATGAAGAGGCTGATGGGAATACCTCCCACAAGCCTACTCCGTCTGGGTATAGAGCTCAGTTCGCTGGTCGCAGGATCGTGTCGTATGAAGATTAATCGTCGACTTATGAGACGAATAAATAGAAGGGAAAACAGAAGCCCATTGTGGGCTCCGAGCGTTATTAAATCCCGCTACCGGCGACTACAGATACGAGTCTCGAATCATCATCCAGCGTTCTGTGAGTCTCCTCTACTTGATCCCAGTTCCCCAGCTATGATGAAAATTTTTCGTATCAGTCATCCTTAGTCGGATCGTCATACCATCTGCGGATGTGTAAGACTATGGCGACTTTAATCTTCTCTCTGAGCCTTTTTCAAATATGTTCAAACTTGATCCATGTAGAGTCTATGATGCTAACTGGCCAGACGAAGCAGGAATTATTCCGTATAGCTCGGAACACCACGCGATTACTGTACAATTACATGTAGCTTCAACCTTGCATCGGTGCTGGAGTTATATTGGATCCTCACCTGGACGTCTCCCGTGTGCTTTTTGGCGTAATGAGCTACCCAGGTTGAGTCTACTTAGTCACAACCTGCCAAGTAACCTATAAGCCACACAAAGCGAGCCATAGACATGAATGTCAGTCTCACCGCGGCTTGCGCAGCAACGTCGGGGTAAACCCACTCTTTGATGAACCAACTGAATCATTCCTGAGGTGACATCAGGGGCATCTTTTATATCAAACGCCTTAGTGTTCCGTCCCCGGGTTCAATCTTGTATGAGGTCTATAGAAAACAACTAGACAGACAAACAATATACCAATGCAATGTTCAAATCTAGTGTAGGATCCACTTCCGAATTCAGATCAACCATCTCAACAAGTCCATCGCCTGCTTATTCTAATTTTCTATAAGTCGATCGTTCTCGTCGTCCTCGAGCCTTATGGACCCCTGCTTGGGAATAAAAGCCCAGAAAATGCCAATGCCAATCAGCAAACCGACCATAATCGGTTGCAAGACTTGGACACCAGCTTTCGAGGCTATTGCACCTGTCATGAAAGGAAAAGCGGCAGAACCAGCTTGTCCTAGACTCGCAGTGAAACCTATTTCGAGGGGGTTAGAAAAGCGAAACTGACACTGCAGTACATGCAAAAGAAAGACGGTGCCAAGATAACACACCTATTGCCCCGACATGAAGCTCTTGGGGAACGATTTCGGTGAGAACGTACAACCCAACAGGGTAAAACGGTCCGATAAAGAACCCTATTTCACTTGTCAGTAACCGATCATATCTGCTGCGAATGCTCAAGATCCATACCCAAGAGGAAAACCGCGATAGCATTAACAGGAATGCTCGGGACAAACCAGAACATGAGCTGCATCATCACCGCCAGGACGAGATAAACAAAGACCATTCGGCGCTCGCCAAATCTATGGGTGACGTCCGCGAGAAGAACTCGACCAACGGTAAAACCTGTCCAAAACCCGGAGGCGATATAGCCTACCTTCTTTGGGTCGCCATGCCTCACTGAGACGATGAACTGGACAATCCACCCTGTCTAATGTCAGCTGGGACTGATGAGTGGAAATTATTGGGGCCATGTTTCGGGAAACCTACCACCAGAAGCCACCTCCGCACCAGCATAAAGGAAGAAGAATCCGTTCAGGATCCATACCGACCGGTTTGCTAGCGTAGCTCTCAATTCACTACCGGCCGTCTCCTTCGCGTTCCGCACGTTAGGCTGGAAAAGCCCCCGCCTGAATGTCCAACACAGAGACAAGATATTCAATACACCCACGCATAATGTGATCAAGTAGTAATGATGCCATTCCGGCGTCTGCGAGGCGATTGTGTTCGCAATTAACGGAGCAATGATTGTTCCTAAGCCGTAAATAGCGTGAAGTATGCCAAGCCACCTATGAGAGTTTTTCACCGTGATAGTGAAGGCATTGGCCTGCGCATCCTGAAAAGCGACGCCCGCTCCTGAAAAAAAGAAGGCGGCCATAAAGAGAGGATAGGGCGGATGCCAGAACATCAGTGCATATCCGATGCATTGGATGGTTGCGCCAAGGACCAACGTTCCTCCCGTCCCTAGTCTGGAGCAGACATGGATGTTGGCGAAACAGGCGCAGAGCCAGCCGGCAAAATTCACAAGGTATATAAATGAGACTTGAAGCAAGCCTATCTGGTACGTTGGTTGGATGTATGGTATCAGAACACCGGTGGCAGCGTCTACTGTCGGTCAGTTCGGAACTCCCCACTTTTTCCCAAAAGGCAAGAAATAAACAGACCATTCAGTCCAGCTACCATGACTGCAAAGTTTGTACTGAAGATCTTCCCCATGACCTGGCGAGCGTCCTTCTGGTCATAGAAGGATGGCTCATGAGCCGAGTCTTCCTCACCCTGCGCAATACGGCCATTTTCCGTTACAGTAGCCATGGTTGCGAATGTTTACCTGCTGCAGAGACCGACAGAAGGACAGATGAGAATTTGAAGTATTTTATTGTCGGACTCACGTTGGCCAAACCAAATGCTAGGCTATCGCGGTTGCTCAGCTCCTCAAATGATACAATGGAGGGGTAAACTGAACACACGAAGGTCCAAGCGAGCTGACACGAGCCTTGGCGATGTGAGGGGCAGATCATGATCCAGCAGGTATTGATAGCTACATGGACCTGTTTCTATTGATTAATGGGCAGACTTCTAGTCGGCAGGACTGAGGATAGGATATCAGAGTTGAAGATCGTTGCACAGTTAATTGCTGTTCTGCCCAGGTTTACTAGCCAATAGGTACCCTGTCCGGAGACTCTGGTACTCAACCTCGGCTCAGGTCCTCTGTACAAGTACTACTAGGTACGACCTGGTAGTAGCAGTACTACACTTGCTCCTTGCATCGGTGCCGAAGAAGGTTCGGATGCGGAAATCTAACCCGAAGCTTAGAAACTGAGGTTCATCCACACTTCATAAGGACAAAGTACCAGAGTTATAAAGCTTAAGGGAACTGTGCCTAAAATAAGCTTATTCCTAATCTATCCAAGGGCCACAGAGACCGGAAGGTTATGAAAAGGCTCATATGAAGTGCTTGTCGACCGCGGTACCACACCGCATGGCTTGACAACGGAAACAGGACCGAGAGCCGTTCATTTCGCGGTCGGAGGTTGTGACCCTTGCATTCCTCCGTGGCCTCCATAGTCAAATGACCTTTCGGAGGCGCAAATGGTTCGATCTATCTCTAGGAGGCATATCCCTTGACCTTCCAACATCGGCGGGTGTGGCCTTAATTTATTCCCATCAAAAGAAGCCTTACAAAAACGACATTGTTGCCAGAGACCCTCAATGACAGAAACCTTGACTAACAGAAACTTCCCCAGATACAAAAGGAAGAAAGAGACAATCATCGAAACGCCCATTCGTCCGGGGCCGTAGTATATTAGTAAATCGCGCATCAATCGCCGGGCGGCTACCCCGGACCCCAGAAAAACAACGGATGTTTTTCCTCTCTCTCTCCTTCTGGCGGAAAATACCCGCAGTAGAAGTCGGGATGGAGAATAAACTCCCGGAGATTGACCAACTCCACAATCGGGTGTTGGGGGAGAGCTTGTTCGGCAGGCGTCGGGATAACCATTTGGTAATGAGTATTGTCTTGGCCAGTCAGGGCGATTCTATTAACTAATGGTAACCGCCCCATCGAGTCGTATACGGGGTGTCAGGCCTCAATGGAGACGCGGTGGGGAGAGAAATCTGGGGTTGAGCTGATCTGGGGTACGTGTTCCATGGAAGAGATTGAGCACTTTGGGAGTCTCAATGGTGATAGTGATACCAAATCATGTATCTTCCTTTCCTGAGTCGGGCTGAAGGATGAGATATTTTTAAGGTCCGAGGCTAGCCGGTGTATACGAGGGTCAACTGGCTTAAACTTTGGGTAAAATGCAAGAAATATCCGCTAGATTGACAGTGAACTTCTTCTAGAAGGGAGGAAGGAGCACTAAAGACAATTCGAGTGGTTGGTTTGCTCTAAACATACCCTTGTATATCTATAAGGATCCGGAACCTTGAGGAAAGAATGTAAAAATTGATTAATATCTTCTACCTAAAAGAACAACAACAACATATGGTGTTTGACTTGATAGTAATTGGCCACGTTCCTGCATATAGAAGAGTACCTATAGAATATATCTCGCTATTGTTTATTTCGTGATTTATATTTGTTTCTTGGAAAGTAGTTAAACATTTACATAACTGGCATTGCCCCCACCCCCCCCCCAAAAACAACCTCCTACCCTTGAAATAACAAAATCCCCTTATGTCATATAGCAGCGGTAGATCTGCAAAAGGCACAAATAGTAGTTCGAGAATGAAACCCTGAATGGCTGGATATTACGGGATAAGCTTCGGCATGGCGTTGTGGACGAATGCGGATGGTCCGGCTTGAAGCGGATTTGTACCATCTGATGGAAGCTTGCAGAACCATTCAAAATTAACGACATGGATCATCCATATCAGTATGTATAGAGATGTTTTCTGATTCAATTCCACGGGTTCCTTTTGTATGCAATAACTGACAGTGTCTTTAGCTTGCACCGATGGGCAGTGGCCGCTATTTGACTTCTTCTTTCCCCAGATCCACCTTGGAATGTAACTGCGGGCCTCCAACAGCCCAGACCCGGTGTTGGCAAATTTCCGTTACGTCGCATATTCGTGATTCGTTC
Organism: Aspergillus alliaceus; assembly: GCF_009176365.1. Classification (NCBI taxonomy): domain Eukaryota; kingdom Fungi; phylum Ascomycota; class Eurotiomycetes; order Eurotiales; family Aspergillaceae; genus Aspergillus; species Aspergillus alliaceus. Next base: position 584,873 of record NW_022474686.1, on the reverse strand, counting down.
TGGTTCACGATCGGCCCACTGAAACCATGCGATCTTCACCACCGATGACGGGTGAATTGAAACAGACTACTACGTTGGTGGAGATTGGGGTCAAGGAAAGTCTAGGGAGTCGGTATGGCTTGTCCTGACTCGAAACAGGTAAGCTCCGAGGCACAGGATACGTTGAGCTGCGAGATTTACTGCTTCCTAGCTTCCCCCCCGTCTCCTGACCACTTTTGCCAATCTGCTCATCAGGCAGCTCTCTTCTGCCCTGCTTCCCTTCTCACGCTCTTCATATATCTGGGCGAAGGACCTCTTCTCCCTCTCCCTCTCCCTCTCTTGCCCTCACGCAAGATCCACTTGCCACATTTCTTTTCCTAACATTATTCGTTCCTACATAGCAAGAGGTGGCCATAATGAGTCCTCCTCAGATCGTCTCGTTGCCCCCTACTGCGGTCCATGTGGAGCAGGTCCAGCAGCAGGAGAAGGCTTTACCCACAGACCACGATTCATTAAACATAGACGAGAAGAAGGAAATTACACCCCCATACATGCAAGATGCCTTCGGCGACGAGGAGTTTGCCGAGGTTAAGTATAAGGTCTTAAAGTGGTGGTGTGTACTGAGGAACCCTGATGGTTACTGAGTGACGTCTCTGACATTTCGTCCTCTCTACAGGCAATGTGGGTTGCTCATGGTGGCCGAAACAGTGTCCTTGGGCGTTCTCTCCTTACCAAAAGCCGTCGCCGGCTTAGGCTTAGTCCCGTATGTGTGCACTCAAGAAGACAGCAACATCTGAGGTTACATCCACTGACATCATGAACGGTAGTGCCATTATTATCCTAGTGACCTTGGGTATGCTGGCCACATACACAGGTTATGTGATTGGGCAATTCAAATGGAGGTATCCTCACATCTCGAACATGGCCGACGCGGGCGAGGTGCTTATGGGCAGGTTTGGCCGTGAACTGCTAGGGATTGGCCAGCTATTGTTCCTGGTATTCATTATGGCCAGTCACCTGCTCACATTTGTCATTGCTATGAACAGGCTCACGGACCATGGCACCTGCTCAATTGTTTTTGGCGTGGTTGGAATGGTGGTATCCTTCGTGTTGTCACTGCCTCGTACGCTGGCTAAGATGTCCTGGCTATCGCTAGTTTGTACGCATTCTCCATCTGGATCCCTTATATCCTGTGCCTTTACTAACAACCAGCAGCATTCATCAGTATCCTGTCCGCCGTCATCATCACCATGATCGGTGTGGGTGTCTTATCTCCAGGAGATGGTAAAGTCCAGGCTACGGTAGATACCGACCTAGTTCACGGTTTTACAGCCGTTACCAACATTGTCTTTGCTTTCTGTATGTTCTCTCTCATTCGGACTACATGGACAATCTCAACTAACCGTACTAGCCGGCCACGCCGCCTTCTTCGGCCTTGCCGCTGAGTTGAAAGATCCTCGCGACTTTCCCAAAGCCCTATGCCTCCTCCAGAGCATCGATATCTGCCTGTACATCATCGCAGCCGTGGTTATCTACCGCTATGGTGGCGCTGAGGTAGCATCCCCTGCTCTAGGCTCAGCAAGCCCCATTGTATCAAAAGTGGCCTACGGCATAGCCCTACCAACCGTAAGTACCGGCCAAAGCTCCCAAACCCACACCAAAACTAACAAGAAAAACAAAACCAGATCATCATCGCCGGTGTCATCAACGGCCACATTGCCTTCAAATACATCTACATCCGCCTCTTCCGCGGCACCGACCGTATGCACAAGCGCGACTGGGTCGCCGTCAGTTCCTGGGTCGCAATTGCTCTGAGTCTGTGGATCCTTGCCTGGATCATCGCTGAAGCTATCCCGGTCTTCAGCAACCTTCTCAGCTTGATCGTACGTCCTACTTTATCCCCACGTCTTTCCTTCTCACTAACAGCAACCCCCAGACTGCCCTGTTTGCCAGCTGGTTTACCTTCGGCCTAAGCGGCATGTTCTGGCTGTACATGAACAAAGGTCTCTGGTTTTCCTCCCCGAGGAAGATCCTCCTTACTATGGTAAATTTGCTTGCCATTGGCGTCGGTGTTTGCCTTGTATGTTTTCCCGCTCTTATCGTACCATATCCCCCTATTCAAGTGACCCGAAAGCTAATAAGCACACAGTGCGGACTCGGTCTCTACGTCTCCGGCAAAGCCATCCACGACGACCCCAGTAGCGCGAGTTTCTCCTGCGCGAACAATGCATGAGATTGCAGGGTCGTATAGCACACGTATATATACATTGGAGAAGGGACTGGGATCCAAAGGCGTTTGTGGTTATATTATGGCTGTATATATGTGAGACCTTATCTTTAGATTACACGGTTGTATATAGACCAGGGCATTGGTTCAAATGTTGATATGGATAATTCCTCTCTTGGGATTTGTGGTCCTTGGTAAATATCGGTAGCGGTGATTGTGTATGTGTATGGGATTGAAGTTCCTGGATAAGGGGTGTATATCGTATGACTCCGTGTCTCGTTATTTTGGTGCGGAGTTAGGAGTCCTATCTTTCTTGGGTTGGAAGTCTATGTTCGGGTCTAGTCTAAGTGCAATACTTGCTGCGCTGGGGATTTCTGGGAGTTAGGTAGGAAGCGGATTTGTGGTTGCGAACTAGTAGACTAAGCTTTATGTGTTTGGTTGTCTCGTTCTAGGGATACTGGATAATAAGTTGATTGGATGATTCGCGAATACAGGTGCTGAGCCTGCTGACAGATGCAGCGCAGTACGAGGTGTCTTTTTATATAGTGAACAAGGTCGTAAGACGACTAAGAATAAGGTAGTGCTTTATTATCATGGTGTGTGGCCAGCCACTAAAACAGTAACGATGCAAACTCTCGAATGCAATTAATCTCTGATAATACATCAATCAACACTCTATTCCGAACCCCGACTAGCCCGCTTCATGCGCCTCCGTTTCCGTCGACAGGAGTCGATCGCCTCAGGCGTCAGTATCTCTAGCGGTAAGTCGAACTCCTTCTCCTCCATCTCAGGAACCGGATAGCCGAAGGCGAAACGGATCCGGCCTTTCCTATGCGCCGACAGCGCCGTATCTCGCAGATGGCGCTTGGCGTAGAACGAGGTAAACGGCTTCTTATCGTCCGGGGGAGGAGGTGGGTGTTGCAACAGTTCAGGTTCAATAGGCTTAGACTTCTTCCGGCCCTCTAGTGCCGCTGACTTAGGTTTCTTCCCTGCCGTTGCGGAGCGGGCCTCCTGAAGTAATTGACGTGCAGCCCAGGCGTCCACATCGTTGATGTCCGGGGGCTCGCTGTAGCTTGGGACATCTGATAGCGCGGCACTGGGGGAGTCCTCCGCTTCGGAGTCCGGAATGGCAGGGGACTGACGTTCCGTGAGTTGTTGTTGTGATGTAGTGGTTTCCTCGGCTTCTGTGGTCGCCGCGACAGCGGCAGCCTTCTCCTTTTCAACCTTACGTCGCTTCTCTTCTTCTTTCCAGATTTTGAATTTCTGGATTAATGCGGAGATTTCCTTAATGAAGTAGTCTCGCTTCGGTTCGTATTGTTTCTTCTCCTGGTCGGTTAATAAACCAGTGATTCCCATAACGCGCAGCCAGTCGTGGCCCTGTAGCTCGTCCAGTAGACGATCCAGCTGCTGTTTCTCATGTTGGGCTCGTTCGCGCTCAATGTTCCGTAGCTGCTTCTCTTGCCGTTCGTTTCGACGGTGGGCCTTGAAAAATGCACCTTCATTCAACGGGTCCTCTCCAGGCGTATCGCCTGGTTGTGGCTCTGGGAGAGTGATCGACTCGCAGTTGTGTAGCTGGAGTAGTGGATTTCCGAACGGGGTGTCTGTGTCGGGTACGGTGAGATCTGATGAGAAAATAGATTTAGGACGATCATCGATCAATTGTATGGCAGTATGGGCGGCGAGGAACTCTAGAAGCGAATTAGCTTGTAGGTTCTAGAAGGCCTTAACAGATGTTGGTGCTTACCGGCCTTCGGCGGCTCTAAGCTTAGCAATTGTTCGTAGTTGGGGAAATACAGGGCTAGCTCGCTTCTCGCTCTGGAACCCCCATCGTGAGAGCGAAGCGACCGACGCTCCCGTACGGCGGGGGTGGTCTGCGCTGGTGCAGGGGGTTGCAACGGAGTCGCAATGCTGTCGCTGAGTGACTCCGCGGGCTGGGAGGCCCCCTGGGCTCGACTTTGTGTGGTTGACTCCGGAAGAGGCGTTTCGGTATCGGTAACACGGCGTCGGCGAGTTGAAGGGGTGGAGGGGGTTTTCACAGTACGATGTTTACCGTCCGTGATCGTGGGAGAGATTGTATCTAAGGGATCAGGAGATTCACGCGAAAGGAAGGTCGCAGGGGCGGTGGCGGGGGTCTCATTGCGGTGAAGTCGGAGATGTGTCGCGTGTGGGGTGTCGGAAGTCGGGTGATGCTGAGAGGAGGGTGAGAGAAGCGGTCGGCGCGCAGAGGAGCGGCGCGGAAGTGAAGAGGGGGCGCACCGGATGTGGGCGACATCATTCTTGGGAGTGGTCTTGGATGGACTATCAACGGAGGTCGTGTCGAGGAGATCGGGGGAGCTCTTGCGTCGACGAGAAGGAGTATTCAGGCGAGGGCGCTTCGATGGAGACGGTCGATTGTGTTCGTCGTTGGGTTGTTCTTGTCGCACAGAAACGCGCAGCGAAGACCGGACAGCCATAACGGTTGAGGTCATTGGGGATTTCAATGGCGGGAATTGGCGGCGGTCTCATGCGGTCCCCCTGTCCCCAGCTTCAGATTCTCGCTTTCAGCCGGATCTTCAGGGTGCTTTTCCTTGTCTTCTCGTGGTGGAAGTTTGACGCTGCGGTCGCGCTGTTTGGGATGCTCTGTGACCGGTCATTACCGTATTCTATTCTTGGCGACTTCCTTTTTCCGATGATCCCACAGCAATTTAGATGATCCAGGAATGAGAGCAAGCGTTAGAGAGGTATGGTATGGTTATCAAATTTAAATACAATAGTGCATACAATACAATAAACAACTTTCAACCAATTCAATTGAATGTTGTTTCATAAATCCACATTCTTCACCACTTTGCTTTTTTCCTTTTTCTCTCTTGTTCAATCACCTCAGAATGCATTGAAATAATAGACAACAATACTGATCCAACCGGTCCATCCCACTGTCACGTTCCAAGAAATCTCATGTCTCCTCTCTCAGGCTCGGACTTTATTCCGACACTCTTCTTCCCTTTCCTTAAATTATTCCCCGAATGGCAGTTTCAATTGCCCTGAACCCCAGGCCAAGAAAAGAAACGTGGGGGTAGTTGCATTGAGATTTCCTTACTTTGACTTCACCAGACCAGTAACGATGCTCTGCAGAACACCCATTCATTCAGAATGAGCCCCATCGGATCTCCCCTCCTTCTGTGGGGTGCGTGGGGGTGCGAATAATCATCCGCATCATAGGCTCAATTGAGAGGGAACTATACTAGACATAAGGTGCCACTGAATCCGACCCCCCTCTTTGGAACCACATTCCTTCTTATGTCTGCTATTCTTTAATCTGGACCTCCCTCCATCTTTGACTTCATTTCTATCTCCCCTGTTATCCCTTCCTCAGGTAAGTCTCACCCCAGCAACTTTGAAATCCGGCTCATTAATATCATTAGCTAATAGATTATTAGCTTCTTCAGATCTTACAATCACAGCATTATGGCTCCAATCGGAACAACAGCAAAACGCCCCTTGACCCCCGGTTTCTACGTCCCAACGGTCGCTTTCTTTACCGGCCCCAATGAAGATGTCGATGTCCCCACCGTAGAGAAACATGCCGCCTATCTCGCCCAATCCGGAGTCACTGGTATAGTCGTACAAGGCAGCAACGGCGAAGCGGTCCACCTAGACAGAGATGAACGGAAGACAATCACAGCAGCTACCCGTCGGGCGTTGGACGCCCATGGAGCCGAGTCGATGCCTGTCATTGTTGGATGCGGCGGCTCGTCTACCCGTGAAACGATTCAATTGTGCAGGGATGCCGGCGAGTCTGGAGGCGACTATGCCTTGGTCCTACCGCCATCCTACTACAAATCGCTGATGAGCACGGAGGCCCTGCGCGACCACTTCCGCGCCGTGGCATCCGCATCCCCCGTCCCCGTCTTGATCTACAACTTCCCCGGTGCATCATCCGGTCTGGACCTCACATCCGACGACATCCTAGCGCTTTCAGAGCACCCGAACATAATTGGTGTCAAGCTGACTTGTGGTAACACCGGAAAATTGGCCCGCGTTGCCGCCCAGGCCAAACCAGAATTTCTGACGTTTGGCGGATCCGCTGATTTCACACTTCAAACCCTCGTCGCTGGTGGTGCGGGAATCATCGGTGGTACTGCCAATCTGATCCCCCGGTCATGTGTCTATGTCATGAAGCTGTACAATGAGGGTAGGATAAAGGAGGCCCAGCAGGCCCAGGCAGTGGTGGCCCGCGCGGATTGGCATGCGATCAAAGGGGGCTTTGTGGCTGTCAAGAGTGCACTGCAGAGTTATAAGGGGTATGGTGCCCAACCGCGACGGCCGTGTGTGGCACCGTCTGCTGAGGAGGCGGCGGCCTTGAAGGAAGCATTCAGCGAAGCGGTGGAACTAGAGACACGGTTAGAAAAGGCTTGAACTATTTACCCATGATTCCCATTTACATCATGTAATTACATGGCTGCATTCATACGATACTAGAACAAAGTATTACATCTAGCAATTTTCAATCAACCTCCAAGTCAACGTTCAAAAACATTAAGACTCGTTACTAGACAGAGAACCTCGGATGCTGAGTATATAAAATATACTGGTTAATGCTCAATTTTGACGCATTGATGAAGAGCTAGCGTCAGTAGATACCCTGAATGCCATCACTCCTGATCTTATTCCTTTTGCGGAGCAATTTCTGCTTTGGAGCAAATCTACTACCCTCGTTGTTGTGACCGATGCTCTACTCCCTAGTCCCAATCCACACTAGGAAACTGTGAATTGCCCTCATGCATTTGAGCAGACTCAAGTGCTCCTAATTTGCAAAGTAGAAAGGGATTATATGGCCCTGATGGTTGGACTATTGGCCATGCATTGCTTTAGTGGCCTCAAATGTTTCTTATCTTTCTTTAGTTGCTGTACAGTAAATAACATTATGAAACAATCCAAGTTGTCCATCCAAGCCATGTCCCTATGACTGAGTTGTCTTTTGTATTCGCAATAACTGAATTGTTCTTACCGGTTTTGGATCCGAGATACAAAACCAGTGTGCTGCCTGGCTTTAGCTCGATTATGTTGATTCTAGATGGTACATACAACGCAAGAGCGCCAGGTCGACGCTGGATTGTCAAAGTCTACTAGTGAATATTCCTGGATTGATGGGAATGATGAGATTGAGTATCCCAATACTCCAAAAGCAGGCGGAGCCCCCCATTCGCAGTACTTTTTGGCTTCCAAGAACCTTTAGTACCAAGCAATGAAACGCCACACGGCCGACCCCCTATTGCTCATGTGAGTGAGTCAGCCGTGCGTCACATAAATAGACTATAATCTGGGATGGCCTTTGCTAATGTGGGAGACGCATCAACAGAGATGTGCCCACTAGGTCTGCCTCTGCAGCGAATAACTAAACTCACCACCGACTTTTGGCTCGTGTGCTCGTGGCTCCAGCGTAAGCACTCGGGGCACTGGGGTGACTGGTCTTTGACTCATCCCCAGAAACAGCGGAAAGTGATGCATACGACTTGATATAGATGCTGGAGCCTTCACTTGCTTGCGACTTTCATGCCATTTCGATCGTCTATCAGCCCTTTTTCTTGCCAGGTTATTATCTCAAGCGATATTGTGGGATCCAGATCTTGAGGATGTCCAAGATATTCGAGATATTCCCAGTCTTCTAGATTTCGGCCGCAAGTCTCGACGAATATAATTATGAAACGAATTCAATGATACGGGAAGGCAGTCTTTGGCGTGGTATCTTACTATTCTATAGTCCGAGTTCGTAAAGAAAAATAAAATTCTCAAGGGATATATATTGATTAATTAATCTCATTGGCCTTTAGAAGTCTTCTTGTTATTCCGATGGGGATGCAATAGATTGAAATTAGTCGTCGTGATGGACTTCCACATTCTCACAATGGAATTGCTTAAGTTATGAATAACTGCTTGCAATGCTTCACAAAGAGGTCAGAAAGAGGCAGAATTACTCTATCAGGTCTAGTCTAAGCTACGTCTGCCTCTTAAGTCCTAAAATAAACTTAGTGAATTTCTCGTCCTGATGCTGAAGCCTGAGATATTTCCGATCGAGAAGAGCTTCTTGACCTATCTACTAAACCCATTATATCTCTACCAAAAATGCACAGATAAACCTAAGATTCACTATGAATAACTCTAATACAGAAGGCTTTCTAAACAAAATTTGTTAGTCGAAAAATTTTTTTTTTTTTGGCGATAGGATAGACCGGAAATCCCAACTTCACTAAAGATACGGGATTTAACCATGCAACTGACGGAGTGTTCAACTTTATCTGCTGGAGGATGCAATACCCTGATAGTAGTGAGCACGGCACAAGCGGCGGCGTAGCGGCAGCCGAATAAGGAACGGTTCGGTACGGATAGCTCGGGCTTAAAGATCTGATCCGATATAAACCTACAACCTACTCCCTGCAATCTGTATAAACTCCGCAAAATGAGGCCTCCAATCCTCCTCCCAAGAAGAATCACATGTTCCAACATACCCAAATTACATCTTTATCGTTTCACCCGAAAAACTTCGCATTCAACAATCCCAAAAGTATCCCCTCCGTCAACATGTAAAAAGTCCCAAACATGCAAAACCACAACATCATCACCTTCCATAACGAAGCTATCCTTCTGGACAGACAAACCAGCCTGGTCCCGAGCCGGTATCAACACCCTCCGCTGCTTGGTAGGGTGTACAATGGGCGACTTTAGTGCATTATGGCTATTACAGAGTTTCTGTCCTGATTGGGGAATGGGGGTTGTCATGGGCGTTTCTAGTAAGTATATGAGACCCAAACCAGACATGAATAGATAACTAAAACGCACAAAAAGTGGCCTCTGGCCTCCTCTCCTCCCTAACCCTCGAAACAACGCTCCTCATCCACGGAAAGGACAAGCTTCCCTGGAAACACGCTTTCAAGACTGCCTGCGGGATGAGCTTCATCTCCATGCTGGCCATGGAGTCCGTGCAGAATCTCGTCGATTATCAACTTACCGGCGGTGTAGTTATGCTGGGGGATCCGGGGTTTTGGGCTGCGGCGGTGGCGGCTATGGGGGCTGGGTTTTTGGCGCCGTTGCCGTGGAATTATTTCCGGTTGAGGGCTTGGAGCCAGGCTTGCCATTGACCTTAGTGGTTCTTTTAGGGTTAGGGTGTCAGGTGGAGGGGGTGGTGGATGAATGGTAGCTTTGTATTATAGTGGATAGAATGTACACAATTAGCTTCACTCCGCTCTATGTCTGTTGTTTTTACGTGTCTAGGGTTTATTAGTTAGAGTAGATGGGATGAATGTCCTTTTTCCCTAGACAAGTGATAGCAGAGATTGCATTTAGAGAGTTGATACCTCCGGTTGACCTAGAACAGGAGCAGTGAGTGGGTAGACGGCTGTAGAGCTAGGGTTTTGCCGGACTCTATACGAGATAACTATCACTCATTAATTTCTCTCGGGTTATTCTGTTCTAAGAGACGATGTTTTGCCGGGAGTCAGGCCATCGGTCCTATGTCGATAGTGAAACGATGTGTGGGTGCAGACGTCGAAACAGTCTCCACTAAAAGAAGATTAGATATCATCACACAAAGAAACGCCCGATTGTCAGTGGAAATCTCTCCAAGCTGTTCTTTGATAAAAGCCCCAATGGCAAGTTGCGGGCAAGAAGGGCCCCTTAGTAGTGTATCGTATCGCGGATCGGAGCCGAAGGACCATGTTACCTTAATCTTAAGTTCCCGGATTCTACGCATCTCCATACCTCAGAGCGCGGGTCCTAAGCGACGTTTATAGAGAACCGTGCACCTAATTGGATGCTGGCTAGCATTCCAGCTCTGGGGGTACATTCTCATAAGTGATTGTGGGGACATCAGTGGGGGAGACAGTACGAAGTATTAGATCGGCCTGATACAAATCAATGCGATGAAGGGTACTGAAACTTATGACATCGTACAAAAGGTTAGTAATCTCTGGTCGATGGACATGCCTCTCAGGTAGCACTTGATCTTGCATGAGTTGTCAGTCCACACATACAGTACGTCGGAAATTAATGCCCACCGTAGCCATCACCTCTCGGCAAGATGCATCTAGGCTTAGGCCTTAATTTGATCAGAGTGTCACGCGAGTGCAAGCTGGCGTGTTTATTATCAATAGCCAGGATATTTCCCCGCTTATGTGACTCGGAAATTTATGTAGTTCGTATATCTGGAGGTAGGATGTATAGTGACTGATGATGGTATTTTCTTCTATTGTTACAATGCATCGTTATAAGATTTGATGGATCCATGGTTAATGAAGCCATGTGGGGGGGAAGTTGGAAACTCTCTCCACCTTTAATTTGATTTGATAGGAACATCAAACAAACAAACCCAAGTGCGATTTAAATCAAAAGCTGCAAGCGATGTCACTGTAACACTCTGGGCAAAAAGTTGTCAAAGCAACAATGAAAGGGTGGGGTTCCATTTTCAGGAATCAAGGTAATAGTAAGTTGTAAACTGACATTCTCCATGGTAATTAATTGAATCAGTCAAAATGAAGGGTCGCAGTGTAATCAAATGTAACCTTCGTTACTGAGTGCTACTGTACTGTACAGTACTAACAAAGTATGCTCGGTATTAGGAGACCCCCTCATAGGCCGGGGTAATGGTACGGTATGAGAAAAGTAAACAATGATGTGCAGGGTCTAAGCCTCTTTCAGGCACCCATCGGAATCCTGGGACTCATCCTCGAACAGCTTGGCGATCCCTCTCTTCCTTTCCAGGCTCTCTGTGAATAAGAAGGGGAGCAACCGTGGTGAATGGAATGGAGTCTGAAAAAAGGATCAACATTGCCCACCCTTGAGTAAAAACCCACTGATCCATTATTTCCTCCTAACCTTAAAACCACAATCACTCCTCCGCACTCCTTTCCTTATCTACTCTGCTACTTGCCTCCGTTCTTTTCATTCCTTATTGCGATATCATCCTCTTCACGCAAGGATTGAGTCAACCAACGCGATTCAATCATGCGGATCTCCCGGATCGCCGCCGTGCTATTCACGGTAACCTCAACCGTCGCCGTCAGTGTGAATCCCTTACCGGCTCCGCGTGAAATCACCTGGGGTTCCTCCGGCCCCAAATCCATCGCGGGAGAGCTGGCTCTGCGCACCAAAACGGATACGGATGACGAGATTCTAGCCGATGCGTGGGATCGTGCTTGGGACTCCGTGATCGGTTTGCGATGGGTTCCTGCTGCGACGGAAGCTCCCATCTCCTCCTTTCAGCCTTTCCCGACTCCCACTCCAGGTGGCCACAAGCCGGTAAAGCGCTCCTCGACTTCGCTGCAATTTGTCAAGGTGCATGTTGAAGACACTGAAGCCGATCTTCAGCATGGTGTTGACGAGTCTTACACTCTCGATGTCGAGGAGGACTCCGATAGCATCAGTATAACAGCCAAGACTGTCTGGGGTGCTTTACATGCCTTCACCACCCTCCAACAGCTGATCATATTCGATGGTCACGGCGGTCTGATCATCGAGCAGCCAGTTAGCATCAAGGATTCTCCACTCTATCCTTACCGTGGAATCATGCTTGATACCGCCCGTAATTTCATCTCCTTGCCAAAGATTTTCGAACAGCTGGAGGGTATGGCTCTTGCCAAGCTTAACGTCTTTCATTGGCACATCGACGACTCGCAATCTTGGCCTATATGGATCGACACCTATCCCGAGATGGTTAGAGATGCTTACTCGCCCCGAGAGATATACTCGCGGAACGACATCCGCCATATTGTTTCTTTTGCTCGAGCTCGTGGTATCCGTGTTATCCCTGAGATTGACATGCCAAGTCATTCCTCAGCAGGCTGGAAGCGCGTTGACCCCGAAATAGTGACTTGCATTGATTCCTGGTGGTCTAATGACGAGTGGCCCCTCCATACCGCAGTTGAGCCAAATCCGGGCCAGCTCGACATTATCAACAACAAAACCTATGAGGTCGTACGCAATGTTTACAACGATCTGTCGGACATCTTCCCTGATCATTGGTTCCATGTTGGAGGAGATGAGATCCAACCCAACTGCTTCAACTTCAGCACACACGTCACCAACTGGTTTGCCGAGGATCCCTCACGCACATACAATGACCTACTGCAATATTGGGTCGATCATGCCGTCCCAATTTTCCAGGAATATAGTAAAGAGCGCCGTCTCATCATGTGGGAGGACGTCGTTCTGTCCGCGGAGCATGCGCATGATGTGCCCAAGAACATTGTGATGCAGTCCTGGAACAATGGCTTGGAATACATTTCGAATTTGACTGCCAGAGGCTATGACGTGATCGTGTCGTCTTCTGACTTTATGTACTTGGACTGTGGCCATGGAGGCTTCGTCACCAACGACGTCCGGTACAATGTGATGTCTAATCCGGACCGAAAGAACGCCAATTTCAACTACGGAGGCATAGGCGGATCGTGGTGCGCCCCTTACAAAACCTGGCAACGTATTTACGACTACGACTTCACCCTCAACCTCACCGAGGCCCAAGCCAAGCATGTTATTGGCGCGACAGCTCCTCTTTGGACCGAGCAAGTTGACGATGTAACCGTATCCAGCATGTTCTGGCCTCGTGCCGCGGCTCTAGCAGAATTGGTATGGTCTGGTAACCGCGATGCTAATGGCAACAAACGCACGACACTCCTGACCCAGCGCATTCTCAACTTCCGCGAATACCTCGTTGCGAATGGCGTGCAGGCTCAAGCTCTGGTTCCGAAGTATTGTCTGCACCATCCTCACGCTTGCGATCTCTACCGTGACCAGACTGCCCTTCACTAGCCATCATCGCTGATTCAATTGAGTTTTGGGCTTCCGTTTCGTCGGTTGAGTAATAATATCAAGGGATGTACATACCAGCGATTTGAATGCCGCCTTTCATCAGGCATTCATTGTTACTTATTTAATTGTCGTGAGCTTCTTACCAGCCACATGAGATAACTCAAGCAGCTGTTGTGTCTTAAATCCATGAGGCATTCTACTCTCTGAAACAAGTGCATCGTTGACTCCTATGGCGAGTCTCTTGTATAGTACATCTTGAGTAGCAACATCGATGGGCAGTGCAGTAAGACAGTGACTCTAATTCGGTACGACACAAGAAGCAATATCAGCATTCAATAACCCCAAAACCTATCGTCACTAATTCCAAATCAAAGAATTTATATACGTGGTCCGTGCTATTGAATGGTATCATGAAATTATTAAGTATCGCAGGAATATGACCATATCTAGTGAATAGGTGCTTTAATAAAATCGAGCTGGAAGTTGAGTTCCTTTGTCATGAGGTCAGATATATTAAGGCTTATGATACCCCTAGATAGGCCTTCTTGATAGTTCTCAGAATCAGCAATTTGATCGTTTTCTGATCGTTCTGTACGATACAAATGCGATCCTTTCTTCATATACAGATGAATGCAACCTTCTCATTGCGAACTATAAATCTACAGCTCTTACTATCCAAGAAATAGCTCCCCCAGCGTTCGGATACGTCAAGTGGTGCCCTATCCCAGATGATGATCTACAGCGTACATACATATCGATCGCCACTGAGCTATTCCCGCAGCGCGATCTCACTCACTGCGTGAGAAAGCCCACCACAGCCATTCAAACTTGCTTCTAAGGACCAATATGAGAAGACGGTACAACGTTTGAAGGTACTTCAATGCCTATGCATACATAGTCAACGAAGTATGTGCCTATACTCGAGGATCCTCCAATGACCACATGCGGTAATATTCTACATACTACCTTATATACCTACCAAGTACAGGGTTCTAAATTCCAAAAGTTCCATCTTCCTTCTCAACAACATCCTCGAAGCACTAATGTGTCGTGCTTTCCAGTCCCTTCGACCTTCAGATCTCGAATTTTACTTCGGGAAAGGGAGTCACGTCAGTACTGGGCTGAATGTCCGCCCGCCACTTCTACGGGGAGCATCCCTGGATATTTCCACCCGGGTGAGATATGTGGACAAATGCCTAGACCTCTTGTTATGAGGAGATCCAAAGATGGCCAATAAAAAGGAAAAAAGCAGCGCGATGTCTCCAGGAGCATTTCCAATAACCGTGTCAGTCAGATTATTGGAATGCTCTGGAACAGGCAGTCTGAAGGACTAAGGACCACGAAGATCTTGTTTGGCATCAATATCCCTAGGGCTCCTGTGCGATAAGGCATTCTGAATCTGTCCATGTGCTAAGGCTCCAAATCCGGCACGATAAAATCGGAGAAAGAACGCCTCGCCAACGAGATCGAGAGCATCCAAAAGAGCCGCGATTGGTCAGTATACACGTCCTCAGTGGTATATACTGTTGGCTGGGGATTCCGGCTGGCGGTCCTGATTAGACCAGCCAGTGGGATGATCCGGCCGGTAAGCGGATTTAGGTGTTAGTGCTGAAGAGAGCTTAGATAGGAAGCAGACAGTCATGATTTTGTGAGGAATGAGCTCCATATAGTGTCCCAAAATATACCTTAGTAGCCCGACATAACACATACTAGCAAGGTAGCCGAGTGGTCTAAGGCGCACGGCTCGGGTATATGAACTTTTCTTAAAGTTTCCGTGTCATGAGAATGGCGTGGTCGAATCTCAGCCTTGTCATCAGTCACTCACACTAAATAATGAGTTCTCTTTTTTGCTGTCACTCTTTTAATATATATATTACTTATTTCATTAAGTGATGTGTGCTTTTCATGTATTAGTCAAGAAAGAATATTAGGGAATCTACATATCATTGATTGAAAGGTATTTCTTTAGATATTATTATTCGCTTAACTATGATTAAGCTTTTACAAGCTACATATAATCATTTAAGTACCTGATATAATTTATACCCACAGGGCATTCACATACATTTGAAACACATTGATTGCTACTGGGCCATTCATTCCCACAGCCCATCTCGCTCACTGTGTTGAACCAGCCCTTTAGCTCTAAGGTTATAGGAAGAAAACTCTCTATATCTCGCCAAAGGTCCAAATCCAACTAACATCATCTTTCCAACCAGCCCAGTACATATATGAACGATGCTCCAATACTACAGAAAACAGCTCAGTTTCAAATCATATCTGACTATCAAAAAGCAATCAAACCAATGATCCTGAGCTGACTTGATTGCTCTGCTAACTATCCAAGGTGATTGATTATGAGCCCTTTATATAAGCCCTATGACAAAGGGGTCCAGTATTTCTTTCAGGTAAACAATGCCTGTGAATCTGGGTATCTTATATACATATCCGATGAATACCTATACCTACACATTTAACTAAGTATGTACCCATACATGACTATACTAAGATGAAGTACCTTCCTCCCTGCAAATATGTACTGCTATAATCCACTATGTCCACAGCTAATACAAAGATCACCTACAACAATAATCTACTACAAGTAGATACCATACAACCAATACAACTTAGTGGAACTTGTACCCAGCCACTTAGTAAGTAAACCAACACATCCCTTCCAAGTTCCTAACATTCACACCAGACCAACCACCAAGGTACAGTACCGTACCACATCTCCATCCTAAACATCCAATCTACACCAAGTACTACTTACTACTAATAGCCCCTCAGGTCTTAAAAAAAAAAAAAAAAAAAAAGAAGAGAGAGAGAGAGAGAGAGAGAGAGAAAGAAAAATGGAGAAATGAAAGAAACCAACCAACCCTCCAAAAAGATACATTCGACCCCCCAGCCCAATTGATCAGGGGACCCAACTCGCGCGCCGCAGCGCAAACCAACTAAGCTAGACTGCCACAAGCAGTGAAAATCACCGTTCGCAGAATAACGAGCTAGTACCAAACAATAGAATTCTTCGCGCTTCCCGAGATTCCAGTTCGGGGAAGAGGGGAGGGACGCAAATAAATGCTATTGAATATTTCCCTAGCGAGTCGCCCAGCCACAGGAGGGGAGGATTCATGAACGTAACTGGACAATGGAAGCGGTGTAGAGCGTTTATCAGCTAGCCAGGTCGCCAGCCTAGCCGTGTGCGAGTTGTTGCTGTTGATTACATTGTTTTGGAGGGATAGGGGATGCATGGGGGAAGGGTGTATGAAGGTAGAGTGTATGTGGGGAAAGAACGGAAAGGTGGGAAATCAGGTCGAAAGATCTTTTGGATTATCTTTGCGTGCAGGCGGACGAATCATAATTGGTGCTTGGAACTGCGTGAAGTCGTGTGTTTAAGCCCCTAAGATACTACTAGTTTATTGATTGGGAATTCAGGCGGTTGGATTCCGTTCCTTTTTTTTTTGGGGAGGGTTTGCTGGAGCAGCGGTTGGGTAGCGATTATTATATTTGATTTTTTATTATTTATTTTATGATTGTATTTTCCTTCCAGAATATAATGATAGATAATTTCTTGTTCTATTTGTTTTCCGCTTTCCTGTGAATATGGATTGCGATTGCTTAATTAATCTGGCATTTCCCTTTTTCTTTTTTATTATTATTTTGATTATTTTGGCCCTGCGAGGATGATTAATTGTCAGATCCACGAGTTAAATGATGTCGACGTGCTTTGGTCTTGTTACACTGCATGCCAGATGAGGGGGAGAGGCAAGATCTGGGAGAATATATCTGAACAAAATGGGTTGAATCATTGCTTACCCTTTCTTTTTGCCACTCTATACGAACAGACATCGTGTCGTTGGGCTAGTTTTCTTTGCTTTTTCGGCGTTGATGAGGGGTAATTGCGCACTTTGCCACTCATCTGGAGGGGGAAATGCTCAGTACGGAGTATGGCGTCGTAGCAGAAGCTGGGCGTAGGAATTCATCTGGATATGGGCATGGTGATTGCTCCATGTGCGCGGCAGTGGCCCGATTAGGCAATGGCTTGTCCATGCTGCAGTGGACAATAATTTGATAAATAATCATGGTACTACTAGTATCTGTTGGACTCGATAGCTTCGGGCATGGCATTCTAGTATTCGGCGACCATCGTATGTGTCCAATCAGAGCAGAGGATCCAGCACCTCCGGGGAATGCCTCATGTCTCATGGCCCGTATCCTCAAACACCAAAACGGGTAGTGGTGGCTTGCAGTGGAAAGTTGGTGAGGAAGAACAATAAAGAAATTGATCGTTGTGTGGCTGAAAACATACCGTCTGACCTGTATCAGTACTACTCAAAGCATCTCTCTGTTTTGTTTTGAGCATGCCCACCTAAAGAAAACTTAAACTGCGCCTCAAGTTTTTGACAGCTGCAAGCCTACATATCCCGACCCGAACAGCATTGGTAGATGGTGAACACTGCATAGATATACTTTCATTCATTCTTTGTTCCAGCATTGCATTTTCCGTGATATTCTGTCTTATTATGTGAGCTCTTCCCTTCTATTATATATGAGCCGAGAGGGGTTGAACTGTAAGAAAAGCCATGCAGCCAAAGAAAGATATAGACCTATGAACTGAACATATGATATGGAGGGTAGAACAGACCCAAATGGTAAAACGTAAACAAAAAAGGATCTCGGGATCCATAATGGCGGAAACTTCCTCCCCCGGATTACAGTTTACAATCCACGAACCCCAATTGAGCCCTCCTGTTAGCCAAACTTTCAACCCACTAGGATACCAATCCTCTTGCCCTGCACATCAGATCAGGAGTGCAACCACAGGCTACAGCATCAACTCTGCAGTTTGCGAGACTCTCCTAGTAATGAATTTTCTTTGCCCCGTTAACATGGTGCAAATTGACTAACACATTGCATGTGCCATTCATTGGCTTCATGTAAGCCACAGCGGAATTCGTTGAGGGCTTGGCTTGGCCCGCGTTTCGTCAAAGTCTGGAACACGACCCTTGATGAAATGCTTATGCGAAGAAGAAAAAATTTTTCCCAGCCTGCATTGACTACCTGTGCTTGATGCAGTCCACAAGGATCATGCTATGTACATCGTACTTTTTTTTCTTTTTCTTCCCACATGTTTAATTCGAAAATTATGAAGGAACCCTGGTCATATCCATCCACGGTAAAGCCGACCGGAAGGAAACTAAGATGACCTCATACCCATCATCCTCAAATAAACTAGAGATAAACAAATTAGAAAAGGATAAAATAAAATAAGACAATCCACCCAAAGATCGGGGAAGCCGAAACTATCGTGTTGACAACAC
The DNA here is from genome assembly GCF_009176365.1 of Aspergillus alliaceus. Classification (NCBI taxonomy): domain Eukaryota; kingdom Fungi; phylum Ascomycota; class Eurotiomycetes; order Eurotiales; family Aspergillaceae; genus Aspergillus; species Aspergillus alliaceus. Next base: position 566,564 of record NW_022474686.1, on the reverse strand, counting down.
GGATGACACCGCCCCTCATGTGCGAAAACCGGGGACTAAACGAAGTTAGCAGCCGAACTAGACCCAAGAAAAAAAAAAAAGAGGATTTTCCATCGGTGGGGAAAGCACATCCTCTGGCTTCAAGATCTCGGAGAAGAAACTTTAGTCCGTCCACGCCGTCATAAGCGGTCCCTGAGGAATTATTAGTATGACTAAGTGTCAACCCTTTATTTTTCCGCGGCAGATTATTCCGTGTTGACACTGTGCCACATGCGCTAGTCCTAATATGGCGACTAGATCCTTATTTATCCACTTCGGGTTGCTGAGCCACAGACTAGCATCATGGTATTTTTTTTTTTTCGTGACCCTTGTCGGTCCCACTTGTTGGTTATGTCATTCTCTGAGTTTTGTTCCGGTTGTCGGAACGCGATTGCTTGGCCTGTGATTATGGGGTTCGATTTTAGTGTTTTCTTTTGGTCCCTTGGTTGTGGTTCGAGCGATCAGTGGATTGCATCTGTGTTGCCCTACAGTATACCAACTCCTTTTGGTAGGTAGTATTGTACTCCAATGACACTTATGTTAGTCGTACCTATAGTTGGGGAGGGTGGTCATTATCACGTAGGTCAACGGATAGTATACCGTATTCTAGACCGGACGGTAAAATATACCCATGAACAGTACTTGTGGACATCCGTACATTAGGGGGAGATCTCAGCTTTAGCTCTCTGTCATGTCGAGAACTGCATATGCATGTATGTCCTTCAATGGTCATTACGCACATTGCCACCATATATATTACTCGAGCGGTTGAAAGCTTCAGCACTTGCTGAGGGCTACATGGTGTTATGCATGTACCCCGAACGTCACGGCACACATTGCCACCATTTATATTGCTAGAGTGTTCAAGAAGGGGGGAAAGAGATATCTCCTTCACCTCGGATAAATGTGAACATCGAACTTGTTGTAATCCCTGTCAAGCTAGACGATGGTAGAACCACAGATTGTTTTGAGCAATTCTTCCCGGAAGATATTTCCATCCATCGTGTATGGGTGGATTTGGACTGAAAATCTAAGGAAAAAAAAATTATAGGGATGTGAAATGACACTTTAAGGAGTATTTGTCAATTCGTACTCTTTTTTTTCTTCTTTTCTAAACTTTGTTTTCGAACCAGATCGCTATTAAACCCTAGGACGAGCAGATCAACCCAACTATCGGGTGACAGGTGGCAGACGGGGGGAGGGAAAGTTGAGATTCCGCCCGACTAGTGCCGATTGATTAAGCAAGCAGCCAAACTCTCAAATTTGGGGTGCATGAATGTCCAGTTAAAAGCGCGCATTGACCTAGCGCGCAGGGTGTTCTACCCAAACGGGTTGCGAATCCGGGAGATCTAAGGTAATACTAGTGGTGTTCGGGATGATCGACTGTGCCAAGAATCCCTCCATCGATTGGTTGGAGGTCCAATGCACAGAGGAATAAACAAGATGCGGTTACACTAAGATCGGAGATGTTCGTCATCTATGGGCTACTGGGATTTGCGATCGGGGTTATGTAGTGGCGTGATAAGTAGATCCATGGGGTATCATCCTTTGGGATTATTGGCACGATGCTGGCTACTAGGACCATTGGGGTAGGACACGGGTTATTTTCCCATTGAACTTACTCCTCAAAGTCGGAGGCAATTATTGATATCATTTCCCTACTGATGTGGGCTAGAGAATTCTGCATGACACCAGTGCTAGGTGTCGAGTAGTCAAGACCATACATTCCACCACGGGTGTTAGCATGTACAATGTGTACATGCATACACGGCCTGCGCTACACATGACTAAATTCAGCAAGTTGTTGGCGATCATCCTGAATCAGCAGTTGCATATAGATCTTCGGTTGACCAATAGCATAGCACCTTCGGACCAACACCCTCATTACCAGGTTTTCCACAGGCAGCTTATGCCTAGATGTGTATGTACCTTGATTATGGAAACTCAGTACTCGTGCTAAGTATTTTACATCATGTCCTGCTCTAGGTTCTCCAAGTTCATCACACTCGTTAAGCAAGATTTGGTTCATATTCTCGAGTCCCCACGCACTACTATGTGGACTTCCTCTCCCTGCACGATAAGATTTTTCGATTCTGCTGGATGATCTCGACTTGGCCATCAATCTATCCCTGCATCGACCAAGCAGCACCCTGGTCGTACCTCGGTCCACGGTATCCATTTGTGGTTGAGCGCATACATAGTCCATGTAGATCTTTCTGCAGTTCAGATGCGCAGGGGCCGTTTATATTAAGGCATACAAGGAACAGATTTTTATTCCACCCTTCATATTTCTTTTTCCTTGCCCTCTTTTTTTTTTTCTTCAACTAACAATCTTATCTTGACTCGTCACGGGAACCCAGCCACATCTATGTAAATACTAAACTAAACCTGATACAACCGTGCGTAAGTCGCCACGGACAACATGTGTGCATATATGTATGTACTGCACACTCCACTTTTAGTATGTACGTATGTAGTATGTACATCCACCCACCAACCCAAGCGTACCCAGACATATTGCGCATTGGAGCCAATAGTGCATGTACTTATTGCAAGCGACGCGGAACACTCGTCCGCAGCCCTCCACTCTAACCACAACTAACTTGTCTTGGGTATCAAGAGTGTAAATCCCCGCAAGGGGTAGTTATGATTTAAGCGTGACGACCACTACTTTCCTATTTGGGGAAAAGATATGTAGGTAAGCGAGTAACAGCGAATCTCCGTACTTCCGCGACTGCCGCAGTGAAGGGTATGGTAGGTACGAGTGATCCCCAATGCATCGGTGTGCTTATAAATATAATTAGTGAGTCTGTTCCGGGCATGAGTATTGTGGCGAGTATTACGCACAGGGATGATGTACGTATAAGATGAATGACAACGTACATTAGCTGTTTACTACTTGGTATTACTACCTACATATGGTGGGGCTTATGTTATGGTATAAGGAAAAAAAAAAAAAAGAAAAAAGAAACAAAACTGAAAAAGCATCGACCTACTAGGACGGTCTGTGTTTTGATTTCTCAACCTCCTAAAAAATGGAGAATGGAGCATGGAGAAATGAAAAACCACCCATGGGCTAGTAATTACCTAAGTATGAGTATGGGAGGGCCGACAGACAGACGACGACTAACCCTCAAATCGAGGAAATGATCAAGGTATTGCAGATCGCGATGTCTAGAACGAATTGTCAACTTTCGAGCTCGTTTACAGGACTGCATCGAGAGCTAGACCCATCTTACGTAGTAAGCACTATCTGCCCAACCAATCTAAAAATTTTCACCTTCGATGGCTCTAACGAAAGTCCTAGGGAGAGGGGACGCTTGGGAATTACTATTTGCGCTAACCTTTTCCCCGGCCTGGGACGATGTGACCGTCCGGGCGCTAGATCTGTTAGTTTGGATGACGGGTGTCCCATGGATCCGAGCCCTTAAGCTACTTTAGTCCACTTTAATTTGGGAATATTTCTTTTTTAATGATTGAATTATTTATTTTGCATTTTTGAGGTTTTCTCGCTTTTTTTGACGGATGGGGTAAAAAGAGACGGGGGACGGGTCAGGGGAACGTGGACCCCGGGCCGGTTTTGACATATTGGGGGTGTTGATTTGGAATTCTTCCTGGTTAGCGGAGTACTCCGTATATTTTATATTAACTGCTCTTTGTCTTGCCCCCATTATTTTGGTTAATTTGCAGGTCTATTAGAAGAGCGAATTTGCCAAATTCGGCATGAGAGAGATACATAGAGTAATTCCGTAATTCCCTATTGAAGCAATGTGGAAATTTGAATAAATGGGCAAATAAAAATTCATGAAAAAGGGTACGGGAAATATAGTCCAGACACCCCCTCTAAACCGGCATCCATGGGTCCCTTTGACACCTTGACATGTAAGAAACTACTAATACAGGAGAGAGCCCGGAGTAACACACTAACTCACATACGATTCGTCCAGTGTCAACCCTCTTTTCCCTATTCTGGTCATATCTAAGAATAACTTAATTAACGTCAACAGTGACCACCAGCTCCAAACTTAGAAAAATTTACCGTTAAAAAAGATCACCCCATGTTTCAAGCCAGTTTCATGGACTGATTCTTCCTAATTAGCAACCCATTCCAAGCGACCCTATTGGTGGCCCAGCGATGCTAAGAATATCCCCAAGTCGCTAAGTAAGCGCGTAACTTAACATGGATTATCTGCAACTAGTAAGCAGCACACCATCTCCCAACAATAGTATCAACACGATGCCTAGAGCATTTCCTGCTGCTATCTATAGCCTCGATTAGCCGATTTACTATCCCCTCGGCGCTTGTTTGAGGTCTAATATTCCCTGACTGCCACGAGAGAGACAGGAATGTGACGCCTGTTCCTTGTCCCTCCGTGGGTTACACAACCGCCTGTGGTTGCTCCCTTGCATTCGTGATCATGCGCAGGATTGGGGGCCAGGAATTTTCCCCATCGGTATCGATCGCGTATCCGTGGCCATGTATACACGTACGTTGTATGTATGTATGTATGTACCCCTGGAGATGGGCACATGGCCTGGATCTGAGACTAGCGAGGAACCCGGCTTCTCGGAAGTGGGGAATGAAGGGATTTCGGCCTTTGCTTTCTATTCTGCCGTACATACAGATCTGTGCATACTAAGTTGCTTGCTTTGCTTACTCTTATTTGGCGGAGATTGCATTTTGTTTCTATAATTTTGGGCGATTTGCGTAACATACCTCAGGAGATTCTTCAGCCAAGAATTGGCTCTAAAACCAGAAGTATATAAAGGGGAAAAAGAAGAAATAACAAAGGCCGTTGTAAAGACAGCTCTATTAGACCGTGCTTGTGGACCAAATAGAGAGAAGATCAGAAGAGTAAACGATATTACCAACATCTTCAACATGGAGTCCTAACAAAGTATAGCGACGCGGGTAGAAAAAAAAGTTGATAGTACAGTACGTAAATCATTCCCCGGCGGCGCAAAATTTTTCTCTCGAGAGGCTCTCCCTCGTATAGGCCTCCCACCTCTCGAGTCGTAATCCTATCTAGCACATGGGGAACAGGGATCTGATGATCTGACACCACCAACAAACTTTCGTAGGGCTTAGTCCACCCATCTCATAGGTAAATGACACATCGCATCGTTTTGACCTCCAACCCCGCCCCCTGTCATACCCTACGTACGAAGACGCACAGCATCCTACTAGTTGCTGCTGTACAAAAATAACTTCCAGAAATAGAAGAATAACCGCGTAGAGAAACCATCACCACCAATGAATGCATCGAGCCCTCAAAGAAACAGGGTATCCTACCCATTACGGTCAGGTATTTGGGTTTGGCCCCCATTATGTAACCCGGGGTTAGACTTTTCTCATTCCACATGGGGGTGATGGAGAAAAGAAAATGCTTGTTGGGTATTTACTTTCGTCAATGGGGATGGAGGTGATCAGCGGGATGAAACATCTGGGTCGCACGGTGCAAATTTTTTTAGCTCCCCTTTTTTCTTTTTCTTTTTTTTTAAACTGTCATGTTTTTTCCTTTTCTTGGTTGCCCCGCCACGTGTGAGATGAGGCATCTGGGCGCGACCTTGTATTACGTGGGTGAAAAGAAGTATTTCACGGCGACGCCGGCTGGTATGCATTTGTTTTATTCTCCTTTGTAGACGTGATTGGTCTGAAGAAGCCTCGCGGTTTGATGGCTTTGTGAGTGGTGGGCGAACGAGGGTGAGAAAATGGAGGATTTCCTGGGCTATTTTCTTATTTGGGTAAGATGTTTATTTTGCCCGCCAGGCTAGGTGATGTATGTAGGTAAATTATTGTTCGGGGTTTGATAGATTATGTGGCTTTTTTTTGGATCAATATTATTTTTATCATTGTTTTTAATTTTCAATTTTTAGCCTTTTTTTTGTTTTTTCTTTGCTTTCCGGTCCTTATCGCCTTTGCGAAACAGAACTAACTAATATTTCTCTGATATGGCGATGAAGACACATAGAACAAAATAAATCTTGGCGTGGACATCTACCAAAGACATTCTATAGATGAAACGAAGCTAACTATGACATATCATATGACACTAAAATTAAAAAGCGCCATGGCAGTCCACCTCGATTTTTCTAGAACACAGCCCAACACGGTGAGAAGCATTTATGGGCCCACCCAGAATTCAAGCCAAGTTGTTCCGGAAGCAAAATGGAAGAATGGAAGAACCGGTGAATTCGAAAGAGGGCCTCGTTTTCGAACCACGATGCATGGTTCCTGACCGTGTTGTTGCCAGGTGGAGCATTATGACATAACAATGCATGTACAACCATGGGACGATGACATGGGGTAAGAGGAAGAAAAATGGGACTAAAAATTGGGGAGGGAACAAAAAAAAGAAAAACAAACAAAAAATGAAGCGGTGTGTGCTGCGCCTCAGTGCACATTAGTGCCTGGAGATCTCCAATGGAAGTGCGGGAAGATCCGCGCTCTGATACGCGATAGGCTATTGGATGTGGCTTCATCAGATTTGTGGCGCTAATTGCTGCTTCGGTAGCTTTTTCTCACCGACCGGGAAGAGGGAAGACCTTACTGTAGCGCACATCTTCATCGTTGGAACACTTTTGGTAACGAACTGACCTTACCACTCTCACTAGTACTGGTCGCATCGGGATGGTAATTGTGTAACATACTAGCTAGCCTGAAATTTTCATCATACATCACATATTAGTAGTGCATCCCGAGTCTGAGGGTTGTCTAGGCGCTGCGGTTTAAAAGTAAACAAAAATTAAAGGTCGGTCAAGGCTGGGATCGCACTCTACCGACCGGCCATTTCTTCCGTTTCCATAATGGAATTAAGGATAGCATTTTACTCGAGAATAAAATATTATGAAAAATTAATGACGATAAAATTTGGGGTCGATCTAGACGGGCTATGTATTCCGGGTGTTCTTGTTCCCCGCCTTGTGTTTTTTTTTTAGGGGGGGAAGGGGGAACGGTGGTTTCCAGCAAACAAATACGAATCTCTCTCGGCTCTGCCGTCGGGTATTTTAAGGGTGAACCATGGATACCGGAAAAGCAACTCAGCCACAGCATGAGCCACACTAGTTGGGTCGTGACAATTCCTTCTTTGACTTGTCACGACGTCATGATATGGTTGACATCTACTTGTTTCTGCGACATGGGAAGAAAGGGGTCAATAGCTTCTTTTTTTCTTCCCTGGAACAGAATCAAAAAGGATTCTCAACATGTACTAGTCTAAGGGAGCTACTGGGTAGGCAGGGTGCTGGTAATACATACTATATATGCGATAGACATTCCGGAAAAGGAAACTGAACCACAAGGGGAACAAGGGGTTTATTGTCCCCATCGCAATAAAGATCATAATAATCTCATTATTAGTCATCTTCACGATGTAAAAGAAAGGGGAATATGCGGCTCTACATAATTTTATTCAATAAGAGTTAATCTTTATTTCTCCATATTGGGCAGAATGATTGTCCAGACACCTGACGTCGGGCGGCCCTAATGGAGAATCGTCTTCCCGTCTGGGACCATCTACGGCTTGTGATTGGCAAGATGGCCTCGTTAGTCCGATGACGCTTCATTTGCATGTCAGGGCTTCAGGGCCAATCATCCCCGGGGGAACTTCACCAAAAATGCACGTTTTCAAAAGGGGTGGACGTGGTGAACTCGAACCAGGTAAGATCGTCGAATTTCGGAGATAGTGTTCGGAATTGACGGCCACAGGTCCAGATCCAATTGTTTAGTTCGGTAATTTTGGGTGTTGTTCTTGGGGGTGTTTGTGGTTGATCTGAGTGAACCGAGTTGACGGGACGGACGGGTAAAAGAAGCGTCTGGCGGATTGTTACTAGTATATTAGTTTAGATCAAAGGAAGATGCCAGCAGTGATACTATTTGGCTTTGATGGTCGGTTTTCTGTCAAGCACTGACCGATAATTGACTTTAGATCTACATTCATCATGGTGACAGGGAGTGGGATCTTTTGCATTAACTATTGATTTCGTGTTTGTAAAACTGGGGTTGATGTCCTTCGTGTAAGGGAAGTAGCTAGCTATCGTCTATTTCAAATTCATATTTTAGTATGGAATTAGATTGCTGATTACTACCTTTTTTTTTCCCCTCTCTTTCTGTGTTCACAAAATGAGAATACAATAATTTGCCACCGTCTTATCAAAGGAGTAATATCACTATAAACCGATTCAAGTAATTGTCTGGGTTTTGATAGTCAGATAGGCTACTGAGAACTCCGAGTCCATGGTGGTCTGTGTGCTACGGACTTGCCGATGACACATGCGCAGACAGATGTGTGAGGAAGGTACCTTCCGTATGTATGTACGGTGTCTCCGGCTGGGCTCAGATCCCCAAGTATTTACAATGCATGGTAGGGATTGATTGGTGCTGATAGAAGCCATCCATTCTCCTATCTAGTGTGGTCATGGGAAGTGGGTAGAAACCCTTAAGGGAAAAGGGAGGGAAAAGCGGTCCGGAACTGTCAGGAATTGTAACAATTGAACCTTTTCATCTCAACATCAGTTGAGAAAAATAAAATGCAGGAACCATTTAGGGAAATTCTCAGAGGGCGGATACCTTAGAAGAAGGTTATAATACTAGTCTTACAATGTTACAGATAGGTTTGTGACCGTTCCGATAAATGGATTGGTTGAATACAAGTGGATCACATTGGTGTTGGAATTTTACCTATGACGACGGATCCTCATGACGAAATTGATTTTAGTACTTTCTGCATACTCCTCCTTCAAGAGTACTACGCATGCCGAAGCAACAAAAAAAAATTGTTAAGTTTTCTGAATGAACATTGGAATCCTTGCTTGTTAGGATCTTATATCTTTACCTACATGCTTCGACGGTAAGAGATAGAGTTTTCAGTATGGAGGGAAAGTCCCCCTTGTAGGTGTTGCTGATGGGCTGCAAGTTGACATCGAGAAGAAGCAAAAAAGGACACGGTGAGTAAATATTAAATCATAAAATAAAAATAAAAAGGAGTATAGCAATAAGGAAAAAAAAAGTTAGAACTCAAGATAAAAGTAAAAAGAAAAAGAAAAGAGGAAAAAGGTAAACAAGTAGATCGCTAAAAGGGAGCGAAGAACCGCCTGGCTGTGCAGTAATGCAGGATTAGTGGTATGGTAAGAATAGTTACAAACCTAAGTTAGCGTCCCATGGGTACGATGCTAATAATACGATACTAAACTAGGCCCTGATCACAGCCTGCCCCTTCTGCCCCTGCTCGCTTGGCGCCTCCACTCTCTCTGTCCAGTGTCTTCCTTTCCTGTCTTTTATTTTTAAAATTAAATTTTCGAATTTCTAATTTTTTATTTTTATTTTATTTTATTTTTTCAGTCTAGCGCTCCACCATTTTACCACTATCATCATCGACATCATCCGCCCACATGCACCCACCCACATTATCCGCTAGAGACTACTCCCCTGTCTTGCTGCGCGTTCCCACCTCCAGTAGTCTGGATGGGTTTATTTAGCGTACTTAGTTTAGTTCGTTCGTAGTTGGTCAATCCTAGTCTTGTCCAATCCGCTGCGAATCCCAGATGGTTCACTTCTCATAGGGCCAGCAATCACATAACATTTAACAATGCTTTTACTCCCCTCCTCCGTCCTTCTTCCATTCTACATGCCTCTCATTCCCCTCCAAGCACGGGAAGGCTCTTAGTTGGACTCCTCAAGAGAGTGATACAAAAGCTACTCTTGTTCTTCTCCCTTCTTCATCCTCAATTACTTTGAGAAGCAAGGGCCTTACTTCTATACCTATTCGACATTTATACTAGATCTTTTACTCCTGCATATCATTATCTACCACTTGATCATCCTTTGTTTTTGAGCAAACCCTATTCCAATCAAGAAACCGCAGAATATTGCCCCAGTGCATATCCAACCCTACGCAATCCGCTTTCTGTTGGATACATACTCCTGCGCCATTGCCTCGATTCTCTTTCTTCCTCCGAATTGATGCTCCACCTTACCTCGAAGCAATCCAACCCAGCATACCATTCAAGCCGTCGATTGACGTATCGATTGACGTATCTACCAATCCATTCCTAAAAGACCGTAAGTTTACCCGTGCGGGCCGTTCCTTACGAAACCCAAACCACATCTTGTTATGCGCGCAAGTCTACCGCAACCTTTTTAAGACTTCAAAATTGCTTTTATTCCAATGGGGAGTAAAACATAATGGTGGCTGACGTTCGTCTTCCTGCAGATCTATTGATCTCACATTTCGTTTCCCAAAACAATACTGCCCCTTCTCCCTCCGATCTTGACCCTCGCATTCCGATCCCCACATACTAAGATCAACCAACCACTGAGCCAAAAGTGGGCATGCAGGCCCAAAGAGATCATCCTGACTTTGTCCTCTTTCCTTCGCAATTCAACGCCGAAAGCAAAATGTTGGCATACGATTCGTCGAGACAGCAACAGACTCCATACTTTCAGCATTTCACAATGGATCCCGCGTTGACCGGACCCTTTACCTTCAACGTGGACAGCCTGAGTGGCTTCGGACAAGCTCCCAATTCGGCACAAATGCCCCAGTCGTCTTATTTTGATACTCCGTCAATTGATGCATACTCCGATGCCAATAACGCCGCTAGCTTCCCGGCCATGCCGGCCACTCCGCCGTCGGCCCCAATTTCGCATTCCTCTGAACCTTTCATGTCTGGTCTTTCTACGGCATCGGGCCCTTCAATTGCAAGCGCCTCATCTTCGGCCATAGGCTCCCCTTATTCAGGAACTGCCCCGGCCATCCAGGAGAGCTGGGTAGATACTAACCACGGTCTGGGGCTTCCGGCTGCGGTGATGGGCGATATCTTCCCAAATGAATACATTGGGAGCACGCTGGACTTAGAAGGGTACTATCACAAAAAGGGTTCAGATAGCTATGTTGGTGAGTCGAACTGTATGATTCGCAACTCCAAGCACAGAGCGCTTACAAGTAATGCTTCAACGACAGATCCTTCCTTGATTGAGACATTGCAACCACATACAACTATTCCTCAATCTTCTATGCCATATCCTGAGCAGTCAAATTACGCTTTTCACCAAAATGGGTTCCTTCCTCAATCTCCTGAAGTTTCTTATCTCCCCCAGACCGAAGATTTTCAGACAAAGCAGGCGATTACACAACAACTTAACCACATACCGATATCCTCCCCTCTGATGCCTTCCGGCTCTCCCATCAATGACCGGAGATCCTCCATCTCCTCTGAGCGTTCCCGTCGCTCACAGCCGAGTCCGGCCGCTAGTAACGCCGATCTTGATGATGAAACCAAGGAGAAAGGGCGGTGTCCCCACTCAGATTGTGGACGGATCTTCAAGGATTTGAAGGCTCATTTGCTAACTCATCGGTCGGAGAGGCCTGAGAAATGCCCCATTGTCACCTGTGAATATCATATCAAAGGGTTCGCCCGCAAGTATGACAAGAACCGCCATACACTCACTCACTACAAAGGAACGATGGTCTGCGGCTTCTGTCCAGGATCTGGGTCACCAGCTGAAAAGAGCTTTAATAGAGCAGATGTCTTCAAGCGTCACCTCACTTCAGTGCACGGTGTGGAGCAAACGCCTCCAAACTGCCGGAAGAAGAGTCCATCCGGGTCTACTAAGGCTCTCACCGGCTACTGTAACGATGCGACTGGCAAGTGCTCGACTTGCTCTGCTACTTTCAGTAACGCACAGGACTTTTATGAGCATTTGGATGACTGCGTTCTTCGGGTTGTGCAACAGGAGGAACCCAGTGAGGCCATCAACCAGCAACGACTGGCTGAAGTTGATTCCGACGAGGAAGTACAGAAGACCATGGAGAAGCATATGCTGCTCGACACGGCTGGTACCGTTGATCGATACGACGATGAAAATGATGATGACGATGACGATTCGAATGAGTTCTTATCTCTTCGACGACCAACTAACGGTTCAATGAAAGCCGGCAAGGCCGGCTCGAGTACCTCTTCGCGTGCTATCTTGGGGAACAACGCTGTTACGAAGCGCCCGACCGGATCTAAGAGACGCAATAACCGTGATCGTTACCCGCAATCCTGGGGTTGCCCTAGGAGCAGCGTCAACACGAAAAAGCGCGTTTTGTGTGTGTTTGACGGACAACGCCGTCTGTGGAAGGATGAGATGATGTTGAACAACGAATTCGAAGTTCGTCTCAAGCTTCCTGGTGGCGCTCGCGATGGCACCAACCGAGAGGCATATATAACTGACTTGGACGTCGAAACGATGAAGCGCGCTGAAGGTGTCCTGAGCGCCACTGACGAGGAACGTGGTCCTTGGCTAGATACTTCCTCGCCCCATCTTATTGGGCAAGCGGCTATGCCACTGCCTCATTCCTATGACGGAGAAGTGGATCTTGATGGGTATGCCTCTTAATACTGCTTTCCTTCTCAACTCCCCTCTATCTTCTCTAGTTTCGCTCCTGTTTTGCATACGTGGCATGATGTTAGCGATATTTCTTATGTTTGAGTAGTGTGATACCATTATTTGTTGATGTTTTCGTTCTCAATTCGTTTGGAATCCATCTTCTCAATTTTGTACTTATACGGTATCTATCCTTGTTCTCTGTCTGGCTGGGCCTTCGGAATTCAAGGGGACAAGATGGGGAAAAAAGCATTTTCTGTGTTTTACTATTACCACTTTTAACCAGGTCATTCAATACCGATACCCGAGTTCAACGGGGATTCTTCATTTTTCTTACGCTAAATCCAAACCTTGAGAGGCTTATTGAGTAGGAGTATGGTCACCATCTAAGATGGATATATATATATATTATTTCGTTTGATTGCCAGTCACAAGAAGTAGCAGAATATTTTGGTAGATATTTAAAGTACTTAAGAAAGAGTACTCTAGTTCTTAGTCAAAAATTTGAATAAGCACCAGGTCGCGTCGACGAACGCGTCAAACCCTCGATTTTTCAAAAACCAACCATGGTGTCTAGAAAGGCTCAAGGGAGCCTCTAAGTGTTAATATCGAGCGTAATCAACGGCTGAATCTAACTGAGCGAGCTTATATACAGAGACTTTCTGAAGGTGGTAAAAAGCCCACTCAGATTGCAAAGTGTTTGGATCGACCCCTCCAAACTATTTATACCACACTCTACTATACCGCATACCTAAAGAGTCAAGATATGGGAATTCGCGGTATTGAAGGTTTTAGACCCCATTCACTTCTACCTCATTCTCCACCCCAACCTTCCTCAGGGGCATGAACATGCGGAAACATGCTAGCCAGTAGTTTCGAAACAGCGGCCCCCGTTGATTCCTCAATAGAAGCGCCGCTCATAATCTACAGCAGGGGTATACCCACCGCCAACATCCTAGAGAACCAAGTCCTAAGATCCACAGCAACAAAAGAATCAAGCCCAAGGCCCATCAGCTGTGTCGCCGGCGTAACAGGAACATTTACAGCAAGACTACATTTAGTACGGACTTTTGCAATAAACGCAGCAGACACAATCTCTGGTACTTCCTCAATACTCGTCACAGCCTCACAGACTCCAAAAGCACCTAAATCGAGTCCGACGAATTCGTATTCGAGAGCCGTGAAGCTGCCTTAGAGGCATAATCGATGGACTCCCATGTCAATGGGTTCCAATACCGGAAGATATCCGGATTCTCGGCTGGGTTGATCAGCCGTGTTGATCAGCCGTATTCCGATAATGGCTTCGGGATTTTGGGTTGACTCTGGATGACCGGCGAGAATCGCTTCAGCGGATAACTTGTGCAGATCACGCTCGGAGAGCAGGGGTGAGCCTATTGTCTTTTGAACGTGTTCGACCCACCCGCTGCCCTTGCGGGTTATATAGCCTACTCCACTGATTAGGCTGGGATGGACGATGTTACCGACGAGGCTACGGGCAAGGCTACGGGCACGGCTTCCGTAGATCAGGGAGGTTTGGAATCTTGTTACGATAAAGTTGCCTACAACGCTGGTTATTGAGCCGAACAGGACGAAAGAAGTCTAGGTCTGTGTGTGGTCCTGAGAGCTCGTCTAGCAGGAGGCTGGCTACCTTGGACCTTGGCTGCGAAAGTGGCCTGCAGGATTTCCAGGATCGTTTCTTCAAATAGATGATCCTCGAGAATGAGAGCCCCGTTTACGACTCCTCCTAGGGGGGGAAATTGTTGTTGTTGGATGCTGCGCTAGACCTAATGACTAATTCACTATCCGCAAGGTCCCTCAGGGATAGTAGGTTGCATGAATGTTCTGCCACCTTCTCCCAGGTTGAAACATGAGCATGGGCCCCCAGGCACGAACGTCCTTCTCGCCAACCCGCCATCCCTCAATTCCACCCTTGAGAAACGTGGCTCAAATGGCATCAGTATTCGTGATCTCTAGCATAGCTAGATAACTTCCTGGTTTAAGCAAGCTTCGTACATACGTCAGGTCTCGGTCATCGACCTTGTAACGTCGAGACAATTGGCCGCAACAATCAGGTCATAGGTACCATCCTCGTAGTTTTAATGAGTAGGGCCAATCTCAATATTCAATAGTGAAAAAAATGAAGCGGTCTTCATGTGCAGAAATGTAGACCCGGCCTCTTCGAAGAACCCCACAGATATCAGTGAAGGTATACGAGTGATGGGAACGACCGATATCCTCCAGGATTGTCATTCGTGGGTATCGGAACACAAACTGTCCGAGAATATCCCCAAGCCGCTCATTCATCATATTCATTTCCATATCATGTCTATAGAATCGGGTGAGGATATCGTTCTTCCGAAGCTCTTCTAGGATCGAGGCTTCGCCACGGAAGAAGAGGTGCAAGTTCGTTCCAACCACATTCGCGGCCTCGCTCATGACGGACACAGAACCCTTTGATAACAAAGTATCAAAATCCTCTTGTGAGGTGTCCAACCAGCTCGCCGATAGAATGGGATGTCCCCCAGTCCTGGTCAAGGACAATGTGCGATCGATCCAGCTAGTCAGCCGGGAACGATGCCAGTCAAGGTTCCGTTGGTCATCCTCAGCCAGCTGCGCTTCAACGCGCTTTATACACAGCAGTGCAATCCATGCCACGGCCAGTACTTCAGTGGAGGACCCCACCGGCTCCATATAAGCCGTTATATCCCGGGCTAAAGGGCCCTAGACGAGCTCTGAGAACAGTAGCCGGTTTTTCTGTGGCAGGGATAGAGGGAAAATCTCAGCACCTTCCATTTAGACCACCCCTGAGTCGTTCTAGGTGAAAAAAACCCACGTCTCCGCAAATGACGTCTGCATCGAGCTTTGTGATGGCAGCGTCGGAGGGGAGTGTACCTGTACCAACTGCACCGCAGGCGAAGGCAGGATTAATAGTCGCGAACTTCATGTGCGTGGGAACGAGAATAGTGCAATCATGTTGTGCCGCTGGCAGGTAGAGGATTAATACCGCACTTTTCTAATGCCTTTAGATATGGTCTGGAGCAAGGATACGTGTGATGACAGTGATATGCCGTACTGAATCGAAGTAAACGATAGAACCTCTTCTCATCTTTTAGTCTCTACTGTAGACACTGATCATCGCCAGATAATGTCACATTCGATGGCGCATTACTTGCGGCAAGTGTGACTCTGTCCCCAAAATATACCCTGAGAACCGCGGTATACTCTGCAGGAAGACCTGCAGCAAGCATTGCACCTGGTTGGCCACTTTTTGCAGCATCCAATGATGCCACAAGGCCTCGCAGATGTGCAATTCTAACTGCATCCGTGGCATATAAGATTCCAGAAGCATAAACAGCAGCGATCTCGCTGGAGGAGTGGCCGGATACAGATGTGAATGAGACCCCAGAACTTCTCAAAAAGTTCACAGGTATTATCTGAAATGCCGCACAAAGTGTCTGTGATAAGCTGGCGCTGGTCAATTCAGAAGTAGGGCTGGAAAGCTCATCAATAAGACAGAAAGAAGCCCTGTATTTCGCTGGAAGGGTGTCCAGGGAGCTTTGCATTTCACCAAGCCATCTTCGAGCTTCTGGTGAAGATTCAACCAGGCCCCATCCCATCTGAGCCCACTGGGCACACTGTCCAGTGACAATGTTGCTCCGTACAGACTTCCTTGTGCGTATGGGCACACATGAAGAAGCCCTCAAGCCCTCAAGTCTAAATGCTGAATTGTTTACGCCAACATTATATAGGTAGTAGTATTATGTAGGATCTCCGCAACTCACAACGTATCCACCATCACCACCACAAAGGTGGATACACCCACCCCCCGTCCAAATAGAAGAATAAATTGAAGCCTACTTGTATTATCCAACCACTCTCAACGCAAGATGACTTCGTCGCTATTCAGACCTTGAGCAATCCCGGGCACTGCCAATTTGCGATCCGTAGCGGTTGGCCATTTTACCTCGGTTGGTGAGTCAAATATCCAACCCGGTGTCACCCTCGATCTATTATTGATGAATGGTGCCACCTTCAACTCAAGTACAGGCACTGCATTCATTCAGCCTGGCGCTCGCTGGTCATCAGTATAATTTCATGGTCACGGGGGGCGTACAGGCTTTGTTAGCGTTGGAGGGTTTCTAATCGGGGGTGGGAATTCCTTCTACACCGCACGTGTTGGCATTGACTATGACAATATTCAAGGGTATGAGGTTGTTTTAGCAAGCAGGGAGATCATGAATGCAAATCGCTACATCAACGCTGACCATTTAAAGCTCTTAAAGGAGGAACAAATAATTTCGGCATTGTGACAATATTTAAAGTTACCGTCTTTCCAGTAGGGAATCTATGGGGTGGAAACGTCATCTATGATTATAATCCCTCAACACTCCAGTAGACTATATACGCTGCTATCAGATTTAGGGATAATATTCCAAATGACCCCTACGCCTCGTGGATTAGCTTCTTCGCGTATAACTCTATCATTAATCGGACTGCTATCTATTCCTCTTTGGTTTACACAAGGCCAGTGGCTTCCCCCTCCCTAGGCATTCAGAGATTTCTACATAATTCCGAATATCACAGATACATCGCATTTCTCAACAATCTTAGATCTAACAACAAAAAGTTCATCCCCTCCCGAGTTATTGGAGAGTGCTTATCTAATGGTCCCTTTTCTGGGTATAGCCAACAACTAAATCTTCGCAGGAACGTCGTCCAAATGGAAACCTATCTCAACTGAGAAGTATTTCAAAAGACTCTCGAGATCCTTACCGACCAAATCATGGAAGCCAAGGTTCTAGCCTAAAGCAAGATCTATACCTTCGTTATTATTCAACCATGCGTTCCTTTGTTCTGGAGGGACAGAGAGGCCCGAGATGGGAATGTGCTTGGGTTGGAGCGTTTCGACCAGACTGTGCTCAGTATGATATCCTATTCCCAATTCTTTGCCCTCCCTTATGTATCGTAAATAACAAGTGATAGACATCGTCTGGGACTACAAGTGGAATAACGAGGTAGATGATAATCTTTTCTACAACCTTGCCAAGTCCGCGAGGGTAGAATTGGATGAACACACCAAGTCAGTAGGGGCATATAATGAGTATATCTATATGAATTATGCGGATAGCGCTCAGGACCCGATTTATGGGTATGGTCCAAACAATGTGGCGTTTCTGCAACAGGTGGCTAGGAGATATGATCCAGGTGTTAGACTTTGAAGGGGGTGAAGATTGTATGAAGCTATCTGGATGCTCTCTAAAGCTCGGCTGCGTGTTATGTGTAGGGCTAGACTGGACTCCTACCAGCTGTAGATCATTGGTCGTTTTCTAATTCATACACGTATGCTTGCTTTTTCAGTGAGAAAAGCACTATCGGGAAAGAACGGAGAGAAAAGAAGGGAGAGAAAAAAGAAAAAGAAAAGAAAAGAAAAGAAAAGGCAGGATCAGTTATCACCAACCCAACTGTGTAACCCTACAGGCATACGAACGACCGCCGATGCAATTGCTCCGAGGGCCCGGGAGAGGGCTGCGCAGAAAAGGGCTGCCTCACTGCATAACCATTTTTTCGAACCTCTTGAATACTATGAATATGGTTGCTCTCTTGCTCTCTGCCCCTCCTGCAACACTGCTCAATCTATTTCGTCCTCGCCTGTACAAGTACCTAATAGTATGCCTCACAGATGAACCTAGCCCTGAGGATCATATTTCTGTATGTAACTTATTCTTTAGGGTATATTTTCATCCCCGACAACACCCAAGCAATAACCGATGTAAGTCACCCTCATCTGCCCAGGTAAAGTGTCTCCCCCTACAGCTCTAATATGGGTATATGCAGCCCCGACTCCCCGTGTTATACAATATCTCCACATCTTAAACAATTCCTTATAGCGAAACCCATCTCTGGATACACCTTTATCACAGCTACCACCGGAGAGTAATACTTCCTTGCTACGGGCGCGCTCGCCTCCGAATCCATCTCTGGCTACGGAGGCTCGATTCCGGACCTTCCTACCCTCCAGCACTATTCTTACCCCCAGCCAACATCCATTACAAATGAAGCGCTCTTTGCCTTCAACTTTTCTAAACCAGGCTATCACTTATCTGGCCTGTCTCCGGACAACCTGATAATGATCATGGAAAGCTCTCACCACGATATCACTTTCCACCTGACACTCCACGCCACCTCCCCGGCATTCTACTACGCCCTCGCCGGGCGCATGTACATATCTCGGCGGAACAATCAACGACTGAGCCCCCCCGCGTATAAAACATCAGGAACTATTTCCCTCCGTCGATCGCTCTCCGGTGGAGCTTCGGAACAATCAATGTTGACACCCCCACCCCCCGGGGCCTCGCTAACCTGGTATGAGCGACTCTGGGGCGCCCCAGACCTCTTCACCAAAAACTCAACCTACTTTAACCTTCGACAATAGCGACCTGTTCCTCTGCACATATCTAGTTTCCTGTTTGGGCCCACCATTCATATCAGGGAGCAGCAACGTCCGCAGGCGCAACCAGAGTGCGCATGCATTCGTTCCTGTAGATTTTATTCTCACCCGATGTGCACGCGGTCTGGACATCACCAAGCTCAGGGATGGCGTGTCCTCAGAAATGGGAACTGGGTATCGAATCAAGAGGTATGTTTGAGATTCAAAGTGTGGTTGGGGATCAGGAGTTTGCTGGTCAGCGGTGGGATGGTATGACTTATAATGGGTTTGTCACTTTTACTGGGGTGTTTGATGGGCGTAGCGTGACAGGGTGTGGGGCGTTGAGATGAGAGTGACCACCTGGCTGGAAAGGGTTTTATGGATTTATTGACTGTCCGATCTCTCTTCTCCTCTCCTCTCCTGATCATCTATGAACAAGCATAAAGACAATGAAAACGTACTAATATATATATTCACGAAATCGGCAGTATGTACTAGTACTATGGAGGGTACTATACAGGTTACAAGCCGCCAATCGGGTCTTAGCCTCTTCTCTACCGGTCACCTGCCCCGCCTTCCCGCAGTCCATCTGCTGTTTTCACCTCGCAACAATCAATCATTTAACTGCCAGTCATTAACAACATGCAATTGGGTTTGTCAGAAAGTCTTTCGACACTCGTAGCCAAGCGCTTCACCGCTGCTAAAGAGTCCGGCCACCTTTTATTCTCTCAAACACATCTCACCACAATCCATACTGCGGGGATACCAGTAAGGTCTTTGCCCATCCCATGCCAGGGCTAACTCCAACTCTACTCTCACCTAGTACCAACTTCGATACTGTCCTGCTCTTGCAAATAAGCCAACCGGGGCTCCAAACTCGGACAAGTCTACCACGAAACCCAACTTCGATCCTTTCCAAGACCCCTCCCCAGAGCTCTTAATCGCTCAAATACCTCGAGAGAACCCAACTCACGTGCTAGTCCTCAATAAATTTCCCGTGATTCCCGACCATTTCATATTAGCGACAAAGGAATGGAAATTACAGACTGATGTTCTGGAGAAGGAAGATTTGGACGCAACCTATTCCTGCATCAAAGCATGGGGTGAGGAGAATAAAACAAATGGCACGGGTCCCAAGCGACTGTTCGCCTTTTTTAACTCCGGCAACGAGAGCGGTGCGAGCCAACCGCATAGACACTTACAGTTTCTACCCATTGAAGCCATGTATCAGGGTGACTTGGGGCGCTGGCAGCCCTTGATCGACGCGGTTTCATCGCAACCAACATCATCCGGTTCCAGATATTTGCGATGGGCTCAGGTACCGTTCGCGCATTTCGCCCTTCCGTTACCGCCAAACCCCTCTGCCGATACCCTACATAGCATTTACATATCCTTGTATAGAGCGGCGTTCGCAGCCGCACAGGAGAATCCAGGAAGTCCTCCCCTGACGACCAGTGGCCCGGCTGCTATCAGTTACAACCTGGCAATGACCGATTCAGTAATGATGATCTGCCCGAGGCGAAGTGAAAGCGCCCGAATTCCAATCGACTCTGCGGCATCAACAGGGATATCTGAAGCAGGTGTCGTTGCCTTGAATGGTACGATTCTCGCCGGTACGCTCATGGTGAAGGCTGAGGCCGAATGGGATGAACTACGCCATCACCCCGAGTCCTTGAAAGAGGTACTGTCGGCTATTGGGTACCCTCACCCAGACCTGTTTGAGCTTTCATTACTCTGAATACTGTAACTCAGTTACCTTAAGACAACCCCATGCCCTACCAAGAGTGATTTGAGACGAGAAACGATAATACAAAAATTTGCCATGAAGAAACATTACAGACTTCAAAACAATGTTTCAACGTGGGTCAGAAGGATGAAATCACACTATTAGAAGAGAAGGGAGCAAGGCAGAATAAAAGAAAGCTCGGGTAGAAGCTAGCCACACTAGCTCAAGTGCGACAGGCAAGGCACTACTAATAAGCTCTTCGTATCGATAGTAAAACACGGACACTCCACATGAGATTGGGAGGACCACTGTAAATCTATGCAGTCCACATTGGTCACGTGGATATAGTCAAATGCAATCGGAAGAGGAAGGCTTCCACTTGCACTCCCTTCTTCTATACACCCATTGGATGACTTCCTGGGCTCCACATGTCGGAAAATCAGTGTCAAATCTTCAATCCATGTATATCGCACCACTTCTTCTTACAAGTGGCATTTCCGAATTGATATGAACCCCCATGAGTCCAGATGTACTCTGCTACTCTCTTCCAGGAAACCTTGGGCAGCTGGGAAGCAGTGGGAGGCCGAGAGCTAAGACTATAAGCGCTACGAGCTTGCTTTTCGCCTTCCAAGCAGGCATCTACTGCCTCGCAGAGCAGATTTACCTGCAGAATGAATCAGCATCAACAATTTTCACTTCCATGGACATGACTAACATCTTTCTCCTGCCACTGAGGCTTCCTTACTCGCTGGTCTTTTGACTTTGTGAGTGTCCGGAACCTTCCCCGGAGTGTTGACTCGGCTTCTTTGAAGCCACCTATTCTCTTGATGTCCTTATAGGAAAGCCCGCGCCGCTTACATTCCACGAGAAACGCGTCTCTACTGTCGTTACGGTAAACAATTTGCTTACCGCTCAGCTGCTCCCGAGGAAAATAACTCCTGTTGGTTGCAAGGTTCGGGTGCACAAGGTGGTGAAAATAGGAGTTCTCATAGTAGAGCTGGATTGGATCGCATCCTAGACAACCCGCATGTTCTTTGGCAAGGGCGAAACCAACATTCTCGAATCTTCTTTGAGAGGCAGACATTGCTGGTTGTGTGTAATATTGGCACGCGTTTTCCTGCAGCGGCAAACTGTGAAGATCGTTGTTGACGGTGGGGAGAGTATGGTCAAAGCTTTTATTGAAGTAGCCACAGAGTCCAGTCATGCTCAACCCACATGGACTGTCGGCCCAGAGGGTATCGCCACGGCTGATATTCTGGCGTTGCGCATCCCAGGGTGCTCGAGTCCCAAAGGTCGATCGGGGAGGCGGCGTAGCAGGACCGCTAATTGGAATGAAGTTGTTGACATTACGTACGGAGCTTCCTTCTGAAAGCTCGGATACTTCCAGCTCAGTGGCTTCCCATTCTGGATTTTGGACATTGTCATCGTTGTACTGAATCTCACATGAATTATCAGGAGTTCTAAGGGATAGTGTTGCCGCAGATTCCGTTTCAGGACCTATGAGACTGTTGCCGGTCATAATTAAGCTGGGCAGCCTGGGGATTGGATGGGCTATGCCAAACATGACATCATCAGCCGGGTCCTGTTCTTCTCCGATCGACCTCTCTTGCTTGATAGAGGATTGTTCGTGTTGGCCATGGCCGTCGTGCATGGTTATCTCTCGAGCACTTTGCATGAACGGGTCCTGCGATGGTAACTGAGTCCGATCATCATGGGATTGCGCCTTGCTATTCTCAAAACACTTTGACGTAATAGCGTCAGGCCAGTGGCCGAAATCGTTGCTCATAGCCTCGTGGGTCATCAAACTTTTGTTTGCTATGTCGTTAAGACCCATCGAACGGCAGTCGTTGGATTCCAGCCAGCTGTACATTTGAGATTCTTCACACTCGGTGAGTTTTTTAGGACACGATACTGATTCAGCTTGCGGGGCGCAGAAACTAGTCGGGAAAAGACCCCCAAAATCATCAAGGAGGAAATAGTTCGGAATCAAATTAGGAGGA
This sequence comes from Aspergillus alliaceus, assembly GCF_009176365.1. NCBI lineage: Eukaryota > Fungi > Ascomycota > Eurotiomycetes > Eurotiales > Aspergillaceae > Aspergillus > Aspergillus alliaceus. The sequence goes on along the minus strand of NW_022474686.1, from coordinate 544,023 downwards.
ACGAGGTCTCTGTCGAAGGCCTGTCTTGTCTTTTGCTTATCGGGATCAACATGAACGTGGACCATCGTCTTAAAATGAGACAAATAACTATTGCTGACAGCTACTTCACCACTTTTGTCATTCATGGTTTGTATTGATGCTGGCGGAGTACATACAGAAGATCCTGGTGCTGGGCGATGCACGTTGGTTTAACTGGGGACACCTGCAGCGCTCATTAGCCATTTAGCATATCCCAATATATCCGGTGAGGTTTCACTTGGTTGTCACAGTTGGTCAACCTCAATCCTGTTGGTTAAGTTCTTTGGACCTCAGCATAAAGGCCATCTGGAGTCGGCCCTGTTGTCTCATTTGCCAAAACAAGAAGGTCCTGGAAGGCAAGACTTGCTCTGAAACCTATGGCCGGGAGTCCTGGGATATAACATAAAACAAAGCAAAAAGGAGGTTCGTTCGGGAGCAAAAAGCAAAAAGATTCTTCTTTTGCTGATTCTGTAGGCCGAACAGGAGACCTGTTTCCTCCCATAGGCCACGGGGCAGAGATTTGAAGCGGACTTTTTTAATGTCTCAGACTTCCCCCCAAAAGGCACTTACTATTACTGGAGAAGTGATCTGACTGGTTCTTCGGAAAGCACTCTTCGTACGCTTTGTCCAAAGATACGCTTCGTTCAATTCGACTAACGGAGCAATAGCTCGTCCAAGGGTTTCAAGGCAGGAAAGAAAGCGGTGTCTCAGAAGAATATGGAAGAACTCAGATCAAGTTTGGACTCTTGCATCTCGTGATTGAGATTGTTGCCTCCTTTAGTAAGATTCATACCTTCGACCCCCCTGCAGTGGCTCGAAATCTACGCTAATCCTTCATCTACCCTCTTACCCTAATAGGGATATATCCCCTGCTCTGTCTAGAGTGATTTTGTCTTCCCTTCTGGGGCTAGGCAATGAAGGCGATGGCCTATAATTTATTTAGTGCCGGATCGATAGGCATGGATGTTGCCAATGGTGAACGTAACAATTAGGCTTACAACGTTCTCCCTGCAATATTCTACTAGACGATCAATTGATAAGTCGCAATCTTGGTTGGCGGGTGGTCGATCGTCCAATCGAGAAACCTTTGTGGCGTAGGAGGCGAAGTGTGAGGCAAAATGAGAACCGCAAACCCATGAAGAAAGGACTAAAGAAGGTTTCGTGGCACTCTACCTATCGGTGTGTGCGGCAGTTTTTTCTGCTATTTTCAAAGGCATGTCGGATAGCAACATAAGGCTTTGTCCACATCAGCTTCCTATCCCACCTTCAGCAATGGCCACATAAGTCAAGGAATGAGGCTTGAGGTCCGAAACATTTATTGGGCTCAAAGAAGTGATCGGAAAGAATACGGATGGTGCTGTTGGGCCTATAGATGTGACATTTTGCTCAACGCTTTGAACGTTAATGGGTCTCTTTACCCTGCCCTCTCTCTCTCTCTCTCTTGTTTCTTTGAGCTTTTGGGTTTAATACTGATAGTATAAATACTAGTGATAGATCGCGTGTATATGCAGGTCACTCTAAAAAATGGATCCCACAACTAGACTTGGCGAAGTGAGCGATAATAGCCCAGAAATGCAACACTCGGGTATGTTTAGGTTACTCCCGCACGTTTAAATTTTTAAATTTTTCTTTTTTTCAAAACCATTGCTTGTCCAGGTCTCGTTTCAAGATTTAACACCAGCAAACCAATCAGTTTGTTAATGGCATTAAAGCCATCACTCCCAAATACTAATAGTTTCTAATATAGTGTTCCTTGTCTCAGATCCATCTCTGCAAACCGCCAAGGCCATGTCCAAAATCTCTCCCATAGGGACTAGAGATAATATCGCCACGGAACCTTCGAAGGGGAGTACAAGAAAAAAAAAACCGACTCTGGGCTTAAAAGTAAATTAAAAAGAAATAAGAAAATATATAGAGGCCCAGAACATGTCCCCATGATCGGGCCATCTACCTATGGCTCGTTGCAGGTACAGAGAACAGTGCAGTGCACCTTACAGCAGTTTATGCAGTGCAGCCTCAGTCATCCCCAAACCCTCTCACAGGTTCTACATAGTCTCCTGTCACCTCTCCCAAACTTTATCAGAAAATTAAAAATGAAAAACAAAAAATACGACACAGATCGGGTTTCCAACCGTTTGGTCCCGTAGATAGGTTCCAACGACAAACCGGAAGACGGGCCGGGGAAACCGGCATCAGAAATATTCGATAGGGAAATTCTCAATACCATAATTTTTCTTTCTTCAGTCGAGGAAAAAACGAAAAAAAAAAAAAAAAATTCTGAAAATTGAAAATTAGACAACAAAAATAAAGTGAGAGGGTGACCATAATGCTATGTGCTAATATCATAAAATATACTATTCCCTTTATTCTCCATTGCCTGGTCTAGTTCAGGAGAAATAAAAATAAGAGGGAGGGCGCCAAAACTAACCCTAACTGCACTTCACTGCATAATCTGCACTACACCACCCACACGTTCTCAACAACGGTGTCACCTTGCTAAAAACATCCCGACCACATTTAATCTCCCAAGGGGTTTCCTTTGTGGGTATATCAGCGGTCGAGGGACTTTGATGTGCTACCAAGGAAGGAACCAAGCTACAATATGTGTGGCGCTTATTTTCCATCCCGAGTTGTAGTGGCATCCATAGAACGCACTGTACCACATCTACCCTTCCACGCGTTCTTCTCAGGTGATGGAAGTCTCGAGACATGTCCTGGGCACGGACCCAATACCGTTGCTCATGGACGCCGGGACCTTTCAAGGCTGTTGGGGTTGGTGTAATGGCAATCTCACTCAATTCCACTTTGCGAATCTCAGGAAATAGGAGAAGGTATCATTTGAGCACAAGTTGGATGCTCTATTATTTTTATTTATTATTATTATTATTGTTATTGTTATTATCTAAAAAAAAAAATGAAAGAAAGAAAGTTGTAGAATGTATCACTAAGACAGTTGATTCAATATTTCTTGTTTCTCTATGGGACAGAAGGTGCCGCTGCCTTGGAGTCTCATGTGATACGCTTGCAGTCGGGCGTTCTTGTTCCCGTGTAGATCTCCATGATTGACTACCTGATGCACCTGTAAATGGAGACATGATATGGAAGTATCCGTGAGACGCACGGGGCTAGCAGGTATCGGGATGCATACGCTTTCCCGCTTCCGTCAGATTCATTTTGGTCTTTTTCTGGCTCTCATAGAGGTCCAAAAGTCGGTCAATCCCGAACACTGTGGCAATAAGAAAAGAACGAATAACAGAAGATATACGGAGATAGAGTACCCACCAGTCAAGATAACAAACGTGAAAGCGTAGAGTATTGTAGGAGACGTCATGAAAGCGTATGCAAGCGCAAATTGCCGGACAAAAGACACCAGACTCATCAAGAACACTCCGAGAATGATGCGGGCTGCTATTCCAATGCTAGCGCAGGAGGTGTGGCGACGAGTCAACATTGCGAAGGCGGCAAAAAGAAACATCACCAGTGATGCAGCAACGAAAAAATAGACGTAGACAAACCCCAGCATCTCCATGTACATCCTAAGCAGCTGCGAACTAGTCAACTGCCCGATGTTTGTCTCTTCTGAAGGCATAATGCCCATACTGGAAAACAGAGCGGCGGTAACATTCCCCACGAGATCGTTGAGGCGGTTGTTCGTGATGGAGAAGCCAATCACCTTCTCTCCCGGACACAAGGGGAGGTTGGGCAAATCCCTCAGGATTGCATCAATTGCCATCTTTTCTTTTATTGCGCCGCGGTTGTAATTAATCTCCATATCCTCGATGGTATTCCGAAGAAGACCAATGGCCATCCCCGGTCTGGGCCGTGGTTCCTCACAAGCAAACATGATAGTTTCCTTGAGGTACGTGAGCTTCAAGGTAATGTCCAGGGTCAGAGCAAGGATCTGTGATCCTTCAAGGAGGAGAACCAGGGCCACATGAAAGGGAAAATGGAGCTGGGCCCATACTTGCTGGGAGTATTTGTCAAATATGCTGGTTGGTGAGAGGTCGTAATACGCTTGCCACAGAAAGTACTACTCCTGAGACGTCAGCAACCCTGAAAGGGAGGGTAGATCGAATCGCTGAGACTCCATACCACATTAGTAGTGACTCCTAGAATGTGTACAAACGACCACTTGGTCCAGCCCCCCGGCCGCACGGTCCTATTCACAATCCTGGTGACTGATATGACCCCTTCGCCAATGATGATTAGCGTAAGGAGACCCATTCTTACGTTCAAGTGGGTATCTTGGAGACCAATTCCGGGTGTCACACAAGATACTCCCATTACAACCCACATCTCTAGCCCGAACAAAGCAAACCAAACGGTCCATATATAGGAGCGGATCCAGGTCTGCTCCCTGAAGATATAGAACATCTATTCAACAGGTCAGACTATGGATGTGGCTTCAATAGAGGTCATTGTTTGTCTGTGCGGAAAGCATACCCCCAGATAGATGAAGCTTGAGACAAACAGTGTCGCGGCGATGATGGACACGCCTTTGGCAGCGGATTTCATCGGTTTACGGACGAAGACGATGTTATTGACGGTATATTGCAAAGCGAGTAAGATCCGGCTGCCGCCTAGAAAGAGGCTCAATGACTGGAAGGCCCAAACGTTCTCGTCCCGAATACGGGTGGTAAACCGTGTGCCTGCAGATGCAAAGCCAACCATAGCTGCTAGTTGCATAGCCTTGCAGGCTCGTTCGAATATTGAATCCCTAGCGAATCTGATATCAAATAGAGTAACTTGAAGCCAGGTGAACCAAATCACTCCAAGAAAGCCTATATATGCCCCTAAGGCTTCTACATTGTGAATTTCATGTGTAGCAGTGAAAGTAGAAAGATTCGCCACAAAAAAGAGGTCAAAGAACAACTCAATTGGGGTAGCATCAAAGTGCCTGTAAAGGCGTGTTCCATTGTTCCTGTCAATAGGGGTTTCAATGAAAGAAATGGAGTCCCGCCGGCTGCGGTATCTCATGAGTTAAGTGTACATGTCAGGAAGCTCCCAGTTTCACTCACTATGCAGTCCCATCAGTATTTGAAGACCTACGTAGTGGGTGAAAGTAAAGGAAAGGCATTCGTGCCATCGTCAAGTGGACTTAGTTGTATCAGTTAAGAAATAGGTGATGCGTGAGTAAAGTCGATGTGTTGGGTATCATAAACCAGCATTGGGGCAGGTTGGTTGGTGTCATCTTAGGGAACCTTAATGAATGCTGGAAAGAACGATGCTTTCCTAAGAAGTTGGTAAGAAAGCCAACAAGGCAGGTGTGTGTGTACGAGACGGGCGGATCACGACTCATTTTCGGAGCTCCCTGTTGATACTGCCACGGAATTGCCAAAGCTCTCCAATCCTCGCTCGCCAGTTATATCATCTTCTGAGCCAGGAGTGCGGCCAGCTTCTTGTTTCAGTTTCTCGTAATTATCCCCGGCTTCTTTGACTAGAGCCTGGATCTCTACTTCTCGCACAGCTATATCAGCCTTTTCCTTTCTCAGTTCTTCCATTCGGTCAATCATTTGAGCTTTCGACTTTTCAATCACAGCTAAGGTTGTGCGTAAACGGTCAAGGCAAGTTGATAGTCGTGGAAGTGATGTCATTTTGGGGGGAGTTTTAGGTCGATCTGTATGTTCTTTGCTGCTGTGGCCCATGGCAGCCCTTGTCTGGGCAGCTTCGTAGGCCGCCTTTTCTTCTAAGTCTGAGTCGTCCTCGTCCGAAACTCCTTCGGCATCTTCAATGAGCTCCCGCATTTCTTCACGCTGCTTTTTGGCCCTCTCGCGCTCAGCTTTCTTCCCAAGAGATATCCGGCCATCCTCTACAAATTCGTCGAAACCCTCTGCGAAATCCTCATCGTCACGAATCAGTCTAGTGTCTTTCAAATCTTCTTTTTCGTTTCTCGATTCCCAATCATCATCCTCCATAGTATCTTCCAGAGCGATAAAGTCCTTCTCTGTTGCGAGACCATACTGTTGTTCCTTGGCTAACCGCGCTCTTCTTTCTTTTTTTTCCCTAATCTCCGCTGCACTCGGAATGATGGCAGGGGCTGTGACCTTCATAACCTCGCCAAACTTCGCAGCAACATCAACAGCCTTCTCTTTATTATCATCATCGGCAATATTCTTTGGGGTCGAAGGTGTTGAATCGCGGAGTTCCTTCAAAAATTCATTGCTATAACTTGGTCGATCTTGTTCCGGTCCCACCCTGAGTGGGAGCTGGTTACCTGATCCCGATGGTGTGAGTGACCTCTGGAAGGCACTATTTTCTAGTACGCGTCTTCCAAGACCCTGTCGTTTAGGTATTACCACTTCACTCTGTTCACCATCGTCGGCCATTGAAGTCTCCCCGGGAGCGAACGACATGCGCATTTTCGGTTTTTGCTTTGTTTTGGAGGAAACAGGGCGCTTAACAACAGGCCCGGAATCTGCTTTTTGTCAGACTCTTAATCTAGCGAAGTAATCTCGTTCCGTAATGCGTAAAAGGTACTGACCTTGTGCGCCATTATCCTCTTCATCGTCCCCGCCAATCTTGCGGGGCTTTCTGCGGTTCGCAAACTTGGAACTCATAGTTTGAAAATCTCCAATAGTAGCTCTTCACTCCACGAGAATAAATTACCTGTCGCAGGGAAGTGCGTGTTGTTTCAACAGTTGCGTCAATCTGAGCTCCGCGTATCTCTCGAAGAGCTGCCGGGAACAATATTCTTCCGGCACAGCTTTAATCCCACGGTAGCGTCTCAAAGTTCCGCCGCGCGACTGACCTCGACATCACGGCGGGATATCTACCAGAACTGACCAGCCAAGATGCCTCAAGCACAGCCCGAGTTGAAGAAGGTATGTCTTGCGACTCGCATTCTACTGTGCCTCGGACCGCAAAAGGAGCTGACAAAGTTGTTCTACTAGTACATGGAAAAGCGGGTATTTTGCCAACTGAACGGCAACCGCAAAGTCATTGGTATTCTTAGAGGTTACGATGTACGTTGAAGCAGCTGGAATTGTTCCTTTTTTGCCACCCCTTCACCCTTCGACCGCGAATACAAGAGTCCTGATAATGGACGCTGTTTGGAAACGTATGGACCGGGTCTGACGTGTGTATATCGCAGGTATTCATGAACATTGTGCTCGACGAGGCTTTCGAAGAGAAGCAGGGCGGAGAGAAGGTTGCTATTGGCATGGTGGTATGTTGGGATATGTGTTACAATGGGAGTTCTCAACTGATCATTGTGGACAGGTCATTCGCGGTAACTCGGTTGTCATGCTCGAGGTTAGTACATCTGCTGCATATCCATAAGCCTTCATACCACTAACGGGACCAATCCCCATACAGGCTCTCGAACGTATAAGCGACAAATAAAGGAAGCTCTGGATATTACCTTCATTGTGGGATTAATATAATGCAATAAGGAGTTTACGGGTCGGCTGCTTTCTTGGAACTATCGAATGCACTTCGATTTCATCTCAAGCATGTTTACGAGGAAAATGCAGTTTCAATATTTGAGGGACCAAATTCAAGGGTTCCCTTGGTATATCTTTTCGAGTGACATAATCTTTTGACGATGCAGCGTGATGTTTGCTATGCAAGGCATCAATCATAACATGGCTCGAGAATACCGCATTAAATGGGCATGAAACCGGCAAAACAGACGCGCATTTGAGAAAGAAAACCGGAACAGGGGAATAGAAGGGAAAACCATAGAAAATCAAATCGAGAACGATATTCCGTTCCACCCTCGCGCCATGAGCCTCCTTTACCAACCTCCCTTCAAAACAGAGGAATAAGAAAAACAATAGTATAAGGTACATGAATGAAGAATGATAGAAGACGCATTAAATTATTTGGGCTTCTGGCCAAATTTTAATTTTAGCTTGAATCCCCCACCACCAGGAGTAGATGGAGTGGATGGAGTAGCTGGTGGCTTGGGCGGCGCTTGAGGTATAGGGGAGGATCGATTCGGAATATGCAGCTTGGTAATTGGCTGCGGACGAGGACTTTGGTTCGCTGACGGTGTACTTGGGCCAAGTTTTGACTGCTTGAATGTGATGCGAGGACCAGGAGGTGGCATACCCGGCTCTTCGCGTTTGCGTTTTGCAGGATTCGCATCCTTTGATGGAAGTGATGTCCGGAATTTGCTCGAGCGGGTGAAATGCAGGTGCCCCTAAAAGACATTAGCGCTTTTGTAAGACACTCGGACAGGATACGGCAGGACTCACCTTCCCGAGATGCTTTACTTGCCAGTACCGCGGGTATTTCAGAGCAACCTTCACACTAGTGGTCGCTTCATACAAGCTCCGGCAGAGGTCAGCAAATTCAGAAAGCTCCAGGATACCAATGTGCGGAGAGTTGCACGCGGCCCACAGGGACTCCTTGAGGACTTGGTCGCCTTTAAGTTCAACTTTGAGCGCTTCTATGGCTCCAGTGACTGTCTGCCTTCGCGCGAGATCTGCTTGGCGGACCTCGGTAGAAGATTCTTGTTCAATAATCAAGCCATCACCGGAAGCCTGGGCCTTAGTATTTGATTCGCGACCAAAAGCCACAGGAGCAAGCGCTTTACCAAATAGGTAATGAAGCCGCCGACGAAGCCAAGACGAAGAGTCGCTCGACATGGTAAAGATGAACCACCTTAGGAGTTCGGGACTTTGGAAAATATCGGTTTCTACGAGACACTCGAAGGCCTCCAAACGAAGAAGGTCATATGTGCCGGCCCTGGTATATGGTAGAAACTGCATGATGTCCAACTCCGTTATCTTGGCTTGCATAAGCTGTATCTGGCAGCGTAGCGCAGAACGAGAATAGATGTTCTGGTATGAGCTGGACCATTCATCCATTCTCCGATATCGATCAATTTCGGCAATGGCGTCTTTCTCCAATTTCTCTTCTGCCTGAGACTCAAGCACCCGCTCCATATCGAAATCGTCCAACTCATCGGAGCGGGACTCGACCTTTCCCAGCATCGCATGACAAAGGGACTGCATAAGTGTAGCGACATAGAAATTATCCGAGTACTACACATAACATGAGTACAGTACTAGAACTAATGCGCATGCTTGACTCACCTCATTGTTGGAGTTATCATTGAACCGTAGCTTGTCATAGAGAAAACGCTTCACGCGCATCGGGGTTTTCCCATGGGGGTCCCTTACTTTCGAGATAGCTTCTGGGATAACCAACTGAAGCACATAAGCAGCCCTATCGGAGAAGTCATTCGAGCGGGTCATGGGTGACCCTGGAAGACAGAATAATTCCTGAAAAGCTCTTTCCAAATGAAATAGCCCTAACCAATTAATTTCTTCCTTGGCATGTTTAACAAGGGCCTTTGCCGCAGCCACACGGATTCCGTAGAAGTACCTCCGATCCATAAGAGTTCGGACGAAAATGGTGGAAATTAAAGAGTGTTCTCGTTGGGCTGCCATATATTGCAGAGACTAGAGTCGTCGTTAGTGTTGCCCCGTCAAGAAAGTCCACAGATGAACTAACCTCTAGCTGGGCTATTACATCCCGATCTTGTTGGAGCTGTGAAAGGTACATATAACCCGGCATCACCAGTGAAAGCTTGCAGATCCACTCAAAATCTGCGTCCATGCGGATCCATTCATAAGATTCCTGGCCCATTCGCTCCTCATCTTCCTTACTCCAATCAGCTAACTTCCACTCTTGAATTTCTTCTTCGCTTTGGAGTACGTCGCCCAAGCAATAAAGCAAGACGTCTTCCTGTGTTTCTGCATTAGGGTCACCCCCTGAGGCAGCAGCGGCGCGTTCTTTTTGCCGTTTATTTCGCTTCAAACGCTTGTATTTCGTGTTATAAGGGATATCGAATTTGGTGACGCCTTCTTTAATCTCAACAATATGCTCATAAGGTGTACCATCAGCTTCGTGGATTCTAATTGTCATAGAACCGGTAAAAACCGGCTGGACAGCACCAGCATAGACACTCCGAATTTCCTCCTTGACGTCGCGCATAAACGTATTCTTGTCCAGATCGCGTGTGCTAGGCTGTTCTGATTGCACTTGCTTTATCATCATTTCAACCACGAGCTTCTTCTTATTGAACCTCTGTGTGGCTTGAAAACGAGGGCAACCGGCACCATAAATCCATTGCTGGAAAAATGAGTCCAGTTTCGCATGGCCGAGCCGCTCACAGGTCTTTTGGAAAACCGAGCTGGATACTGCTCCGTTTGGTATGTCGCCCATTCGAGCATTGAGGAAGAGTCGAGAAATGATACGGGGCATTGTGGCTTTTCCACTAGCTTTTGTGAGCCTTCGATCGAGTATGAAAAGCACAAGAGGAGCTTTGAGTGCGATAAAATCGATCTCGGACGAGTCAAGCTGAATTATATTGCCCATGTCAAAGAGTGATGGACGCTCATAGTCCAGCTCGCATACTCGATCAGACATCTGTTTTAGTCGAAAGCGATGCTCATTGTTCCCACAAAGCTTCCTCATGAATGTATCCGTGATAAACCATGCGACGCCTACTGTGACCCAAGTGTCAGTGGGTTCTTTTGGAACGATGTTGACACCGATCCACTGGGACGCTAGGCCGTGAACGAGAGCGCGTGTTGAGTCGTACATTGGATCGATAATATCTTCGGGGAATAGGAGATGGCTGTTGCAGATTGACAAGCAAGCTGTCGACAAGACATTCTCGGGGGCATCATCTACGAAACACATTTTATAACTTGAAAACGGATACGATCCATATGATAACGAGAAGAAATCAATCGCCTTCGCCATTGGAAAGCAAGTGTTCCTAAGCTCATCGCCTCGCCCCGGAAGACAAAAGGCATGTAAAGGAATGGCATTCTGGCCAAGCTGCTCATCTTGATCGCTTTCCCGGAAATGAGCAAGATTGACATATTCGAACGGGCCTACAGCAAACCCGACTTGCTGGGCAGATAGCGGTGAGGTGCATGCGAAGGATACCGTCTTCTTGCTAGGATCTTTCGGATCAACAATCTCATCAGTCATATCACCAGAACAGACCACCAGTAGGTCCAAAGCTTCATCATCTGGGGAGATGTATCGACCTGAATTTGGTGTCGGTTTAGAGCGTCCAAAAGCGTGGGTGCCAGATGAATCGCGAGGTTTACGGTCGAACACATCCCCCAAAGAGCACGGGCATTTAATCGAGAGCTCCCAGGTGCAACGTGAGGTAGCGTCATCAACGCAAGGGAATAGAGGGCAACCAGCCCCGTATCCAAGCGAATTTGTTGTGAAGGCGTGCGGGTAGCGCCTGTCCCCGTTCTCTACCCCGACAAACTGTAAACCATCCTTTACATTTTCAATGGTAAATTCAATGTTCACCGTTAATGCCGTGAACCGCGGGAGTGTCGTGTCTGGTGCCTTCGTGCTCAGAGGGCCTTCAGCATCCTCGGCAGTTCCAGTCGCACGCAGCGCCATTTGATCTTGGGCTTCGAGAGAGAAAGGGTCGAGTTCTTCAATCCTAACGCTTTTGGGAACCGACACAAGCAGGTCGGCTTCCGGCGGCGACTTAAGCAATTTTTCTATATTCGAGGTCAGTCGGCCATGGTAGTGAGGGCCGTACAGTTGAAGCGATTCGTAGGGATCCACATATTTCATTGACGGTATCTTTCCGCAGACATTTAAGCGTTTAATCTCGCCCTGTCGAAAATTCAGTCGAATAACACGAAGTTCCTTGTAATGTGGATGGATCGTAATCTCGGTCTTCCCCTTAAGGCCCTTATTTGCAAAGTCCAGCTCCAGCTCAACCTTCTGGTGCGCAACAGTGAACCCTATACCCGGCCAGGCAGAGGGGGCGGGAGCGTCAACGACACCAGGCATTGCGCAGAATACTCAGTCGTGCACTGCGCCGCGAGCGCTTCTCAGATCCTCTACCGTCATGTCCAAGCTCAAGGAGCGACCGTATAACCTTTTGATAGCGCTTTTAAGTCGATATCGAGATGGATGGACGATGGGGACAGGCGATGCGAACAAAGCTGTGTGCGGAAGTTGAAGCTTTAACAGCGGGGAGCAATAGCCTGAAGTGATAAAATGAGAGGTATTCAAAAGAGGGCTGGAGAGGAAAAAAAGTAAATTATTCAAAAGTCATGGTACGCGAAACGGATGGAGCCTTGCTATGATCGAACAAGAAAGAAAATCAAAAAGAAAGGGAAAGCCACAAAGCTCCTCATCAACTTCTGTTTCTCATGTCGCGTTGTTGCGTCGAAAGCTGCGGAGCTCACAGACCAGCCCGCCCAGCCGCACGTGATTCCGATCCGCGGATGGAACGTCCGCCGATCCTCTTGCCCTCCCTTTTCGTTCCACTCTTTTTTCCTCAGGGGATTTTGAAAGATCATTATCCCTTCACTTGCCTTTTTCTACTGCGGTTCTTGCTTGTGCCTCTAATAGAGTGTCTCAATTGTTGGTTAAGGGTCATCCTTCGATTGTCACTGTATTCTCTGCTTGATAGTTTGCTTTCGCGCGATGAACTAAATTCAATCATACGATACATCTTTTTTGAAGTACCGGGAGTATACCACCCAATTGGCGGAATTTGAAACAAAATGAGTGTGGTTTTTAGGAAAATCCAAGGTTCGTTTCCCAATTGCTTTCTTGGGCAAGTAGTCTTTGGGCTAATGAACGATGCCGTACTTAGCGATCCAAGATTCGCTCTCCGATGATGCTTTAGCACCGCTTAAGAGCTACAAGTATCAGAGTGTGGATAAGTCTTTTATCTCTAGATATGTCCTGAAGCACTACGTACGATATTCTCACCTTGTGGCATTCGTTGCGTGACCTCCGTCTAACAAAGATCCTTGCACCTTAGTGGAATGCGTTCGTCGAACTTTTGCCCATGTGGCTGGCTCCTAACATGGTAACCCTTTTGGGTTTCATGTTCATTGTTGGCAATGTGATGCTCATAGTGATTCTTATGCCTGATCTTGTTGGACCTGTAAGAAAACCACCGGATATACTATTCGATTCGTCGCCGAGCACTAACGGTTTTCAATCCTAGGGCCCCTCCTGGCTATATTACAGTTTTGCCTTCGGCATGTGGATGTAAGCACTGATATTTGATGTCACATGGATTAGTCTCATCTGATATTCTAAAGGTACTCCACGCTGGATAACGTTGATGGAAAGCAAGCCCGGAGAACAGGGACCTCTAGTGGCCTTGGGGAATTGTTTGAGTGAGTGATTACCCCAGGAAGGCTGCGGGAGGCGAAAATTGACATTAGACAGTCACGGAATTGATTCCTTGAACTGCACTCTCGCTAGTTTACTAGAGACCGCAGCAATGGGGTTCGGCTCCACGAAACTCGGCGCCTGGACAGCTATTGTTCCCTGCCTCGCGATGTATTTCTCCACCTGGGAGACCTATCACACGCATACACTTTATCTCGGCTACTTCAATGGCCCTACCGAGGGCCTCCTCATTGCAATTACTTTGATAGTAGCATCAGGCATTTACGGTCCTGGAATATGGTCCCGGCCCATAGTCGAGTTCTTGAATTTCCCCCAGATCTTTGGAGATAATTCGGTGAGGGACCTTTGGATCCCACTTCTTCTCTCCTCCTTCTTTTTGGGTCATTTACCTGGTTGTGTCTACAACGTCGTTGCTTCTAGGAGGAAACAAAATCTTCCTATAGCACCAATCTTTAAGGAGTGGGTACCAATGATCGTCTTCACTGGATGCAACTTGGCTTGGCTTTTCTCTCCCTATTCGAGGATATTGGTCGATAACCATCTGGTTCTGTACTGTTGGGCCATCTCGTTCGTTTTTGGACGGATGACCACGAAGATTATTCTTGCACATTTGCTGAGACAGCCCTTTCCCCATTGGACAGTCCTGCAAACTCCTCTGGTCGGAGGTGCCATTCTAGTGAACTTGCCCTGGATTGGTTTCCCCGGAATTAGCGCATGGGTAGAGCTCCTGTATCTGCGAACCTATCTTTTCTTTGCCTTTGTCGCCTATATGCACTGGGCATTCTTGGTCATCAACCGAATCACGACATTCTTGGGCATCAATTGCTTGACGATCCGGCGCGACCGGTCAGCCGCAAGGGAGCAAGCCTATCGTGCCCTTGGAGAGGGAAATCCCGAGACTTCTGATGGTGGGGTTGATCCGAACAAGGGAGGCTACAAAAGTCATTAACATTCGTTTAGCATGACCTGGTTAAGTTAATTGTGGCTGACCAACTTTCTATTCCGCCACGACACTTCTTATCGGCTCGTTATCTGTTCGACAGTCAATCGTGACAGGAACCTCCTTCCCAACTCACTTAACTCGGCTACACGGTACCCCTGGTATTTTCGAGAAGCCCCATTTTCTTCCCACTTCCCGGGCTGCGCTGGTCTGGTTTGGTGTCGCTTGCCTTCTCAACTATATATACTTTCTGTAATTATGCTTCCAATGGCCTCTATAGATACGCCGCCGGGCGGACTTATGAACTTACGACTTCTGTGGATGGCTCACGCAAGATTGACTATGAAGACAGGTTATGGATACAAAGCTTCTGGTGATATATAGATAGCATAATGTTAATGCCATTAGATTTGTACCATGCATACTAGTTTTCCTCTTTGTGTCGGCTATAACCATGTTTTAAGAGGAGGGCTTATGTTCTGTGTCTCTTTAATGGAAGAGTGTTCTGTTATAACATCTTATGAACAGGTTCGGTGTCGGAATGTAAATGAATGAGGATCTGAGGTTTAATTTTTAAACCTAGGGTTATCTAATTCTGAAAGAGGACAATAATTCAACAAGCGGGTCCCATAACTCAGTTGGTTAGAGTGCTGAGCTAATAACTCAGAAGTCGAGAGTTCGAGCCTCCCTGGGACCAGCCTTTCTTTTTCTTTTTGCTTAGTTAGTTCTTTCCCCTTTCTTCTCCAATTAAGTACTTCCTCCGTAGTGTAAGCCCTAAATGTATTACCTCCACGGTGGAGCGAAGCTGCTCCTAAGGTGGGTGGGGCCATGAGGGGAGTTATTCCCCAATTAGATATCATCATCATCGGGCTGATATGCCACTCCCACATGACTGTCAGTGGTGTGTCCTTTGGATGTTAGTTCACCTTTACGTGTAGTAGTTGTTCCAATAAGAAATATTTAAGCAACTACTAGTAGTACTAGGAATGAGCATGAGCAGATACCTATACTGAGTTCGGGATGATATCTAAGTTCCATCAGGATTAGCGTTGCGTCCCCGAAGTGACCTTCCCTGCCCGTCATGAACAGTGACTGTTACACTGCTAACTACTTAGTTCACTTGTCTCCGGCAATCTGACCGGCAATTCCGGTGAAGCTAGAAGTTGCCCGACTAGTTAAGAGATAATCACCGATTCTTATTTGGTTTAACTATACTTCTAGTAGTGAAAGCTTCCTTACTTCCTTTATTTGTAATAACCTCATCACTGTGTTAATGATAGCACTTGGTGTTTTATTGACTCTGTTTCTCTTATACTTCTTATCTATAATATTTCCCTGTTATCTTGTGCTTCTTTTTAACGTGTTTGGCCAACAAATACAACCTCTGAACACAGAGCCATGGACAAGTCAACGGATAATTCTTCTCCTGGCGTGAAACCCCTAGATAGCAGAGACTCCGCAGTTATTCATGTTCAAAATGCAGATGAGCTGCGTTTAGCCCAGATGGGTATGTCAGTTTTTTTATATCACTGCGATACTAGAGATGCACACTTACAGTTCACCAGGTCATAAGCAGGAACTGAAGCGTCACTTCTCAGTCTGGAGCTTGATAGGGCTTGCTGCCAATTGCACTATATCTTGGACTGGTATATTAGTCAAGGTCTCTGGTGATCTGTCAACCAATTCTGACATCGTTTCTTGGTAGGACTCGGCCTTGGCCTGATTACTTCCATCAATGCTGGCGGACCCGGTGCTCGTACGGTTTAATCCTTGCTAAAGTGAGACAAGATGAGGACACTGACCAATCCAGTCATTTACGGGTTTATCCTTGTGTTCATACTACAGTGCTTCTTGGGCACGTCGTTGGCAGAATTTGTCTCGGCATACCCAGTCGAAGGGGGGATGTACCACTGGATTGCAGCGATTGCCCCAAAGCGCTACAATAGTCTGCTGAGTTTTGCAACCGGCTGTTCTACTTGTTTTGGATGTGAGGCAATGGTACCACTGCCTATATGGACCAGAATCTGTGCTAACTCCTCCAGGGATATTCACGGCGGCTTCGACGAATCTAGTCTATGCCTCAAACCTCATGGCCCTGATTGCCCTCTACCACGATGATCTCAAGCTCCAACCCTGGATGACCTTTGTTGCATATCAGGTTTTGAACGTGTTGAGCTCTGCAGTGGTCATGTTTGGCAACCGTTTTATTCCAAGCATCAATAAGTTTGCCTGCAAGTCGCGCTAGGGCATCAATGATCAGGTGCATGCTAACAAGGAAGAACAGTGGTGTACCTTCAGATGGCATGGTTTACTATCATGGTCACAGTGGCCGCGACAGCTCCAACCCACAATGACAGCAGGTTTGTTTTCCGAACCTGGATGAACAATACGGGCTGGGAGAACAATGTCATCTGTTTTATCACAGGCTTGGTAAATCCGCTGTTCGCCCTTGGTGGCTTAGATGGGATTACAGTATGCATTGATTCCCTAGCACCAAAGAAGTTGCTAACTTAATATTAGCATATCACAGAGGAGATGCCGAATGTAAGTATATGCCTATGTCGTTCCAAGGGCCAGTACAGCTAATACTGCTTTTCAGCCTGGCCGAAATGCACCTTTAGCTCTAGGTATGCTTCTATCAACCCACCCAATTCGATGACATAAAACTTACCAATCTAATGCAATAGCATGTACACTGATCATTGCCTTCATTACTGGGCTATCTTACCTTCTAAGCCTCATGTTTTCCGTCCAAGACTGGTCCAGCCTGGCAGACAGTCCGACAGGCCTACCACTTGCAGAGATCTTCCGCCAAGCAACACAGAGCCGCGGGGGTGCTTTCGGACTGACATTCCTTCTATGGGTTGCTATCGGCCCCTGTATGATTGGGTCACAGCTAAGTATGCACCCTCTAAATTCGAATATACATGTCGTTTTAACCACACAATCCTTTGCAGGCACTGGACGAATGCTTTGGGCTTTTTCTCGTGATGAGGGCCTTCCATTCTCCAAAATGTGAGCAACATAACAACAATGTTATTTGATCTTGATACTAAGTCTTTCAGCTTGGCCCGGGTGGACCCTCGATTTGGTGTCCCACTGTATGCCCAGACGTGTGTAGCAGTGATCGTGGCCCTCCTAGGTTGTATATATCTGGGATCCACCACCGCTTTCAACTCCATGCTTAGCTCTGCAACGTATGCTAGAAGAATCTTTCCTCTGTGCCTTCCTTCGCCGCTCCATTGAGAAAGGAAAAAGGATATGTAGACTAACAGATACATAGGACGATCAATAATCTCGCATATCTCGTCCCCATCTTCACGAACGTGGTACTGAACCGTAGTACAATGCATCACGGGCCTTTCACCCTACCACATGTTGCTGGCATGACTGTCAACATCATTACCGTTGCTTGGCTGGTCTTTGCTATTGTCTTCTTTTGTTTCCCGTTCTATATGCCCGTCACTGGTACGTTGGTCCTACAAATCATTTCTTTCTGCTTATGTCACTATATATAACATCTGATATTTGGCATGGAGAACATTAACAACCCTATAGCCACGAACATGAACTATACCTGCGTCTGCGTTGGGGGGTTCATCATTATCGAGCTCGTGTGGTGGATGATCGCTGGCAAACGGTACACGAAGGCAATGCAGAAGGCGAGGGAGGAAGAAAATAATGTGTCTCGGGCCATAATGGTTACGGCTGACGACGGGAAGAACTAAGAGGTGGTAATGTCAATGCTTGTGCAAAATTCTTTCCGGCGGGGGTTTTCTCGGTCTCAGTCTAGAAGTTTAGGCTTTGTATTACTTTTCTTCTTTCTTTCTTTCTTTCTTTCTCTCTTCTTTCTTTCTTTCTTTCTTCTTTCTTTGCTCTCCTGCTTTGCTCTTGATGAGCTTATGAAAGCGGAATGATCAAGGTGATGGAATCGGGCCACAGGGACTGACCACATGATAAGTCGTCTACAGCAAACTAATGAAACAAAAGCGATGTTGCTTTATGTACACGCAATGATCGAAGTATATAGTTTCGGTATAGGTAGTAGGGATGACATCTAGTCATGCCAAAGCACAGGTTAAATCGCTTTCTTAGAGCTCCAGTTACTCCAGTGCAATGTATGGATGGGCGTAACATCGTGATTATGTTGGTATATAGGCAGTTCAGTCGGCATATGGAATTAACACATCCTTCCAAATAGGAAGTCCTTCACGATCGGTGAACTAGAAAATTCAGGGTTGAGAAGAACACAACTGGTAAGAGCAGCGTGTCAGTCTCCGATATTAAAGCCCTAAAAGTCAAGAATATGCGACGAACTCACTTCAAGAAGTATTCCAGACCAACCCGTCGGGATTCGAGGAATGCTGGTCGGAATTTGACTAGTGCCGTCGGATCAGCAAACTGATGGTATATGTAGGTTAATGTGCGGACGAGAACATACAGAGAACGCTCTTCGGTGGTAAAGCTGGTAGCGCGCTCTTCGCATGTGGGAATGAAGACTCGAGCTTTTGTCTCAGGTCGTCGAATTCGGAGTACCTAGATCATGACCAATATTAGCCGCGGAGCTTGACATGCCAAATTTGGTTTTTGTGTCTGATGCACATACCTCATTCGAACGGTGATGGGACCACCCTGCGATCAGTGTTAGGCAACAAAAGATTGGGATGAAACCCAGGTCAAACAAGGAAATGGCAATGCACACCTCAAGGGTTTGTATCGTACAACTCCACACCACATATGCACCTATACCGGATTTCCCCTGGACGACAACATGATCGTCTACAGATACACTCCTGGCCCATAGCCCACGGCTCGTCTCCGAATCTGGATCCTCCGTATGATCTTCTAGGGTGATGGCAGGCTGGTCGAGGGAGATTTGGGATGCACGGGATGCATTGCGGTGGTGACTCCAATACGGCGGAACTATGCCGGAGACCGGGCGATCTTTGAGGGCAGCATTGCGAGGTTGGGGGAAGACGGTGCCATTGCTGACGCTGATACCGTTTGAAAGTGAGGTCGTCACGGGAGCATCAGGGTTGGGTGTTGTCGAGGGGGGTAGCGGTGGCACTAGGCTTGTCTCCTCATTCGCTCGCTCCATCCATTTAGATATCCGGTAAGACGGACAATGAATAAAACGACCCTAGCGAACGGTTCTAAATATAAGTCGGAATGCAACCTCGCGGCCGGTGGCGGGGGAGCAAATAAAAGCAAGGATGCCGCCTGATATCACTAACGTGGCTCTACTACAACCCTAGGGAAGTTTGCTGGTGCTGCGGAGGCCTGTGTGTTTCAATGCAATGGTCGGAGTTTCGTAGCGTGCGGGGAATGCAAGAGGCAAATGGTAAAAGGTCACTGATAAGGTATGAGGTTTCAGATAGCCGATACCCTGCTTCCTTTTTTTTTCTTTTCTCTTTTCTCTTTTCTCCCTCGTTGAAAGAAAACGTAACGTTCAATATTCAATAAATTCTCAAAAATGGGCCCATTTATGGGGTTGGAAGTAATTGTTCCGCAAGTTGTTCTCATTGAGTTATCGGTTCGGAGGTCACGAGACTGTCCCGATTCCCCACTTGTATTTTCTTTTGGCAAAGTCATGTGGCGGACCTGCCAAAAGGGGTATTTAGCTTCAGACCTCCTGTCGTACAGGGATGGATCACTCCTGTTTCTTTATGTGCAGTGCATACATTTATGTATTACTATCCAGTCTTAGATGCATCCCTGTATGGCCGGATAATCCAAATATTATCGATATTTATGCAGAAGGATTGCTTTCTTTCACCCGATCTACATATGAGTGGATTTCCATGATGTTCATGTCTCATGATATATGAATTGTAATATATATTTGCCCCCCCGGTCGCATCATTCCATCTTTCCCAACGTTCCCTTCTGCTTCTACACTAACAAAGTTACTAGACCCTTAGGGGCAGTGACAGTGTGAACTATGTCCCTAGGGTCACACTAAAGGAAAGCCAAGCATCGAATGGCCCAATCGATTCGTTCAAACCTCGGGTAATCAACAACTGAAAGTGAGACATTTCGACTCCCAATCCAAAAAATTCCTCAAGACCACTCGGTACTTGCAACGTAGGCGTACTCCGTAAGTAACGGCCCCGGCGTTTTCCAGGCCGTTCCAATATGTGAGTTGTTTCTTCCGGTGTCTCGGGGAGGCAAGACAAGACCCTCGCAGAGTTCAAGACAATTCGATTCACTTCCAAAGATAGCAGCCTATCAACGGGGTGGAGAACCGTCATGGACAGTTATGCAACTAGGGTCTGTCTGCATTACTTCTAGAAACATTACCTACCAAAGTACCCTCCCTACTACCCTAGTACCGACCCTAGTACCGTACCGTATACGGCACAGTCGGAAAGCTGCCCCGGATCGACAGTGATAGATGTTTTCTTCCCTCCCCAAAGGAAGAAGAAAAAGTCATAATTTCTCCTTTTGGGACGCAATTAATTCGCTCAGTAGCTTTCTGCAGGGACCCTTTTTAGCAGTAATGACAGGGTCAATTTCCCTCGAGAACGTTCAAGCGATCTCGATGAAAAACATGGGAAACCGATGGACCTAGATTGCTGAGCAACATTACAAGAAGCTCTTGACCTAGGCAGCCGGACAAAGCTTTGAGGGACTGATAGCGCCGCCACCCCAACCTCGTTTCGGTTGGCAGGAAACTTAGTGCGTGGAGTACAAAGGTGGTGGTACAGTCGTACATATATGGGGCCATTGAAACATTCACCTTTCCTTTCTTTTTTACCTCTCTCCCCCCCATTCTCCTACCTTCCTTTGCCTTGTTCTCTGACTTCCTCGTCCCTCCTATATCTGATTTGAAGATCTTAATACGGACACTATCTATCACTCAGTTCCTCAGTCGTGGGTGATCTCGAATCTTCTTCTCCTTATTGGTATGTCCTGTCCGATTGCTATCTACCCTTGTGCAAACTGGCCTAGAATCTAATGGTTGTATCATGAAAGATCCAGGGTAGCTTTGTCTACAATAGTCATTCGTTGAGCTTCATCAACTTACGAACAATTCACAATGGTTCTCATCAGTTCCTTGGCTGTGATTGCCACTGTAGCC
Source organism: Aspergillus alliaceus (assembly GCF_009176365.1). Taxonomy (NCBI): domain Eukaryota; kingdom Fungi; phylum Ascomycota; class Eurotiomycetes; order Eurotiales; family Aspergillaceae; genus Aspergillus; species Aspergillus alliaceus. Next base: position 522,832 of record NW_022474686.1, on the reverse strand, counting down.
AGTCTCGCTACGAGTCAGAGTGTCGACCCAAATAGCGTTCCGAAATCAACGAGAGGTTTGTCCATGGATTGGTATTGTCTGTATGAGCCTTTCTGACTTGACTCTTTTTAGAGTATTGGTGCCAATCGCAGACCTCAGCTTGTCCTCTCATCTGTCTGCAACTTCCAGGGGCCTCGGGGCAGCCCAAGGATAACACTTGCGACTATGTGAGTAATTAAATAAACTCCATCACGACCTAAAGAGACTTTCTAACGTGCTTTACCCCGCTATGAAACAGAAATCCCTCACTTACTCCTGCATTTGCAGCAACAATTTGACCCCTAACGCATCTGAGTACTCTCAGACAATCCCCTACTTTATGTGCACTGAGCAAAACAACCAATGCGTCAAGAACTGCGATGGCGACTCGACATGCCAGTCTGATTGCCGTTCGAAAAACCCTTGTGGCGCTCAGGACCCCAAGCGTGTCAACACTACCACTTCTGCAACTACCCAAACCGCTCAAGCGACTACTTCTTTGCCCCCTTTCACGGGCGTCCCAGATAAGAATGGGGTAGCCTCGGGGCCATCGACCAATCTTTACCACATCTACGGTCTGACCGTCGTTATGGCTGGTTTCTTCGCCGGCTTTGCAACTTTGCTGTGAGGGTGGCACGTTTGTAGGGTTACTGGGCGTTTCCCGAGTCAGTGGTTCTTGGGTAAACCGCGTAGCCAAATTGTTCGGTATCGATGGCATGTTTTACCTCCTGTCATAGCGTGCGCTAGCTCTGCATGATTGTCACTTCAGCGTGCCATGAAGGATTCATTTTCATTTTTTATGAGCGTTTTTGGTGCATGTATGTCTTGATGATATTTTTCTATGTAATAATCATAATCATAAAATTTTGAATCTTGAAAAAAACTGAAAAGACAAGGGATCATTTCATCAGACATGAATATACTGGCAAACTAGTAATGGAGAAAGTTGCTGTAGGAGCAATGACTACTATATGCTGAGTACTATACGTTCCTGACACACTGACCTGGCATAAGGCACACTAGTATGGAAATGTCATTCAGTTGTGAGTAGTAACTAGTTCTAGATCCTTATATAAGCTAGGGATATCAATTCCACAGAAGCTTCGCAATGAATTCACTCTGTACGGGTAATTATTCAAATTCACATGGAGAGACAATTGAATAAACTGTGTGAGGCTTCACAGAGTAATGATACCAGACTTCTCTTGTATGGAACAAATGGCCTACTGGTGATCAGACTGGCTGGGACTTACCTGGTTCTAGTAGTAAAGTACCTAACCTACTAGGTACTCACTGGGCAGGAACCTGTACTTTCCTATTTGGTCATTCCGTTTGTACTTCACTCACTTGATACTCTCTGTTTTCTCTTACTCTCCACAGCGGCCCTCTTGCTTGGACTGCGCTGTTTTTGTCTCGGTACTCCCTCTTTACTCCTTGGTCGCTCACATTTTCCATAGCTTTCGTATTTCTCCTGAGCATTTAGACCTTCATCTACTTCGCGACTGTACTAAATGGTGTTGAGAGCCATCTGACTTGAAAAACTCAGTACCATGGTCCGCGAGGCGAGGGTAAGGCTGTCGCCCTTCTCACCATATAAGACAAAGTCACCCTAGGCTGAAAAAGTGAACATAGGAATACCGGCGCTGTCATGTTTGCTGGGAGCGCGGGCACATTGCGGTAGACTGTCCGGTCCGTCAAGCCTTACTCCATCTGGTATGTAAAGCACAGAATCCTAGATGATGATACAGGATCTCATGCTTAACAGGCGAATATGGCAAGTGAGCTGAACGACCGTATACGTCGAACTGTACCGGTTCGAGTATATCGAGTTGAACCCTCTCGCCGTCGCTATCGCCCTCCCCGCAGAAGGCATGGCCGAGATGTTCCAGAGCGTAACCTTGACAGGCGCCATGTAGTATGTATCCGCATAAGGTGTCAATCTATGAAATACCAGTCCCTGCTAACTCTCTACTGGTAGGGACGACATAATGTTCGCCCCCGCCGGGCACCCGTGAACCGAGAGCCTGACCGTGAAGACCGTCGTCACTATCGTCGTGATTCCCATGATCCTCATTGTGCTACTCCGCCTGTGGAGGAGAGGGACAATATGCGCCTTACTCTCACTGGGCAGGCTCAGTTGCAGACAAGTGTAGCGCATGACAGGTAGACCTAGGTATGTGCTTTTTAGTAGGCAGGTAACTAACAAAGCATTAGGGATAATCACGGGGTTAGGTTCGATACTTCTATTACAGCCCCGAGGTGAGAGTATCCCTTCATAAAGGATTACAAACGAATTAATAGTATATAACTAGCTCCTTTACCGGAACAGTGTTCTCTCCCGATACCAAGACGGAGTCAGATCCAGGAGATCTAAACGAACATTTGGCTGATTCTGCCTTAGATTACGTTCAGACGAACCAGTGAGTAGCTTTCGATAATCCCAGCCTCTGGAACACTCCACTAATGACTCAGGTTTGTGGATGTTCAAACTACCGATAGGTAAAGTGCTATCATTACCTTGAATTTGCTGGGTTTAACACGTTGTGATTAGCGATACTCTTGCTGCTTCTACTGAGAATGGGTAAGAGTCCTGAACCAGTTGCCATAGCTGTTATGTTGACAATGATACTCAAAGCAATCCCTCGGAAGCTCTTGATAATCTTCGAAGCCTGAGGTTCAACCTCTCTGGTGATATGGGGATTATTGGAGAATCAGAAGCTATTATAGACGAGTATTGCAGTGAGATATTCACAATTGTCTGAATGCAGGAGGACTAATCAGACATGCCTATACCTGACGAGATATATTAGGCCCAATGCCAAAGTCCAACGTCCTCGCGACTCTGGGTGTCTAGGCGCTCTCGCTCGAACTGAGCGAAAGTGTGTCTCTTGCCTCAAGACGAAAGTCCTAGCTGTTGACTGGCTCTGCTGGCTTCTAGATTTATTACCGAGTAACTCATTACCTACACTGAAGTCACACTTCGAACAAGGAAAGGGAAAGAGAAAAACGAGATGTCTGTGAATCTGGTCATCTACCGAGTAGTTAGGTTTCTGGGTCTTCATTTTTCTCCGCAATGATCGAGTACTGGCTTTGTCGTTACAAGTAGCCTCGACTGTGATTAGGTGCATGAGGATGAAAATGTCCCGATATAAATCAGTCATGACCTTATGTTTTAAGACCAAGATGGCCAGCCTAGTGCAAATTGAAAGCAAGGGCGGTCGTGAAGGCGGTGTATACGTGGTAGGAGATAAATAGGTTGTTGATATGATGATGACCATCAGATAGATCATTATTCCCTTTCTCCACATCCCGTCACATACACCCACTGCTGCGATTTTGGCCCAACTTCTTCCGAGGTAGCCATCCAGATCCTGTTCGGAAGCCATTAGCTATTAATACCTCCCATACCCGTAGCGGCGATCTCCAATAGCGCTACTGGCAACAAGAACTAGTCCACTTCAACCTACCGCATATCGCTCTCGGCGCCCCGTACGACTTGTCGAAGCTATAGCTGTTCTTCTCGTTCATACATAAGAGAGGAGGTTCGAATCTAAATAGTTATCTGTTTCGGTTTATCTGCCAACACTGTGGGGTGTACGCAAACAATAAGCGAGATGGAATCTATGCCACCAGATGCCTTCGACTCTCATCCGACAAGCCCATATGCGGGACAAATACATGGTGCAGGAAATGCCGACTTAGAGAGCATAAATGGAGCTGTGGCTACTATGACACCCTTGGTGAAGGTTGATGGTACGGTTCCCTAGCTGGTTTTAGCGAAACGATAAGTGGGGATTTGCAATGGAAGAGATGCTGATAGTCTGAATAGACCCGCCTAAGTTTGAATTGGAATCGTACATAGCAAATTATACTGGTACGATACTGGATGCTTCTATCTTGATATCTAGCGTACTGACACGCTACTCCCAGGCCGAACCAGGTTCAACCGTCTGTTTCTTATCGGCACTTGCTCCACATATCTCTCCGCCGAGGCACTGAAGACAGCAATTGTCGAAGCCAAATCAAGCAAAGATGTCTCCAGATACGAGAGTGCAGTGCGTGCGCTCGCTGATGTTGCGCCACGTGAGGCCGAAGCTACACTAGACAAGGAGTGGGTAGACCGCACACGGAAGGTCGTTAAGGCGGAAACAGATCGACTAGAGCACGAGCTGAGAGGGTATAAAAACAACCTTATTAAAGAGAGTATAAGGGTAAGCATACCAGAGTACCTGAGAATAGTGCAGCAGATATTCTGACCGGGTACTACAGATGGGCAACGAAGATCTCGGACAGCATTACCATCAAATTGGTGATTTGGTATCGGCTTCGAAGGCCTACTCTCGCATGAGGGATTACTGTACGACCCCGAGTCACATCGCCTCAATGTTGTTTAAAATCATAAATGTGGCCATTGAGCGTGGAGACTGGTTAAGCGTCCAGTCTCATGTGCAGCGGTTGCGAAATCTGCAATCGAAACAAGAAGAACAGGCTAAGAACCAGCCAAAGATGTCGGCTGCATTGGGTCTGTCCCAGCTGCACTCTGGGGCGTATCTGGATGCCGCAAACAGCTTCTTGAGCACCGACCCTAGCCTAGGAGATTCGTATAATGAGATCCTCACGTCCAACGATGTGGCCGTGTATGGTGGACTTTGTGCTCTTGCGTCGATGGATCGCAATGAGCTCCAGCGGCGCGTGTTGGACAACAATTCTTTCCGTAACTTCCTGGAGCTGGAACCCCACATCCGCCGGGCCATCTCTTTCTTTTGCAATTCGAAATTCCGACCATGCCTAGAGATCCTTGAATCGTACCAAACCGACTATCTTCTAGATGTCCACTTGCAACGTCACGTCAGCACTCTCTATACTCGCATCCGAACCAAGTCCATCCAGCAGTACCTCGTTCCGTTTAGTCGTGTAACACTTGATTCTATGGCCAAAATATTTGCTCCTCGAGCCGTTAGCGGCCAGACTCAGCCTATCGAATCGAAGTCCCCTTTTGTACAGGAATTGATCGGGCTGATTCAAGATGGAACTTTGGACTCTCGCATTGACCTAGAGAAGATGGTCCTGGTATCTAATCAGACCGATCTACGGACAGAAGTGCAGGGTGCCACGTTAGAGAGCCTCTCAAGTTACGTCAAGGAGGCACACATAAGATTATTGCGGACCAATATCATCCATGCAGGACTAGAAGTCCGTCTGCTTTCCGATGAACCACGCAAGCAGGGACATGCTGGACCAGGGACGAAGCATTCACCGCTTCCGACGGGTACGTTTTAATGAACCACGAAGAGAGGGTATGCTATTCTTGCGTATGAAGACATCGAGTTACGAACCGAATAATGACTAGATAAGTGGTAGGAAACCCAATAGTCTACTAGCCATTGTATTGTGTCTTTCCGAACTTAAGCGACTTTACTAGATTAGTAACCTTCTGTAACGAGCTTCCCTTTAGATAGAACGTTGCAACTATACGTATATGGAGAGGGGAGAAGATAAGGCATGATGAACGAACACAAATTATGAAAGACACTAGACGAAGGTATTAGACACCCTTGACAAGGTTGATCCATGTCTATTGTCTTAACCCCCTAACCGCCCCACTGTTTATATACCTTGATAATATAATCAATATGTCAATAAAAACAATTTAAAGCTTATGCGTCCTGAGCTACGGTCTTAATAGAGTTCCATAATTACTGATTATTTCCACTGTCCTAGAGGTGCAAAGAACCCTGTTAGTTCTGGTCTATTTAGGTAGTGTGTAATTGGGTAAATATACTAAGGTATTGTACTTAAGGATAGTCCAAGCCAGCAGCTTTGAAGAGACAGACCGGTTGTCAGTGTGGATATGAACGGTTAAAATCTCGAAGTACATTCAGGTAGGATTCAAGATATTTCGGAAGGATAGCGTTTCCGGCTAAGAAGACAGCCTATGACGCCGGCCAGGAGCAATGCACCATTGAAACCAGCCATGATGTAGAAAGGAGCACCCGATGACAGAACATCAAAGAGAAGACCACCCAGCTTAGTGAGGAGCAAAATTCCAGCACCACCAAAAAGAGAGTACACACCCGCTATTGATCCCTTCAAATGCGACAATTGTCGGTGTCTGTGATTATTCTCGTGCCTCGCTAGTAGCGGCTGTCGGTCTGCTCCCCTGTCCGCTTCACTGATTGGAGGGAAGACATCACTTTCAGCGTGTGATTCACTCTCCGCGTCAATAGCTTGTTTCGGAATATCCTGGTTCAGCTTCGCGTTTAGAATGCCATTGCTTAGTACGGCTAAGCTGCAGACAATGGCGCCAATTTGGCTGATACCAATTAGACTCATTATAACGAACACAGTCGGGTTACCACCCTCGCCGCTGAATTTGGGTGTAGGGAGAAGTGGAAAAGTCGTATATCCCACGACACCAGCCAAGCAAGCAAAGAGAAGAGGTATATGACGTCGTCGAGACTTGTCAGACAAGTACCCGAAGATTGGTGCAGCAATCAAGGCTACTAACTGGGACACTCCTGTCAAAATCGACGCCAACTTGTACGCGTCGGGGCATGAATGCTTTATATCTCCGGCACTAAGCGCTAGCCCTTCATTGTGGCTACCATGGCAGTAGCCCAAGACTCGATAATAGTGATTCACAAAGAGTGGAATGAACAAGGAGATCCCGACTGATGAGGCACGTGCTACAAACCCTCCGACGTAGCCTATAAGGATATCACTGTGGCGGAATCCTAGAACTACCGCTGCGCCAAATTGGTCCAAATATGGTAGTCGTGATTTGCCACCAACAGCACATGGCTGGTCATCTTCTTCATCTGGGGTCGACCACAGTGAGTTCCATGCCTTCTTTTCCTCGCCAGGAAGGTTTCGAAGGCCGAACAGGCACCATATGCTGACCAAAAGAGCCACTACGGCGACAACGTAGTAGCTATACTGAATGGCTTCTGAGGGTAACAAGCCCAACTTCTGAAATTGGGCGGGAAGGGGAAGGAATATAACGAGGGATACCAGGGCGCCGCAACCAGCACACATTCCTACAAATCCAGCCAGCCGAGAGGAAGGAGTATTCACTTCGCCATCGGATTGTGCTTGAGGCAATGCTCCACGGCTGGAACTGTTTCGCGTATTTGCTGTCTCTGAAGGTTCTTGTTCGCTTGAGCTCCCCGTCACGGTCGGTAGGACTGCCGTCACCATAGTCGAGACCGCAGAGCCGCCAATACTAAATAACAACCTTCCCAAAAGAAGTTGTGGATAAACATTCTTGGCTTGGACGAGAACAACCAGTGCGACGGCTATGATGCTATAGCCAGCCACGCATACCTATACGAATGGATGTGAGGCTTTAAGTCTTAGAGGTATCAATAGAGAACGGAAGCGTACATGGCGGACACCTATGCGGTCCGAAAGCACTCCCCACAGTGGACACGCGGCCAGCGCGAGCAATTCATCTGCAAAACCTAGGGTTCCCACGGCGTCGCCTTCGCCATCATGTAGTCCGATCAATTCAGTGACCACAAACGAGATGGAAGAATTGATATAGACCAGAAAAGCGATTGAAAAAGGGCAGACAGCAAGTAGGTAGGTTAATGTCTGGGTACGGCTGGCAGTAAATAGCGCACGTTGTGAAGTCATCTTTGACTAATCCAGGACATGTTCTGATTCCAATCTTGAAGGGTCAACCTAAGGTCCCGAGAATCATTGAGAAGTATACACTAAGATTTAATTAAGATCAGATAAAGAGCAGAAGGGATGGATCTTGGCAGAATGAGGGACGACGTCAGCCGTGGATTAACTGTACATACGTACTCCGTACATATCACCTGACTGCGCGATGAAATCCAACCGGATCTGCCTTGGAATTTTCTTTCTTTTCATTTTTTTTTTCACTTCTTTCTATCTGACCTTGGTGCTACATTTGCTTCTCTCCTGCCCCAACCTGTCGTGATTGGACATCAGAAATGATTAGTACCGGTCATGGCTACATAGATATTGTTAAGTCTAGATACAGCTTAATATTCATACTTTACTCGAACGGGAGTCACCGGGCATCCGCTGACGTAAGACCCGACGGGCGGTGACTGAATTGATCCCTCTTACTAGTTACGAAGTAAGTATAGCTGTCCAGAACCATCTCCAAATCCGCCCACGCGATCGTCCACTGCTACTTTCCCCTCTCAATGCTTGGAACCTCTTTCACTCAACTACTGTCGATGTCCCTCTGACGACCTTACTGGCTTCTACTTTCGGCTTTTTGTCAAGGATACCGGGCTTCTCGCCCACCTCTGCCTTCCTATCGCCATGAGATTAGCGGCATATACTGGGGTAAGTTGCTGGAGGTATGGCTCGGTGCGCATACAATGGAAATCTGATCTTTTATCACCCCACAGGCCTCAGTGGCCCTAGCCACGGGCGTTTTTGTAAAGGCGCTTCATCAGAGGGCGAACTTTTACTCTGCTTGCGTTTACCTTTCCCAGAGCAGCGCCAATCTCATGGTATGTCATCCCGAGATATGCCCTCGGATTACCGTGTTGGTGAGACATCCTAACGGATGTAGATACTTACAAACGTATGCCTGTTAGCGGCTGGCTTCCTTCTTTTTTGGCTTCAACGCCTCCTTTACGGCCCCTTGCGACCCATTGAGACCGAGCAGTTGTACGAGAAGGCATGGTTCGCGGTTACGGAAACGTGTCTGGCCATGACAATATTTCGCGGGGAGTTGGGTGGCTGGTTCTTGGTAATGTTTGTGTGCCTACTCGTTGGGAAGGTTTGGGGCTGGATTGGAGAAGGCCGTGTGGAATTTCTGGAACAGCAACCTCCAGCTAATCCTCGCTTGTTCCATACTCGGCTTGCAATCTCCCTACTCCTATCGGTCTTGTTCAATTCGTTCATGCTAAAGTACTGCGTTCGGACTGTTCTTGAACAAGCACGTCCGGACATGATGGTCATGTTCGGCTTTGAGTTCGCTATTCTCACCATTTTATCGAGCTCGACTGCTGCCAGGTACTCGATCTCTCTAGTAGAAATTTATGTGAACCATCAACAACTGAAGGCCAAGATCGAGGAGCGTCGCCAGGAGATTCGAGCCGCCAGACAGGAGGCCATTCGCCGGAGTGCGCAAGCGGGAGAACTCTCGCCACCCTCCAATTTGCCCGATGAGAACGATATCAATGAGATGGAACTTGATGTTGCAGGGTGGGAAGAAAAAGGCCGATGGGTTTTCTACCTCGATCTACTAACCGACTTTCTGAAGTTGACGGTGTATCTCACTTTCTTTGCCATTCTCTTCACTTTCTACGGGCTGCCAATTCATATCCTGCGCGACGTCGTGGTGACAATTCGCTCCTTTGGCCGAAGAATTATGGATTTCCTCCGGTACCGCAATGCAACCCGTGACATGAACGAGCGATATCCGGATGCCAGAGCGGAGGAGATCTCACGAGAAGAAGTTTGCATTATTTGTCGTGAGGAAATGACACACTGGCAGCAACCTGCGGAAGGAGCTGGGCAGCCGAGAGGGCGGGTTTCCGAGAGGCTACGTCCAAAGAAGCTCCCCTGTGGCCACATCTTGCATTTTGCCTGTCTTCGCAGCTGGCTGGAACGACAACAAAATTGCCCAACTTGTCGACGTCCAGTCATCGCGCCGCCTAGTCACCGTGGCCACCCAGGTGCCGTGGTGAACGATGGGCAAGGCAACGGGGTTGCTGGAGGACTGCAAGGGTTTCCTGCTGGGAATCAGCCCCCTGGCAGGAATGTACCTGCGGATGGCTTGCCAAGGGCTCGTGTATACCAGTTCGGACCCTTCCGGATCGGGTTCGGCGCGGGCAGAGGAGACCTTTTCCACAACCTCCACCAGCAAATTCATCAAGGCAACGCTCCCTTGCAACCAGTAAATAATGGCAATCCTGGAGCTAGGCAGATTGGTTTCGGTTTTGGTTTCGGGCGGCCTCCACTGCCACCAACCAACTACCCCTCGCCGGCCCCTAGCAACGTCTCTAACATGCAAAGCCACCTCTCACAACTGGAACAACATATTATGCAAGAAATCAACAATCTCCGAGTAACCGCTGAACAGCTTCATTTGGTACGCTTGTTACAGGCCGAGCTTCAGCGGCTCCGGAATCTCCAGAATACTCAAGCAAACCCCTTGGATCTGTCCAATGATGTGTCTCAGAACCCTTCCATTCCTTCGTCATCCACAATCACAACGACCCGCCGACAATTTATATCAGACCCCGGAGCACCAGCCATGGCCGCTGGCGATATTCGACTTCCAGAGGGACTAAGCCTTCCTCCAGGCTGGTCACTTCTTCCCCTTCACTCGGCTGAACAGAGGTCGGATGGAATGGCAAACCTGACACCTACCCCGACTGTTCCTGAGACAGACCCACCAGCACAGCCTTCTGGTCATATTCCTCAATCTGAGACCTCCGCTCCTGTAGGGAATACGGTTAATGTAAGCCGGGATGACCAAAGCCCTACTATACAGATGGATCCTAGTTCTCATGCACCGCCTGATTGGCGGTCAGCAATGGCTCCGGCAGCGTCAAATGATGATACCGAACCAATGTCTGAACAATGGACAGAGGTGACTACTGAGGCACCGCTTGAAAAGACCAGCTCTTCGCCCCCTGGAAATGCTGAGGACGACTATCAGAGAGATGATGGTGTGGCAGGAGAGGGATCATCGTCGTCACCGTCTAAGGGCAAAGCGCGGGTGGCAACAGTGGAGGAGGTCGCGGATGATGAGACGTGACTTAGGGTTTCCCTCTAGAGCTTTCTTTCTTTTTACTTGAAGTACTTTCCTCCCCATTGCCCCTTTCGTAGCCGCATTTTTTCTTCTTTCTTTCCGTACTATATTTGGGAAACATGCTTCAAAGGCGTTCTTAGCGAGGCAGAAAGATCATACCCGGGTTGTCTGTGTGTTCGAATTTCTATGCGATGGGACTCAGTCTGGTGATTCCCCCTTTTGTAATGTTGGAATCCATTTAACATCACCATCTGATATGGAATTGTGGAGGATGATTCTGTTTCCTCCGTAGGGTAGATAGATCTCTCTAATGTGCTGTACATAGTTGATCAAAAAGATGGTGCCGTAAGTAGTGAACCTCGCCTGTTTTATTATTGTCATTATTAACATTGTATTATTGTTGTCTTTTGTGGGTTCGGTAGTCTGATTTCTCTGTTATTGTTGTTACGAAGCAAAGTCTCTATGGAATATTTCTATTTATACTCGGAGTCAAAATTTAAAACCAAATAAAAACAAAACGAAACGAAATCATATTTATAGGTCGCGTGTGAGCAAACCGACGCTCCAATCACATTCCGACTCATACATTCTTCAAGATTCCGAATGCTGCCATTTTTTCATTCATTCACTGTGGGGACTTCTACACAATTAAAGTTGCAAGCTCTCTCTTCTGTGCCATTGGTCATGATTTCATGATTCCTGCATTGTAACCATAAAGTCGCGGATCGGCTTCATAACCGCTGACGACAACACTGGCTCCGCCTCCCGTGTCTCCCCTCCCCAACTTCCAAGTCCTCCCGTACTTTTGACTCCGTTTTGAACAACTAATGCCCTTGACCGGATGAGCGTCTTTCTTGGGGCGGAGTTCCTCTCCTCTGTTTCACTTTAGTTCCTTCCTTCTGTGTGGCTGTGGCTTGGTTTCTTTTCTACTTGGCCCCCTGAGGCCCCGGAGGCGTACAAACAAGAAAAACTACCCTCGCTGACAGATTAATTACCCGTTCCATGGAGCTTAACCTCCTTTCTTGAGTGTGAGTCCCTCTGTGAGCTTTTCCGACGCATCCATAGGCGCATTTCCAGGTCTTGCTTCGCCCAGAAGGTTTTCTGCGAATGAGTCGCTCGCTGTATATTCAAACACACTGTCCTATATGACCACCGGTTCTAACATCCTTTTCATGGACTAATTGTAGTGTTATATCACTATCTTTCATTCCTCTTTGGGGTACCCTTTTACAACCGCATCTCATGATTTTCTCACGGCGCGCGATTCCCCTCCTTGGTCTCGCTTTCTTTGTCGTTTTCTTATATACGGTCAGCAGTCTCTCTCGGCAATGGCGGCATATGCCGCAAGCTGTTGGCTTGGGCGACTTGATCGTAACCCCTTTTCCAACGCCGTCCGGTTATGCGAACAGTACCGGCACTGTTGGTGGGATAGTTGATCAGCCATCGAGAGAGCCTTACGCGCCTCGGCCTCATTATGCGCCTGGCATTCCTAAACCTGTTGGTTCGACATATACGAAAACACTGGTGGTGCCCCAGGCGGGTCTTGAGGACACCGAATGGATCCAGTATGAGCTTCCGGAGTGGCAGCCTGCCGTCTATGTGGTCGATGATCTTTCTGCACCTCTACACCCACCCAAGAATAAAGGGCATGAAGTGATAGTGTATTTGAGCTATATCATTGACCACTACGACAAACTACCAGACATTATCGCCTTCATGCATTCGCATCAGTTTGCTTGGCATAATGACGAAATCTTCAACGGCAATGCTGCTGAAATGCTGCAACGTCTCAACCCCGCTCGGGTAGTCCGACAAGGGTTCATGAACTTGCGCTGCACATGGGCGCCTGGCTGTCCTGACTGGTTGCATCCGGGTACGTTGGAGGAGGATGAACATAAGCAGGAGGAAACCATGTTGGCAAGATCTTGGGGCGAAATCTTCCCGGACGATCCGATTCCCGATGTATTGGCACAGCCATGCTGTGCCCAATTTGTCGTGTCGCGTGAGCGGATTCTCGCCATCCCGAAGGCGCGTTTTGTCTACTATCGTGACTGGATCCTCCGAACTGAGCTGAGTGACTACATTTCCGGCCGAATCTGGGAATACCTGTGGCATGTTGTGTTTACGGGTGAAAATGTTGTCTGTCCCAAGGAGCACGTCTGTTATTGCGACGGCTATGGAATTTGCTTTGGTGGTGAAGAGGGTTATGATGAGTTCCGAAGACTACATTCAGAGAAGGGAGAGCTAGAGGAGGAGCTCAAGGAGTGGCGCGGGGAAGCAGAGGCCATTGAAATTGAGCGAATCGCCGGAACGCTAGGCGAGGAAAGCCATATTTCAGTTCCTGATCCAGGTAGAGACACTGAGCTCCAGGGACAAATTATGGAAAAGGAACGGTTAATCGAGGAGATGCTGCATAACGCTACCAAGCGCGGGGAGGACCCAAAAGCGAGAGCGTTAGAGGCGGGCAGGCCTTGGAAACAAGGAGATGGGTTCTAGTCATCTTGCGACTGCATTCTATGCCCCCATGCATCATATTTTCGCTCATGATCTAAGTGACTAACACTTGGTTTTGTGGATTCGCCACATTATGATCCTTCGGCCACGGTGCTCCTTTTCTTTTAGGAGAATATCTTTCCTCCGCCTACATGATACATGACTACACTCACGCCTGCAGCCATAGACTTATCTTCTTGTGTATACTTTTGCTTTTCCTTTGTGATCTCAGGAGCCCATGTTGCGGTTGATTTCTACTGTCGAAATAGTTGGGTTTGGATACTTTCATTGCTTATTAGGCTAGGTATTTCATATTGTCGTGATGTGCACCAAAATATGTTGATATCTAATTATCCCAACTGCGATTTGGCTGGCCCCAAATTGTCATTTGGCAAATGCAGAGACGCTTCAGTACTTGGGATATTTTGGCACATTCTATCATGACGTAGAAGTCACCGGAGTAACCGGTGGGTAGGGATCACGTGTCGCCACGGCGGGTGACGATTGCACAGAGTTTGCATTGTCTGCCCATCCTTCAAACCACGCAAACAGCGTCATCTGGGCCGAAACAAACGGCTCTGATTGATTAACTTATCGCGATTCGCGCGAGCTCAGTCGGATAGACGTTTGAGAGCGTTCAGCCTCCATATCTTCGTCAGTCTTCTTGGACTACGAGATCTGGCTTTGCGGCCGCTTCACAGTAGTCGCGAGCCCATTGACGAGACTTGTTTTGCGAGTTAGCAAGGGGATTCTGCGCGCAATTCTTCGCCAAGCGTATTCGTTTTCAAACAGTCTTGATATCACTTAGCTTTCAGGTAGCTGTCGCCCTCGGAAACTAACAAGAAGGGCTGGATGCTACAAGCTATAAAGGTCGAGATAGTCCCACTGCCATCCTAGTTGAGCGTCGAACACAACAGTCCACCTGCCTCCCCGCGTCAAGAGTTTATAACGTTATTCTCACGATTCCCTGACATTATACTCCTTCCACCAACATCTTCGAATCTATAGGCGGAGCTACTAATTGTGGTTGATTACGTCCAAATTGCTGACATGACGTCTTCTGCCTCAAATCACCAACATCCTTCGACCTCCGCCGCTGAATTCTCCGCTCACCAAACCGCGCCGTCTTCCAACATTGACCCGAACGGAAATATAGCTACGAGTGGATATGCACCAAATGAGAATCAACTTGCTGGGTTAGTAGAAGCTGCTACTGCAGCGGCTGGGCAAGACGTATCAGAATGGGCTGCCGCTGCCGCAGTTGCTGCCGCGGCTGGTGCTGCTGGACATCAGCATCACCTAGATGGCTACCCACCGGAAATTCATATCGAGGATGATAGTTTTGCGGATGCAGGCTTTGGAGCAGGGCTGACTGCTGGGAGACAGTTACGAGGGCCAGGACCATCTGCTAGCGAGCATAATCAACCCTCCGGGCTGTCAAGAACCGTGTCAAAGAAGAGAAAGCGCGATGACCCCCTCGACCCAGCTTTAACAGCATCTGGACCGAGTGGTCACCAGCAGCAGCCCCATCACCATAATTCGCATCATTATGGTGGTGATGGCCTTGATATCCGATCTGCGCCGCCCCAGTCACTATCAGAAGCGCGTGCTGTTGGTTTACATTCCGCAGCTGCTTTGTTCCGCCAACCCTCGAGTAACAAAAAGTACACCCGTCCACCCATGTCGAAGCTTTTCGCTTCATTGGAACTATCACCGGAGAACTTTCTGCACCTACAAGCAGCTGCTAAGTCATATATGCTAGATGACAAGCACCCAGAGCGACGCGAGTGTGTTGGTCAACGTGGTAAGGGTGATACAGAGATGGTGAAACTGAGACTCTGGAATTGTGTGCGCCACTTTTTGGAAGCCGAGGGTCATGGCGAGCGATTCTTCGGTGAAAACGTGGTCAACGAGGGTATAGGTCCCAGAACCTATGTATGGCCACGGGATCAGCAAAAAATAATCTCATTGGTCATCCCACTGCTACGACGCATGGTTACCAATGAACGGCAGAGGCAGTATGCAGTTGAGACGAGGAAGGGGGGTGGAACAGAGGAAAGGCGACGAAGGAAAACAGAAGACAGCCTCCAGAATATGAATAGTGCTAGCCCCCCGAAGTTTCCTGTTGAAGAGCAACTCCAGATGCACAATCCTCCTGAGGGGTATGTGCCGACACACCACGAGATGGGAACAACGTCACAAGACATGGAGTTGGGCTTGACAGACCTCTTCTTAGATGGTTATCCAGCTGACTGGAATGCGATTTCTAAAACGTACGAGACTTACAATCAGAATTACGAACTCGACAACCTATGGTATCTTTCAGGCCTACAGCAGCCAGATTGGCGAGGGCTGGTAGCTGCTGTTGACAGCCACTATCAGGTCTATCACGGCGGCGATTATGACTGCCCTACACCATGTGAGGATGGGAATATCAACCGTATTCTACATGCAAATTCAGCGTCAGATCTACGCTGGAGAATAGGCGGGAATCGCAGTCAAGTTGCCAGAAACGAATTGTGTGTTGCCACACTCCTAAGGCTTTTTTGGTACGTGAGATCAAGCTAACTCCCTGACAGTGCAAGTAGTATCACTCGCGATGTTTCCCGAATCATTCGCGATAATATCGCTACGAAGCATGGCGTTCATACGTCAAGTGGAGACCAAACACCCATGCACCCATCAAATTTTCCGCCACTACCAGCGGGTCTAACCCTTAACAATCACCCGGCGGCGACGCCTCAGGCACCTATATCTTTGCGAATCAATATCATGCAAAGCGGGAAACGTGTTCTACCGCGGGTAGATCTCCCTGCGAGTCACTGTCCCGATCTTGAGACTATGAAACAGATACTTTGTCGTCGATTTGCTGGACAACTGCCAGGTCTCTCCGCTGACCCCTCGCTGGACCCTGCAGCCTATATGTCCTCGATTGACTGGAGGTTTAAAGTCTGGCTGCCAGACGGATTGACTCCTGTACAAAACGATGGCGAGTGGACGATTGCCCTTCTCTCCTCTGGAAATATTGACTGGATGGATGGTGTTTTAAGAGTTCTTGTCGAGCTGGAGGGCACCTAATAGTGCAGAGCATTCCCCGGGTTGACGACGGACCCGAATTTTCTTCTTTCTATCCCTCCCGG
Organism: Aspergillus alliaceus; assembly: GCF_009176365.1. Taxonomy (NCBI): domain Eukaryota; kingdom Fungi; phylum Ascomycota; class Eurotiomycetes; order Eurotiales; family Aspergillaceae; genus Aspergillus; species Aspergillus alliaceus. The sequence continues at coordinate 506,431 of NW_022474686.1, read as the reverse complement.
TCTGAGATGCAGCAACGACTTTGCTTCCTCGTATCTAATGGCCTGTCTTCCCTGGAGGATACGAGCATTCGTGATCTTCTTTTCTCTTTTGATCTGGCCCTCCTCTCCTACCTCGTTTACCTTCGCTTTACCTTTTTTATCTTGCACCCCACTTTGCATATAAAATTTCATACCTTAACTCTTGTCCTCTTTGCGGTCAAGTTCGAAAGTTTACAGTTCATACCCTTTAATGCCCATTACGGACATGATTTAACAGGATGAGACGTGATATATGTGCATGCTGGCATTAGTTGAATTCAGGAGGTAGATTAGTGCATTTTAATACGACTTTGACTAAGCTATTATATCTAAAAACGGTCTAAAAGTACACTTTGAAGGCTATGTGACTCCCGATATGACTTGTAATCTAATTTTGGCTAAAGTGCGAATGTAGGGAGAGAACTATTTTTGGGATCGTCGGACATCTTGAGTTGTATATCTCAATGGGAAGAATATGTAGCTCTACCTGAAGCCTTTGATAAGGATAGCCATCATCAACTTTTGGGGCACAACTTAGCCTCTGGGATCTTTTATTTACGGCACCTCCTTATATGGCACTTAATACTCGGTACTTGCTTACAATAAATGGGGGTATTCTATTTACTGCCGGATATATATTCTATACCTAGAGGATTTGATCACATTGGTATCTGCTGCGTATCTATTCATTGCATAATATGAAGTAAATACCGCGGTGTTGGATTGCCGTACTGGTGTAACACGGCCTCGTTATTCTGTCAACTCGACGTGTAGCCGGTGATATCTAGCTCCTCATAGACCCAAATGACGGATCCAGAGAGTTAAGCCATGCACTCATAGTATGATGGAGCAGCATAGTTTTTTGTCAAGAACGAGCCGTTGTTGTTGTTCGACCCACGCCCAAAGTCAAAATCCTTTCGGCGCCCTATGAGATGTATTCAACTAGCTCTCGCTAAGCTAGAATGCAAAATAATGCTGCTCCGTATCCTTGTGGCCGTGAAGGTATGTCACCTGTAAAGCACGTATAGGATGTGCGAATGGGTAGTTTGATATGGCATGGTCACAAGGTATAAAGGGAAGGAGGCTCAGTGTCGGGGTCTGAAAATCATCTTGAGCACGCGACGGAGCGAAATGATGGATAGTAGCACTGGAAAGCCCCAGCAATCTACTGTAGGAATACAGACTTTGGGAACCGCAGGGTTCGTTTGATTTAGCTATTAGCTGGCGTTGCTCCCGCACTGTCTTCATCGTCGACCACAGCGAGTCGAGCTTTCTTGGCTCTGCGTTTCATTTCTCGTTTCGATATTGGCTTTTCGGTCTCTCCCACAGACGCTTTCCTCTTGAGACTATCACTATTGCTCTCGAGTTGAGGAGTACCTTTCTGCTTGGGTGCAGCACTCTTATGTTTAGAATCATGTTTGTCAGTTTTCGGCTTCGGCTTTGCTCCGCCATCAATAACATCAACAATTCCACGCCAGCTTGTGCGCTTCAACTTCGCCAGCGCAGTCACCTTTCTTGCTTCCTCACAAACAGCCTCCTTGCCGCGCTCTTGTGATAGGCCCCAGACACATGCCATATTGATCACATCCCATGGCGCCCGAACCCCCAGAGCTTTCCTGGCCTCACTCGATATAATGATCCCTCTTCCGCGTGTCGCACGGATCAGAGACATGGCATTACCGATGAGGTTACGCCGGGCATCGGTACCGCTCCCTGTGACTCCAGGTCCGTAGCAAATCTCAAAGCGAATTCCTCGTGCGATAGCTGCGGACAGCATTTTAAATTTGAAGTGGTAGGGAAGTCGGACGGTCAGATCTAGAGAAATCACATCGCATTCTAGATTGGTGCAGGCATTTAACAAGGCTTTTTCATTGGCCGGACGAATGGCGACTAGATCATATGCTTGAGCGAGCGTGCTAAGCCGCTGATTCTGCGTGGGGTCGGAAAGCGTTAGGTTCACGCGGGTGAGTAGTGTCAGGTTCTTGGGAGCATTGGTCGGAAGTAGTGGGGGAGTAGGATTTGGAGGAAGCTTCCCGCTCAAGGGTTGCGAAATGGCGATCGTTGTGTAACCGACTGAAAGTCAGGTCAGCTTTCATTCCAAAGGTGGTCATCTCTAACATGGGGTTCAGGTCGTGTGGCCGGGAAAAATGACATACGTTCTGCAAGAAAGCTTAACGTTGAAGAGATCTCGGGATCGTCTGGACTGTAGGGCACGTTCAGATCGTAAAACATAGTTATTTAGCTTTTAAAAAGCTAGGACCAAGCCAGGTTACTTTGGAAAGGTTGTGAAGTGGTCTTTCTTTTCCCCCTCTGGTTTCTCAGAGTAAGAGAAGTATACTTGGGAACTGTCCGAGAAAGGAAACCAGAAAATCGTCCCGCGACAATAGCTTTTCCGAACCCCCGACACCAAACCTGGTCTAGCCTGATCACGCTTTTCCCCATCGCAAGAATACACGTGACCAGAAGGCGGAGCGAAACGCTCTCAGCCATTCTGATCACCACTCTAATATATACTCTCTTCTGGTTCATCGTTGTCCGGGGCGATAACACGGCTGCACTGTTTGACGGGTCCCTTACTCCTGGTCTTGCAGCTGCTGTTGTCTGTCCTCCAATTCGAATTAACTTGTCGCGATTATTCCTTCATCAGAACGCCCCTCTACCCCGCCGCATTTTATCTTCAACATCCGATTGTGGGCTGACTGGAAAGCTGTTTGTCAGCCGTTATCACCATGGCGCGCGTTTATGCCGATGTTAACGAGCATATGCCTCGGTCCTACTGGGACTATGACAGCGTTAACATCTCTTGGGGTGTCCTGGAGAACTACGAAGTAGTCCGCAAGATTGGTAAGGCGAAACAATAACTCCCCGTCATCCACCGATTTTGCGATCGTGGGGTCGGGTGGTCAGTGCATAATAGTAAATATTAACAATTGCTATTCCTAGGCCGTGGAAAGTACTCAGAAGTCTTCGAGGGCATCAATGTGGTCAACTACCAGAAGTGTGTCATCAAGGTCCTCAAACCAGTCAAGAAGAAGAAGATTAAGCGTGAGATCAAGATTCTTCAGAACCTGGCAGGTGGCCCCAACGTGGTAGCTTTGTTGGATGTGGTCCGCGACAGTCAGAGCAAGACTCCGAGTCTGGTCTTCGAGTATGTGAACAATACAGACTTCCGCACGCTCTATCCTCGATTCTCCGACTATGATGTCCGCTACTATGTCTATGAGCTCCTGAAGGCGCTGGATTTCTGCCACAGCAAGGGCATCATGCATCGCGATGTGAAGCCACACAATGTCATGATTGATCATGAGAAGCGCAAGGTTGGTTTTGGTGGTTGGATTGTTATAAGAAAAATCTTTACTGACTCGTATCTAGCTGCGCCTTATCGACTGGGGTCTTGCTGAATTCTATCACAAGGGCACCGAATATAACGTTCGAGTTGCCTCCAGATATTTCAAGGGGCCTGAATTGCTCGTCGACTTCCAGGAGTACGACTATTCTTTGGACATGTGGTCTCTCGGTGCGATGTTCGCATCTATGATCTTCCGCAAGGAGCCTTTCTTCCACGGAAACAGCAACTCAGACCAGCTGGTGAAGATTGCCAAGGTCCTTGGAACGGAAGAGCTCTTTGAGTACCTTGACAAGTACGAAATTGAGCTGGATCCTCAATATGATGAAATCCTTTCCCGTTTCCCTCGCAAGCCCTGGCATTCCTTTGTCAACGCCGAAAACCAGCGCTTCGTCTCTGATGAGGCTATTGACTTCTTGGATAAGCTTCTGAGATATGACCACGCGGTATGGTTCACGGGCACCCTTTCTGACTTTCCAACAAATTACTGACTTTCTGCCTTAGGAACGTCTTACTGCACAGGAAGCCATGGCCCATCCTTACTTTGACCCTGTTCGCCCGGAGTCGCAAGCTCAGAACAATAGGGGATTGTAAACGTCGATTGGAATCGCGCACAAGAGCCTTATCACTACATTACACTGAAGTCTCGGGCTTTTTACTCAGCGCCTCCGCGATCATTATCAATATGCTGCTTTTTGATAATCATCGATTTGGGTTACATTTTGCGTTGCCTTGAGTTGAGTCAAGGAGATGAAGCTATTACAAGAAAGAACTGCAAATGGCGACGGAGCAAACGATTGTTGCGTCACTTCTGTCAAGAATCTCTGAGAGCGCTATGGATGTGAGCTATGCCATATGGACGGAGACGACGACGATGAACAGATGACATATACTTAATACATTGGGCCCCCGAGCCCATCTCAGCTCATTACTCTTGGCGCACTAAGTGAGAGGATCTCCGATGATGTTTAGACTGGGGTCTTCGGGCTTTGCTCCTTGTTTGTTCTGCGCGAGTACGGCTATTTCAATCTAGTGCAGTTGCTGCCTCCCCGATTTACTCGTAACTGCTGGACTGGTGTTGATGGGATTTCATTTTTCGCTATTGTTTGCATTTCAAACTTTGTTGCTTTCTACCCTTTGATTACATTTTCTGTCTGCAACTCCTTACTTGATACGTCATTGAAAGGCGTGAGGGTCTACATAGTTTGGTGCTTTACGAACCTGGGCTTTCTTTTCAGGAGACCATCCAATGCATTGTGGGTTAGTTCCCGTCTAATCTTTTTTATATCTCGGTTACAGAGGTTATATAGATGAAGCCGCTCTGTTAAGAATTTGCAAAACCGATCCCTACGGCGGAAAGGTGAAAAACAAGGAGAAATTTTAGTCTCAACTGCATACCGAATATCCGATATTCCTAGATATCTAAGAATCAAAGTAGTCCAAGTAGAAGATAGGTCTTTGGGGTCACTGGACCTGATAATCACGTGAGAGTGACTCATTGGACGTCACATTGAATGATTCAGAAGTTGAAAAACCGAAAGGAAGGAGACAAACACAGGAAAAAGGTGTTCAATTCTATGATCTTGACGTGGACTATCTCTCTGCCCGGCATCTGCCTCAGGCCCATTATTTTTCCCTCCACTGGAACCAGTCGTTCTCCACAGTTGGTGTTTTTCTGGGCCCCGCAGTAAACCTCCAATCTCTGATTCGTTCCGTTCTTTGCTCTGCGCGCCAGGAAATTTAATTGCCCGCATTCGCACAACGACCAACCCCTCCCCCTCTTCGCTCTCTATCGCCGTTGGAGTCACCGGTGTTCAAGATACTTATCCGGCGGTTCGTGGCGCGATCGGCGCCTTGGAGATTCCCTCCACCTATCTATCGATCATTTTCTAGGATGGCTCAGCCTTCTGCCCCTCAGAATCCCAGTAAGTATCTCTCTTGCTTGGCCCGGAATGACTCATTGCCAGCCCGTACGTGAGTGATGGATAAGGAGCTGACTGAATCACGCTTTACAACAGCTGGTGAGCCCACTGCTCCCGTGGTGGATACTCCCCCCCAGGCCGATGACCAGACAAGAAACCAGAATGCCGACGTCGTCACCAAGGATGCAGCTGCGCCTCCGAAGGTGAAGTCCGAGAAAGAGCGTATGTCTTTTTCCGCCTGCGGCCTAAACGCATAAGTGCTTTGACTGAGCATGGAAGTTCTGACACCGGGTTCTTAATATATAGTGGAGCGCGAGCGTCGCAAGGCCGAGAAAGCAAAGAAGTTCGCAGAGAAGCAGGCGAAGGCAGCGTCTAAGCCCGCAGCGGCCCCCAAGGCCGACAAGAAGGCCAACAAGGTCGAGAAGGACAAGACTACCGACGCCTACGATCCCAAGGTCATCGAAGCCGGTCGTTATGAGTGGTGGGAGGAGCGCGGTCTTTACCAGCCCGAATTCGGCCCCGACGGCAAGGTCAAGCCTGAGGGCTACTTCGTTATTCCTATCCCTCCTCCTAATGTTACCGGATCTCTTCACATGGGCCATGCCCTCACCAATGCCCTCCAAGATACCATGATCCGTTGGCAGCGGATGAAGGGCAAGACCACTCTGTGGTTGCCCGGTATGGATCATGCTGGTATCTCCACCCAGAGCGTCGTTGAGAAGATGCTATGGAAGAAGGAAAAGAAGACCCGCCACGACCTGGGTCGCCAGGATTTTACGGATCGGGTATGGGCTTGGAAGCACGAGTACCATGCCAACATTAAGAATGCTTTGCGGAGAGTCGGCGGATCCTTTGATTGGACTCGCGAGGCCTTCACCATGGACCCGAACTTGTCCGCTGCTGTGACCGAGACTTTCGTTCGTCTCCACGAAGAGGGTATCATCTACCGTGCTAACCGCCTGGTCAACTGGTGTGTGGCTTTGAACACTTCTCTCTCGAACTTGGAGGTCGAGAACAAGGAGGTTGAAGGACGTACCCTGCTCGATGTGCCTGGCTACGAAAAGAAGGTTGAGTTCGGTGTTTTGACTCACTTCTGTTATGAGATTGATGGCACTAAGGAGAGGATTGAGATTGCTACTACTCGTCCTGAGACCATGATTGGTGATACTGGTATCGCTGTTCACCCAGAAGACAAGCGCTACCAACACCTGATCGGCAAGTTCGCCAGACACCCCTTTGTCGACCGTTTGCTTCCGATAGTTGCAGACACCGACGTCGATCCCGAGTTCGGTACTGGTGCAGTGAAGATTACACCTGCTCATGATTTCAACGACTTTAACCGTGGAAAGGCTCATAACCTCGAGTTTATTTCTGTCCTTAACGACGATGGTACCTTCAATAAGAATGGCGGTATCTTTGCCGGCATGAAGCGTTTCGATGCTCGTTACAAGGTCATTGAACTTCTAAAGGAGAAAGACTTATATGTTAAGTGGGAGCACAATCCTATGAAGATCCCTCGCTGTGCCAAGTCCAACGATGTTATTGAGCCTATCCTCAAGCCTCAGTGGTGGATGAAGATGGAGAGCCTTGCCGAGCCTGCTATCAAGGCTGTAGAAAATGGTGATATTGTCATCAAGCCAGAATCTGCAGAGAAGAGCTACTTCCGCTGGATGAGGAACATCAACGATTGGTGTCTTTCCAGACAGTTGTGGTGGGGTCACCAGGCTCCTGCCTATTTCGTTAAGATTGAGGGCGAGGAGAATGACGATAGTGATGGCAACCTCTGGGTCACTGGCCGTACCCAAGAGGAGGCTCAGAAAAAGGCCGATGCCAAGTTCCCTGGCAAGAAGTTCGAACTGGTGAGGGATCCCGATGTGCTTGACACCTGGTTCTCCTCTGGACTGTGGCCTTTCTCTACCTTGGGCTGGCCTAATAAGACCCATGACTTTGAGAACCTGTACCCTACATCTGTTTTGGAGACTGGTTGGGACATTCTCTTCTTCTGGGTCGCCAGAATGATCATGCTGGGAATTAAGTTGACCGGCAAGGTCCCCTTCAAGGAGGTGTACTGTCACTCTCTGATTCGTGACTCGGAGGGCCGCAAGATGTCCAAATCTCTGGGTAACGTCATTGACCCTATCGACGTCATGGAGGGCATTGAGCTCCAGACCCTTCATGACAAGCTTCTCGTTGGTAACCTTGCCGAGAAGGAAGTTGCCGCTGCTACCAAGTATCAGAAGAAGGCTTTCCCCAAGGGTATCCCTGAGTGTGGAGCTGACGCTTTGCGCTTTGCGCTCGTGTCTTACACTACTGGCGGTATGTTTCCTCGAAGATTTTCCTCGCTTTGAATCTGAGGGCTAACTGTTCAATAGGTGGTGATATAGCATTCGACATTCAGGTCATCCACGGATACCGTCGTTTCTGTAACAAGATTTACCAGGCCACCAAATACGTCCTTGGCAAGTTGGGAGATGACTTCAAGCCCCAACGTACCGTTTCGAAGACTGGCCGGGAGTCCCTCTCTGAGCGCTGGATTTTGCACAAGTTTAACACTGCTGCCAAGGAGATTAACGAGGCTTTGGAGCAACGTGAGTTCAATGTTGTTGCCACAACGGTCTACCAATACTGGTACAGCCAACTCTGTGACGTGTTCATTGAGAACTCGAAGTTCCTCCTTGCTCCTGAAGTGCCAGCAGAGGTTCAGGAGTCGGCTAAGCAGACCCTTTACACTGCTCTCGAGGGCGCTTTGACCTTGATTCATCCTATCATGCCTTTTGTCACTGAGCACCTGTGGCAACGTCTGCCTCGCCGCCCTGATGATAACACTATTTCCATCATGAAGGCTCGTTACCCTGAGTACAAGGCTGAGTTCAACGACCCAGAGGCTGAGACTGCCTACGAACTTATCTTGAACACTTCTCGTGCCATTCGTTCGATCCTTTCCCAATATGAAATTAAGACCAAGGGAGACATCATCATTCAAACCTACGATGCCACTAGTCACAAGACCCTCTCGGATGAAATCACCAGCGTTAAGTCTCTGGGTGGTAAGTTCTTGGGCGAACTTAGTGTGCAGGGCCCCGAGATCACCACTCGTCCATCTGGCTGCGTGGTGTCTGCGGTTGGCTCTGAGGCAGCAGTGTTCCTCCGCGTTTCTAAGGAAGTTGCTCTTGAACAGGAAGAGAAGGCCAAGGCTAGCCTCGAGAGAGCCCGTGCCGTTGTGAATCGTCAGACTACACTTATGAGCGGTGCTGCATGGAAGGAGAAGGCTAAGCCTGAGGTGCGCGAGATGGAAGAGAAGAAGCTTCGGGATGCTGAGAGCGAGGCTACTCGTTTAGAAGAACAGATCCGCGAATTCGAGAAGCTGCGGTTAGAGTAGAGAGATGAATTACTGCATATAGTTATCCTATAAATGGCGAATCTTAAACTATTAAAAATTTTTTATCTATTCCTTTAATTATTTCTTCTCTCTTCGAAGAGGTTTCTTGATGTATAAATGAGGCTGAATGGTTGGGCGATAATAAGCTTATCGATAAGGGACCGCCAAGACCTTTCCGCCAAAACTTTTCGCTCCGCCTTTTTTTCTAATTTTTGATCATCACTAGAGATCAGCCACAATTTAGAGGTTTTTCACGGAGGAGAAGCCACATTTCACCATGATGCTCAGAGAAGTGTAAGTTGTGGCACATAATTTTTCATATCAATAAGTATATGATTTCGGAGAAACTGACCGATGAAATCTCTGCGACAGAAAACCCAAAAACCCGCGCACGGCACGAATTCTCAAAGCCAAAGAACCCCAACTCATCGAAGGAGCAAAGCGCACACTGTTACTGCACGGCTCAAAATGCCCAGCACCTCTCCATACAGTCCTCAAAACTTTCCACTCCCTTACACGGCCCAACTCGATCCTATTTCACAAGAAAAATGAGAGCATTCACCCGTTCGAAAGTGCAGAGAGCCTTGAGTTCCTGGCCGACAAGAACGAGTGCGGTATGGTGGTGTTCGGAAGCAGCAATAAGAAGAGACCCAACTGTGTGACTATGGCCCGGGTTTTCAACACCAAGCTGCTCGATATGTGTGAATTGCTGTTGCTTCCTAGCCCGGATGGAGACCAGATTCCTTCCATGAATAATCTCACTATGAATGTCGGTATGGGGTTACGGCCGTTGCTGCTGTTTTCGGGTAGCCCCTGGGATGATCCTACGTCGACTGCGCATGTTATGTTGAAGAGCATGTTCATGGATATGTTCAAGGGCGATACCTCGGATAAGATTGATGTTGAGGGTTTGCAATATGCGCTCATGGTTGCTGCTGAGGAACCTACTGATGGCTTGTCACCTGTTATTCATCTGCGGTGGTACAAGCTGCGGACAAAGCGCAGTGGACACAAGCTTCCGCGTGTGGAGTTGGAAGAGATTGGCCCTAAGTTCGATTTCAAGGTTGGCCGTCTCCAGGAAGCTCCTCGGGATGTTATGAAGGAGGCTATGAAGCAAGGCAAGCGGCCGAACGAGGAGATCAAGTTGAAGAAGAACATTGGCATGGATGCTATCGGTGATAAGATCGGTCGTGTGCACTTGAACAAGCAAGATCTGGGTGGATTGCAGACGAGAAAGATGAAGGGTTTGAAGCGGCGTGCAGGCATGGAATCGGATGAAGAGGATGAGGACATGATGGATGTGGACGAGGTTTCCGAGGATGAGGGACGGAAGAGGGCTAAGACGGCTTGAATATATTCATTCTGTTGACATTGTGATGAAATTCCCTCTTTTTTCTATCACGCACGAGGCGTTACAGGCGGATTGGTTTCTCGGTTGACTATGCCAAGCAATATAGCTGATTCTATATCAAACCTCGTTTGGTGTTGTTCATGTGTATAGACCCTAACTACTGCTTTCCAAACCAAAAAAGTTACATTATTTTTAGGCCAAGAGTATGGAGTATGTACCTACTATTCACGTGTATGCCTTTATTTCCTTATTACTGCCTTTGCTGCTTCGGAGGTCAGTAGACGTCCACGTGACCAGTGACGTTTTCTCGCATTCGGCGCGAGTCTCACATGCCGAGGGATCTTTTGGGACCTGCGCGGATGCAGCGATGCCCTTAAGTGCCGCCCTCCCCACCTTCTAGTGGTCCTGGCACCTCAAATATCTTGGATCTGTCTCAGAGACGAATAGTTTCGCCCAAGTTTCATCGTATGATCCCACACATCTAAAGCAGATTGGGTGATCTCCGTCGGTGAACTGTCCCATATCGATTCGTGCTGCTCATCCAATCGGCCAGCCGAGGTCCCGACGAGTCACGATGGATGCCCTCATGGTAGGTTGAGCTATCTGCCTTATACTTGCTGCTCATGTCTTTCTAATTGCTAGATAGTCCCGCTTAGATGCTATTGCCACCAACCCGGATCTCGCACCTTTCCTTGCGCTAGTGAAAGGTGTTCGCAATGGCGCAGTGTACGGTGCGAAAGTACGGTTCCCGCATGCTTTGGTGTAAGTAGCGGCTGTATGCTTTATATGAGATAGAAAAATGTTAACTCCTCTTTTCGCAGCATGATCTTTCTCTTTCGCTCTGGAACGTAAGGCGATCCTCTTCGGTTCGACGACTCTACTTGGCAGTGCGCTGATATACCGTATACAGCTTCCGAGAAAAAGCAAAGCTTGTTCTGAAAGCTACCCGCCAGCATGCCCGCAACCTCGCAACCTTCGCCTTCATATACAAGAGCGCTATGCTCGTGCTGCGGAATGTCAACCCCTCTGGTGTTGGGAAAGAGGGCCGGTTCGACAGCTTCTTTGCTGGTTTGTTGGGAGGGTACGCGGTGTTCGGTCGGAACAAGACAAGTATAACCCAGCAGGTATGTAACTAACGACGCTACGGCATAGATGGCCTATAATTAACTTATGCTGTGGTAGATTGTCATCTACGTTTGCGCCCGTGTTTTCCTGGCTCTTGCCAAGCTGTCCGTACAACCGGACATGCACCCCCTATCTCATCTCATAACCCCCGGCACGCGGGCCGACATAGAGAAACATGCATGGCCAGTATTCGCAAGTCTTAGCTGGGCTATGGTCATGTACATCTTCCGCTGGCATCCGGACACCCTCATGTCGAGTTTGAAGAGTAGCATGGTTTACATGTATGACCCTCGGTCTTCGTCCTTACATATATGCCCTTACTGACACTCCTTAGCTATGCCGACTCCGATCATTGGGACTCATTCCGCAATCTCATGATTCACAATAAATAGACCCTTTTCAATGTGTTATTTCTCTTGAGCGGCTGGGTCAGCACTTTTTGGCGTATAGACGGCGTGGGTCTTTTGGTCGTTCACTTCTTGTCTATTTTTTCTCTGTATTATGCTTATGTATGCATGGGCTGGACTATGATATCCTACATGGACAGTGGAATTGCCTATCGTGCGCAGCCGGCATAAGCTGCCAACTACGACGAAATCCCTCTCGCAGGCGGATGGGGGAGTCGATGCTCCAAGGATGATATGCTCAAGGATTGTAAATGGCCTAGAACTATGAAGCTCTACCGACAGAGTATAGTGCCTGAAACACTGACGGCACAATAGTACTATCAACGCTATGAATATGGCATACCCGTATATTTATCAGACACGAGGCGGGTATGACAAGAACAAATGAATTCTTTATTGTGATGTTCTATATTGAAGCTGTCTTGGTGCCTACAAACATAAATTACTACGTTATTTTAGGGGTGAAGGATCACCTCGAGCCTTCTGGCCAGTTTTCGAAACTGAGTTATCCGAGGTTGGGATCTTCTTGAATAAAATAATAGTTTCCATATTCATCCTTGCCCTTAATCGAGGGCCTATCTGCCTTTCATATTGTTATGGAAGTTTCTTCTTAGTCTCATTAATGATCGTAACAATTGCTCCCTACAAAATTATCTTCATAGCTCATAGTTTGCTCTTCGGGTCTATCAACCTCTCGACTTCCGCAAACTGATAATAAAAATCCAAGCTTCGAGGATTCAAAAGCGTTCCGGAAGGCTTGATCTTCTTTCCCGAAACAATCTGCTTTACAGGCAACTCGACTTTCTTCAGATTAACGGTCGTCTGTACACTCGTTAGCTCGTGCCCCCGCATATCCTCGCCCTTGGAAAAAGAACTTACCGGAATCTCAGGCGTCTGAAAGACATACTTCGGAACATGTCTCGCACTGAGTGCTTTTCGAATTGCGTCTTTAACCCGTGCCACCAACTGCGGTGTGAAGTCGTGTCCGGGCCGCATAAGCAGGAATAACATCACTGATTCATCATTGTCTTGGGGCCGTCGCTGTCCAACGCAGATCGAGTCCGCGATCTCTTCTGCAAACCGCGTGTCAATCACGTTGTAGATTTCGCTCGATCCGAATCGGATTCCGGATGGGTTTAGCACTCCGTCTGAGCGTCCAAGGAAGAAGATTTGCTTTGTGATGGGATGGATGCTGATGAAGTCTCCGTGTGTCCAGACATCTTTCTGTTTGTTAGTTTACCGGGTATTCTGATGAAGTGAGGGGAACACATACTGTCGAACCGAGCAAAGTAGGAGTCGAAATATTTTTGAGGACCATCTGCTCCTAGGAATTTCACTGGCATGGTTGGGAATGCAGCGGTGGCAACGATTTCCCCTGGCTCTCCGTCCGGGACAGCTCTTCCCTTGACCCCAGAAGCGCCTTCGTCCGCTTGGTCGAATGCCGCAATGGGGATACCGAGACTCGGTCCTTGACAACCACCCACATACAGCGGTGCCAGAGGATTCTCGAGACCAAAGCACGCAGCTAGATCGGTCCCTCCGGAGATATTTGCCAGCTGAGTGTGAGCCGGGAAGCCCTCATCGTAGAACCATTCGAATAAGAACTCCGATAGGACCATACCAGTGCTAGTGACTATGACAAGATTGGAGAGGTCTGCAATGTCCCGGGGTCGGACATTGTTCTTCCGCAACTCGTGCAGATACCGTGGCGAAGTACCGAAATGAGTGACCTTGTGCTCCCCGAGCATTCGAACGAGGAATTTCACGTCAGGAAGGAAGGGACTCCCATCGTATAAGATGGGCTTCCCGCCGAACATCAATCCCGAGATGGCGGACATATACATGATCCATCCTGTGGTCGTATACTGGAGAACAACCGAGTTCGGGCCATGACACCTATGCAGTCGAGCCTCCTTATTAGAATTGAGAATATACCCTCCAACCCCATGAACAATCGGCTTAGGCGTCCCCGTCGTCCCAGAAGAATACACAACAAGAAACGGATCACGGAACCCAACCCTCACGAACTCCAGCTTCTCCGACTGCGCTTTACCCAGGAACGCCCCCAGCGTCTGCGTCCTAGGCAAACCACTCACATCAGGCGGACTCGCAAACCGCGGCATAGCAACGACCCCCTGAAACTCTTCAATACCGCGCAGCCCCTCAACAATATCCCCAATTTTGGGCCGCAGATTGATCCGCTTCCCATTATAAATCGCCCCATCATCAACAAACACCCATCTCGGCCGCAGCTGCAGCAACCGATCCAGAATCCCCTTAACCCCGGTATCAGTCGACGCAGACGAGAACAACGCCCCCAGCGCAGTCGTTGCTAGTAGCACAACCAGCGTATCGATACTATTACTCGCGACCACGGCAACACGATCACCCTTTACCACGCCAGCAGCTTTCAAGGCTTGGGTTAACCGCCCTGTTTTCCGCCTCAGTTCGGCCCAGGTGATGCAGACCGCGGGCTCGGACCCGCCCTCCCGGATCTGCGTCAGGGCGATTTTGGCGTCTTCTTTGTTCTTTGTCGTGATTATCTGGTCTCCGGTTGGGGTTCGTTCGCTGGTGAAGAGCATGTTCTCTGCGAAGTTGAGCCGAATGCCCTCGAACCAGCTCGGGATGCTGTCTATCCGGGCTGATTCGTCAATGACGGTGGTGTAGCTGCCCTCATGGATGATGGAGAAGTAGTTCCAGCAGAAATCCCAGAAGGCGGCGCGGTTGTTGATGGTCCATTGGTAGAGGTCGTGGAATGTCTGTTGTGCATTAGATGATGACCGTGGATTGCTAAATATTAGGTTGTACGACGTACGGGGAATTGAAGGTCCTTTTCTTCTTCCAGTTTTTGTTTGAAGGCCCACATCTGGGTTGATTGGGGGTTGGCGTGTTCCCAGAGTTTCCTGGGAATGGGGGGCGCAGAGATCATGGTTGGCTGGTTTCGAGTGTTATTTGTGTTGCAATAGTATGTGTTGATGGGGTTATATCCTGGAAGATTGATTGGTTATTGGAGAAGTGTCTGTGAAAATAAGTTATACTGGAGTCATAGATTACAGTGGAATTGCTGTTTATATATAGAAGTGAGGATACTCCGGATTTATCAAGAGAGCCTCGGCCTCGGCTACCGATTGGGTTATGCGGAGATGCGGGGGGAATTAAACTGGTTTGTTGCCTGTAACTTATTTCCATCTTTTTAACCTAATCAGCCCGGATTAGAATCTTATTGGATCTCAGTAATTAGGCTTAGAGTAGTGAACAAAGAATGGACTATCTAGGTTCCTCCTCTTCTTGTACTACAGCATGGCAGTTAGGGTTAAATCCAGACTGTGATACACGGGCAAATGTGCAACTTGAACACTGATTGGATATACCTACCATATTCAGATAAGAATAATCTACATTTTAAAGAGATTAATTAACCGAAGAGATACTTTGTCTGCGAGTTCGTTGCGATAAGTTGTATATAGGTGTTGGAGCCGCAAAAGTATAGATGCTTGAAGTGCAATTCTGTAGATACATGCTGTGCCGTTCACTTGTACTGTTTGAACATATTGACTGTAAAAGTTCGAGGGTCCTGGAGAATTTCACTATCCTCGAGACTCTCCGTGCTCATAGTATAGCTTCTGCGGTAGTTCTGGTGTTTCGAAGTCACAGGCTCAATTGAAGACGATTTTACAGGCAACACATCCGATTTTCTTCATTTGTAACCTGATAAATCTCACTATCTATTCTAGGATTGCAATACTTCTCAGATATGTGAAGTTGGCAATAGCTAAGCAGCGATATGCAAGGTGAAGGTACATGCATTTGTCTTGGCATATTGGGGTTTTAGGGCAGAATTTCTGCTTCCGGTAATGACTATGGAGACATGATAGACTGGATTTGTCAGTTACCCCAAAGCATTTTTCTTCCATCTACTATAAAATTGCTCCTAGGTGGGTACCAAAATCTGTGCCTGACTATTTGGAGATGATTAAGAATCTATCTCTGCTAGAGTGGACCAGAGTATAATTGAAATTGTGCCAAATTGTCCAGAAAAAGATACTTAGCTTCATCTCTCACGCTTCGCAGCTCCTTAACTAGAACAAAGCCACATCTTAACATCGAAGTTACCATGCCTCCACTCTTTGAGCCTCTGCGCGTCGGCAATGTCACAGTAAACCATCGGGCGGTCATGGCACACCTCTGACCAGATTACGTGCCGACAGACATCATATCCCTCTTCCAATGTCGACGAACTACTAAGAACAGCGCGCCCCAGTCCCTGGCAACTTGATCATCGCCGAGGCAACTGTGATCTCTGCGGTGTCCCCCACGCCCCAAGCCTCTTCATCGAATCTCAGATCCAGGCCTGGAAGAAAATCACCGACGCTGTGCATGGCAAGGGTAGCTATATCTTCTGCCAACTGGTTGCGCCGGGCCGTGTAGCCGACACAGGAACTCTCAGGAAGGAAGGGGGGTTCGAAGTTTCCGCCCCTATCCCTATCCCTATGGAAGATGGTGCCGCCGGTTTCGGAGCTTTGACTGAAGAAGAGATTTACGATTTTATGCGTGACTTTGCAATCGCCGCCAAGAACGCTATTGCAGCGGGATTCGAAGGCGTTGAGGTCTACGGTTCCAATGGATACCAGGTTGATCAATTCCTTCAAGACGTCCGTAATTGGCGAACGGACCAGTGGGGCGGAAGCGTAGAAAACCGGGCAAGATTCGGCATTGAAGTTTCCAAAGCCCTTGTTGAAGCCGTTTGGTGCGGAACGGGTTTCAGAATCAGTCCCTGGAATACGTGGCAGGGGATGAAGATGGCTGATCCTGTGCCTCAATTCCCGTACTTAGTTCGCCAGCTCAAGGATCTTGGATTGGCATATTTGCACGTTATCGAATCACGCGTTATCAATAATGTAGATTGTGAGAAGCAGGAGGATATTAAGACCTTCCTTGACACCTGGGGCCGTAAGTCTCCTGTGTTAATTGCCGGTGGTTATAAACCGGAGAATGTACTCCATGCAATACAGCATGAGTACAAGGATCACAATATCGCTGTCATGTTTGGTCGTCATATCTTTGGCTAATCCTGACCTGCCATTTCGGCTGAAGCATGGCATTCCGCTTCAGGAATATGACAGGAATACGTTTTATACACCGATGCAGTGTCATGGGTATGCGGACTATCCTTTCAGTTCTGAATTTCAGGCGTGTTTGAAAAATTAGTTTTCTCTTGTGTGTATTATGGCAAAACAGCGAACTTGCGATGATAGTTCGGGCGTATGTAGGTAACCCAGCCCGCTGATGCCTGCGAATCTTTCTCAACCCTATTATATTTCCCTTTATAGCGTAGATGGAACTATCAATGCCACCCCAACCTAGTCTCTGTCCACCTCAGTCGAGATATCATCTTCCTTCAGATAACATCCGTGAAGAAAACGATAGCGATGTTCCTGAAGGGGCATGATCATTGGCGAGAAAGGATAAAAATCAGCCCCAAACACTACGGGGACAAGGCAAACCACCGGAACTACCCACGCTTTTTGCGGAGATTGTGTTCGTGGTGGTTCGTTCAACGGGGCAGCTTCTCTTCGCCATCGTACTAGCAAACAGTCTCGTCAACCAAGTCACTTTGATAGAGGCGTTAAGGCTCAGTGGATCAAAATCCCCGTGGTTTATCGGTTCTTTCTGCCTTGCCGATTGAGTTTCAGTCGTGGTGTCAGGGTCATTAGCAGACCTGATCAGTCCAAATGGCTGACTGTGGGTGCTTTTGTCTGACTTAGGGTGTGGAATCTCACCGAGCTTTTCTCACTTACGCCATCCCGGACGGTGCTATACTTCATTGTTCGCGCAATGGTAGGCCTCGCAGTGGGCATAATACAATCAACGGCAGTGTGCTTGTTGGGGCGCGTCTATAAAGCTGGTCAGAGAAAGACAATAGTTTTCTCCTCAATGGCTGCCATGCTCCCATTGGGATTTGGCATTGGCGCGCCAGAGGGTGGTACTTTTATTGCCCATCTGCACTGGGTCTTCGGACCTACAGCAATTCTGTGTGCTCTCTGCACTATAGCTGTGTACTGGGGCGGTTCCAACCCTTCCTCCATCCTCCGGTCTGGTAGATAAGGACAAGCTGAGCATCAATGGTTTTTGTTTCCTTGGGGCAGCTGTTTCCATGGGTGGTTGTGGGCTTCTCACATTTGGACTTACACAGAGCGCTCATATTCACTGGGTACCCTATACATACGTGCTTGTAATAGTAGGAGTGCTGCTCTTCGTTGCCTTTTATTTCGTGGATCGCTGGGTATCTCGACCTCTTATTGATAATCGACTGTGGAAGACGCCAGGCATGGTATCATTGGTGATATCGCATTTCCTGGAATACGGGGCATTCAGCGTTGCTTGGATGTTCTACGCAGTCCGCTCTTCCTCACCATTCAGGACAAGCCCCCAATTGTTACCGCTCTTTATGTTATTCATATCGCCATGTCTAGAACTATCGCTACTATAGTTGTCGCAAAGACACTTCATGTTTTTCCAGGCTACTACGTACTTACAAGCAGCATGATTGCATTTGCACTTGGGCCAGCCTTCTTTCTCCCTCAGACCTCCAATGCTATCTACTGGGCACTGTCGTTTCCTGGGATTATCCTCGTGGCCTTTGTACCAGATATGTCGTTTGCAGCAGCCTCCATCTTTGTCCCCTCCAAAACTGCCTAGGTCCTTCCAGGGCTCCGCCGGTAGTCTACTTGTCACCATGCAGAATTTGTCGTCTGCAATTTTCACAGCTGTAGGAGACACCATCGGAGAAAGTGCCACCAAAGGAGAGGGCTATTCTCCGGATCTCAATGCACTGAGAGCTCTCTGGTGGGTCAGTCTGGGGACATCCTTGTTGGGAGCTTTGGTTAGTGGGGTCTTTGTGCGGATTTCCAAAGCCGAGGAGAAAGGCGTCTACAATGAATGGGGTATCATTTATTTAAGACCAGCTCTGACAATCCATAGAGCTTTTAAAAGCCCTTACCAACCCCCGCCGGTTTTTTGGAAGCTGATGGATTTATTTATGGCACCATATTATTGGGATTTTTTTGTCTATACGGTACATGCGCAATGGTGGTAGATGTGTATAGATTCAAAAAGCACTGTATATAGAGATAGCCTGATGGTAAAGCTAAGTTAAGCTAAGCCCCGGTCCGCAATAGTACATCATGTCCGCTTGCGTATAGTTCTAGACTATGCCCGATAATGTCTATAAAGGGCCATTGAGTATTCCCGCGCATGATCCGCGCCCAGAGCTGCACTACGAAGAAGGCGAGTCTCTCGCAGTTCAAACTGTCAGGGTCTGTATCCTCGTTGTCGTCAAGGGAGGTTCGACATCCTTCCACGATTCGACAGACCCAGTTTAGCAGGCGCTGCTCGTGTTCTGGATTATAGTTAGATTTTTATGCTAGATTTGGAGGGGTTGCGTTTGGGTGAGATTTATATGCAGGTACAGACCTTCTAATGGTTCCTCTTGTTGTAATTGGTCTACAGCGTGGAGCCATTTGCTCACTAGGACTGCGAACTCCAAACCGCAGAGTACATGTTGGTTGCTCCATACAAAGGCTTGATTTCCATGTGTACGCCAACCTCAGCAACGCGGTCGATGTAAAGGAATCGGACCATTTTGGCTCAGGGGGTCAACTCTAGATTCGGGCTAGATTCGGGCGCGAGTTGCCATGTAGAAGTTCAGCGACGTAAGGCATTTCTTTTCAGTCAATTAGATATGTGTTAGAATAAACAACCAACTGAGACTGGGTGGTTCCTCAAATATGTCCGGGTATTCGGACGAAAGAACGCCTGAACGTGATGCTTGCCTGCTGAGCAGAATGGGTGGTAAGTTACATACAATACTTTGCAGGTGTAGAAATGCAAAGGCAAAGAGCTTCACACGGCTATCCAGTTCCTATTGTAACCATGTGTGCCAGTCAAGCTCATCGAAGTCCACTTTCTCTCGGCAGGCGAACGAGTCAGCTCTGAGCACCACAAACACTCTTTACGATTTCGGGGTCTTGTTGCTATGATGCGTATATAGCTAGATTGAGAAGGTATCTGATGTCATCTTCGGTCGTCGGATTTGGGGTAAGGCCGGCGTCTATAGTAATTGATGGGGTTAACATTTGGCAGTTCGCTAAGGCTGCTTCTTTGTGCCGTTGCCGCTCATGAAAGATGGTTTTCGATGCCCGAAAGAGCAGGACACCTTTACGATGCTCATACCGATATTGAGCACCAGACGCTGCTGCCATGGACAGAATCAATTCTAAAGGATGCTTCTCCGGTGTGAATGATGGGCCATGCGTGAAGGGGAAATGGGGATAGACTATCGAAGTAGGCTTCCAAAATCGGGTTAATGAGTCACGGGATGGCAAAGTAAACCCGGGCATCAGATGCTGAAATAGGGTGAGTGCCTGCGCAAGATGTGTTCTTTGTGCCTCGGTAATCTTCAACTGTGGCATGTAGACGGCTGCCTGCACCGCTGATATCAAAAGAAAGTAAGAAGCCACTCAGTAGTAACTGCGAGACCTGGGAGAAGCTTTGACAAGTGTCTTACCCGCTGGGTTCAACGGGATAGGAAGTAGTGTAGGAGACTGAGGATGGTAAATAGACTCGCTCTGTTCATCATAGTCCGGCCTGTGATTCTGAGGGAAACGAATGTGGTACTTACTCGCCTGCGGTTGATTGAATAGCGGCGCATGCTCCTGCGGGATGCTCCTAAGATCAATTAGACTTTCAGAATCAAAAGCCAGGCCCATACTATCTATAAAGGTAGTAATGCCCTCCAAAGGGTCATATCGGTTGTGTGAATCGGGGAATACGGTAGCTATCGTCGTCTCAGTTGCACAAGGCTAGATAGAAGGATGATTGGAAGATTTACCTGGTTCTTGACCAGTAGGAAGAAGCACAGGATTATCTGAGCTACTTCAGGAAGGATGTATGTTTGCTATTACCTCTATGCCCTGCTGATTCGATGGTGTGTGTAACTCGGGAAAGCGGTCCCTATTAGGAGCTATAGGCGAAGCTGTGTCGACTGTGGCACTGTAACCGTAGTGGGCGATGAGTTGGAAACACTGATTGTATTTTGAACTGTAACATGCTCGGGTGAGGTCCCAAGGGGGGAAGTAGTGCCAGTATACGATTCACTAGCTCGAGAGGCATTGGTGTGCTCGTCTGAATGGGAGGCTGTCAGAGATTGGTCGCCACCATGAGTGATTCGTTAATGACGCTTGAGAAGATCCCGTCTAGTAAATGTTTGTCCACATACATATATGTAAGGTTTCCCATTCGTATCTTGAAGACGTCAGGTCATGAAGTGTGATAATCTCAAGCCATTGAGGGCCTTAATGGCTAATTTGTAAATATACTTGATATACATACGGAGTCTCACATGACGTTGGAGATGTTCCAGATGTCGTAAGTCATGGTGGCAGTACGGGCAAGTATGAGACTTCCCAACCCCAAGAGTAGATGAGTGACCCACACTGGATATATGATATGGTGGAATTTTTCACTCTCATGCGGGGTTTATGTTAGTGGAACCTCTCCAACCCCATAAATGAAGATTGTTGGTGATGATTTTTCATGTGACTTGATGTCATGACTTCCATATCAGGGCTTTGAAGAAAGAGCAGAGTAGCTTTTTACAACACCATACATCTCTGTTAGAAACCAGTAATGTTAGTTATTATAGCCAGGCTATGATTTAAAGCGACCAGTATTGCATAGTTATTATAAAGATTTTGTCCAGCTGGGGATGAAGTCTTGGATTCTTGGTCGTGCTTGATATGATCAGGGACCCTTCTTGTTATTATCTTTTCCTTATTTGGAAGGCTAGATTAAAATTCGACAAGCAGATTGATAGATCATACACAAGCCCGAGGTTTTCAGAGTAGCCAATCTTCACCCTGACTTAGAAGCAACAACATATACACTAGCATACTCGTCCCTGCCAGCTCGCAACGTATGACCTTGCTTTGCCGATGAGTCCCATTCCGGTCCATCGACGTACCACTGAGGTATAGTATTGTTTGGAAAGAGTCGCCGCAGAACCTCGCTAGCGAGGATTATCATCATACGTGTTGAGTAGCCTCCAGCTGATGGGCACTTCATCGACCCTACTGCAAATGGCATCCACGCCGAGCCTGGACCGGTCAATGAAGCGTCGAACTCCCCATTCTTATCTAAGAATCGTGATGGATCAAACATGGCTGCCGTGGGGCCCCAGTATCTGGTATCCCTCTGTATAGCTTCGATATCTACTCGCTGTTCCCGACGCACACGGCGTATAGGTGGGTAGAGGCGAAGGGACTCATGCGCAATGGCAACTGCCGCAGGTGGAGGCTGTTGGTGAGCAGGACAGTCACGAAGAGTTAGCACATCCTCAGGCCTATGAGGGCCTTGCTGTAGCACTGCCAAAAGTGTGTAGTAAACTCCGCGCCAGGGTGCCTCAAAGGCAGGGATGACCAGGTTGAGAGGATTGAAGTTATCCGGAGTACCAGAGACTGAGCACAGAACTGTCCGGGCCAATTCATTCGACTCTTTTGCTTCAGCGAAGGTATCTCGCAGGATATCAATTAAGCGATCGGCAGAACGCTGGAGGTCTTGCGGAAGATAATCAGGTTTCGTAGCACCCGCGTCGTATTGCTTCTTTCCAACTGTGAGTCGATGAATTTCGGAGCCAATATAAGTTAGCGTCTCTATGGGTACATTGTCAATGTCGAAGAGACCCTTGAGGACGGCTACAAGTGTGACATGTCGGCTGACATCTCTGATGTTGGCCGTTATCGTATAGCTTCCATCGGCGCCGCATTTATGATGAAGAAGGGGATCAAGAGATGCAGAAACAGAGCGCGCAATAGCCGCCCAGGTCTCGCCGTTTGTCCTACTAAAAGTCTTCAATAGTGCCCTTCGATAGGATTGCTGCAGTTCTGCTGAATCCGAAACGAAAGGATTATTTAAACGCCAGAGATTCTTCAGGGTAGCTGCTCCAGTCTTAGAAGCTCGGATAGCAATAGTCGATTCCTGTAGAGCATTGAGCGTCTCTTCCAGATTATGATCACTGCTGATCAATTTCTCGACTGTCATAGCTCTATTTTTTCTGTCTAGCAAGTGAGAATCAATATACATATGCTATCCTCATTGGAAGCTTTACCTTCTGTTGACAAAAGTCCATAGGAAGCTGAACGTGAGCCCTAATAAAGGGACCAACAAGTAACTCTCATACATTTCCACAGAAGCTGCAACTGGGAGCGCATTGGCCTATGGTGGTCTAGTGACAGGCGAACGTAATGTCTATATATAAGCAAGGCTAATCCTCTCTATACGACTCACTGAATCTCCCGTGATTAGACAGCAGGGTTCCTGATCAATTGGTGCTGGCGTGGCGTCACCTTCTCAGCTGGATTTGTCTACCATGGTTTGAGCTATACCAACCGATGTGACTGAGAGACACTGCAGTAGATCATGTTACAAAGACGCTTTGGGTAACAGTCCTAGGTTGGTCTTCTTCGCAATAGGGAGCCGATGCAGAGGAACCGATTGGCTATTACAGGGGGACGAACCATGGCACCTATGTTCCGGTAATATATATGCGAAGGGCTTAATTAACGCGTAAACCTGAATGGTGAAGAGCAGTCAACATACACAATGCACCTACCACTAGTGCGCCTTGAATCAAGGTCGTACATACTGCAAGAGAAACTGACTATGTTCACACTTTGGGCTAGATAGACCTGATTTCTATAGGATCTCTTTTCAAGCACCTCACTGGAGGCCGAGGGGTTCCGTCATACGATCAGCCATTATAATGGTGTGTTGTATTTTGCCTCTGCCAGATATTAGGTGACCAAATGAAGACCTATCCTTGTATAGACAAAATGAAAAGAAACAAAAAGGAAAACAAGGGGCAAATACAGACTGGGTGTGGAGCATGGTGTAGTACACGAAGTACATTCAGACGTCGTCGTCTCCATTTCCCCCTCACTTTAGCGCAAACAGCTTCAGCTCCATGATTTACACTGAGACAGGACATCCAGTCGGGTAGATCAACTAACCGGCGAATCCAGGATCCCATGTGAGGAGACGAGGTGGAGAGGAGGCCTAATGTCATGCTGCGGAAATCACGAAAAGAGGGGATACCAAAGTGGAGAAGGAGCGCAGGATTTCGTATGTAAGGGATAGTAGGAGACAGGACTGTAAGAATCTAGATTGGGTTGCTTTATCAACGTCGAACGGTATAAACATTCTTCAGGGATAGTCGAGTTGTGGTAGTTGTGGTCCCTGTCAGGCTCCCCCAGTAAGCTCGTAATTACCGTAATATAACCGCGTTACTATGTGTCAGCTGAACTGGAGCCCAGAAGGAAACTTGTCTAGACCTCGTATTTTACTTTAACGAAGGTCACTAATTGATGACATACATCCATGGCTCCATACCAAGCGGCCACCTATACAATCTGACACTTTACAGAATCCAGGACAAAAGGACCGTACATAATACCCCACATCGGTTCTGGTTAAATCTTACGAGGCCATCTCGCTACAATGAGCACCCCTCCGTTTGCCCAAAGCCGAAAAACACGTTGAAGTGATACCTGTCTAGATATTACGCAATCCGCGGGTTAACTAACATCCAGGTGACTGATGCCATTCGTCATGCAGAGTCAAGCGTGCCAATAGGCTCAAAGACCTCCTTCCACAAGTCACTGGCTTCTCCAATGGTGTATGTCAATGTGACTAGGTCCATTCCCGCTTCGTCATCTCCCGCCATTGTCTCGAGTTGGGAAATAATACTTTCCAGCCCAACGGCCTTCCCAACGGCCTGCGACGTACCGGCCTCCAAGGCTGCATGCACCACATGAATATGGAGGTGATAGTATGTTGGCTGGTAGTGTACATAAAGCTTCAGCTGGTCCAGTCTCAGTCCCGGGTATGTGCGAATAGTAGCATTCGAGATTTTCATCTTCATGTCTCGCAGCCAACAAATGTGCTTTTTCCTCAAATCCCGCAAGCTCCAGATATCGCTCCTCTCAACTAGGCCTAGAAGATGTAGGTTTTCCAATGTCTTTCGATCCCAGTTAAGATCGGGTAGAAGAACAAACCCCTCATTGTCATCTTGACCCATGGGCGTTCTATAGATGACATCCTTAGTTTCGGCTGTCCCGCTGATGATATTGTGCATCCACTTCAATCTTCCATTACCTCTCTGTCGCTCCATGAACGGTCTGATATGCTCCCTGTAGATCTGTGGTGTCTCGTGCACCACATGGACTTCCTGCTTACTGTACTTCGCGATATGCTTTTCAGTGGCAGGGTAGAAGAGATTGATCTTTAGGTCTGGATGTGGTTCGTCTGCTCCTGGACCGCTACTTGCGAGATACCAGTGGTATACGTCGTTTGCTCCGAGGTTTTTGAGCCACTGGAGAGTACTCGGTACGGTAGCAAGATATGGGAGCGAATTGGGAAACGATGCTCGTTCGATCACCACCACTGCAGTCTGGCCATCAATGTGCCCTAGGAGGGATACTCGTCGCCCCGCTTGATCTGAAGCATTTGATTAGTTTAGGGAACTCATTTTGGATGGTGCCAGAAGAACGATAATGTATACCATGATTTAGTATTTTCTCAAGTTTGAAGACTGGCAGAAGGGCTTCTGCTCGTTCTTTGTCGTCAGCCATAAGTCTGGTATGATGATTTGTACCTGAGTGAAATGTTAAGAGTACGTATTCTTTGGCTGCAATTCAGCGTTTCGCTAAGTGTGCATGTGACCTTGTAGTTAACAGGGCTGCTCACCCCGCATTCCATATCTGTGGAGAATTTCCTCTTACCCATCATTTGTCTGATTCTCTAAAGTTGAATCATCTTTCGGGCAGATTGATTGACTGACTATCCACAATCTCGAATCCTGACCTGACTGCAAACAAATTCGAAGACTCCCTCGCCGAATGGAAGTTTCTAATTGCCATGGTTTTCGTTCAATACGGAGCGCGCTTAGATATTCGTCAACCTTAATTTTCCTTGACCGGCAGGATCAAGCCCTAAACCAAGGATATTGGAACTCTCCGTAGCACAAGAATATGCAGAAAAGATTCTGAGTATGTCAATTGCTGTATGCCTCTCATAGACTTCGACGTTGATCCCGCTGGACTTTCCCGGTATCTGATATATGTGTAGCGCACTCAACAATTCACCTCAGACGCAGCGATAGTGTATTGTGTTATAGTAAACCCGTCCCAGTTTTTCATATATTAAAGAAACACATATTACAAAGGCTCCTGCACCCATTCTATCAACTTCCCAACTTAGATATGACCAGAAGAGCAGGCTACAAAACCTCATAAAGTCATTACCATCTATTATCCTCAACAGTCCAAACCACCAAACCACCACCACCCCAGACTTAAGAACACAACTTCCCAGGGAGTCAATAGACCGACACATACAGCCTAGCCCTACCCACTCCATGGATTCTCAATATATACCATTAACCATGTCTAAATATATGTACATCCACCAACAACAAGCACAGCACACCATATAGCATAAATCAAACCAAAACCCGAAAATCCAAACAGCTTCTCCCAACCTCATCCACAAACCCCCCCATAAACCCAAACCCACACTTCCTCAACACTCCTTGACTCGCCAGATTCTCCTCCGCAGTAGAAGCCCACAACCCCTCTTCAACCACCACCCCATCATGAACCTTCCCCCCCTCCCCCTCCCTAAGGATCTGCGTAATCTCCCCAAAATGATCTATAACCCCCTTCACCGCCTCAGTCGCATACCCCTTTCCCCAAACGGAAGCATGGAGCCCGTAGCCCAATTCCCACCGCACTCGGTTCTTGTCTTCCGGGTGCAGAGACGAGGCCAACAGTTTGACGCCCAGGGTCCCGATGACCGTTGGCTTAGGGATAGTAGTGTCTGGGATTAGTTCGCAGATGGCGAATTTGTAGTTTATGTAGGGTTGGTTTGTGGGTGAGAGGTTGTTGGTGAGGATCCAGTTTATGGTTTCTGAGATGGAGGTGTCGGCGGCCTGTTTGAAGCTGTGGTGTTGTTTTGTTAGTTCTGGGATATACTATAGGGTAGAAACCAGGAGGTATGGTTGAGGACGGACCCCCATTTCGCTACTTCTGGGTTTCGGCGCATGGCGAAGACATCTTCTGCGTCGGTGAGGAGGAGGGGTCGGATGTTGAGACGGGCTGTTTGGAAGGAGATCATTTTGGGGGCACTTTTTCTTAGGAGGGTGTAAATAGTGATATCATATTCTGTTAAGTATGGTTGTTACGTTAGTGGAGGTATGAGATTGGGACTGGAATCGTTCGATTATTTTGGGGGTTTTTTTTCGTCGAGTTGTTGTTGATATGAGTCATTCTGAACTAGGGTTAATTAATTGAATGACTAGAGCATCATACCCGAATACAGCCGCCTTTTGGGACTCTTCCCGGGTCGCCGGCGGCCGGTAGGCCGTGTCAAGGTTTCAGTATACAGAGCATGCTTTCTAAATCCTCAAA
Organism: Aspergillus alliaceus; assembly: GCF_009176365.1. Lineage (NCBI taxonomy): Eukaryota > Fungi > Ascomycota > Eurotiomycetes > Eurotiales > Aspergillaceae > Aspergillus > Aspergillus alliaceus. Next base: position 479,362 of record NW_022474686.1, on the reverse strand, counting down.
TCCCATGGACTGCAGGAGCTTTATTGCATCGAGTAGGATCTTCGACGATAATGGCGATGATAATAAACTTGCCGTGCTGGCCCTACCCCCAGGGCCCGAACAAGGTCAGTATGCAATAACCTTAGTCTAGGGGTTATAAAAGGTGTTAGGTAACAGCCCTTAAGAGATAACATACTCCGTCCGATGGGCCCGGGGGATGGTATATTAATGAGACACTTGTAGGAAGTCCTCACTCGACGCATACAATCACCACAGGATTCTTATTAGATGTGTCTCTTGCCATGACAGATATTGAGGTCGCCAGTTAGTATAATCTCAATATCGTTACATCTCTTCGGGATAAGGATCATTCTATCTCGATCATCAATCAGCAAGGAGTCAAAGGAAGAGAATGTGCGTTTCTGTTCTCCTCTAGTCAATCCCTCATCATGAACATTTATCCTAGTCATCATATGCATAATGACGATTAGCGCGCTACACTTCGTTGGAACCTGAATAGAAACTCACGATTCACTTCACAACTAATGATTGAAACTGGTGATGACACCGACAGACACGAAGTCATAAACAAAGTGTTATTCTTCGCTCCCCGGTATTATCAAGTTTTCTTGCCTCTTTGCACCTCTTCAAAATGCCCAGAACCCGGAGACCGAAGGACATCGGAAAGTCTCACTAACTACGCATAATAGCCAATAGCGTATCAGCCAGTCTAGTCCGTTCTCCAAGCGGGCAAGATAATCAAAACTAGATCGAAGATGCCTGATTTGTACACCAGATGCCGGCGAGCCGTGGCGAAGTGGACCCAAAAAAGCACACAAGGAGCAATGAAAAGGCTATCTCAGAGAGGACAAATTCATCATGCATAGGACTAATACTGTAGTACTACACTCGCATGAGCCAAGAATGGTAGACAGTTCACAGTCCTAAATGCATTGCTTCGCTAATCATCTTTGTGAGTCGGTCGCTAGCTGAGGCATTCTCAGGAAATGATTCTCATAGCCGAGAACTTGATCTAGTACTAATTTATCGCGATATATGTTAGGGGTATTGGGACTGACGCTGCTTTCCGTTCAGACACCGAAATATAACCAGAAGGAAAGAAAGGGAGCATTTTATGCTCAACATCCCAAAGTCAAAGATGGCTAACATCGGTATCAAGAGTATTATGTTTCTTTAAGGCGGGAGTATAATTGTGGCAGCACCATCTCAAGTGATCCAAGCTGAGCCTTTGCAAACTGCAGAAACATACATTAATCAATGCATGTATGCGTAGGCACTCCAGCTTCCGTATGGGCTGGTTTCTCTTCACCGTGCTGGTCTAGAACCCTAACCATGTAATATTATTCAATCCCAGTCAGCTTCTTAATCGCTGACTATGCAACTAGTATGGAATAGAAGGACAATCCCAGTTTATCCCGGGATCAAGTGCAATGCGTCAAGGTTACGGATTCTAGGTTTTTCTCATACAAAGATGTCAACCATGTCGAGCCATGAAGTCAACGGACCGATAACTCCAATTATGTGCACATCCGCCACTCTTAGATGATCCAAAGAACATATCTGCAAGTAGACACCTCCTTCGCCACACACGCATCACGTCTCGATGCATAATTGCGACAATAAAATAAATTATTCCTGCACCGCTCCATTGCACAAGTGCCAACCACCACGAATCAACGACAATCCAGCTATCCCATCCCAACCAGGCCTACAGTATACAACTCATCACCTCCTCAGTCAATCTGCATAGTTCCCGGTAACAATGAAATACTGCAGAAAAAATCCGATCATGACGTGGCAACCGAGTCCTCCCAACGACCCCAAGTGCCCCAAATACCAAAGATATAAACCCACCACCCCACCCTCCATTCTCTTCCTAACAGCAAGCAGACCAATCCACATCATAGCACAACACTCAAAAAACAAACGCTTAACCCAACAAACCCCCGCCAAAATGCGTGTCTACTCCGGAAAACTCAACAGCGAGTCCAAGACCGCTGAAAACGAGGTCATCACCTTCGTCTTCAACAGCGGGCTCCAGCAGGGCTCGACCGCCGTTCTCACCGGCCAGTGGACGAAGAGCTACAGTGGCGATCCCAAGGCCAATTACAATTTCCACGGCACCGTGACCAAGGCTTCCGGGAACTCGATTGAGATTTTCAAGGGGGAGAGGGCCTATTACATGTACGTAGGGTGTTTGATGTTCTTGGCTGGGATTTGGGTTTGGCGGATAGCTAATGTTTGGGATAGGTTCGAGGGCACTGTGGATGGGGACAAGCTGAATTTGACGATGAAGAAGCAGGATGGGTCTTACTATGGTAAGGCCGAGTTGGAGCTTGTGTTTAAGGCGGATTAGGGGTCTGGTTCGAAGTTCTTCCGGTCCTTGTCTAGGTTGATGTCTATCGTTGATTGGATTTTATGCCGAGATCCTCAATATAACTTGGACTGTGCTTGAGGTCCATATTTGGACACCACGGGATCGGGTATAGTTCCTTATTGTAGTAGGGCTTACGTGTATGGAGCTGAGTCCGAAAAAGAAATGTGTCAATCAGAAATCTCTATGTAATCTATCAGAGGTCTCTATATACGGACTGGGACTTTCTGTCCATGATGCGCCAACATCAAAAGGGTAATAGAAACGGAAGAAGAAAAAACCGAACAAGGCTATGTTTTAGAATGCCAACCAAAGAAAGAACGAGGGTGCTTTACATCCCCCGGTTGAACTCAACCATTCCATCCTTACCACCCTTCTGCCAGAACTCCTCCTCCAAAGACTGCGCGCTGATGGCCTGGCGCTGAGGGAAGGCTCCTAGTGCCAGCGGCAAGGCAAACAGGGATGTGGTCAGGATCAATCCTAGGTTCAGAGGAAGAACCATACGGGGCCGAGCCTTGAGCCAGGCCGTTTTCTCTAGCCGGAGTAGGATCAACGGCGGTACGACCATGATCGGGGTGGCGTTCAGAACACGACTGATAGCGGTCTCACCGACGGCGATAGTAGCCGCCTTCTTGCTCTTGCCCAAGCTCTGGACCGGCTCGCCGGTCTCCTCCCGTTTTTTCTTCTCAACCTCTGACAGAACAGGGTAGACATCGATACCCTGACGAATCTCCTCGCCACGCATCAGGAACACATTCAGGGCACTGGCGCTGGACACAGCGGCGAAGGGCACCAGGCGACCCAGCATAAGCTTGGTGCTTGGCGACAGTCCCTTCAGACGGGGCACAAGGGCATTGAGACCCAGCGCCACCGAGCACGATGCAGATACCGCCATCAAGTATGACTTGCCAATCTGGGAGTATGACAAAGGTGTGGACTTGTTTGCATTCGCGTTGTTGACGGCGACGTTGAGCGACTGATTAGCGATCTGCCAGAGAAGCGTACCGGTAGTCTGACGATTATGTTAGCCGACGCTACTACCGTGTTACACAAGCGCTCGTACCTGTAATCCGGGCGTAAGCATGCCAGCAGTCACAACCAGGTTGGACAAAACGTAGCAGGACATGCGAAAGGGGAGGAAAACCGGCTCGCCAGTGTCTAGAGACATTTATTAGACATATTCGAGGCGATATCGATTGGTAACAAACCTGGATGCAGGGTGGAATCTACCACCTTCTTCGCACGCCACAACTCCGGTGTCATTGCGGGGACGTGGCTCTGCTTGTACGAAGAGATAAGGGTTTTTGCACTCTCCAAGCCCGACGAGGAGACAAACATCATCCTAGAGCGTATTAGTTAAGGGACATCAAGCGCATGATCAAGAAACCCTGAGTAGGAGGGATCATCATACCTCGGATCGGCGAGGTCGGCGGCATGTCGAACGCGGCCCCAGTATGTGCTCAAGTCATACTGGGAGGGTGGAAGATCCCTATTGCCAGGAATTGAGCTGGACATGGCCCGAGAGGAGAATGAAGGGAGTAGTTGAACGAACGGCTGGAGTGGCAGACAAGAGGAGGGGGGAAAGAGTAACTTTTTGGAAAACGAAAATCATTTCCAGGCGCTATCGGAGGCGGTGAGCCGATAAGATTCAGGTCCACCAATCACCGGTTGCCAATATAGGAGATCGGCTGGGGGTGTTTCACCGCCTTGGTGCGGAATACAATCCCGCGGTTTCATTCCGAGGATAACCGTCCGACATACTACTACTACTGCTGCTGTTGCTGCTGAAGACTAGATATACAAGTCCTGGATTAAGTACATTTCATTCAATACTCTGTCCTATCCAGTTGATGGGCCACTGGCTCCATCATGATTTGTCCAAAGTCACTAGTTACAGTAGTACATAGGTATCACTTAGGCCCCTCGCCTGACAATTAATACAACAATTAAAATAAAAGTAAACGGCAGTATCTCACCGGGGATGCATAATAACATAACCACCAATATGCAATGGTGATGTCTCAAGGAAATATGGGGTATGTCTAAGGCTGTCACACAACGAACAAAGGAGACCCGTAAAAAAATTAAAGGAGAACAGGAAAGAATGTGGCCGTCAGTCTTTCATTGCTCAGCGTGGGTGAGATGCTTGTCGAGCCCACCCAGCGAGTTGTACGATCTGACATGAATCGTATCATTATCTATCCATGATAAGCGTGCAAAAGATTTGTCTGCCCGCGGATTTGAGGTGGTTCACTGTCATGAGGGGGTTTGTTTTTCACCGGAATCGATAGGATTTATGGGCTAATGGCGATGTTGGGGCATGGCCAATACCACCCACAGGAACTCGAATGCGGTTCCTCCGGGAAGGGGTATGTGTACAGAAGACACAGACGTAGACCGATGGTAAATTGGCCCGTTCTAAGCCGACACACTTGGTATGTAGCCAATGACTGCACGATTCACTATATGAGGTTAGTGGACCGGTTGCAAGGCTTTAGGCAGAGCGTACATACCATTGAATCATCAAGTGGCCGCCATTATCCATAGAATTGCAGATGCATCTAGTTCCACTGCTGGGGTTACTGTATCGGTCGGTGCTCGGGGTCGCCAGGTCAGGATCGGTCATGGTCGTGGGAGACGTGTTCGGCGCCTGAAGATTGAGATCCAGTTCGGCGCCAAACCGGGGTGGGGAGGAACGGAGGTGCGCTAAGGAGCGTGAGGGTCGATTGGCTCGGGAGCCAAAGTTGACGGTGTGGGATCGGGGAATGCGGCCTCTCTCCTGGAGAACCTTTCGGAGTGCATGTTGGGCATCGCCAGACTCTTCTTCGGAATCGGCAAGGGGAGCCGGGATAGTACCGGCGCTGCGGTACGTCAAGTCTGAGGGGATAAACATGGTTTGTCGTTTTGGCGTACGCTTCCAGTCATCCGGCACCTGTTGATAGGTAGGCCTCCTAGCAAAACCTCGAGAGGAACCGCCCCAAGGAGACGCCCGACCCGAGTGTGAGGAGGCAGCGGTGGAGGTGTAAGAGCCCTTCGAGTGTGGTCGGGAACCGGCGTCAGAAAAGGTCATCGAGGGATTACGGCTGGAAACAGTTGGGTACTCAGAGAACTCTCCCGAGTCATATTCACTTTCGGTTGTCGAACCATCCAAGTCCATCCGGGTAATGGGATCCGTCAGCCCGGTTGGCGTTTCAGTGACGGGCTGCATCTCCGTTTTGGCTCTACCGTCCTTGCCAATCCTGAGGACAACGGACTGAGATCGTCTGGGAAGACTAGTAGCGGCAGAGTTGGACCGCTGCAATGGCTGCCGTAGTGACTTCGTGGGAGAAGATCTTTTGGAGGGGCTTTTCCGGATGCCACATGTAGACGACATCATTCCACCCATCCCAGGTCGCTGAGCGGATATAGCACTCTGGGTGAGACTGCGAGTCAGCGTGGGCCGTTCCCGCCGAGGAGTGAAGTCGTCATCATCATCGTCATCACATGCGGTAAGTTTCTGGTGGACACTCTGCGTGCGTCGAAGCTGCTCCCGCTTAGACTCCTCAGTCTGATGGTGGTAGGGTTGACGACCCGGTCTAGAGAAAAGTCTCTTATCCGGTGTTGGCTGGGGCCCTCCAAAGCGACGAGCTGGAGAGCTCAGGAACATCGCTGGATCTTCGGCCTTGGCTACGGGGATTCTAGGGGAGGTCGAGAAAGGGGCGGGAAACAGGGCCGCATCGGTGGGTGCCGCAGAGGTGAGGCCGTATGCATTGCTGCTAAACTCTGGCAGATCTAGACTCCCCTCGATCAACGGTAATTGCGGGATGTGAGAGGCTTGAGAGAAGCTTGGATTCATGTGAAATGAATCAGCTGTATGCGAATCAAAGAAGTCGATATTATTCCCGGACAAACCGTGCGTTTCGAGATCATGGTCCCAGAACAATCTCTGCTGTGGAAAGAAAGGCGAGGCGGATGGATCAATATTTGCCAGCTGGAACGGGTCCGGAGACGTTTGCAAATCACCAAATAGCCTGGGAGACGCCCCCATCAACCGACTAGGAGTCTCCAGGTGGCCCCCAATGGCACTCGAGGCCGACGGTCGTCGTCCCGTGCCACTGACATTCTCGAGCCCGGACACCTTTCTCCTGGACGCACTGCTAGGCGGCGGGGTCTGAATGGAGGCAGCAGATTTGGCGGATCCCACCGTTCGGAGCCCTTCTTCGTCGGGATTCCCATTGGGTTTGGTCGCTCTGATGCGCTTGGCTGTATCCGTATCCTGTTCCAATTCCTTCAGATTCCGCCCGTTGACAGACTCTGAGCCCGTATTTAGTAATCGGAGGGGATTATTCAACGGCGTACTCAGCCCCAATTTCTGGGGGGTTCGGAGGAATTCTGGGCTGGAGGCATATGGATCGGAGGTATCCCAGGTGACTCTGGGATCAAAAAAGCTGGATTCGAGTTTAGGGGTTTGGAAGGTCGAATCGTCGAAGACTGTAGTCGGAGGAGTCCTCGTGGGCGTCTGAGGTTCACCGTTGGGATAACTGAAGCTGAACATGATTGAGGGCTCGGTCAGCATCATCTTTCGGAGTAATGAGACGGAGCTCGTTTGGAGCTCCGCGGACCACAAAATCAATTTCCAGATCGGCTCAATTGGCCGTATGGCAAGCCCAATGCAAACAGAATATGAGGAAATTTTTCAACAGTAAACCGGACGACAGAATCTGTCACAATCCTCGATACGAAACTAGTGGAGGGAGAAGCAAGCCCCGCCTGGGGCAGACGAGCAAGGTATGTAGTAGATAGACCGATGGACAACATACCTGTGGACGGGGTGATCCCAACTCATGTCAGCAACGCTGTGATCCTAGCAACCATTCAATACAAGCTGCCAGGCAACCCTCTGGGAAAACGTCCAGATATTTGGGAGCCGTCCGGAATGTTCGAAGGGAGGAGGGGTTCGGTAGGGATCGATTGGCCGACGAATGTACGCCTCCACAAGCTCATGGAAGCCGAAGCTCGTTGGATCGACTCGCTGGGAGAAAACAAAAAATATGACTGAACCCCTCGGCAAAGAAATAGGAAAAGAAATTAGAGCATAATCCTCTATCTTTTGTAATTAGCGGTCACAGGAGAAGACAAAGAGGCGAGGAGGTCGAATGAAGATAGGGCGAGTCGGATGTTGGTTCACAAGGATGGCAGGAAGGTTCTGATGGGAGCTCTTGGACAAAGGGAGAGAGCGGAGGAATGCGTACAGTGTTACCTGCCTTTGATGCCCTTTATGATCGGCTGTTCTTTGACTGAGACCACGTTGAAAGTCAAGAAGGAAGAGAGGGAAGAAAAGAAGAGAGTGAAAGAAGGGGAAAGAGTATCAAGTTTGGCCGAAGGATTAATTGCAAGAGGGGGGAATTTTTGTGTTTTCCTTTTTCTCTGTTGGTAATTTAGTAATTGATTTGACAGGTTTTTTTTTTTTGGCACTGTCTTTTCTTTTCCTTTTTTTCTCTTTTAATTTTTTATGTATCCGCAGATCCACTGAATGGGGACACTGGGATATTTTTTTACTTACTCGTTTTCCCTTATTTAACAAATTATGAAAAACACCTAGAAAATGAGATCCGGATCTGCTGGGGAAAATAACAGTACTTTTAATCCGTTCCGGGCAATAATTAGTGAGTCTGACGGCCAACCAAAAAAGAGCCATGCGGTTTAATCAAATCAGAAAGCCTCAGTTCGATCGTCCTCCACTTCCCTAGTCTCACTCTGGTGGAGACCCGAGTGGGAAAGATGATGAGGCAGACATGGATAGTTGTGCAAGGCTATTACTATCCTAGGAAATCAGCCACTATAGTAGTCCTATCGTATAGTCCAGGGTACCGTGATATATGTGTGTATATATGCGTGTGGTGTGTGTATGTGTGGATATGGGGACAGTCCGGATCTATGGATCTGTTGCATGGTATGGAGCAGAAACGAGGGTTGGAGTGAAGAGGTATGTATGATAATTACAGCAAACAAGAGGAATTTGAAAAGCGGTCAATACTACAGAGGTACTTTTTTATACTTAAAAAGTATTATCTACCCGGTGGTACAGTGTACCAAAATGACCGGAACCGAGAATGAAAACGTCGACGTACATATATATAAAAAGAGAAACAAATGCAATGAACCAAACTCTGTCCAATATGGAAATGAATCTACGACGGAGAAGCCGTAACCTTACCCTCAGCGAATATTGGATATTAAATTGATATGGATTCCTCCAAGGTGATTGATCTCAAATAATCCTCGACGAATTAAACCCGTCTTGGAGCGTCATTGGTTCCCGAGACAAGGAACAGCCATCCTTCTTTCCGTGGATCGACTGGGCTCCATCGTTAAGTTTGAGCACGATCTATTTGTTGGCTGGCTTTGGTTGGTCTGACTTGCAGCCCGTCTCCTCATTCCCCCCCTTTGGACCTATAATAGTAGTAGTGCTCCATTTCCACGGGAGGCGTCAGTTTCCCAATCAACGATGGACTGATAGGAGGAATGAAAAGGAGTGATATGACACTGGAAAGAAGGGTTTTCTCTTCGATCGAGAAATGCGGGATTCGGAAGAAAAGAGAGATCATAAGGTTTGAATAAAAGCTCGACTCCTTACGAGGTACGCCGATCCAAACCGCATTCGGTGACGACAAGACTGACCCTGGTAAACCGCCCTAGTCAGAACTCTTTGCTACCACTACTACTGTGTATCCATTGCTTGGGGCCTGCTACTGCTACTGCTCCAGATCCACCAACCAGTGAGAGCTCTCGCCTCAAACTCTGGCCGGTTTTGTTCAGCTCCAGCCTTCCCTTCATTTTACTCCGCGCGTTAATTAGATGACGACATATCGTGTAGCTACGCGTTCCTCGAAATAGATAACCAGGGCACCTTCACCCCCGCGTGAGGCGTACAAATACTTACTATTTATTTTCTTTCCTATACCGCCAACTATTTATCCTTTTTAGTATATAAGTAAATTAATTAGTATTTATTCTCTTGGTCTTGAGACACCTCGATGACGTTGATGATTCTCCAAACCGTTAGTTTTCGGAATAGTTAATCAAAGCAGTGAAGACTATTTACTGCCAGAGGAATTCTTTCAAAAAAGATTCGTCCCACTGCTAATATTACCCTTTTGGGGCAGGTGATCGGACATCAAGGCGGAAGTCTAGACTGATTTCCCCCCTGTTTGTCCAGGATTGAACCAAATTAATCGCTACGTCGAAACTCCGGTCAGCACCACTTACTTGACTGTTATTCTTTATTCACCATTACTTTTCTTTATTTATTCCCTTTCAAAGGGCGGATAACCTTTCCCGGGGTTGCTCCGGATATGACCTACCAGATGAAACTACTACTCGCTTCGTACCATGTCTGAACGAATCTATTCCCGGCCGGACTCTCCTGACAGGAATAGCAAGCAAACAACACAAAGATGGTTTAGTCCTGCACGCGAGCATTGGGACCTGCAGCGAGCTAGCGGCCTGTTGTGTAATCCCGCAGGAATAGCTGTACATCGTGCATACCGCTCGCATTTTGCCCTAATTAATGACCAGAGCCCCTGACATGGCCGCCTGGATGATTGCCTAGTGAACCACACGCAGCATCCCGACTTCGGTTTGACCAAGGCGCTTAAAGTTGAAGACAATCAAGTAAGGAGCTTTTCTCAACTTTTCACTCTCTGTGCCAAGAATTAATATTGTTCATCACGTATTATTATTATTATTATTATTATTATCTTCTTTTCTGCCTTTCTTTCTTGATCGCCTCCGCCATGGTCAAAATACCACCTGTTCTTACCCTATTTATATCCCCGCCCCTGCCACCACCATTTACGAGAATAAAGAAAGATCGGATGATGCTTTGACACATCCCCATGGACACCTTTCATCCTATCAATGCTAAATACCTAAAATTAAGTAATGTATTAAACATCACATAAGCCTACGGACATCCATATATACCTATCGCTTCGATTCCCCCATTCAACAATCGGCTGGATTCGGGTCGGACAACCCCGGTTTTATCAGAGTATCTAGAACCTCCATGGATGGAGTGTTTCTCATTAAGCCGCCATGCACGATCTGGACCCTTATACCAGGGAAACTCTAAAAAAGACACATTTTCCACTGGACTCAAAACGTGCCTCAAGATATTGAACTCATGCCCTTCTGCACCTTGTCAACTTGAAAGATCGATCGCGGCCTTTTTGGCAGGTGTCCACCGATATGTCAGACATATGGCTCACCTTACATCGACATGTCTCTCCCTCGTGTCGGGTAGATCCTTGAGATCTGATGTACCTCCGTACCTAAACCCCTATCTATTACCCCTCTCAGTTAGGCTTGCTGGGGATAAGGTTGTCTGTCTCTTTTCTTTTTATGTTTTTATTCTACAGCCCCTGTAGGGCTACAGCCCCTTGACGACGCCGCTTAGAGATGTAGCTCGAGTAACCGGACTGCAGCACCTGTCCTCGAACAAATCATAATTAGTAATGAGGTTTGCCCATAAATTAATGTGCTGGTATATTATATTTCCGTTGGCCATTCTGAGCTAATAGAAAAAAATGCCGATTAGTTACCAATTCAATTCCCATTGTAGGTAACCCCCATAATCTGGCCTGTTCCCTGGTCCCCACTATATGCACCGTTGGTATTCACAGTGCAACTGTGTAGGTTATGACTTCGGCCGACAGTGCTCGTATCTTGGGTATACATAGCCTATGGTGATTATTTCACGGAATTCACTCACACCGTTCTTGTAAGTCAAATATCCACTTTCTCCCGTCTTAACTGTTAGCTTGACTGGTTGTCACGGGAGTAGACCTCAGTTTGGATATTACGCTAGCATTTCCCGCTCTTGTCCTTTTCCGTGTGGATCCTAATTCACATTCCAGTCTTGTCCAAGTTTGAAAGATAAAATACCTTATAAGTAATCCCAACATATCATAAAACCACATACCCAAGTATATGAAGGTGACCAAGTGTGAAATACCAACCCTCTATTTTCAGCTACCTAGCCTCTTGTCTCATAAAAGAGACAGAATAAATTACCCAAGAACCATCCCTCTCAATACGAAGTCCATATCAGATAGCTCTATCGCATCATTCTTCTGGCATCGGATACGAACCCGACAGTTACTCTGTACCTTCTCCCAACCTTGCTCTCCATGCAAGATAGGAGAAAACGTGGAGGAATATCATCGCCGAGGGACTATTTAGACGAGAGTGAAATTCTGGACGTTTTCGGTTCCAATCTGATAGATTGTATGGCTCTTTAGCGTAAAGATAAGACGGGTCCATTCTTCCTCGATGGACTTTGAGGGTGTAGTTTCTGCTTCAGCTGTAGGTTTAAGGAAGGGATTGGTTGCTTGGGCTCTAGGGAAAGGGGACTATTGTCTGGGATGATGGTTAGCGTCGGCTGGCATGTCTTGTTAGGACTAGAAGAAATTTGTTAGATGAAGGACTTGGAAGCTGGGTGTCGAGATTGAGCTTTTGGTTTTGAAGGATCTTAGCGCCTATAGAAAAGATTACACCCCCGTGATTTGAGTACGAGCGAAAGAAGGTATGATGCATGGATCCTTGTTGTGTTTTGATGTTAGCGAGAGGAGAGGCGATGGGTGATTGTGATTGTAGGGTTTAGAATTCTGATGCCCTGTTAGAGGAAGTTCTGGAAAGAGATACAAGGAATGCTGTAGGGATTCGAGGTGGAATGAAATTCTTGGGTAGTGACTTATTTAGCTATTCTCTCTACCATAGCGGACAGAGGTAGGCAGAATTATCTTCATCATAGTTATAACAATGGGGCATGGGACTAGAGATTAGAAGGCTAAGTTTATATACTAAGCACCCAGTCCCCTAGGAGGCAACGCGAAAGCCAAGTGCTTGTGCATATGCATGTACGATACAATAAATAGCGTCAATACAAATATTGAACCTGGCTTTAGCCTGAGTTTGATGCGAGCATCGAAAATCACTAATATTACAAAGCTGCATAGTTTAAACGCCACTCAATCCGCCGTTCTTGTAGAACGAGAAGATACAGTACATCCAAAAAAAAAGCCCATGACGCCGAACCAAATTGGAGCTAGGGACACTAGTATAAGAACAGCCCAAGCATTTAATTCAGGGATAATAAGGTTGACTTATGCTGACTCCGGATAAGCTTCGAACAGAAGCTAGATATGAAAGCGCATGCTCATGGAGTGAGTTCTCTATTCCAAACCCCTTTCGATCTGGATCGACAAGAACAATTTCAATCTGACCATCAGGCCGCGACTCAAATATTGAGATGACCACGATCCCAAGAATTGTCATCATGGTGCTGTTACGGACGACAAAGCATTTCTTCCCCGGGAAGCCATCCACGGGGCTGAGTGTCGACGGAAGTTGTGTTACGGGAATTCGGCTCCAAAACCTCTCCAAGGCCGACCGGTCACGAATGTCGTCGTACGGCTCGACTAGCCACGTTGCATTCATCGGCTCATTGGTTCTTCTAAGGTTGTTAGGACTCGCCTGTCGTGCCAATGCTAAAGGAGGTATTTTAGTGGAGTTCAACTTCCCAGCGAGGAGAAGAGCAAGGTTATTCAGGGACGGTGTTGTGAAGTCATAAGTACAGATGTACGTGTGGATATCATTGTCAGTTAGGAAGTCATGCGGAGAGCTGAGAGCGACCACAACGACAGGCTTCTGGCGCCCCTCATAGGTCTGATATCTGCATTGCATATTCACGAGTTTGGTGACTCCATATTGAGAGGTATTACGTGTAGCATCCGCTGTTAAAATGATGACAGCTGATGATCGAGAAATCAACTGTTCGTGCACTGGCCGTACCCCGTTGCTTGAGTATGATGTGTGAATCAGCCGAACCCTGAGCTGATGCGCAAGGAAGGCACCGAAAGACTGAAAGGTGTCCTCACCCGGCGCAAGTCGAGATACCCTTGGTGCTGCAACTAGATCTTTTGGGACCGCTCTAGTAGCTGTAGAGGCAAACAGTCCAACTAGCGGGGTGAGGAGCAGTACTTCTTTGTCGGCTGGAATATTCCTAATACGTAGAAGGTTGCCAACCGTATCTCGCACCAAGCTAATTGCGCCTCGATATACTTGGTCGGATAGGATCAAGTGATCTTTACTCAGGCTAGTTAAACGAACCGGACCTTGGGGGCTAAGAGCTCGCTCCCACGAGGTGCATCCGTCCTTCATGGCGTTGATTCGATTGTTCGATTCCATTATGACTTGCAATGGGACACTACCGTCCTGTACAGCTAGTTTGACTGCGGCAAGGCCTTCCAGCTGCGACTGGTATGTCCGACATAACATAACCATGTCGCACCCCGCCTTAATTGCCATCGTTGCGCCTTGAGAAATGCAAATATCCTGGCAGAGGGCCTCCATTGCAAGGCACTCGGAAAGAACGACACCACCAAACTGACACTCGTGTCGCAAGATATCAGTCACAACACTGCTCTCTAGACAGGCATGATTGACCGCCTTGCCATCGATATTTAGAGTGCATCCTCCGACAAGTATAGCATCCAACCCGGCTTGAGCGCAGGCCTGGAAAGGAATAAAGGCCCTGTTTCGCAAACCGTCCATAGTAGTCGCCATGGATGGGAGACTGAACTCGGTGCCATCCACAAATTCAACATCGCCATACGAAGGGAAGTGTTTCCCGCAACATGCGACACGTGCCTTCTTGAAGCCATGTACCGTCTCCAAGCCGTGGGTTAGGACTGTTATAGGATCATCTCCAAAGGCACGCACTCCTAGTGGTGAAGCTCGTGATGCTGACAGTACATCCAGAACTGGTCCGAGTATCCAGTTCACGCCTACACAGCTTAGCTCTGACGCACTTGCAGTGGCGACCTGTCGGGTAAGACTGGGGGAGCCGTTGGCAGCCATGCCCATGGCGGAAGGGAACTGAGTGATGGATTCATCTACGAGGGAGTTAAGGCTCCCGTTCTCTTGGTCAATAGCAATCAGTAGCGGGCGTTCATGGCCGGCTGCATAAGCACACCATTGTAGGCTGCTGATCAAGTGCGTTGCTTGGTCTCCTGCTGCAAGTATACATGAATCATGGCCCAATCAATAGACCGGAAGAATTCTCCACTTACATTTAAGATTCTTTGATGTTAATAATATAGCACCGACAAAGTGGCTTTCTATTAGCCCTCGTAGCTCTTGGGTCAGAACTGTGCCTTCAAAGCCTATGAGGAATAAATTTCCCAGTACCCTATAGCGCGTTTTTAATACAGGGAAAACCAAAACGAAGCAAAAGCAAACATAAAGCAAAAAAATAAAGTTAAAGGTGTCTTACCTCTGTAAGTCATGCTCTCCCATGTTGTTTGTGCTGCGTAACTCCGGTCGGACTCCCCAGTCCATGGCAGGCACAGTGGCTAAGCTGCCACAACGCAGCAAATAAAACCGAGAGAACGTATCTTCGAGATACTGTTGAGGAATTGGATAAGGAGATTGTTTTGTAAAAGACGTAGAGTTTTGCCTCTGGGTTTGCAACGTTACAACACGAAGTGGGGTATAGGAAGGACGTACTAGTAATCTTAGCCTAACAATCCATGCTTATCGTTCTGTTACATTCACATGTAACCCTAACCCCAGGCAAGCTGCACGACGTAGTTATTATGAGTCCGAATCTACGACGGGTTTTGGTTGGCAACAAATCTGGAACTTCTAAAGGTCTACTCCCAAATATCGCCCTGCTGTATCGTATTCTCAACGGCCGCGTTGTACAGGCCCTCAAACTCGTCGCACCGGATTCGTGGGTAGACTCGGAGTCTGCAAAAATCGGTGACCCCTTGTCAGGAGATGTAGATGTGGCAGAGATCAACATAGATTTGCACAGTAAGATCTTAGCCCAAGTCTTAGCCCAAGGCTTCATGGACGCTCAAATTAATGGCGCTTTTGGCTTTAGCTCCTCCAACTTCAATTGTCTCACCAACCCCAAAAAATTCCAGAATGGGTCGCATCATTTCAATCGCGTCATTCTTTCTCAGATCAAGAGCAGCACCTTACCCAGAGAAGACCCAGATTTGGTAGTCCTAGAAGATGATCATGGCTATATAGCGTTAACAGATAACCTGCACCTACGACCATACATGACTTTTGTTTATATTTGGCTTTTTTAGTTCAGGTAGTGTGAGACAGCCTTTGTCTATTGCGGGTTGGCGTTGACAGCTGGGAAGCCTTCGTAATCAGCGGCGTATTTACTAGTTCAATTTCCCTATAGTTTTTGGATCTCCATGTTCTTGGACCCTCGACCAGAGGTCTGTCACAACCCGATATAATATGACACAGGAATAGAATTTCAGAAAATATACAGTTAGATGTGCCCGCTACCATCCCGGACGTGCATAATCGGGTCTGCTCTCGCAGTAGCAGTCTGCACCTAGGTAGCCAAATCATGTTTATCGCACTACTCCCATTTTTCTGGCCGCATTTGAATGGGTTTGCAGCCGGTAATTATGTCAATGGTAAGAGACTGTGGGTTAGCGGCTTCTAGACTATGAGGATAGAAAATATACCGCAGAACAAAGAAGCTAGATTGGGATATAGGTAAGAACAAGAGATAAATACTCGACGGGCCCAAAGAGGCCTAGCCTTCGGGTTGAGTAACTGCTGGGAAGTAAGTTGAACAGAGAAGCTAGAGAAACCCATCAACTTTTGTCTGATGTAAAACACCTTTTCCAAGGTATGCGTATGAAAGAAGATCCCAGTCACATATTCAAACGAAGTGACGAGCATGAAGCTAGACAGCATTGCAGTTAACAAACAACCTCAGGACAATGATTCACGTAAGTCGTCTCGAATAGAGGGTGTGCATCAGGCATTATTATTTGTCGAGAGACGCACATGGTCTGGCCATTCATCCAACCTGGACCCTGCAATTGTTGCTGCACAGACTTCTGGCACATTTCTCCAAGGACCAAGCACAGGATAACGTGTCGTATGCTATCGCAGGAATATCTTTTACATTCGCGGGACTATTATCTCTCATCAAGGGCTTAGTCGGCTTGGTGACAGCCCTGCAGTCGAAAGCGAGCCTTGTGAGATTCGTGTCACACACACTGCAACGGAGAGCATCAACGCGGATGAAGACAAGATGATCACTGTGCCAAAGTCAAACAGGGAAGGCAAGGCGCCCGCAGGCCCTATAGCCCATGTGCCAACCAACACAAAAGTGGATACGCGTGGCTATTATATTGCCCCTATCCCATTCTCCTGGCTTAGGCTCCAATTCCGATCCACGACCGCCAAGGGTGGTGGTTGCAAAGAGAAAAGCACTGAGCAGTATTTTACGGTTCACATTCGTATTTTCTCTCTCTTTCCGCCCCTCTCAGAAGCTTTATTGCCAGAGAAGCTCAGTGCGCCTATTGTCGTGCATGAAAAGTCTCCAACGAGCTTCTCAAAAACAAAGGCATCTCTGATCAATCTGGAGCGCTCACCAGATGATATTGGCCCCAGGAAGTAAACAATCGATGGAATAGCCCTTCCGCCAGCTTTACCTTTGGGGTCCACTGAAACGGAGACTAACACATTCACTCCAACATTCACTAGAGGAGATAGAGTGGATAATGATAATGATGTGTTCTCAATACCGGTAGGGTGGGACCAGAAACTGACGACCAGAATTCCGATTGTTGCGATTTCCTAGCTGAGAATCTCTAGACACCGGACGGCGTCATTGCCGATTCCCACAATGTCAATCTCGAGGGTAATGAGTTCCTGAATCTGTCCCTGCCAGAGAGTTTCTCACCAGAGCAATCTGCACAACCTTCTCAGAGTCTTGCGACTTTTCCTGATGTTGCTTCGAACGTTGCGAGATTATATACACCGTCCGAAGATATGCGACGTGAACAGGAAAACTCAGTTAGATATCACATAGCGCTAACATAAGTAGATATGACGGAAAGGTAGCCTATAATTATGGATATATTCCACTATGCCTCGATGATCGCACACATCCAGTATAGGCAGTCTATAAAAGCAGAAGTCAGTTATGATGAAGCCCGAAACTAACCCTGGTTCAGCAATTACATATTGTTCATTACATAATGGCTCTACCCAAATGACCCAAGACAACAGCAAACGTTACTTTGTGGAACTTTCGAATTAAGGAAACGGTAGATATAGGTGAGAAAAGTGGTAGGACTGCCCTATCTTTGGCTCCTTCACGAACTTAAAACCTTCTTCATCGTAACACACTCCAACCAAAAAAATGAATTCAGGCTCAATAATGGAGAAGATGTTCTTATGTTCGTCGAAATTGAAGATCGAAGGAGCTCAACCCCCGATGCTTCATTACTTCCACGGGTGATATAATGCTCCGAATCATACTTATGGGTCACCAATGTCAACCTTAGTGAACACATGTAACGGGCCAGAAACTTGTCTGTCCAGGAAATTTGCATACCATTGTCGGTACCTACCCGAGAAATTCTACTTATGGAGCGAAGATGAAGAGTTGGTAGAATAACGATAATTTGATGTAAAAGTGTTTGCCAGTAGTTCTTGCCTGACAGTTCAGGCAGGCTTTAGTCACCAGTCACAGCGCCACAGCCACCAAGTTCCCCGCCGAGCCGGAGTTGACCGCTCGGGAAATGATACGCAAGAATTTTGGGCAGAAAAGGGTACGATCGACTCGTCTTGCCCCTGCATAATCCATACATCTTCGTTGAATAGTACGACATACGAAGACCCTTAAAATGGATTATTAAAGGAGTTACGTCAAGCTACTGGTCCACGTCATGGGGGCGACTGCTAGTTTTACCGTTCGTGTCGGCCATCGCTCTTTCTCTTCCTTATCAATCCCTTTGATGTTGGTAGTCGGTGATAACGAATCTGGTCCCTGAATACTCAGGGCCTCTTGTGTTAAACGACTTCATCCTCTATTATTACGAATTTGATATCGTACCTGCCTTCCAAATTGAACTGATTTTCTCATTTTACTGTCATCGTTCTCTGTTTTGTCCCATTTTGAAACATTATGACATCCTCGGCGAACAGAATCTCTCGAAGACATGTCCCCGGGAAACCGGGTGGCCGTCGAAGGAATCGCACGAAATCCTTTACTTCTCCGAAATCGCCTCAGTCCATCTTAGCCCAGGCTCGCAGAAATAGTCTCACGGCCAGACGTAGCCGTGGGGGTCTTTTTAGCGCTGGTGGTAGCAATAAGATCAAGCACCCAGAACGTAAGGTTGGGGAACGGCCTTGGAGGTATTCAAAATTTGGCTTGATCCCGCGCACAACTGAGCCTTTCGAAAAGGTACGTGGGTTTTCTTACAACAATAAGTTTTGGGCTGCGCTTGGGGACCCTTTCGCTTGGCCCTTGCTTAGGCTACAGCTGCTAGGCCATGTAAGAACCATGCCTCGCTAACGGGAAAGTAACCTACAGAATTGTTTTGACAGGGAGCCGTTTCCTCAAGGATATGTGCTTGTCCCCAAGGGCGATGTTTACATTACTCGCAACTGTCGAGCGAACACGAAAGCATCTGAACGCGTCGTCTACACCGTTTATGTAAGGATAATGTTTCCTGTCTAGTTACCTTGGTTAAGGTTCTAACCAACAGCAGGACAAGACAGGGAAGAGAACACTCGGCATTCGTGTCCCCTCCGACATATATGCAGCGGTTATTGAGTCCGCCGCTAAGACCGCTGAGACTCGCGCCCACGCTGTCAAACTTCGCGACGAGAAAGATCTGGCTCACTCTCGACAGGTCCTACGCTCTCGGTTCCCACTTATGCCGGCGGAATCTCTAGAGGCGATCCTCAACCATGCGTTTCTCAAAGGTTCCGGTCGGGTTGGACGCACAGCGACTAAAACAGATGGGCGCAAGGCCGACCTGGCAGTGGAAGCTCATATTCGGCACACGCATACCCCTTATGAGTCCATGCTCCATACCGGAACGGGCCGCGAGGAAGCTCGAAAAGCGGTTTGGGGGTTGATTCAGGCCATTAAAGCTGCCTGGGAAGGTGGCGGTGCCCAGCCCATGGATGTGCTGACTCTGCGCAATCGGATGGTGGAATCGAACTGATGCCAATTCAACTTGGATACGTCCCGCATATTTCAACAAGAGACGCCAAAGCCACGCCCACCAATCTTGCATAACTGATTAATTTCGAGAGCGAGCCTTATCACAATGCTTAAAGCAACGATCACGATATCATAGCTCTACCCGAAGAAGCATGAGACTACAGAAAGAAAAACAAACGGAGGGGAAGGGAAATGACTCGTTACGAAGACATGAAAGATACCCTATGTACTTGAACATACATAGACCACGTTTCCATAGACATGTTAGGTTCAGTGATAGAGTGGTGTCTGCACCATGTTCATGGTGGTTCTGACACGTTCAAAGCGTTTTTTTTTTTGTTGTTTCTATGTCGTTTTTATCACTGGTTTCATGTACTGAGTATGAAATCGCCATTCGACTTGATATTCTTCCATGCCATAAAACAATAGCTCTAGAGGCACCCTACTCATCTAGTACAAAATTCCCAGGTTCTGGGTAAAACGTAAAACGGAAAACCAGGTTAGACTTTCGAGAGAAGATCTTCTCAAGAAGAATACCCAATCGAAGTCACGGAAACATCCATCCTTTCCCTCTGGACATTCTCGGGACGAGTAAGTCTCACCACACAGCAGTCATCTAAACAAACTGGAAACCTAAATCCTGTCCTTCGTCTACTAGCTCCTCAAATGCTTTCGTATAAATCTACGCCTCCTTGCACACTTCTTCGGCAGTCAGCGCATCCGACGGAAAGCTCCATAAAACCCTTATGCCTTACTTCGGGGGTTTGCCCCTTGGATTGACGGGGCGCCCCTCGCGGCCCGCCCCTCCCCCTCCCCTTTGCAGTCTATGCCCTAACGCCCGTCTGGAAGCTAAGATGAAATCTTCTGCGTTGTCGGTGTCTGTCTCTGCGTCTAGGTCGAGATAGACCCCAACGAAGTTGGAATACTTCTCAACGAGAAGGCCTGCTCCTTACGTTCGACGTCGAGTTTGTTGAATATCATGCCTTCGTTGGACTCTTGGGGGGTACTTCAAGTCGCCATTATGGCTTTTTGCGGTTTAGTTGGAAGAAGTAGGCTTTTGCTTCTGGGGGGCTGGTATGGTTTAGGGTTGTGATGAGATTGGGAGTAGAGGTGAAGATGGGTAGGTAGTGCGACCAGCTAGGATGAGCTTAATTTTTATAGTTGGATGTCTTTGAGATCTTGGGAAAGGCTTTTTGGCCTTGATCTGCTGTACTCGTTGAAGTCAATGGTATTAAGTTTAGGGTGTTCATTATAACGCTTCTAGACTTGCTGGCGAGGCAAGAGATAAAAGACCGTTGTTGAGTCCTTTATGGTTGGGAGAGTATTCACAATGCTTAATAGATAATATAAATAAATACTCCTTCGTAGACAAAGGACAGCATTCAATGATGACTATGGACACAAAGCCATGGGTATCTATCCTTTCCATTCTCAGCTTCTCCTCTCTCCAAATATAGACTCCTGCTCAAGCTCAGTCGCAATAGGAATAAATCTAGAGAAACTTGTTTTGAGAGATCTCTAAGGCTATATAAAGCACTCTCTCATTAGTGTCCTCTCGAATATAGAACCTGTAACAAACCCGTATATATTCTCCCTGCAGGCTGTCGGTTTGGCTGTACTCGGAGTACTGACCAACCGTTAGCATGCACAATATTTTCCTAATTTCAGAACCTATACATTTCCTTGTCAGAGTCAACAATAGCTTCATGGGCGTTAATTCCATCATGTACATCGAAAAACATACAGGAGTATTTATTATGTGACATCAACCATCACACCTTTCTTGAAGAGGGTTAACTTACGCTCGATCGCCTCTCTAAGTGGGTTATTGCTCTTAAGTGACGGTTCACGTCCGTACTCGGTATCTCGGTCTCGGTGAAAGACTGGGTCTTCTTTCCTCGTAGATGGTGTTTGTTGCTGGTGAGTGATATTGTCTTCTAGTCGGTGACTTTATGTCTTAGGCTAAGGATGTAGGGAACTTCAAGATATATTCGACTTGGACATGAAATAGAAGAAAATGAATGAGGTTGTGAACAAAGCAGTAAAAGCCAGAACCTAAGAAGCTTGTATACATACTCGAACACTCGAGAGAAACATGAGTATTCTCTCAATATAAGCAATATAAAAGGGACCACAGAGTGGCAAACCTATTGTTGTACTAGTGGAGACTTGCACATCCAGATTACAAATCTATTCAAAAGCATACATACTATATTCCAGGTAACAGACAGAATGCGTGCCCCCTTTCCCCTTCAAACATAGACTTCTGTCCATTTGTGCAGCTGAATAAATAACCTTATAAAGACAAAATTCCCAGCTCACTGTATATCCGAGTTGTTCAATGAAGAACTGTTGAATCACATGACCCTTGCCTGCATATTCAATAAGTACACAGTAAATAGCCTGTCTCCTCGAGACTTTTCCCTGTCGATAAAGGTATCAAGCAACAGGTTCATCTTCGTCCTTGACCAAAATAGTCTTCAACCGAATGTAACTCTTGATCGAAATAAATCGATGCTATATTTAGATAATTCTATCTTAGGAGTGGTCCAAAATACATAGTAGTCATAGCGTCCATTCTTTCTCTTAATCGGAAGAGGTTTGAGCAGCTCAAGCGGCTCTAGCCTCGAGAGCATGAAGAATAACTCTAAATGTGCTAGGCTAGCACTTGACACATAACTGCTCAGGAACATATAACAGATTCTCCTCTTTCCTTACTCCAACTTGGCTTGTGGATGCAAAGGTTTTTGCCTCGGGATCGCGATTGCCACGGACGAAGGAATCCACCATCTTGTGCAGTTTGTCGATGGAAGATAGAATAACCGAAGAGAGCTCTGCATTAACTATATCCAAGAAGATGAAGACATAATTTTTTTGGGGTTGCGTCAACCATGATACAGTGCTAGGTCCTACTGCACGATAACGTAGCCTCTGTCTTACCTGATTGAAAACATAATTCCCGGCGTCTAGAATCCCATATTCTTAAGACACGAGCGGGGATTTAGGGGGTTATGCTCTTATCAAATTGACACATGACAACAGCTATAGCTGCAATATATTGTAGGGGTAAAACAAGCTGTCAGTGCCCAGAACATACACCGAGGCCTCGAAAAGTTATACAGTAAATACAATGTCCGGCTGAGGCAGATAAGGGTCTCAATGTTTGCCCTACCCTTATACTCGCTGACTACTGTGTCCCCGTTGGGATCCATACGCTCCGGATCCTTAGCTGTAGGCCAGGGGTCCAAACGGTTATTTTCGGCTTGCCTTCATCCCTGGTTCCGCTAGAGAACAGTCATTGATACGTGGTTTACCCTTTGGATCGGCCATCGTAGCCCAGTCTCATGACTGTAGTATTTGCCGAAAGATATTTAGGAATCTCGAGTCAGATTCTAACTGCCTCGTTTTGGCTTTCCGAAAGTTCTTTTGTCGGGTCGATGCAAGCGTCTCCTTGGCCGCCGCAGATTTACCGGCCATGAAACAGAAGCACCGTTACTGAATTAACCAAAGAAATATTCCATCCAGCCCTTTCTCCAGGTCCTGCCAAAGCGGTGGTTGATACATGCGTGTCGACTGCGAAAACCCTCGGAGCCACTGTGCCTTTGTCCGTTCCCCCATACACTGATGGGTAGGACACAGACACCCCCCATAGATTTTCCTTTCATGGCTTCTGAATCATCTACACAAACTGGTTCCTTGATTTTGGTAAAGGGCGCCCATGTCACCCGCCTTTGAGTCACCCCGGTAGATGGCGAGACGAGATCTCCGATGTCAGCATCCGCGTCTATAGACGATTCAACCAAGTTGTGAGTTGGCGGCAGTGTCTGAGACACTACGTCCAAAACGGCGTCGGTAAATACCCCAGGACCGGTAACCTCCAGAATCGTATTCTCATTATAGCGGGGCCCCAGAATAAAGCTGCTTTGCTTGATATGCCGTCTTGTATGCGATAGGGCTCGAACAATCACCTCTCGAAGTATGGGGCTAAAGCGACGTGGCGCATAGATGGTGTACTGGATCAATTGGTAGCGGCGGGTCCAGCGCCATTCACGCATGAGACGTGGGGAGGCGTGTGGCTCGTCAATTTCAGTGCCTACAACAAGGGACACATTCGGGCTCTTTGCATCCCCCTCCCAGAGCGGCTCTAATGCTGGACACGACTTGATCGACCGCGCAGGATACACGTCCATGTCTGCGTAGAAGCCTCCGTAGTACCAGAGGAGAAGGTACCGGATAAGGTCGGAGCGTATAACATGGTACGGATAAGAATTGTACAACTTCTTGAGTTGCGGTACACTTGAGAACATTTCGGTGATGAATTTGGATGCCTTCTTGTCATCCACGAGCTGCATAGGTTGAGCATGATACATGACTAATTCCTTTGTGGCGTAGTGACTTACAGAGTACTTCCACTCACTGTTTTCCTGCTCAAATTCAAGAGAGTCACTTTCTCGCTCGACACGTTTACCGAGCGCAATTTGCCAGATTCTATCTTCTGCAGAGCTATCCCCATTGCTTTCGCGTAGGGCTGTGTTCTCTATTTCTAACAGGGCCTCTGATACATGTTTCTCGTATTCCGTGTCAGGGTCCTCTCGAAAGGGTGAGAGGTGAAGAAATCGCGGCGTAGTATCCACATCATACTTGGGTGGTTTCCTATCTGAGCCCGTATTGTTCTTGGTCTTTGGTGGTGGTGGTAGATGGTAGAGAACAAAGTAGACGAGGGCCGCCAAAAGTACGAGGGTTAGTTTGCGAGTACCTATGGTGTGGACGCATAGTAGCTTCCGCTGTCTTCTCGAACCCATTGCCGAGTAATTTGGGTAAAACGAATGAGTGAAGTTAACTGTCACGTTAATAAGAAAAAGAAAAAAAAAAAAAAAAAAAAAAAAAAAAAAAAGCCTTGACGAAGAAAAAGAAGAAATGTGGTTTCGTGTATTGACTTCAGGGGACTCATGGTTCGGTTCACGGTGGAGAAATAGACAATAAAAGAACGGTTCTCGCCGTTTGTGGGCGTTGATCGGTTTTAGAGATGAGCACACAGCCTTACTGTCAGACCATATTATTGGTGGTTTCGCAACAGGCGTAATATGATTAATACAGTATGATATACGCTTAAGTGTCCACGGGTCTTCTGGAACCAAAACGGAATGGGAAGTTTTAGACGGAGATCCTGTAAAAATTACTAGTGGGGTGGCATTCAACAATCTAGCTCAACCCCTATGTTTTAATCCTTCCTACAGCGTGAGAACAGATCTTGCATGACAAGCGAGGGCTCTCATATACCCTTGAATTTCCCTGTCTAGTGAACAACATAGCCTGCCGTGCCTAGTCCGAGATAAGCAATGTAGTCCCACCTGTTTCCCCCCCGTGAACCCTATAAGATATCGGACCTGCTGAGATAAGAGTGACCAAGGATATCCACAGTGGGGGCCAAACTGCGCCTTGATAACTTCCATTCTGGCATAGGTGCCTCCCGCTAACCCAGTGGCCCTTAGTGCATGCTATTAGCCTATTATCCGCGTCGGGACGATGGAGACTGCTTGCTCAGGGAATGTCATGCGAACTCTCGCTATAGATACATATATTTTTCGAACCGTAGTTCTCACATCTAGCAGTGCTGGTGCATTAGTGTCAAGCTTCCAAGCAGCAGGTACAGAAACGTCGATGAGATGGGCGAGGATCATGGCACTAGAGAACTGAAGGATGCGTATATAGCCGAAGTGCTTGCCGCATTGGCTTCGAACATAATTCGAGTGTATATTGAGCTTCTTACTACATCTTTTAATTATATTCGTCCATGATGTTGAGATTGAGTTCTAAGGTAATGCCTTGAACGCCGGCCTTGCCCTCTCTTCGCCAAATTTCATTGAGTTTAAAGTAGCTGCTTCATAGTATAAATGCACATCGGCGGAGAAAACGAGACTAAGAGCATATCTCAAATAAATAGGCAAAGTCTTCTTAGTTTTGCAAGGTTACCCTCATTTTGAATGTTGTTGATAAAAGTTAGCTTACTATGTGCAGGGTATAACGGTACTTATTGCAGGTTTTGCTGAGCGAGGGCTCATTCTAGTTATTTTCCGACCTCTATGAAGAAAACACCTTCACTGCTCATGTTGCAAAGCCAATAACAGAATAAAAATAAGGTAAAATCAGATCAAATAATGAACATTTCCATTAGTATAGCTAGCCGTCTTCTGACCAGATAAATAGGGCTAGGGCAACGCTATGCCCCTTTCGGAGCGGCAGAAGCAAAACCTATCAAAGCTTCCAACAGTCCGCCTCATAGCCTCTATTTGTCGCTCCCGCTTCAACTTGGCATCACCCTCGCCGCTCTTACTCACAATGGAAGGTGCCGACCTTGTTGAGTCCCCGCGTAAGCGGATCAAGACTGATAATACCCCCGTCACCGATGAGGCTACACTCCCCCCTTTCGATGGAGCAGTCGCGGCAATCTCTGAAAGTGACGCCCAATCATTGAAGGAGGCTGAAGTAGGAATTACCGAATTTGTCAGCCCGGAGAATGCGGGATTTGCTGGAATTTTGAAGAAAAGGTATTTACTTGAAACTGAGGGGGTGGGGAAAGCTTTGAACTGATTGCCATTGTTGGATGTTAGATATACCGATTTCTTGGTCAACGAGATCGTTCCCTCGGGCGAAGTGTTGCATCTACATACCCTTGCCGGACCTCAATCGGAAGCGGATAACAAAGACTCCACCAATAAGACCGAAACGCCAGTAGAGAGCCAGCAACAGGAGAACTCAGAGATTGCGGCTGCGGTTGACGCGTCAGCCAACACAGAGGAGACACCTACGATTGAATTCCAGATCTCAGATGATGACAAAGCGCTGTTGGAATCTTACTTTGGCGCAGATCACGTTAAGAAAATTATCTCGCTGTATAAACGCGCCCAGAGCAATGAGAAGGCTCGGCCGAGTGATTTGGGTAGACTCCCAACTGTTGTGGTAAATGATCGGGACCTGCGCATCAAGATGCATCAGGCGATCCGTCGCATCTTCAATTCACAAATCGAGTCTTCGACTGACGCTGAAGGCTTGATGACTATCTCGGTGGCTGCAAACCGGACTAAGCGCAAGGCGCAAGGCGCTCGCGAGGGTGGTCGGGATCGCGGCCGTGTCAACTGGGATGAGCTTGGAGGTCCCTACCTGCATTTTACCATCTACAAGGAGAACAAAGATACTATGGAGGTCATATCTTTTATCGCACGCTCATTGAAATTGAACCCCAAGAGCTTCCAATTTGCTGGCACTAAGGACCGACGCGGAGTGACGGTGCAGAGAGCATGCGCTCACCGTGTGCAGGCCGACCGACTTGCGAAATTGAATTCGACTCTCCGCAACGCGGCCCTTGGTGATTTTGAGTATCGCAAGTATGGCCTTGAGCTGGGTGATCTCGCTGGAAATGAATTCGTTATTACGCTGCGCGAATGTGATATTCCAGGTATCGATCTCCAGGATCGTGAAACCGCTGTTACCAAAGCCACCGAGCTTGTGGGGTCGGCTTTGCGAAACCTGCGTGAACGAGGTTACTTCAACTATTATGGTCTTCAGCGCTTTGGAACCTTTGCGACACGGACGGACACTGTGGGAGTGAAGATGCTACAAGGTGACTTCAAGGGCGCCTGCGATGCCATCCTTCACTACAGTCCCCATATTCTGGCGGCTGCCCAAGAAGGCGACAATTCCACCGCTTTGATCAGTTCGGATGACAAGGCTCGTGCAGAGGCCATCCACATCTTCCAAACAACAGGTAGAATCAACGAAGCTGTCGAGAAGCTGCCCCGGAAATTCTCCGCCGAAACCAACTTGATACGGCAACTTGGCCGTTCCACGAAAGACTACCTCGGAGCCCTGCAGTCGATTCCCCGGAACCTACGATTGATGTATGTGCACGCCTACCAATCATTGGTCTGGAACTTCGCTGCAGGAGAGCGGTGGCGCCTATACGGCGACAAAGTCGTCGAGGGAGACTTGGTCCTCATTCATGAACATCTCGACAAAAACGAAAACGCCAATGGCCCTGCCGCTGATGTCGATGCAGACGGCGAGGTGATCATTGCGCCACAGGCATCGGACAGCGCCTACGCCGCGAAGGACGCATTCGTACGCGCGCGCGCCCTGACGGCCGAGGAAGCCGCCAGTGGCAAGTACACAATCTTCGACGTTGTTCTTCCCCTGCCAGGATTTGACGTGCTTTATCCCTCCAACGCTATGACCGACTTTTACAAGAGCTTCATGGGAAGCGCGCAAGGCGGCGGTCTGGATCCATTTGACATGCGGCGCAAATGGAAAGACGTCAGCTTGAGTGGAAGCTACCGCAAGTTCCTCAGCCGAATGGGAGCGGACTATTCCGCCGAGGTGAAGTTGTATTCCAAGGATGATGAACAGTTTGTGCAGACAGAACTAGAGAAACTGAACAACAAGCAACAACCCGCGGTTGATGCGGACTCCGCCGACAAGATTGCTGTTGTTCTGAAATTCCAGCTGGGATCTAGCCAGTACGCCACGATGGCCCTGAGAGAGCTGATGAAGGGGAAGGTGATCGCCTATAAGCCCGACTTTGGTGGGCGTTAGACCATGTTACTGTACATATACCTCGCTGCACGCACCACCACTACCTTCTCTGGTGCTGGCACAAAAGTTTTGTATATATTGAATAGACTCAATATCACCATATTATCTCCTATATCATATTCTGTGAGAATCTTATGTCAAGTGGTCACTTGGTACTAAATCCATGCCGAATGGAATAATGGAGTTCACAAGGTGTTGAAGCATTTAGTAGCCTAGTTCGAGCTGTAGAGAACATCAACTAAGTATTCTTGAAAGGGGAGTAGGACTCGCTAGTAGAAATTGTATGCAATTCAGTCAGTAAACAAAATACGGTATGGCTATAAGAGGGTCAAAGGGATTGACTGCTCCCTACCTCCGTTGTCCAGCAGGCGGCCAACTGACTGAGGATCTGGCAGAAAAAGTTGAACACTATGTAACCTGGACCTCTGAAAACTGTATATTCTGCAGGGCAGTATAGCATGCTCACGCCACCAACCAAGTCGAGGTTTACGTTTTATAGACTCCAAAGTAAACACTAAGCCAAATACTTACTTAGTTTAATTTTCGGTGAATACAAACGTCATTCTTCTGAGATAGAAGGGGTCTACTTTCTACGTGACATGCCTCTTTTCTGTAGGTGTGGTTTTCGAGGTATTAGTAGCGCGGTTCTGGGCGGGACCGCTCTCCATTATAGGATTAGCCTTCCTTCCTAAATAAGTGAGCGGTCAGTCTCCTTTTCAAAGCAGTTCCTCATGTGCGCTATCAATAGGGCTATTAGAAATGAATTTGCTAAATCCAAATTTCAGCTCTTAAATATATATTATTCCTCGATATACAAAGAAGTAGAAATAAATAATTAAATAAACCCTACCTAACACGAAAAGACACATTGACGGCCCAGACCAAAATACCCGAAATCACATCTAACCGGCCCAACCAAAAGCCTACGACACCAGCGCACACACCACCAGTAACTCTACGACCGGGTATTCCATCGGTCATTATCATCGATCGATGAAATAGACGACATATCATCTAGATCTCTGTTCTGCGTCGTACCCAGACGATCACTCGACTTTGAAACCTCGGGAACAGCATCACCGTCTCTATTCGCGGGATCATCGAACGGCGAGAGGGGCCATTGCGAGGTCCTAGACGTATGCTGTTCGTGTAAACTACTGTTGGCTTCTGTTAAAGCTATTGGAGCTCCAGCGGGTGCGTACATGGAGTGAACCTGTTCGGTGAAGCGGCCTTGGGCGCCGTTGCAGCTGTCTGATGATGGCGGCGGCGGTAGCTCTCGGTTCAACGACTGGGTATCTGGGATTGGGGGGCTCTGGTTGTGGGGGCTGCGGAGGACCATGGTTGCGAACGAGGTTCGCTCCGTTGGTGTGAACGCGTAATCCCAGGTGTGTTCGTTCTTTGGTAGTGTTTGTATGAGGGTTGGACTTGTTGGGGTTGGGGGTTGCTTTCGGTGACGGCGTCTGAGAGAAGCAGAGTAGTAGTCCTACGAAAATGGCCAATCTGGAGAGGGAAACGGGGACCACGATGGCGATTGTCGTTTTGGTGCTGAGGCCGCCGTTGCTGCTGCTATTCGCTTCTGTTTCTCTGAATGTTGACGGGTTAGTAGTTAGGATTAGGGTGGATGGTGTTGTAGGCTCGGACGCAGCTGTGGTGGTGGAGTCGAGGGATAAGCTTGGGGCCCATTGGGCTACAGTATCGAATGTACTCCGGATCCTTGGTGGATATGGGAGACCTGTACGTTCGTAGACTATTGGTGGCATCGCCACGGTTGGCTCTTTTGGTGAGATGTGAGATGGGGGAGTCAAGGCTGGTTGCAAGGGCGATATGGTAGTTTTGGTTGATCCAACGCGATCCGGGATAGAGTTAATTTTCTTCGAGGAGTCGGTGTCATCCGACTGCACAGAAGTTAGGATTGTCTGGATCATTTGTCGGAGTGTTGATGTCGTCTTGAGTGGGTCTGGCAGGAATATGGTACTCGTTGTAGTGCCATATGGTGGAAACTGTCCGCCAGCGCCCAAGGGAGGTCGTCAGTTCGATTACCCATCGCACCAATAGCCACAATCCTGCCTTTGGTGGGCTTGGTGGACGTTTAGATGGGACGGTACAGCGAAGAGGTCTTTCAGAAGGCTCATTATAGGACGGTCCATGTCTTGCCTTTTGCAACAGAAGTATATAGACGTGATTTCTTTAAGAGTTGTAGACCCTATTATATAACTCAAAGCTCAAGTACGTCTAAGGATACTATTAACAATTGCCCGCACGAAATAACCAGGAAGCAAAGTGGGAAGGCCGCTTTTACGAGAAGAGAATACGGTGTGTGAAGTACTGCCAACAACAGAACTAAGTCAGGGATGAAACACTAAACGCGTCCGAGTCTCACATTAGGCGTAACCTACTCCATCACCGAAAGCCAAGAGGAAGAAAATAGAGGCCCTAATCGACCAAAATATAACAACATAGTTCGCAGAGATGATACCGTTCAGAGATGGGCTATGCTTGTGTTCCCGGTATAATCCATAATTGGTATGCAAAACCAGCAAGAGAGTAGAGTAAGAGTGAGGGTTTGCAAAGGCAAAGAGCCTAGAGATAAAGAAAGGAGAGGAGAGGAATCTCCAGACAAAGGGAAGCTGACATGGTGCAGTATCGCTCCGTAGCTTTCTCATTCCTTGTTGCTATACTTTCCTACTAATAAACAATAAGATCCGCGACCACCAATCAGGACGACACCATAAATACGAACCACTAACCCCATTGGGTAGGGAATGATGAAGAGTAGGGCATACTGATGTTTAGAATGCGGGACATCAAATTACAAGAGGGGTTCCTGGAACCTTGAAATGGTTACACTGAAAGGTGTTTGTGCCCAAGTGTTGTATGGACGTTTTGCAACAAAGAACACTAAATACATGTGTATAGCACAGTAAAAAGCAAATAAAAATGAAATAAGATTAATACTCACTGTAGAGTACGTTGAACAGAGCCCACGTGACAGTACGGAGATTGGAGATAATGTACAAAAGCGGCACTAAGCGGCACTAAGCGACATCCGGTTAGACTCAGTAATGATGTGACATACCGCTCTCGTTCTTATCATTATCATCCACCTCGCATTGGATTCAGATAGCGCTAAGCCGTGCAAGGGACTCTTTGGTGAACCGAGACTGCAACCACAATGGGTGGAATCAAAGGAGTTTTCAAGGAGGGCTGGCACCCCAAGGGTAAAGAGGGCCAAAAGGAAAGCTGGAGGGGTGACTTCAAAGGCATTAACCAAGTGGTGTGTTACCACCATCACAAGAAAGCAACCGAAGGCAGGCTGACACTGCAATTTACACTGTAGGCCGGATGGATGGGGAAAGGGAAAGACAGGGATAATGATCGTGAGGAGCACATATCGAGGCCTCTTTCATCGCTCAAGGACCCAGCGGCTTTTGGACCACCACCGAAGCATATCAACTATCATGGTGCCGCTGCTGTCCCGAATCAAACAACACCAGACCGGAGGGGCCTAGGCGCCCCCTTATCGCAGGAACGGATCCATCAACAGAGTGTTCGTCAACAACAAGAGGAGGCCGAAGCTGAGGCAGAGTCCGAGAAACCAGCGCCCCCTCCGTTGCCATATCGTGCAAACCGGACAGGGGTAGACCCAAGTACCCTCCCACCTCCTCCAGTTAGACGCATGGGGTCACCTGCGGGTCCTGCAGCTTCTGGAACTAAGCCAAGTATCCCGCCCCGGATTCCTCCACGAACCAATTCCACACCGCAGTCCCATCCACCTACCCCTCCGCCTGCATACTCTCCCCATTCAACAGCAGAACAGTCCTCGGATGGCTACCTGAATCAAGGGGCTACTTCCCGCCTTGCTCAGGCGGGAATTTCCGTTCCCGCTTTTGGAATCGGGAGCCGTGGCGATTCCCCGAGGTCTGCTTCCCCAGCTGCCACTCCAAGTGGGTCAATTGGTCAAGCACCAGTCAGTGAGCTACAAACGCGATTTTCGCAAATGAGAACCGGATCGGCGAGTCTATCTCAAGCCCCTCCCCCGCCAGCTCGAGGCAACCTATCTGAGTCCTCGGCGGATGCGCAGAGTACTACATCTGCAATCAGGGACTTCCGCGAGAAACACGATGACAAGATTCAGGCAGGAAAGCAGAAGCTCAGTGGTTTCAATGAGAAGTACGGGATATCCCAGCGCGTAAACAGCTTCTTTGATGATCGGAAGAGTTCCGCGCACTCCGACTCAGCTCCACCCGTGCCTCCTCACCCCAATCTCAGTCGCACCAACTCTTGCATTGATAGCGAGACTCTAAGTCGAAAGAAGGCGCCACCACCGCCTCCTCCGAAAAAGGCAGGGATGCGATCTACTCCGGTGAATGCGCCGTCTCCAACGCAGTCCCCGACACCTCCCCCGGTGCCACTTGGAACCAAACCACGCTGAGCGGGGGGTTGATCATACCACTAGTCAATACCCGCTTGGATGTTTGTCTTCTTGTATTTCTTTTCTTTCGTTCTCGTATCATTATTCTCATCTTTCCTTGACTTGGCTTTCGTGCCATGTAAAGGTATTTTCCCGGCATCGAAAGTTGTTGTAGCGATTGTACCATTACTAGTCCGGCGTTAATTTATTGAGGCATCACACCATTATCATTGCGGTTTATATAGCGTTGGGTGCTGTACAGACAAATACCAGCCAATATTCAATTCGTAGCCTGGGTCTAAGTACGGACAAGGTGTCCGTTTGTCATGTCAGGGACATTTTCCACTGGATTGAATATGGCCTTTGCAGTGTGTCGATAGAAACATTATATTGAGAAATTGAAATACGGCCTTGATGATATGTCATTAATCTGAATTCAACAAGTCAAAGCAAATCCTCTGGAGGGAGTACAGTGCATATATCATAACATGGTAAAACCTCCCTGCCGTGGATGCCTGAGGACAGAAACAGATGACTCAGCGGTCACGAGTCATGCAACCACTACTTACCACTTTAGTAGTAGAATGATTGACGCCTCTTGGAGAACCATGGCAAGGAAGCAAGTTCATCATCATACCACCATCATACTGAAGGACTACCTACTGCTATCGATCCAATGACAATCAGCTATTCGTGAGTCTGTCTCAAGATTTGTCCCATTTTTTACGAGCCGAGGGAAGACTAAAATAATATTTAGTATAGATCTATGCATCAGGGAATACGTCGCGCGCGACCAATTAGAGAGCACTGGTCCCTACACTCAGCCTAAATGATACGGCGCAAATCCCTTGATAAGAGACTAATTATTGATAGGACTACCTAGTGAAAGTGCATGAGAAACTCCTTGTTCACAAGACAGCATCCAAAGATCTAAAAGAGATGCTTCCTAGATAAATGTTGGGCCGAGGTCCTCAGCCCGTTCGTCAGTGCCAAATTCCCAACAAAATGCATCGCGGCTCCACTTCTAGAGATAATCTTCGCTCCGATTGATCCGAACCGTTTGGCGACCCCAGAACTCAAAGACGAAGGGCTTGGTTTGTTTGGCTGAGGCCAGTCGATCATTTATCTTCCATGCATTCTTCTTTTTTTTTTCATCAATTGCCTCATTGTCGACCGAGTTGATCCTTTATCTGCTGCTAGGGTCGTCCTGCATTCACTCGGGCTTTTCATTGTCTAGCTCCAGAGGGGATTGATCGTGTTGCATATTTAATAGCTCTTCTTTCTCCTTGCCGACAACCGTTGTGCTCTGTATCTTTGTTTCATCTCTTCTTTTCCCATAAAATCTTTTCCCGCTATCCGCAGGAGAAATTGCTATCTTACTTCTCTCCCTTTATATCCTGAGGAAGTAAGCATTCATTCTTTGTATAGAGTGAATTTCATATTTCCCCTTTCTGACCTTCCCGACGGTCTGGGCTTCTATCACTATGTTCGATCTGAACGTCGAGACCGCGTCGGGCCCAGCCGTCGTGCGCATCGGCTTCCCGCCCGCCTCCTTATTGAAATTCCCCCCGGACGAGCTCCCCACCACTCTTCCAGCTCCTCAGGTGTCAGAGCCAACATGGAATCAGCCCTTTAACATCCCTCCTACCCTTTATAACCAATTACTTGACGTACGCGTCCCCATAACCATTGCCAGCGTGTACGCCGTCACCGTGTGCCTGCTCAATCGCGTGAACAAGAGTCGTGGATACAAGCCTTGGGGATTCAGTCAGTCAAAGCTCTTCAAGCTTTTCGTCATCCTTCACAACGTTTTCCTGGCCATTTACTCCGCATGGACTTTCGCCGGCATGTTCCAGGCGTTCCGGAACTCGTGGCCGGGCCGGGATGACCCCAACGGCCTCATCGGTGTGACAGATGCGCTCTGCAAGATTAATGGTCCCCGAGGCTACGGTAACGCCGCCACGTACGACCCTTTGACCAACCAGTGGTCCATCCAGAATCCTGAATACAAACTAGCCGACGGCGGAGTGCCCGACCCCACTGATGTCGGTCGGATGTGGAATCAGGGATTGGCATACCTGGGCTGGATCTTCTACTTGTCTAAGTTCTACGAGGTATTAGATACCGCTATTATCTTAGCAAAGGGCAAGAAGAGCTCGACCCTGCAGACTTACCACCACGCCGGTGCCATGATGTGCATGTGGGCCGGCATCCGTTACATTGCCCCTCCCATCTGGATCTTCACCCTGGTCAATTCGGCAATCCATGCAATGATGGTACGTATGATTGGTTGAACGCATAACTTGCAGCGTACTAACTGCGAACTAGTACACCTATTACACCGTGACTGCTCTGCGCATCCGTGTCCCCGGCATGATTAAGCGTTCCCTGACCTCCATGCAAATCACACAGTTCCTGTTTGGAACCACTATGGCCGCTGCCTACCTATTCGTCCACTACACTCTACCTCCCCAGTCTACGGCTGCTGCTACTGGACCTGCTGTTCGCTCCACTGTGGCCGCGGCAACCGCTTCCGGCGTGGCACCTTGGCTCAAGAAGCTCGGTTTCCGTGCCGCTGGCGCGGAAGGCATTGCCGAAAACGTCGGCTACGCGCCGGAAATTCCTGGCGCTACCTCGAATCCTCATGTGGGACCCATGGTTACTTGCATGGATACCAGCGGCCAGGGCTTTGCAATTTGGCTCAATGTGACTTATCTTTTGCCCCTGACTTACCTCTTCGTCCGCTTCTTTATTCGCTCCTACTTGTCTCGCAAGGACCCTAGTCCCCAGCAAACCATTCACATGCACGCAGCTGAGAAGGCCGGTCTTGATGCTTTGATGCGTGTGAGCCGTGAGATTCAGAAGTCTGTTGAGATGAGTGGCGAGACCAGCGAAGCCACCGAGGATGAGGCAATCAACAAGGTCCAGGCGCTCCGGAAGAAGTCTCAGCAGACCACCGCCGATAACTCTCCGATTCGGACACGCGCCTCTTCGAAGCAGAAGGCACTTCTTGCCCACAATCAAGAGCCTGAACAAGGGTTCTCCCCCGTGAAGAAGGGTGCCAAGCAAGTCACCAAGGAGGAAGCCGAGGCATCCACAGATGTTTCCGGCGTCCAGGACAAGAATCCTTACGATGTCTTGAACAGGAATGCTTAGATCCTCGCTCTTCAGCCTTGAAAATATCAAAGATGAACAACAATAATACAGGAATAAGAAGACATCGAAAATCACCTTACACTGACTGGGAGACTGCGTTGTGTCTTATACCCTATTACGACATCCTATAGGCAGCCAACGCGCACCAATCACAATCTCACTAGTACACGTTCTAAAAACGTTATCCACGGCAAGAAAAGAATGGATATGAGTCCCACGAACCTCGTGTACACCTAGCGTATCACCATCACTGACCCATGACCCGATCTGGATACCAGGGGTTTCCTTTTCGACTTTCACCACGAAGAAAAGATCCAAGTCTTAGCACTGTAACATTAGTTATTCGGCTGGTTTTCTTCCCCCTTCTCTTTTATACCTACAACTCCTCTTTTTCTAAGTTTTTTTCTGATAGATTCCTCGTTTTTCATGTGCATATGTTAATAGCAACAGCTGGATCTGGATCATGGAAACCCCCTGGAAATAATATCTTAAGAGCGCAAGATATCTAAAAGCATTATTTTATTCTATTACCTATGTCACCTTATACACGCATATTTACATAGTTCCCATAGCACTCTTACTTTTCCGTATTCCAAATCATTGACTTCCTACACAAAATATAACCGTCTTCACAAGGGTGATAATCCGCCTACCCGTAGTAACAAACACGGAAGCATTCCCAAATGTTTAATCATATCATTTTCCTTTAATATGTCATCAAATTTATCAATAAGGACTCAAGCACCTTAAGTGATGTCTTGTAGGGGCAACACCTGTCAGCAATGTCTATATCTATCCTCTGCTCTCGCGATTATCCAGTCACTTACAGGATGTTGGTTTATGACTCGAGGAAATCAATCCACGAATTTACGAATTTACGAATACGACACTAAAAATTCAAAAATCCCAGAGAAGATAAACAAACAGCCTTAGCATCGATCAGGGAAATGGGAATTAATCGCTTGAGAAAGATAATAAAGTTTCACGGCTTCATTCATCAGACATGAAATCCTGTCATGTCGCATCATATACTCATCATAAGAGACTATTTCCGAGATTCTCGGCATATAGGAGAGCATAAAACATAGTACATGTTTCCGCCAGTAAAGGAAAACAAGTTTTGAAAATAAAAAATACCGAAAAAATACTGGACAACAAATTCGTTAAACCAAAAAACGGAAGCCGCGCGAGCCGGCCTGGCCCGGGACGGCGCCAAAGACAGGCTCACCGCGGTCGAGCTTCTTGTTCAGGCGGACGAGGATGATTCTAAGGATGGTTGCGGCGACGATGGCGATGAACGCTGTCACGGAGTTGACGGCCATAGCGGGGACTGGGGGTATGTTAGTATTGGGTTTTTTTTAACCATGTGCAGAGGGTGAGATATAGGGTTTGTTGGTTTGGGGGGGCACATACTGAAGCGGGGGGCATCCTTATCGGGATACATGTAACTGGCGTAGATGCTGCTGGCATTACTGACACAGTTAATGGCGGCCAGGGCGGCGGCACGCTTGGATGCAGGACGAGGGAGAGTGGCGGAGATCCAGCCGA
The DNA here is from genome assembly GCF_009176365.1 of Aspergillus alliaceus. NCBI lineage: Eukaryota > Fungi > Ascomycota > Eurotiomycetes > Eurotiales > Aspergillaceae > Aspergillus > Aspergillus alliaceus. The sequence goes on along the minus strand of NW_022474686.1, from coordinate 442,237 downwards.
GAGCGACGACGTAGCCCGAGTAGAATGATGGGACCATCAACATCATGGCGAGGTAACGAGGCGCGATGCTTGTGGTAGCTGCGGCGATGATGAAGGCGGCCACGGACACGTACAGGGGAAGCGTGATGTGGAAGTAACGCTCGCCGGTACGATCGGAGTGCCAGGCATTGGCGAAGGCACAGATAACTGCCAGGCAGTAGGGGGGAGCAGTCAGGCAGAGGGTTTTGATTTTGCCGTAATTGAGGGTCTCCACGACGGTGGGGAAGAAGTTGGTCACAGAAGCGGACGAGACAATACACAGGATGAGCAACATCTGAGCAGGTTAGCACGGTTTCACCCATCCCTCAACCAGTTATCTAACGTACCAGAAGATAGGTCTTGATGTCGGTGAATGCGAGTTTGATGCCGTACATGAAAGACTGCTGGTCGCTGTCCACCCAATCATCTTCACCAATATCTTCCTCCAGACGCCAGGCAGCCAGCTCCTTCTCCTCATCGGAGAGCCATGATGTTGTACGAGGGAAGTTGGGCAGAATGAAGACGGCACAAAAGGCAACGAAGATGGTGATGGCACCTTCGATGATGAAAAGCCACCGCCTTTAGACAGGGTTAGCCACGTATCAGTATTGTGGACCGCTTCGATTACGTACCACGCACGAAGGCCTCCTTTGCCTTCCATGTTATCAGTAATTCCTGCAGCAATCAAGCCAGAGAAAGCACCCGATAGCAAGGAACCAGCATAAAGGGCAGCAGTACGGAATCCAAGCTCCTTCCGGGTATACCATGCACTCAGGAAGTACAGACATCCAGGCTGAGAGGTGTAGCAAGAACGTTAGTCTAGGGAACCTTGGACAGATTCGGGGAAACATACAAAGTAAGCAGCCTCAACAAAACCGAGGAAGAACCGAATGACGACAAGGCCGGCATAGTTCTGTGCAGCAGCAGTACACGTGGAAATGATACCCCACAGCATCATTGAAGTAGGAAGGTAGATAGCGGGCTTTCCGATCTTGTTCAGCAACAAGTTGGAGGGGACTAAATTGTCAGGATAACACGCTCATACGACCAGGAAGTCAGACACTCTTACTCTGCATCAACAGATAACCCACGAACAGAATACTGACACAGGTGGGATATTGTTGGCCATGCAAGCCCAAGTCCTCTGGAAGACCAGCCAATCGAGCGGATGCCTTAAAGTGGTTAGCCAAAGCAAATTAAGATATCGAGTAGAATATCACATACAATGTTGTTTCGGTCCAGATAATTGAGAATGTACATGATGATCAGCATAGGTAAAAGGCGAATGTCAATTTTGCGAACTAGGGCCTTCTCGGCCTTGTCCCGTTCTTCTGGCGACAGGCTTGCCACATAGGCAGGTGCCTCTTTCTTAGGGTTGGGCTTGTCGGCATTAGCAACGGCGCTGGACACAACCTCGACATTGTCGACATGGGACTTGTCAATGTCAATGTCCCCATCCTGGGAGTTTCTGCGAGACATCGTCCCGTCTTCTAATCCTGCTTGGGTATCTTAAAATGTGAAAAAGACGAAAAAATAAAGAAGAAACAAGAAACAAGACCAGCAGGACGAAGCGGAGACGACAGGGGGTAGAGGTCTAACAAGGGAAGAGAAAAGGAAGAAGAAAAGAGAGGGGGAGAGAGGAGAGAGCGCCGTCCGGGATCATGCATCCAGACTCGGGATCAGGGACCTTTTTGAGTGAAAACCCGTGAGCCATGCAGCTATGACGACCCGCCGTTGGGCGTCCCGACATATTCCCATACCGGGATGGAGCTTAGCCAGTCAATTAGACATGGTTGAGACACAAGGAACGGAGCCACTACCAATGGGGAAGCTGAAGGCGGGGAAAGAGACTGGGGAAGACCGAAGTAAGAAGATGGAGGTCTGGAGACCGGGGAAAAGCCGTCAGGGAATCAGGATGCAGGAAACCGGCCGGGATACAAACAAGCGAGTGCGAGTGGATTGAGTTGTGGGATGATAAATGTGGAGAGACAGAGAGAAATTGGGCGTGGGGGGCGTTTTTGTCTTTTTCTCGTCTCTCGTGACGAAAAAAGTTGTCCCGTGGGGGGGATTTCACTCCCTTCCGTGGGGGTTACAGTCATGAACTTTCGGCACTTTTCCCTTCAAAATGATTTATAATAGATCTCGTCGGGATGAAAAGTCAACATTTTGTCTCATTGGTTGTTAATCTTACAATCAACATGAGATCTATCTATCCCGGGAGAGAAGGCTTAAACCAGCCATAAAAAGACTTGATTCTGATCAAGCTTTTTTGCTGAGAAATGTATGTAACATTGTGTGTCCTCTTTCAAGGTTTATTATTCATACCGACCCCCGCGCCTTCACGGACATTCCCCGTGGGCCGCGACTCGGGGGACCATCTCCGGTCCCAAGATCTCGGCTACCCGTCCTACACTCAGAGTCGGTGTGAGATTATGCTACTCCATGCCGACCAAAAATGGTTATAAAGTCGCCACTAAGTCCTGATACCCTTCGTGAGGAGAGGATACAGTATCATACGTCATGCCCCCTACAGTCTCAAGTCAACACCAAAACAACGCCAAACGAATTAGGGCTTGCAGATCGGCATACATCGGGTTGCCTCGGCATGTGCTGTTGGACTCGGAAAGGAGAGCCACTCATGTGAGGTTCACTGCCTTTTGTTTATTTATTTATTTAACACACCGTTTCCGTCAATGGCATGTTCAAAATGAGTTCTCTAAAACTACAGTGAGGGAAAGCCCAAAGAGGCGGGGGGAGGTTTAGTTTTAGTCATATTTGGTCGATATGGCTCACCCAAGCTCCTCGCCGGAAATTCAACCCCTGCCAAGCTCCAATTCCTCCAACATTACTATGAATTGCTTTGATGTTGGGGTGTCACCGCATAAGAGAATATAGGTAGCAGGTAATAGTGGTCGGTTAACTGCATTGCTAAAACAGGAGGGACTAGATTTTATGTAGAGTAATACTCGGTTGGCTCTTCGGTGACCCATGGAACGACATCAAATTTTTTGGTTATAAAGTGGTGCCAAGCACCACGCTCACCACATCAGGCACTGAGCGGCACTGAGCGGTTATATCCACTGCAAGGTTCTTTGCTTGGTGCGTTTTGATGAAGAGGTACTCCAGGGATAAAAGTATCCATGCACATTGTTCTTCTCAGGCCACCAGACCGATATAATCGATTTTGAGCCGGATTGTATAGAGGTGTGAGCGTCAAACACGTATCAAAAGGTATCAAAAATATGACCTTCCCAAACATGTGCCTATGCATGCCTACTACCTACATCTAGTGATACCAGACCAGAAACATTACTATTCGTCAAAACTAGATCTAAGGCCCACCAGTACCAAAGGCGTATTACGATTGTTGTTGGTCATCTGCGTTGTATTCTCAGAGTTCAACACTCTCCTTCCAAGATCAAGTCCTAGTCCAATTACCACATAGGTCCACTTAGCTTTATTATCAATGAGATTGGCCACTGCGATACATAGAAGTCAATCTACTGCAATATGTCTTTATATGTCCAAGGGCTTTCCATCGTTTCAGCCACTGCAGTCATGGCGTATATATCCCTGAAGCTCCGTCTAAAGTGTTATGGGCCCTACAGCACAAACTAGTAGATCTTTGTAGCAGGCCACCAGGTACAACCAACAGAACTCCCGGACTGAACTCCTTCCAACTATCTCGACACAGCCGTATATGTATCCAATTTTTGGCTCTTCGTCGTCTTTCCTTTCCTATTGCGGCATGTTCAAGTAGTAAAACCTGTAGATCTCTCAATGAATGCCTCGGCTATGGAGTTGGCGTAGGAGACGTACAGAAGTAAGTCTACTCGACATTTATAGACGGTTCGAAATCCCTTCCAATGTGCTAGAAATTATAGAGGAATTTAACACTCTGCTTGAAGCCACAAAAGCCCCTATTCACTAGGTATGATCATATGCCTGCAATACTAGGCAATTTCGTGGTCAATTTCAACAGTAGAAAACAGGTAGTTAGACTGTGAATAATTCTTACGTGCGTTTCCTACCACACCGTCAAACATACGTTTAAAAGCTACCCCCGGGCTTGTCTTTCCATGTACGTAGTACTCGATTCTGTGAGAAACGACCAGTATATAGAGGCTAACATGCAATACGGAGTACACGCATTCCGCAATGGCGAGCCCCTAAGTCGGCATATCAATAGCGTCTTGAACATGCCTACCACTTATGAAGAGTATCTACGTCTTTTGGATCATCGTGGTGCATTCCTAGCACGAAATAAATCACTAGTGACTTATGTCCCGTTGCTTAGGTGGGGCTAGGGGTCTGAGATATCTGAGATACGCTAAGCTGGAATGTAAGTTTATGTCAAATCCTCACATATTGATATATCAAGACACGCCTTTCACTCTATCAGATACTCTACAGCTATGATTCACGACGTCAAAAGCACGCAAACGCATCCCCATTCTCATTCCCAGACCACCCAGACAGGCTCTATACAAAGCAAACGACAGAAACATCAATGGCAAATCCAACCATCCCAACTCCCTATCGAAATGTATTTACTCCAATGGCCCTCCAAATAGACCAGAATACCAATGCAGCAACATATTCAACAGGGTCAAGGCTGCCACGCGCAAAAGGGCTCTATGTATGGCGCTCGATAGACATAAACTGAGGCTCGAGTCAAGCTCGCCAGGCACTTGGCCGCTATCCTAGCTATCTGTTTCAGGGCTATGGCCAAGTCAAGTCAGGCTTACACATCCTATAAGGTGGGTCTCAGTAAGGTAGAAATCCTGATACCACTGAAATCGACATATCACCGGCAGTAAGAAAAAAGACAAGTCCTTCACCAGCAAACCGTCAAGTCCGCGAGTCCGCAACAACCTAACAGCCGAGAAAACAACCGATAGAATCCCGACTACCAAACAAAACTTTTGCCAAAATCTTGGGTGAATTCTTAATTCTTCTCCACACCGACTCCGTTCCTTCAACTCTTAAAAGGGCAGGGATCATCTAAGTCAGGCTGGGTGATTATCTTTACCCCGAGTTCATACTCAAGATTCACAATCGTTGTGGCAATAGCCCGCGGTCTTTACGCAACAGTACCATAGTACAATAGTACTAAAAGAAAAAAATTCCCCCTACAAAACCACCCCCTGCACCAATGAAGAAAATTCGGGGAGACAACCCGAACATTTATACTGGGCCTTTCATAAAATGTCCATTTTTCGGCAGAACTCGCATGATCAGACGATTTATGGCCACTGAAAATTGCCGATGGAAGTTTTTGATCAAAAGTCACTTAAGTAAAAGGTTCCGGATTAGGGTTTAGCGGCTAACCCCCACGCCCCAACTGGCCCACGTTACGTTTAGAGGTAGTATTGAATTTATGCTCCACGCCGCTTTTGTCTTTTGCTTGTTGGTTAAATGGGAGAGAAGATTATTTGTTGGGTTTGGCAGGGGGTGTTGATTTAGGCTGTATGGGTTGGGGCTTTATTGGTGGGTTTTGGGTTGTGGATATTAAATATGTATGATTCGTTGTACTTTTCCTTGTAGGGTGTTGGGGTGACTGTGGTTCGGTTTATGAATGGTGTTCGGGTTTTCTTCTATGCGGAGATGGCGGGTTGGATGGGGTATACTTTACGTCCGAGGTCTCTGTTTCTGACCTGCTGGTAAAGCTATTGTTTATTCTGGTGTCGTATTCTAATCCAGGTACTGCTAGTAAGTATTGTTTCCGCAACTTGACTACAGCTATTACGAATACACTAAGTAAAAATGCATATAAAAAAGGCCAAAGGCTATATGTACAATTTGAAGCGCATTTTATTCCAGACAAAGGTACTTCTATAGGTACAGACAGCTCCATAACCAACACAGCCGGAATCAGTTAGCCTTATCGGCATTAAAGCTCGCCTTGCAGAAGACAATCGAATCACCTGCTTGACTGAAAAGGTTGCTGCACTGGAAGTGGTCGGACTTGTCGACATTGCACTGGCCAACCTTCTTGTCGTCAGTGGTGAACAGGCCGTAGTCACGGTTCTTGTAGATAGCTGCCTCGCAATGTCAGTACCAGATCCATGGAACCTATTGGTGCAAAGGACACAGAGTACGTACTGTAGTGGCCCACGCTATTGTTAAACTCGAGCTCAGGAGGGTCATCTACGCAGCCTTTGCAGCGCACACCCTGGAAGATCACATGATTGTCGACGTCGCCACAGTTGGGCGGGCCGTTGAGGAAGAAGGATGGGTATAACCTGTACGATAGTCCACGGGTCTAGTGTTAGTAAGGCAAAGCATGATTTGGTTAGACTAACAGACCACGATGTTATAGTTTGTTTTGTTGAACGCGACTGTTAGAGTGGACACAGCCCTGCTGGCTAGTCAGGCTGGATTCTGACTATTCCGCGCTGTAATAGTCCAGGTAGTTCTAAGAAGACATAGAGTGATAGAAGAATGGAAGAACGATACAAGGAAGGAGGCGAATAAATAGCTTAAAGCTTCCGCCTTAGAACAGTAAATAATTGTGATTTGTATTTGATATGAATGGGAAGTCCTATATCCTATATAGCTTCGAGGGATATTAAAAGTCTTTTAACGTAGCTTCATGCATATTCGGTTGGCGATCTGCAGTAAAGACACCATTATATGGCAGAGGGCTAGAATAGTAGGAAAAAAGATGAATTTATCAAATGCTGGGTAGATAGAGAAGATATCGAAATAGAATCGTATGATACGATCAGAAAATGATCAAATTAGTGAGCCCTCACGACTATTAAGAAGGCCTAGATACGAGGAATCATGGGCCCTTCTATATGTGGCCACACGATCAATCAACCGATATCCTACTTTAATCCAAAGGTTCTTCTCTCCCCACAACCCCATCATGAAGCTCATCCTCACCACCCTGGCCGCCACCCTCCTTGCTCCCATCGCTGCTACTAGAGTGAGAGCTGCTTAGAGATCCTTATGAACTCAATTACAACTTATGCAGTTGACGGGAATACAAGAACAGCCCCAAAAGCGATGAAGTTATCACACAATCTACACCAGAGGCCACTTATCGTATCTTGATTTCCTTGGCCCTTTTTCTCCTTACCATGATAGAGCAAAGCCTAACTATTCATATATAGGTTAACGGTTACAGTTTGTCAATGGCTTTTCTGAAGAAGTATCTTTTAATCACCACGTCTGATATCTCCCTTGACTTCGGAGCAAATCTGAAATTTGTCGACGCGCCAAAGGGTCTTGGTATGTTGTGAACGAAGACCTGATCAACAGAATGGCCACTGGTACTCTTCGTTTACAGAGAGATGGTACGCTCTACATATGAAGGCTAACGTCGATCCCAAGACTGACCCGGTAGCGCAAGGTGTGGTCAAACAAATGCTAGTCACCGCTATGAGCCATCTGAAAGATCCATCAGATGCGTCGCTCATTTTGGCTTTCAAGAATGGAACTTGAAATGCATTGGTCGGCAGAGTATCATCCTCCAAATCTTTTATCTGAATATTTTTGGTCGCAGCGATATGGTACTCCGCCGTCGAGATCATAACTTATAAGGGCAAACCTCTAACGCTCTTGCCTATCGCGAGGCTAAGGCTCCTTACCAACTGGAAAAGGGGTGCTATCAGAATATGCTCTGCATAATTATGGGATTGAACATCACCTTCGCACACAACTTACCCACCTTTCGGTGTACGGACTTTACAGTGATGGTACCGATTATACCTTTCTGAAGATCTCTCAGGACAGAGTATTTCACTCAATCGAGGTACTGTCGGGTAAATCGCCAGGGGCTGCCGAACTATTCATTTCTTGAGTATGTATATTATTGAGATCAAGAGAACTACACCCGTGAGCTAACCAGGTAAACAAGTACCATCCACCCAATCTAAGCAACAATAGCATATAAGACCAGGGGCAACCAGGCCAAGTGTTACAAGAACGGAGCTTATCTTCTTTTCTCATATTGAGTTGTTATGCTCAGCTTTGATCACCCTAGTTGCCTTGTCTCTTATGAGGATTTGCCGGTCTAAGGGTTGTGGGTTCAGGAGGTACACTCTATTCAATGAAATATTTAAGCCGAAGAATGATAAAATTCTCATATAGGGAAGAATAGTCTTGTCTTTCAAGAAGTGGTACACCCTTATGATCATTACTGCCCTGAGAAGGGCAGTAAAATGTTGCATTCAACTAAGCAGTCAATAAACAATAAACTAGACCAGATATGATAGACCAGTCCCTGAAAGCTGTACAAAAGACATGCGATGCATGAAAAGCGAGTAGCGCTGAGAAAATGTGATACTAAGACTCTGAGACAACAGTCAAGGAAATGTGGCCCATTTTCAAGCTTGTAAAAGCACAAAATAAGAGACCCGATGGCTCTGATGCAACTCGACTGCGGTGAAACATAGGTAGGAGAAATTAAAAGGATCCGTAAGCATAATTGGGCTCGAAGAGAAGTAAACGGAACAGGTCGAGGCTCAAAGATCAAAGCTCAAAGTTCGAAAGGCAAAGTAGATCGGAGCCAGAGGGTCAAAAACGATCGAAAGGGAAAGGGAAAAAAAATGAAAAATTTGCACAGCTCCAATTTTCAATCCATTCTTCGATGTAAAATCCACAGATTTCAACGCATAAAATGAAACCAAGCTGGTAGCGCCTTAACACCCAGAACATAGCAGAGACAACGAGGGAATGGTCGGATTCGCGGATTTCGGCAGATAAAGTGAAAGGGGCGTTTGCAATGGCCACGTTGGCAGATTTGAAGACGCAACCCAAATGTTGCTCTAAGAAAAGCACGTCTACGAGTCAACACACCAAGGTTGGAGAACCACATCATTCATAGATCCAACAGCCGTCCAGAGTAAATGACACAAACGTCACCCAGAAAACGAAGAGAGAGCGAAAAATGTAAAAGACAACGCCGTTCGAAATGCAACGGATTAGAGGAAGTGGGTATAAATTTTCGAGGTCTCATGAACTTCCATCTCCTGCGATGATGTTAGCAGTTGGTAACTAAAAGGTGAAGAGATGGCGACTTGACCCACCATTTTGAAGTTGTTTAGCTCCTCTTTGATTTGCTGGGCAAGGAGAGGGGTCAGTCGGTTGCAGGTTGCAATATCCCCGCGACGATCATATTCGCCGCTCGGCCATGTCTCATGGAACTGGATACGGGGGCTGAAGACAAGACTTTTAGGACCTGTTGGGGCTGTGATAGAAGCTCCTTTAGAATCGGGGAACCGCCCTTCTGGTAGGAAATCGTCCTCCCCAGCGATTCGAACCGCGTCAGAGCGTCGATTGTCGGATCGTGTTTGGTCCTCAGGAGTGCTAGGAGCGCTAGAATGAGGTGAATCGCTCCTAATCATATTTAAAGAGCGCTCAGCCTGCTTGCTCGCGGGAGCAGAGTTTGCTGCGTCGGTTTCTGGTCAGGCATGTTAGATTATGAAAGTCCATTTCGATCCAGAGCGAGAGAGAAAAAACGAAAAAAAGACTCACTCTTGAGTATACCCTTTCTTACCGCGGCTAGAACTTCGGCCCGCTCCTTATCACCTCCCACAATGCTCTTACGCGTTTGGGAATTCTCTGCAAGGCTATCTTCGGCGGTCGACGAACTTTGGGCTTTAGGTTCTATCTTGGGGAATACAGTCCCACCGCGAGGAACATCTTGCGGGTCTGGATTAACAGTTACGCTTTTCCGTTCCGCTTCAATGTTGACCACGGACAGCTGAGGTGCCATAGGCTCAACGACGACACCATCATTGGAAGACATGCTCACAATCGACTTAGGGCGGAATAACCCAACAAGAGACCTGGTTGATCGTTTCATCCCCTTGCCCATCTTCCGGAGCATGATCGAGGCTGACGATGCCGTGGAAGAAACAGACAAATTATCTGTGGAGCTGTTGAAGAAGCGGCCTTGGTGATGAGAATAGATACTCTCACCAAGACCACTGGCTTCCTGCTGTTCAGCAATGGCGGCGTGTTCGGGGCCTAGTTCCTGCTTCAGTAATTCCCGTCGAGCCTTCTCTGCAGCAATAGCCTCCTTCTTGTTCTGACTACTCTGCGCAGAAGCCTTCAAGAGCTCGGATGCACTTCCGAACGAGAAAGCCCTCCTCAACCTGGATTTCCCCGGTCTCTTGAAGTCGTTGTTTGTAATTTCTGCGAGACGTTGTGTCGCAAGACTCTCCGTTGGATTGCGTTTTTCTTTAGGTTCTGCTTTTGCAGGTGCAGTGTTCTCGGGTTTGGCATCTTGCGTAACGGGTTGGGACAACGGGGAGGGCTTTGAAGTTCGTTTTGTATCATCAGGTTTACCAACGACCTTGTTCGAAGACGACGCAAGCTCTGTGTGCCCTGTATCACGAACCTATTTGATGTTAGTTACACGGTGATATATGACCCGGGAAGGCTATCACTTCGCTCTTACCGAAGAGGTTGAAGAATGGGCGGAATGGCTGCCTCCCGAAACATCTCTATGAGACTGTGCCGAATTGGGCCGATGAGTTGTATCGAAATAATCATGCCCACTTGTTGTCGGAATTGGAGATGACGATGGTAAATGAAGCTGTAGATTAATGAGACCAGCATTATCCATGTTTCCCCAGCTCCGCCGCCTATATCTCTTAGCTAGTTCCGGCTGCTTCTCCATCCGCGAAGAATCATCTGCACTAGGCACCCGGTTGTGGCCAGGTGTACGAGAAACATCCTGCACCGGGCCTTTAGATCCAGACGCATAGTTCGACTGTGACGAATGGTCATCCGTCGTCCCAGAGGGAACACGGGCAGACCCAGGTGCGTTCATCGGTGTAGCGGCGGGCTGCGAAGCCCCTGCACCATCCGGTCGACGTGTCCCGCGACGATACCGGTCCGGCGACGGGCGGGCAACAGTCGGTGATGATATGTTCATGAAGTTGGGAGAGGGTGGAGAGGGGAGGTTGGCGGTGGATAAAGGACGTAGAGGGGGTTCACCACCACCACGCGGTTGCCTTGACGGAATGGCGGTGTCGTCTTTGGACATATAAGATTGAACGGAAGAATTGGAAGAGGATGTTGATACAGAACCAGCTGCAGGGTGATTGACAAGACGCGAGTTAACTCCGGGGTATGCAGGACTCGGAGACACTTGAGGGGCTGATGGAGCAGAGGACGTTCGATGATCCGGTCTCAAATGAGGGGACCATGACTGCCGATTTGACATGTTGGGTGAATTGGAGAGGTTGGGAGTGCTAGTAAAAGCATAGGGCGCCACAACCTGGTGGCCTACCCGGTAGCTCCCTGAACCACCGATAGTATTGTATGTGTTCCAAGACATGGCCGAGTTCCGGGAGTTCTGCGGTTGCGATGACTGAGTGGAGGATGTGAAGGCGCCCGAGGAAGAAGAGGGGCGAGTCTGAAGCACAGGGACCGTGCCACTTTGTTGCGGGATTGTCTGTACCAACGCTGCCATGGTGTTCTCCTCCGCTAACCGGATGGAAAGGGGTTTGACGCGTAATAAACGACGTCTGGAGGATGCGATCTCAACCGAATAAACTCGCTATTATCCGTAGAACGTAAGTGGAGGTAGGTCTAGGGGCAGGAGTAACTCGAGGGAGGAGAAAGGAAGAAAAACAGAGATTCTGTACCACAAGCCTGTCAGCTAGATTGCACAAGGAGATAAACGTCGGCCAAAGATTGGTTGACGAATGATCGATGACTCCTTCACAATAACCATGTACTCGCGCCTCCTAGGAAGGATATTGGAAGTCCGTACCTGTTCTAGCAGATGCAAAAATAGATTATACAGATACGACTTGAAAGGAAAAAGGAAAATCGCTTCGGTAAATGCGAGAATGAATGCTGTCGAAGACGCAGAAAATTGAAACGAGAGGCTCGAGGATCGAGAGAGTTCAACGACAAGGCGAGAAGGAACACAAGGCTCCAAGGATGGCGAATGCTGTCTAGAGCGGTCGAGCCATGTACAAAAGCGAAATCGAAAATGAGACCAGTAAATGAAGAAATGGAGATAACAGGAAAGATAACAAAATAGCCGACAATGAACAAGAAGTGAAGAGAAAAAGAAGGAAAGGGAAAGAAAAGGGGAGAACCAGATCCTCGGAATGGCACCTAATCTTCTGACTTTAGCAGAAGATGGGCCGTTCACTGGATCGGAGGAAATTAATGAGGATGAGATGGAGAAAAGACGAGGTAGAGGGAGAGGAAAAAAAGGGAAGAGGAGCAAGAGGGGTTGAAAGGCGTGGAATGGAAAGGGAAGGGAATAGGGAGATAATGGGGGAGGTGAGGATGGTGTGGAATGGATGCTAGTCAACTTTAGGGGAATCGTGACAGGCAGCGGAGACAAGACTGACGGCCGGTCCTTTCCAAAGAACGCGAGTAGAAACAATTTCAGGTACCGCAAGGAACCACAGAACGCAAGTAGGAGAGAAAGAAAGAAAAAAAATCAGAACACACGGGAAAAATAAAGATTAACAAAAACAAAGTCACCTACACTTCGTCAACAATCACAGTTGAATTAATTTATTCAAAAATGAAAATAACAGCTTCGGAGAGGAAATTTAAAATAATAATAATAATAATAATAATAATAATAATAAATAAAAAATAAATAAATATATATATATATATATGTATAAAAATCTGAACGAGGGTCGAGAACTGATTTGTCCTATTATCTTTCCCACTTGTTGCTATTATTGCACCAGCTGCAAGTCATGCTAAAAAACCTCTCTGGCGGTGCACGCTTCGTTTTACTATAATTATGAAATTTTTTCTTCTTTTCTTTTAAATTAAAAATAATAATAATAATTATATATCTGTACAGATAGAATACTCTGACTAAATCTTTTCCGGCTAGTATCTAGGCTGGTATCGAGAATTGTTGGTATATTAATATCATATTAAGTTCTCCTGAATCTCCTCTTTACAATTCATCAGCCAACCACTCATTCATGTGTAAGACAACTCTGGGGCTGTATCGTAAAGAAACTCCATATACCCTTTACGGAAAGCCTGATACAAGTAGAATACTAGTTGCTAAACTCCTGTTCAGACGGAGTTGCCTACTGCCACCTTACATAAATAGTAGTATTTCCACCAGGCCACTATGACTCGGATCCTCCGTCTCTCCCGGCCGTCAACATAGTTACTTACATAGTACCTCGAGGGTACCGGTAACCGTACCAAAAAGGTATGCCAAAAATACCACAAATACCTATCTCCCGGGCGGGGCCCCCTTAGTACTACTTAAGTTGCTACTACCTAGGTAACTACCAGTAACTCCCTCGTTGGGCTTGACAACGTCCATCTGTGGAATGTATGTATGTACATACCTAGGTGCTAGGTAGGGACAAATTTGCTACCTCTTAGAAAAGCACGGTCACGGGAATCCCGACCGGTATTAATATAGGCCTTCGCTCGTGGGATGGATGTATAATATTTATCTTTGTGGGGTAAACGCTGGATAAGAGAGAGCTATTCGATTTCTTCTCCCTTTTTAGGTACAACCTAACGAGAAGATAATCATACGGTAAATACTCAGTTCGCTTATGTCTAGGTATAAGTAGTAGTACCTGATACCTCATAAAGACCCTATGCATCCATACGTAGCAACAAATCTACGATCAGCGGCGTCCTTTTTTTTTTACGTTTAGTACTTTTATTTTTGACCATCCTAATGCGGCAGAGGAGGGGGGACAAAAAAGCAAGAACGTGCTGGGTGCATGAGGCCACGACCTTTGGGGCCATTTAATTTCTAGTAAACCAAGTGAAGCGCGATCGCTTGAGCAAATTGGACGCTGATTTGCGACCACACGGTTGCTAAAACTCTTAGCTGTTACGCCATCACAACTAGATGGAGTCGCCCCCGACTCAAAACCACGGAGATTCGGAGAAACATCCTGGAGATAGCTAGTCTTTGCCACTAATGACCTAGCATGAGTTGTTGTCGGTCGCTACATCTAGTAGACGTAGACATATCCATATCTAACTAACAGGAGGCTATCGATGGAGCATGGACAATTACTCTATGCTGTAGTAATAGAAAGAACTTGGTCTATCTACTTACGGAGTTCCTAATAATTCAGACCTTCAATGATATACCGAGCTTGATGTCATCGGCGCCTGTCATCCCCGACCACCGGAATAGAATAAACGCAGACGATGATCCTCAAGATTTTCGCCATCTAGTTGAGTCATCGATCTTATGATTCCACTTCTCCTTCTCCTTTTCTTAGTTAGGACATACAGTGCTAAAAACAATAACAGCAACTCCTACGATCTCTTTTCCATACCCCTGGTAATAATTCTTGCAACCGTGGAAGATTCCCGCGATCGGGTTCCGTGGATCAGGGAGCTTTTGTTCCACCAACCTAATCGATAACCCGCACCAGATTGGTGAACTGACCATTCTCGCGTCTTGTCACAGCCTCCTACACTTCCGGTCGTGTACCGTGGATACCCAGCCTAGCAAAGAAGCTAACTCCGAGGCAACCGATGGAACCGTCTCTGTAGAATATGCACTAGTGGACTGTGTGCATGTCGGTGATGTCAGGCATCTCACTCAACTGATCGCACGTCATTTTTCTAATGTCCAGACGAAATATTCCCAACCCATCTGCAAGGATGTGATGTGTATATATCCCCATGTAGTAGACAGTTATATACCGACATGATGGCCAGGGTATGAGATGGTGAGAGAAAGGAAAGGAGAAAGTTAGAAGAGATGAAGTAGAAAACGTGACACATTTGGATGTGCCTAATCAATGATAAGACTAATGTACATTCAAAAGGAAATAATCTCGAAATTAGGATTTAGTCTACTCATGCAGTGCAAGATGCATTAATATCCATTAGCACATAAGCATTAAATCTGTCGAAAGTAGATCTAGTTGAGATTCGAATGCTTCCCAGGCATTCAATAAAGAGATAGAGGTATATATATATATTTCTTTAACTTCTCGATATACAAGGTTAGGAAAGATACTGAAAATGTTTAACTATACCAAGTAATGCACAGCGACCAATACCACAGTGAAACATACCATACTCAAAAATTAAGTTTCTGGTACCATACGATTCTTGGCTGTCTTAAGGGAACCGGGAGACTGGCAACGACCCGTGGAGTACGAAAGAAAATGGCTCGCTTACCTACTAAATCCTATAAGCCGTTTTAAACTCCCAAGGTTTCCAATGCGTTGGGATCATGAAGTGAGGGACCTAGGGAAACTTCAATAAATGCGCCACGGGATCTCATCTGACTCTCAGACCGTTCTCTGCTCTTTCTTTGTATCCATGACATTTTGTCGGTGTAGCCGTTGATATTTGAACTGGATCACATATGGCTCACCTGTTCGAGATTTTTGCTTCGGAATCAATGGGGGAACTGTGATCTCGGTTGGGTTGAGCCGACATGCATGCGGATAATCGGCGGCCCACTTTTTTTCTTTCTTTTTTTCCTTCCAACATATCGGACCATACCTATTATGGCCGTCCTTAGCAAACGAACGGTCGGCTATTTCATAATGGACCGTCTCCGTAGTTGTTGCCCTCAGCTTTTCCAGCATAAAAAACCTACATTTCCTAACACCGTAATCAACTATTTCCTGTGGATTTATATGAGGAGAGAAAACAAGAAAAGTTAGTTAGTCGCTCACGCAGATCAATGTAAGGAGTTCCCGCGTGATCGACACTACAAGCCAGCACTTGATTCGACTCCGGGCCTTTGCTCGCCAACCGCGTCACTTAAATTGACGGCGGCGGGTGCATATCATGGACCCCCATCCACCGGGTTTCAGATTTCATTCGACAGTCAACAGCTCATCATTCTCCACATTCTGCCGTTCACGCAAGAAAGCGAAAACTCTTATCAAGATTGTGAAAGTTCCATCAAACCAGACGAGGAAGTAATTGCTCCGCTTTGTTGGGATTTTCCCTACTGACGCGGCACAGTTGTCGTTTCATCTGCAATCTTATCTGTGCTCGTTTCCGTAGAAGGATTGAGGGGTACCGGACCTTGGATGGATCCCTATCCTAGTATCTGATCCAAGGCACTGGACACCCCTGCGAGTCAGGATATAATCAACCTTTAAATTCTCGTGACCTAGGAGTCACCTAACGTGGAATGCCATCCACGCTGGGGTTCCCTCCTCTCTCCTACTCCATGGCCACACTCCAAATGCCTTGGGGTGGGGAACTGCGGCAGTGGAAATTCCTACAGGACCCGAACCCGAGAAGCGGAAGGGTGGGTGTTATGAGAAGTATGGAGAAAGTATCATACGGTGCGGAGTCACACCGAACTTCAATCTACAGACGATGTACCATGGCTCCATCGATTTGCGGGAGTGTGATGGAGAACAAATGTAGAGGATGGAGCTAAGTGGATATGAATTGGTAATTCGTACGAAGTGGCTCCTTGATACGGGGATAGGGATCCTCAGTTCAAATTGGCAGGAGCTCCGTTTCATTCGCCCTTATCGTAAAAGAGCAACTAGGTTTCATTGTCATTGTCTATCCCCAAAATTTTTCCTAAGTAGTATCATCTACACAATCCGGAGATTTTCGTTCAAACGCCTCCCGGGGGGGGGGGGGGGGGGGGGGCAAGAGTTTAAATCAACCCTGAGCCTCTTTTTTGGTTCATTTTTCTAATTTTTCATTTCCCTTTTCTTTCCCTCTATCTTACCGTGTTGCCCGACCCTCTCCATGAGGGTTTATCCTGCCCACTGGCAAAGAGAGAAAAAAAATTAGCCCCTCATTGAACTTTCTACCTAGCAGCTGTCACTTGCCCAATGCGGAGTGCAACTCTCCTACTCAAGAGGTGATTCATCTTATGACAAATCTCACTATATAGTTACCGATTGCAGGGTTGGGTTGATGATGACAATCTGGGGTTCCAACATGACAACAACTCCTACGTGGCCAGAGCAAAACCCGGTGTGATTGGAAGATCAAGCGCACGTTCCTCTTGTCAATTTATTCAGGAACCCCGAAAGCTCTCAGGGTGACATGTGTAAAGGGAATAGTCAGTACCCATGTCTACACCAGTCCCTTCCCAGGTAAGATCAACGTTGTTCCAGGGGCGGTGTTATAATAGAAGGATCCAACAAGGGGCGATCACGTCTAATCCCAGTCGCCAGATGAACAAAGATTGCGTAGTTACATGGTATATCTGGGGGAAACAACCGAAAGTGTGGAGTACAGTAGGCTTGCACTGGAAAAAGCGCCAAAAACATTTGATACGGTCGGCAAAATATATGGTCATGGATTTCGAACTTGTGAATGATGCACAATGCTCACAACTTGTGCAAATGTATGCTTAGGTAATTATACAATGCTGGAGAAACCATGGGTAGTACAGTCTTTTGTTTTACTCGGTAAAGGTACCTGACGGTTGGGCCATGAACCCAGCAAAGTCAATTCTTGGAAACTCTGCCTGGGTTTCCAGGCACGGTTGGATGTTTTCCCCGCATCTGCCTCATCCACATGTATGGAGTATCAGTCCTACAGAGTACACAATCTTCATTCAACACCCTTAATACAAAGAACCTTAGGGTATTTAACTAATCTATATGGCAATAGGTTCAATACATGGTTTATTCGCTTTCCTCTATGTGTGGATATAGTGTCCTTTAACTCTTTTATATATATAAATGTATGTTTCCACTGGTTACATCTCACCAAGCATACAGGACAGTCCATGATGCATTGCAGATGCCTCAACATGAAACAATAACATTACCCAGGAATATCCCACTTGGACAGTTGATGGGGATCTCTATATCTCCGCCGAGGTATTCACTGCTCAGGTCACACAGCGTCTCTTTCGTACCATGCAGAGGTTATCCGCAGAACAACACCAAGAGTCATATGATCATTCTTTAAGGACGAATCGTTCCACTAGATTTGTGAGCCAAGCTCCTCCGCGGTTTCCTATGACTGGACCTCAATACATGCTGGAATTGGTATTCTTTACCATTGGTGTAAAGTGGACGAGATGACTAGGTCGGCGGGCAAAAATTTCCACGAGCCCACGATTAGTGGAATCTGCATGTCGCCTTAACGGGTAGTCACTAAGCGGGGCTTCGGCCGGTAAGAAAGAGACACTTTGATATTTTGACAATGAGGGGATGGCTGGCTGAGATCCACCGAAGCTTTTCTTCTTTTTCTTGCCTGATAAGCGATTTCTATGGAAGTCAATACTTTCTTGACCTACTAAACTATCTCTGTGACATTGCTTGATTTATGTAATCTCTGACCTTCCGGATATTTTCTCCATTAATCTCTCGTTCTATATACTTAAAACTGGAGGTCTATAGGCTACACTTTGATCATCCCAGTGCTACCAAAGCATGAAGAATGAATGAACAGCCCTTCGACGCAAACTTCCCTGTCATGACCCACCCATGTGACCCGCAGCATGCCACTGCTACTATAGGGAAGCACTACTGTACTATGCCTCGGAGATAATATTTAGTTGCTGATATAATTTATCTAGCGCTATCAACGCACATACATGGTGCATCTATACCTCTGGATGTTTGCGACAAGATACCAGATATCTAGGTCGAACCAACAAGAAATTTGCTCGGTATGTACACTTATCAAGTTAGATATTTGTATAGATAATACGTAAATGCTATCCTTTTGCATTACTTGTAAGATACCTTACATTCCGTGTGTCGAGTGAGGTTTGAGACATGCAGTGGATACCTCTCATCCTGTCAATGCCTAGATGGTTCGACTTGTTCTCGATTGGGCTCGGGAATGGCGTGTCTTACACCCTCCTACATACCCTGATTGATGCTCGATTCCTCTATACTAATCTGCAACAAAGTTACCTAATATAAGAAGATTCGAGAAAAATAGTACAGAAGGCTGGGTACATATCTACGTACCTATCTTCCGACGTCAGAATCAACAAATCAATCGGAAACTCAGTCTCTATCGTCAACGGCGGAAAGTGACTCAAAATTATGATATTTTTAGACACGGTGGCCCGCCACCAAAAAAGTTAAGCACGTCGCGCCCGCTCCTTGCATCACGGTTGGTTGGACTGTGTCTTTACACTTGCCATTTTGGCGGGGCTATTGTGTGTGCGGAGCTTGGTGCCTTGGATGTATGGTACATACCTTGATTGGTAGAATAGTGTGGGATGTCTCACTATTCTATGCCCTAACGCGGTGTTAGCAAAGATCAGATATATCTTAGAGAGATCATTCTTGTTATCTCCATAGTGGCTCTAAGATTTTCGGCTATGGGGAGTATATACTGTGCTAGAACATATATCCATCCGAATCAAACGATTCGTGGAATTTGTACGTGTGATGAATCTAAGCTATATGGGTAGACATAGTTTGCTGAGAGCTTGAACTAATTGAATTTCGCGCCTCAAGCCTCAAGCACTATATTCCAATATTGATTCTATTCTTTATTTAATTCTATACATAGAATCGTGCATATTTAGTGGGGATGAGATTAGACCCCATTGCGCGTCAATTTGCTGATAAGTGTTTATTAATTGTATTGTGAAATCCGTATACCTGTCTGCTGCAGAAGTTATAGAAGCTATTGTAGTTTAGGAGGCTCCCTAAGCATACCTCTAGCCTTGTTCTTAAGCTGTCCACTAAGCTCTAAAGGTAGACATAGTATATTCTAAGTTAGGCAAACCAATGAGTAGGGACGTCTTGCCTGTGCTCATTCTGAAGGTCTACGAACAATATATCCAAAGCTAACCGGCATGATATTCTATCCTCCTATGCGCTATGAGGTCAATCCTCGATCAAAGAGATTGGACATTGAATTCCCTTCCCGCCGAGGGTACTAAACAAGCACTTCTTAATATGATCCTGAATCTATATTCACTGTTTCATTCACCCAAAGCTCCTACGTGCAAAAATTAAATCATGTGTCCCTAGTATCTGACCCCAGTAACACTAAGAAAACATGGCCTGTCCTATATCACCAGATTATGTAGCCATTGGACTTATTTCTATGTACCGATCTATCATTGCATCCTTCAGATCTTACATTAATCGCAAATCTTTCCCGCAAGAAATTAGCTTCAACAAAAGCTGAGGCGATTGGTTATATCGCGAAGTAGTAGTCCTTCCGCACAGCAATCCATGATGTGTCAGATGGTCATCTTCTGGCACGCCTGTACCCACCTGGTTGTCTCATACATGACATGTGCGTTCGAAGAGGCAAGAAACCATGAGGAACAAACAGCAACAACAGCGCTAATGGAGAGCGACTGCTGGATATGTCAGCAGCATGGTCAACCATGTCGGGGCGAGCCCGACACTATGAAGCGTCTACTAATGACTGTCCAGAATATGGAGTGCATTCTCGGCGTATCGGCAGACGAAAGCGGGTTCCTTGATATGGTGGCTCGCTTTTACGCGCGAGGTGACCACAAGCGATGGCTGCAGCCCGGCGTTGCGAAGGCCAAATATACAAAGGAAGACCCTTATGTCCGTGGCTTGGAGATCCAGACTTATCTTTGTACTAGGGGCCGGAGCGATTTCCATATGAACCCGGGCTATGCGTTTGATATTATGATTGCTCTATTTCAGCAATGGGATCGTTTGGATTACTCGAATCTCAATTGGTCGATGGCGGGATATCGGCGCCCTAGTGACTTCTTTTTTGTGTCGTCTAATATGATCGGACTGCTGTCTCCTGATGGGCAGGGGCTTGGTGATAAACCGAAGACTGGGGTCCGGCATGTGGCGCAGAGATCTGGTCACTTGTCTAACGGTAACATTTCGATGCCAGCGCAGTGTATAATGGCCTCTATTGGGACAGGGGAGCAAGGCTATAATCACATCAGAACCGGTTCATTGGCTAGACCTTACGTTCAGGGACAATCCATTCAGCCGCCGATGGACGCTCAGGCTAGCTCAGTTCATAATGCTATTGGGAACCCGGGCTTATTACGCCCATGGAGTGATGGGCGTCCGTGCGAGGCGCCCAACAGGGCTCCAATAACCAAAAATCAATACACCCATCATGTCTTCCGCTCCCTATCCCCGCTCGGAGAGCCTGGACCGTCGATGGAAAACCACACCCAGGCCTTGGACGAGAGAGCCACCCACCAAGTCGGCTTTCATGTACACACAAACAGTCTCAATCATCCCTTATTCGCAGCTGAATGCGATGGAGATGTACACATTAATGGGACCTCTCATGGGATGGACCTCAATCACCATACAAAGACTGATCCAATCACCTACAACAACACTTTCCCTATACCTGACAATACACAGCAAATCATTCCATATTGCCACAGCACACCAAGAGGGACAATCAACCAGATCTACCCTGACCCAGACATATCCACATCCAGACACCCACTCTTCCCCGAAAAGACAGCCCAACAGCCCATCAATCCAACAGAAGACCCTCTCTTCCCCACAAGCCTAGAAAACACCATCCTGATCCCCCGAAGTCCAACCACTACTTTCTCAACCATCGACCCGAGCATGCTCGACCTAAGTGACCCCGACCAATTGCAGTTCTCCGGCCCCTGTGGCGACGGAACCTGCGGCAAAGGCAAACAGCCTATCGGAGATATTTCGCAACTGGAACCCCATGTGCTTGGAGGCTTTGGATTCCCGCTTCACGGAGACAGTATGGATTTTACTAAAGGTTAAGGAAAAGATATGCGTCTCGGTCTAGACCCTTTTTACTTTCCTGGTTTTAATTCGTTTCGTCCTCTTTGGGTGGCAACTGTATGTGCTTCGTACATTGGTTGTTCTACTTGCGGGTTATAGCCACATGAATGTGAACCTACTATAGTTTGGCATTTCGTGCAGGTGCAGGGGAATGGACTTGACGTGGTCTTCATGGATCTTGTTCTTGTTCTTATTCACGTGCATTAGGGCTGTGACGTCATTGCCTTGCAGGATGGCTTTTTGGGTTTATTTTCGTTCCTTTGTTTAGGAGGTCGAGAATTACATACTAATATCACAGCGGCGGAGTAATGGTAAAATCGGGTTGTGGGAGTTGTAGCTTGAAATGGCATGTTTTTGTTTCCCTTGTTCCTCTGTCCGGTAGCTCTTGTTTTCGTTCTGTAGGTTGCTCAAGCCTGGAATCAGCTAGGTATGTGGCCACTTGCACCTATAACGGTTTCCTTAATGGTGTAATTTAACGAATTTAAGTTTAACAATGTGAGGAGAGACAGAAGGAGCGGGGAAATACGTGTATCTATCTACATGTCTAACGAACTGTGCTGAGGGGATAGACGGGTGAACGTAAGCTAGGGCTGGGGAGTTGTGGAGCTTGTCCTTTTCGGTCGTTGGCTCGGAGTCGACGCCGAAGTCTTGACTTGGGATGCAAATACGAGCTACTGGCTTTGGTGGTGCTCATTACCTTCACAATGATGTCCTCCTTGCTTGCGTCGCGGTCTCCGTAACCCGGCGTCATTTTCCCAGGACATCTGCTTAACAAGCGGGTGGCAGTCGGTTTTTTCTAGTCTTGCGTTCGTTATTTTAGTGTTTCCAACGTCATGAGCCAGTCGAGCTTTGAGAGGCTGAACCTAAGCGGAGCTAGTCCCATCCAGGCGCGAGAATTTAAGTGATGGAGAAAAGAGGTAACGACTTACTCGTATTACCTACCTGAGCCGCTTCATCAGAAAATCCGCAATCGGTATCACAGCTTTGGGATACTCTTCGGGGATAGAGGGAAAGTGTTGAGAGAAGGACAGGCCCGTAGAGAATGAAGGCCCTGAAGCCCCGTCACGGCAACAGCTACATATGGTAAGATCTGTCCTGATGACATTGTAGTTGGGTAAGAAAAGCAAAAGTATGGGAACGTGTCAGGATGATTGATGGTCGCATGACTGTCGGGAGTCGAATCAAAGTACAATCTAGAGTATTATCCCAAGCACACTGGAAAAATCAATATATAGGCCAAATGGTGCTGTTTTCTCCCTGTGACCTTTGATCAAACAACTATTTCGATCAAAGGACACCCATCACGTGCCGATAGCTATATGGAGGAATGCAAACCCGGCAAACATTCCCTTCCGACAAATACCGTAGCGCTAAACACCGTGGTAAACAAGAGCTGGAATCACCAGCCACATGTTTCTCGGGTGGCCCGAGGCCCTTGTCCCAGCCCTGCGGGTGCTCCTCCTTTCCTGCCCTTCATTTGATCTTTCCAGCCTACCCCCCCCCAATATTCTAGAACAGGATTGAAATGTGATTTAAGTTATCGCGAGAGACCTGTTTTTATGCGCCAGCTTTAATTGACCTCAGCGACCACAATGTCTTTCCCCCAGGATGCTCGTCGTCGGCGGGTTGGAGCGGGCACTGGCTTCAGCTCGTCGGGTAGGCGGACAGTCCTGGGATACTGGGTACCCCTGGCCTTGACAGTAGGTGTCGCGGCCGTTGGTGTTGCAGCCTGGATCTGGAGTGAACGCACCGAAGAGGAGGATAACGACCCCGATTACCCCCGAGATGGCGATGGCTTCCCCGCGCCGGGCCCTAGCGGAGACCAACTTCCTCCCGGTGGATATGATGGAGATTATGCTAGATCAACAGCGACGGATATTCATGGCGAACATACAGACGACGTTAGCATGGTGGCCCGCATGCAGGGAGCCTTGCGACGTACTCCTAGTCCTCAACAGATTTTCGATGGTGCTAGCAAGCGGGTTGCAGCTGGTGTGGCCGCTGCGGGCGCGTTTGTGGGCGGTGCTCTGACATCGATCCGAGAAGAGGACAGGGGCGACTTTGAAGATCATTCCAGATGGTCGGAAGAGGTAGAATCAAGAGCTCGCAGGGACCAGCCGGACATTGCTGCTCCGGCCATGAGCCCTCTTCCTGGTTCTGGAGTTGCTGGTGGCACCCCTTCTGGCGCACAAAAAAAGAAAACGGTAGCTATTGTTGTGTCATCAGACGCATCGCGTTTGGACCCAGAAGAGCTTACTTCCGATCATGTGGTATGTTGATGTCTAAGCTTCTTGGTTTCACGGTACTAATCATCCCGCAGTCTATTCTTTCCCACCTTCCTGAGCATGTCAACCCCGATACTACTCGAATCTTTGTTATGATATATGCGCCGGGCCTGAAGCACGCCCCTAATCAAGGCAATGGGTCCCGCCCAACCATGTCCGTTACGTCTTCTTACTCGAATATCGCTCCTGAAGAAGTTCTCTCCCCAGGTGAGCCACCAAGTGGCGATTTGACAAGTCCAGATTCTTGCCAGGTCGACCAGGAAGCTATGACACCGCTCTTCAGAACTCTGTATACCCAGGCGCAGGCAATTGCTGAGAAGGAGAGCACAATTATGCCTTTCAGCACCCCCACAGGCTACGTGCACCTCGTGCGACACATCTCTCCTGACACTGTTTACGTGCAGGAATCCCTCACAGGAAAGGAAGGGGAGCCGGTACACCATATCTCCCGTTGGGTCAGACAGGTAGTTGTTGTCATTGGTGAGCGAGGCGGCCTTGTCGACAGCGAGGATGAGTCCGCCTTGGCAGACAGCGGTGAAAAGTGGTGGCAAAAAGAGGGCACAACTGGCATCGGCAAGAGAATAGATGTAGTTGACGTGCTCCGTACAGGGGATGACTGGCGACGAAGAATATCTGGCTTCGACTAGACGTCAAGTCCTGTGCTGATTCCATGGGCGGCTTTTGTCGATATGTTTTTGTTCCACTGTTCATATGTGTTATTTCCCCTTTCATTACCTTTATGACCCCTGATTCGATTCCCCCAAGTTTTACGAACTGTGTTTTCTACATTGGTAATGTGTCTACTGCATATGGTCTATTTATATCTGAGATTAAAAAGCACCTTTGGAGAGATATCAATATCACGGCCCCTTTTCTTTGTTTCACACAGGCCACAGCCACACAAAGGTTGTAGATGAAAGCAATTAAGTATATAATCCTATTGTGAACGTAAGCGCCCAACATTGTAGATGAAGCCGTACATCGCTGAGATTAGATGTATAGTCAGTTGGCCCTAACCCGATGCAGTAGTCACATGACCCAGACCTCCTTCACGTCGCCCGCGGCTTGGCATCACCAAACTCCCTCTGCAGCACCACCTCCGTCGCCCGATCAGCCTCGCCGAACCTCCCCTGCCTTCTCTGCAGGTGCTTGTTCGATGGACAATAGTAACCTATTATTCTAACGGTTCCGGGCTCCGTCCAAAGTTCCGCGTCAGCTCCGGCCTACTCATCGTCGTCCGGTCCCGTCCTCCGCTCCCCACATGTCTCGCGCTCCGGTTATATCATACTCGGAGCAACGTTTCCATCTACTATCTTCGGATTCGTATTTTGAGAAGTCGCATTCGTAAGCCGTTTGTCATAGACGCGTCGCATCCCCTTCACCGACAACATGGCGACAGCGATCACCAAACCCACCTCCCATCCACCCAAGATGAAGCGGCCGCCCCCGCCTTTTATTCAAGCCGGGGTCAATGGGGTAAAACCTCAGCAGTCCTCCTCTTCCCCACAACCGTCCTCAAAGCGCCTTCCGGGCTCCAACCAGCCAGCAACCACGGGCTCTATAAGCGGTGCAGCTACAAATGGTGTCAATGGCACCTCAGATTCGAATGGCGTGAAGGGCTCCATTAACCGGCCCAAAAAAGATGCGCAAAGGCCAGGCGACCAAGGAATGCGGTTAGCAAAGCCATTGGCTAGGACTCCATCCACGGACAATGAGCGCCGGCTGGGCAAGAAATGTCCTGAGCCCTACGGTGAGTGTCCACAAGCTCTATGTGCGGAGCCCCTGTGTGCTGACGGCTACATCCCTTACAGTCAAGACATCGTCACATATTCTAAAGAAATACGCCAAATGCCCTCCATCTCTCATTTTACATCTTCACCCTACCCATTTCCGCTTTGAGCAACAAGATGGGAGCTTTCCATATAATTCTGAAATGAAGGTCATCATCGAGCATATCCGTGCCGGGACTGTTCCCCACGATATGATGGAAGAGCTGTTACGGGCCAACGTTCGGTTTTATGAAGGTAGGCTCTTGACTCTATTGTTATGCTTGCGTTACGTCGTCCTAAATCATGATGATAGGTTGTCTCATTGTGCGGGTGGTCGACCACAAGTCTGTGTCAGCCCAAGCGAGAAAGTCGACTGCCCCATCGACGAATGATAGTAATACCCCGTTCTCTATTCACAACTACAACGAACACGTTACTCCCTCAGCCTATGTACCCTACCCAAAACAAAACCAGTTGACTTCAGAAAAGCCAACTCCAAAGGAAACTGGGGGAGCCCAGTCAGACGCTAAGACCAACGAAGGGCTACCGAGCGATTCGCTCGATGAAACAGAAAAGAGCGAATCAAGCTCTTCTCAACACAAACAGCCTCCTCCCAACCCTCGCATGTTTACGACTGTTCTTCATCCGACTTCTCGCTCATTACAAGCAGAGCTAACTCTGCTTGCTACTACGCCCGATCCAAAGGCTACAAAACAAGGGGCTACGAGTTCTGCATCCCGTACTCAAGCGCCTTCGTCTACTACGCCTCCTTCTCCTGGGGGCTCGTCTAGCCAACCCGAACGCGGGCATGTTGCAAAAAGGCAGAAGATGCTCGTCGAGCCGCAGGATCTTCAAGAGTGCGAATCTAAATTGACGAGAGCGCTAGCACCGCCTCTCTTCTTGGACCCCGTAGAGAGTTTGGAAGCTGTTGAAGATCTACTGAAATACATGGAGAGCCCTCTCAATAACGACCCGCCTCCATCACCCAAAAGAAGAAAGCGAACAGTGGCAGAGCTTGCTGCTGACGAAGCACTGGCGGCTGAAGAAGAGCGATTTATGCTTATCATGGATGAACGACTGGAGCCAGCTACTTCAGGGGGCGCGGGTGGCCCGAAATCTGCGGTTGTTGACGATACAAGCGGCGGTGCACCTTTCGAACCTCGCTTCTCTCGGTTTAAAACCCTCGAAAACATTCGAATGCAGCATGAGGAGAAAGCGAAACGGGAGCACGAAATCAAGTTGAAACAAGAAATAGCTAAAAGGCAGCAGCAAGAACAGGAAAGAGAAAGGCGTCGTGCTATGGAGCAACGCCAGGCTGAAGAGCAAGCTAAAGAAGACTCTCGAAGACAGCACCTCGCCGCTCAACAGCAAGTGCAGGCGCAGCTTGCTGCGCAGCAACAGGGTCGACACGTCATGCCTCAGGCAAACGGAGTCAGCCAAGCTCCCCAATCTTCTCCAGTTGTTCGCAACCAGACACCGCACAACACCTCATCACCGTTACCTGGCAATGCCATGGGGACGCAGGGAGGCGTGCCAATGAGCATGACATCCTCTATGCAGGGCGCTGGCAGCCCTCCGCGACCCCCTTCCGCGTTGCAGCATGCCCACCCTAATGTTATGGGCCACCCAATGGCGCCTTCGAGGAGCCAGCAAGGGCAGAGTCGACATGGAACTCCGCAGATGACTCAAGGAACGCCCGCTATGTCACATGCGACACCAATAATGCGCAACGTTACGCCACAGCGAATGAGCCACGCCAGTCCGGGTCGCTCCACAGTGGCCGCAACACCGGTGATGAACCAAGCTATGATGGGAACCCCGCAGATGGCAGGTGGTATGGGCCTTACACCCCAACAGCAGCAGATGTTGTTGCAGCAGAGACAACAGATGCTTGCACAGCAAGGGCATCTTGGACATGGCCAACTCACACCACAGCAATTTGCCCAATATCAGGCCAATGCGCATGCACAGCAAAATATCCAGTCACATCAGCAGCAGATGTTGCAGGCTCAGCAGCAGAGCCACCAACAACAGCAACAGAACGTTCCGAACCCTCAAGTTTACCAACAACAACTTATGCGGGCGCAGTTCGCGCAGATGCAAATGGCGCAACAGCAACAGCAGCAACATTCGCAGGGACAGCAGCCACAAGGTCAACAAAACCAAGTGCATCAGGGTGGCTCTCAGATGAACCCTCAACAGCAGCAGATGCTGATGGCAGCCGCGCAGGCCAACGGTGGAAAGCTTCCGCAGAACCTCCAAGGAGTCAACATGGCGCAAGGAGCTATGGCGCAACGATACAACCAGCTCTATCAACAACGCCTATTACGGTTACGACAAGAGATGGCCAGTCGCCTGATGTCGCAGTACGGCCCACCTAATCAGTACCCACCGCAAATTGCGCAACAGTATCATGCCGGGCTTGAAAGAAATGCTAAAGCTTGGGTTCACGAAATTATTCGACGAGAACGTGATGCTGCTCAGCAACAACGCGCTAATCAGGTTGCGGCCGTACAGGCTCAAGTGATGCAGCAACAGCAGCAACAAAACATGATGCAGAATGGGATGGGCAACTAATCGCTCTGAAATGTTATCGATTACGAAACAGCAAATCTTCTCTTCACTTCTTTGGCAACCTTTTTAACTCTATATCTGTTTTTTCCTCTCTTTGCCTTCGGCCCACCAGATGTGGATAGTGAGTGACATTCTTCTATCTCTTGCTTCATGGGCCCGTGATTATTATTCGCCTCATTTGGAGATTGTACAGGGGGCCGGGATTTTGCGATAAAACAGGCTGGCGTTTCTTGACCTTGGTTCGATTACTATATTCAATTTCTTGTTTTCTCTCCTCATTTTTGCTGTTCTTGTGCTTGGCGATTGTAACATTGGGAAAGGGATTGATTGATCGGGGAGCAAGGAACAGACTTGATACCATTTTGTACAGGTGTCCCCTTTGAAATGCGCTTATGCTTTTTGGATGTTGCTCTTTCATCTTGGAGAATCAGCTTACAGGGCTATGCTCGTGTAGACATGAAATATAGCTATATCAGACTATGAAATTTATACTCGCCGATTGTTCAATAAGCGCTTTCACTAACTGCCTTCCATCTAATTTACATGTAAAGGTACTGCATCAGAGCCGCTATATTGAAGCATTGAACGATCGTGACAGGAACGCTTTGAGGAGATTATCTACTGTTCGACCAAACACACCAACACGTATCCCTATAAACTTGTTCTCAACTAAGTCCAACCCACACCCTGAAGTGGAAAGAAAGCTCGACATTTCACCAGGCACGCACCCACCGAGAAAAGAATCATTTTGCTTGTCATTTTCAAGGTGAAATAACCTCGAGTAATCCGTCGTATATTATAGGCTGAGTAAATAATATAAATTGGAAATTGGGGTTGGGGATTATGTATGAACACCTCGTGCCGCTCGTTGATGTTCGGGTAAGAGCAAATATATATCTAGCGACAGAAAAGTAGCGCAGTTACAACAATACCATGGGGGAAAAATCAAGAAAAGATGAAAAAAAAATCGTGGAGAAAAAGAGTAATATGGAATATAGCTTATTTTTGGGCATCAGCTCTTGACTACGGAATTACATTAAATAATCCCCATAGATTAAAAGAACGAATTGCTTGGCTAGGTGGATATGGCGCTGGTTTGCTGCCCGAGGACTAAATGAACGTATGGACTGTTAGGTGTATAGCAGTAGAACAACTAGACTGCGGATTTCCTCTGATTACATTATACTGTAAGGGTTTGTGTGGATGAAGTGTCAAGTAAGCCTGGCTATAAGAGGAGGGGGTTATGAATCTATATGTTTGACGTGGACATAGGCAGTCTGTTAGTGGGCTGGATTTGAGGGCTCGCGGAAAGCTGTATCAAGTCATACGTCTGATGTATATCTTCTAGACACAACGACTTTCTTTTGGTATCTGGATATATGGAGGACATGAAAAAAAAATTATGTGGTAGGTGGTGATATGGCTTTTGATAGAAAAGCGCCTCACGGAACCGTTCAGGTAAAGACAAACAACGTCTACGACTCTGGAAAAATGAGTTCACATCACGAAACAGTATCCTGAATGCTAGACCTACTTCTCGTGTCTAGCCGCGTCCCAATCACCAAAGGACAACTCAGCGAAGTGAATAACTTCAAGTATAATAGCGTTGTTGTACAAAACGTCATCCTACGTATTGCAATTTATCCGACACAGACCCTCAAGCCCAATAATCCCCCCCTACAACCCCAAGGTACAACCCTCTCCCAAAAGGGAACAAGCCACCGAATTCAAAGGTACCAAGCCCTTATAGGCTGAGTGCTCAGATCGTGATCGACGTGATCTCCACTGCATACATACGTGCAGTGTGCTCAAACCATATATTGTATGCATGTCCAGAAAGAAGGGAAATGAAAAGTAAAATTGAAAAGGTCAAAATTCAGGTTTCACACCGAACCGAAAATCCAACCAGATTGGTTTTGGGGAGAGGCAGGGGGCCATTCATTGGACGGGTTTGAGTAGTACGGCTGCATGTATCCTGTATGCATGGATAAATTTGGAAGGAAGGGCCGGAGAGGAGACCGTTAGACTGGCATTGGCTCTAAGGGAGGGAAGTCTTGTGGATGGTGGGTGCAGATGTACATTCCAGAGAGGCCAACTATGGAACTTTACTGAATTGGAATTGGGCAAGGTTGGGCACTGCTGGGGCCTTAGGGGGCGCTTAGCGGTCTAGGGATTTGAAGTTGATAGATCTTTGTAACACTTGTTCGCTAACATTGAGAGCCACAGGGGTGGTTCTCAGTCGTCGTTTTTTTGCCTTTCTCCTGATCACTGACACCGTAAGTCTGAGCACAGCACCTCGAGGCACGGATCTGAAGAACAAAAAGAAGAAGAAAAGAAGACTGTCAGGTGCTTCGAGCGAAAGTACTCTTCCCTAATGATTAATGGATCTGCGAAATATTACGGTGCATAACTTGGTTAGCAGCCAATAGTTTGCGAAGGCCACCTTGCCAAATGGATCAATAAAGTAACGCAGTGGAGAATGAATGAGAAGAGCACCTGATAGACGTTGCGCAAGGACATCTAGGCACTCTGAGGTACCCGAAACCCCACAGACGTTGGGTAAGATGGGCGGTCATGGTGCACGAGTGGTGTTGATTATTGCCAGGATGAGCTTGCTCTTCCCGTACATTGGCCAGAACCGGGAACTAGACATAACGCCAATGCAATGCAATGCAACTCAATCCGTTGTTATTGATCGATGGTGTTATGGTGGCAAGATATAAGGTCTGATCCGCTTTTATTGGAGACTGTGATAAGGGAGAAAAAGGTGCTTGGACGCAAGGGGGTTTTCAATAAGAGAATGGACCGCCTGCATCGGATCTTCCATTTCTGGCCACTCAACTGGCGCACGAACAAGGAAAGCTCTGGAATCGATAACTATAGGCCTTGCCCTGCATAAACGTCGCCGAGACAAGCATAGGGTGAAGCACGGGGGAATGGACTGTGGGTGAGACAAGTGAGGATCTTAATTGTCCCACTCCGGTGTAGATCCTGCTTCGATTCAATCATCGAGGTCCCTATGCGGCACGTCAAGAAATCACCAATCAGATAATATTGATTCCTGATTTATTTGGAACAGAAAGAAAGAAGAATGTGAGGGGAGATATATTGAAAATCTCTTCACCGATGTTATCCAGGTTGGGAAATTCCCCGGGTCTTCGGAGATTCATCCTACTCAACGTACCTGCAGCACTAACCCTCAAGATGATTTCGGCACCAATGCTTCTAACACCGGAGGCTCATACACTTATACATAGTAGACACTGACAGCTTGACTTGGCAATCAATAAGTAAATCGCCCATCGTAGGCACAAGTATGCGGGTTCCAAGTGCTGTTCATCTACCAGGGCCCATGCGCCTGCTCGAATGGGCAACCCCGATTCCATGGTCAAGATCCAGGACTTATTGGATCTTTGTTGCAGAAATGGGTCCAAGCACCATCTGGCCTAATGAGGCTAGCATTCGACCCGGGTTGGTGCAAAAGCAGAATGCTCTCGGAGATATATGGCGCGCTACGATCGAACTATAGATTCGGCCGTCAGGCCGCATTGACGATACCCTAAGTAATTACAATCTTGATCTTGTCCAAGCTCAACCGGAAGTGGGACGGGACTGCTAAGCAATTTGAATCGGCTCAATTCGATTATGGCACGCAGAGAAACATTTCGGCAACAGAGTTCGCCTCGAAGAGGCAGGTCCGAGCGGTTTCAAACTGCAATATCACTGTAACAGTTCCAGCCCACTGTTACCTGGAATAGAGTCAAACATTCATCGCCTGCGCTTCTTCACCTTCTAGGGTAAGGAAGGATCAGCTGTTCCGGCGCCAGGAAGTATGGGGCGCATACTTCGACTGTGGCGGATATCAGGAACCTTGCTGGGCGTTATCGTAATCTCGTAAGTTTTGGGAAACACATAGAGGAATTCTGGAAGGGGAAGTTTGTTTCAGAGTCATGACGTCGCCTTGAAGATTGCTATGCCTGAAAAATAGATCTCTAGCGACAAAGTCTAGATGCGAACAGGGATTCGTGTTGTGGGCTCCGCCATTTCCGATTTGCCTAAGAGCCGTTGAATAAATAATGGCCTGATTCATAAAAAGGGGTCTCGATATGTTTTGGAGCTGCAGAGGCCCGGGCCTTTACCATAAAGGGGGGGGGGGGGGGGGGGGGGGGGGGGGGTGCACGAAATGAGGCTGATCCTTGTCGCCCCTCCGGATCCAATATATTGATGCAAACAAGGCTAAGCAAAAAGCCAGAGAAGACAAGATTCACCAACGGTCTTGGCAGCATCATCAGTGGGGTAAAAAGATCATTCTACCGCAGGAACACTAAAGAGGACCTGGGGATGCCTCAATTGTCCGGTCGACTCCTTGCGGCATACAGGCCCGTGCTGCAGGGGTTCGCAACCAAGACACGGAGGTGAGGAAAAAGCGATCTTAGTTCCCTCGGCAAATGAGTTTTGTAATGTATCCTTGACATAGGTAGTTGTGCTCTGAGTTCGATGATAGACAGTTGTGCAGCTTTCTATGTTATACACTAGAGACAACCGGGAATTACGATTCGTTCCAGCTAGATCCTATCGTTAGTACAGTTCCAATTGTGCTACAAGAAAAGATTGAGAGTAGAGAGAAAGGCAGGGCTCTAAAACGATAAAAAGAGAGAGAGACAAGAGAAAGAAGAGGTACAATTAGGAACATACTGTCAGCCGTTGTGAGTAGGTAGGTAACATTAAGGGCGAATGGAGACAATCGACGGCGCGGGGATTTGACCGAAGCCGAGAGTAGTAAGGAGGACATACATGGGAGGTAAAGTCCGACCAAGCTCCTTGATATGAACATCCTTGTGTCTAGAAGTGATAGAAGGTCAATAATCCGCCCGCCACTTTGGGGCCCGGGCAATCTATTCGAAGAAAAAATGTGAAACTGTACCGTTGCTTGTTGAGATCCATCCATCCATGGCCATGAATCGTGAAGGTTTTGGTCGGGGATGGATGGGAAGATCAGCAGCTCACTATTCATCATTGTCATGTCGAGGGTCAAAGCCCTATGGAGTAAGGATGAGCGAAAGAAATCGATAGACGAAGACATTCTGGGACACCTGCAGGAAGCCACGGATGGAGGATTGCCGTTCTGGAAGACTCTCGGGGTTGATATATCACTTGTGGCTTAGTCAGGATCTGTGGCTGTGACACGGTGGCTCAGCAACCCCCGTCCCCTGGACCTCATATGATATGAGGGTTAGTAGTAGATAGTGTATGTACTGTACTACTAATGCTATATGTTACTAGTTCTAGACCTAGAAGCACTGGAGCATATATACTGATTCTAGTTACTTATCTAGTCCGAGTGTCTAATCGATATGTCTATTACATCGAGGCACGGACGTGAGATCCTTGTGGATTCATTGGTTCCCACAATATGGAGCACAGATCTACTCGACACCTCAGGCACTAATACGGTGGGAGATGGTAGTTAACCCTTTTTAGGACAACCGATGGGGGTCCCCGCCAAGTGGGTTCTCCGAACTCTGGGATCTGTCGAAGCTATTCCTATTCCTAAGACGCACTGTCAGGCTTCGGTTGAAGGTATTGACGCATCACCTTTATTATTAGTATTTTGAGACTGGCGATGCCCACCCGAGAGCTCACAAATAACTCAATAGCACTTGTGGGTTCCATCGCCCACTTATACCGATAGGCAACAACCTATTGCTCCCGGGCAATCCTGTATCCACTCACTGAAGGGCAAGGAAGAAGAGAGAGTAATAAGAAATAAAGTAAAAATAAAATACGAGATAAATGAGAGAGAGAGGAAGGGAAGAAAACCTGACTGAGAGGACTAGAACATCCAACACCCACACTGTTGTGTACACACCGCATTTGTCTGAAGCTGTACCGCGACAGAATCTAGGACGGCCTGGTCGTTCTATGCATATTCGGCTGGAGTGTTGAAATATTTTTGGCTGTGAACGTGACATGGCGTCCGTCGATCAGTCGTTGCTGTCACATACATCGTTAACGAGATCCGACCGACGGGGATGTAGAGAGACGGGCAAACTGTCGACGTAGCTGAGAACGAAAACACGAGAGATCTCTAAGGATGTGAGAGCCTAAGCTGGACATCAATGACTCAGCGACCACGGTGTGGTATCTTCAAAAATTTAATTATGCTGGTAAGTAGACCGGTGAGAACATGAGGGATCGCCCACGATGCTCGGAAAAAACACGCGCAAGTCACCGTAGAGCCCAGTGGCAATTGGAGTATTACCTTCATGTGCAATCACTCTCGGCGCGTTGGAGTTAAGAAATTCAGCGACATTTCCAGACAGTTGACTGGTCGACTATGAGGCCTCATTCTCGCGTGACGATTAGAGTCCCTCATACCTTGAATCGAGCGCCAACTGACGCGTGACAGATCAGAAACTCGGCTTCAGGAAAGGCGGTCGAATGACTTGGGTGAATAGGAGTCCGGTTGGCGGTGCATACCTCAAGCTCTCAGCAACATGCAGCCGTTAGAAATTGGTCATTGGGGGGCCCCGAAGAGTCACTCACAATTACAGGAAAACGAGGCTGGAATCAACCCACAAAATTCATGACGCAGTGTCACCGTGCAAAAGCCGGCTCGGTCCTATCGCCATCTTAAAGACTAAGACCCCCCCCTCCCACCCCACATTCCAGAGAGTGTGGCGGTAGTAGGCTAGGCTTGGAGAGGGGAAATCAGGCATACGTTACTCCTTAGGGGGCTTGCGATACGTGCGGCTGGCTGGTCCCGATGGGGGGAAACATCGAAAAAAAAACAAAATTCAATACCAACCATAGAAGTACTCAGAAAGAAAAATAAAAAAAAAAAATAGATAAAACTAAATTGAAATGGAAAGAATGAATCTCAGACCTGCAGAAACCAAGCAATGCCGCGGCCTTCGACTGGTCCAAATCCATTGTTGGTGTTAGCCTTGGCGGATGATGTGCGTCTGATCACTGATCGTCAGCTTAGCATCAAGTCTAGTATATAGTAGTGGAACCTCTAGAAAAATGGGGATGGCCATTGAAGGTTCCACATTAATAATAATAATCTCAGAGACCACCTTTTTTGCAAGTCTCAGGAAGAAACAGAGCATGTAACAGTCTCATGATTTGAAAAAGAATATGTATGTATGTATGTACAGTACAGTACATGAATAAATCCATCAAACTCAGGTATGTGGCTCGTAACTGGCCCGTAACTGGCCTTTCGAGTCAGACCGACTGTCAACTGACTTGCCAATTAAGTGCAGATAGTACTTCCATCTTGAAAGCTGAGCCAGTAGCTTCTTACCTTGTCTCAGCTTTGACCCAGGGTACCCCAGGCACGTTAAGACCGACGGCGATCCTGCTGGACTGACTGACATTATCGTTACGAAGCAAAATCATTCCCTTCGACGGCGCGCATTCGGTATGCTAGTTAGTACCTGCGGTTAACACGCATCGTAGATCATGAGCGAATCTGCCATATCGATCTATTGGAATTTAACCATGGAATCATCGATATACCCCGGGGTGGGTTACCCGAAGGAACCACCTGTTCTTACAGGAAAAAAAATAAAATAAAATAAAAAAACCCTGGAGGTTACCAGATACGCCCCAAGAAGGGTTGCATTTCGTTCATTTTGGAGGTGGAGGATGATTAGAGTTGGCTACTGGGAATTATTATAATCTTAATCGACATAGACGTTAAATTATCATCATCTCTGTCGTTGTTATCCACGTAAAACCATGCATTAACCGTCCAAGGAGGTATTTGCCCATTACCTATTTCGTCTTATGTTCCTTGGTTAGACTTTTTGCGGGATTTGGGCAACGATGTTGGAACTGGTGGAACCCTTTCTCAACCGCCTGAACGTTCTCCCTACTACCAAGGAAACTAGTGATAGTAAATAGTATAGTCGTGTTGCAGCCTTGGAATCCCTGTGTCTATTGATGTTTATTATTTTTCTTACTATTTCTACTTACTACTACTACTACTACTACTACTACTATTTCTTTTAATTCTAATTTCTAATTCTACTTTGAATGTCTAACCTCCTTCCCACCTTGGGTGTCGACCCTGGTGGTCTAGATGGTGGCGTTACTCCCGAAGACGATCGATAATAATTGCTTAGCGTTATGGCCTCTAGTGGCGTCCCAGTTGTCTGTATTCCTACTAGCACTCTTCTGTACCATAATATGCAGGTCGCGTACCTGAACCGTGCACTGAACATGCCAGCAGCAAGAGGATGAAGATCACGGACAAGATGAGGACTCGAAATGACCTCATTCTCACAGATGAGTGGAGCCCTTATATTCTTCTAATTCTTTATGAAAGAAGAGTCGATTTTCCTTTTCCTTGATTTATTTACTCTTTTCTGCCCTCACCTCTCTCGACCTATTTAGATTTCGACATTGAATTTAACGGGATTGATTAATAGTCTCCTTACGAAGTAGTATCTTCAATAATGTTTCAATGGTGAGGTAAAACCTCTTTTCTCCACATGGAGATTTATTGGTGGCGTTGATCACCATTCAGGGCCCTGGGGCTTGATGATCGTGGGCACGGAGTATACCGAATTCATTTTTCTTCTGGGGAGTTAGAGTGACGAGTTTGACTGATTTGTGTCTTACAGGTACCGTGATCATTCCAGATATCATAGCCTGAGCCTAAATAGATTTAGCGTACGCCGGGTGGATATGGATGTAGGACACTAAAAACGACACTACGACCGGCCAAGTTAGTGACGGCCTTAGCGTCGACCATTTTAAGTCAACCCCGGGGAATGGATTTCCGAGAGTTTGGGTGACTTTACGATGGACCTATGCCATGTACTGATGATCCCTATTGTTAAGGTTGAGTTTTGCTGATGTATGCATGTATGTATCGAATTAATAATAATACTGCGAATAATAATGGTAATTTAAATAAAAAATTAAACAAGAAAATTAACTTATGGCCATCGTCGTTAACCCCTACAGTGGCTGTTGATTCGAGTAGACTCGGGAGTTTCGAACATTCCATATGGGTTTTTGCCTCACACCCATTCGTTTTATGCTTTGGGATTTTGGAATTTTCTCCTTCTTCCTCCTCCTCTTTTTTTTTTTTTTTGGCCTTTCCCTTTCCGTGAGGAGAAGGTGGTCGTTGTGATGCCATGATTAGATTGATTGGATATTGGACCACCAGGTATTTTGGAGTACTACTAAGTGGTACGTACCTATGGGAGTACATCTTTCGTACTAATCCATACCTGCGTTTCATGAGGGCCCACCTGAAGAAGGGTAAAATAGAACTAAACTGAGTATAAAGTTAGGAGAATTAGTATCTTTTTTAGAGTAGATAGTAATAATTATTAGTCTTGGTTATTTTGGCCTCAAGGGAGGAGGGTAAAATGAACTAAATCAAACTGGAATAAAAATAAAACCAAAAAAAAAAAAAACAAAAAGGAACGGCATGTGAGGGGGCTCCATAAGGCGGGAGAAGGGAGTTCGTTGGAAAGAAAAGTTACAGTCCATAGGGCAACAGGAACAAGAGTCTATTTTCGATTTTCGATTTTCGGTTTTCGGTTTTCTTACTTTTTTTTCTTGCCTTTTTTTTTATTATTATTTTTTCAATTTTTTTTCCCTGTCGATGCTTTGGTATGGTATGCTTTGCTTCGCTGCTGTTGTTTCTCCCGAAAAGAGTAAAAGCCTATAATATGATCATTCACTTCCCCCCCCAAGAGTGACTTTCCCATCTTCTCCCCCCTCCATCTATTTCAACAACTCATCAACCTTCATAAATCCAGAGTCAGAATCCTTAATCTCTAGTTCTGAATTCAAACCTCCTCCTCTCTTCCCCCTCTAATAGATTTAAGACATTTTATCCGCACTTGCGTCTTCAATTTCCTAGAATCCATCGTCCCTTGCTGGTCCCTCTCTCCCTGCTTTTCCTTATAACTATACGACTGAGACCTATTTCACCAGCCCATCCTCTTTTCAGAACACAGGATCAGGACCTCCGCGATCCAGGAGCATTTTTTGACGCCAATCCTACCCGGCGATCTCGACTTTCCGCCACTCAAGTCCACGTTGTCGCGGTCTTTTATCCAGAGACATTCGCGCTCCTGGGAAACGGTGCCCTGGAAAACCGGCCACCTTTCCACCCTCTCCAATTTGGGACATCCGTTCAACCATTTGCTGGCGGTTACTCGAGGAACTCTATAGTCTACATTCCTGGCCTTGCTTAGGCCATTCAGGCACGCGACGCGCCTTGAACTCTTTTCTGAACTCTTGTTTCTGCTTGCCCTCTCTTCTCTGAGAATCGTAATGGCCTCGACTTGTAAGTGCGATCGGTCCTTCTACCCTTCCGGTTTATATGCCCTAGCGATTTGTTTATTTCACCTCGCCTCCCCTCCTCCATTCCCCAACCTCACCTCACATTCATCTTTCTTCCTTCCTCTCTGTTTCTAATCCCATGCCGACTTTCCTTCATTCTTTCTCTTGAGTGTCTTCGGGCAGCATAGTCCTTCATTAACCAACATATCCTATCTCTCCAACCATCACTCTCTATTGTGCTGCTACTAGCTTGCAAACCATACTTCCTCATTGCACATTCCCTGCCCCGTACTCTCCTTGTGTCATACCATACATACCTTGTTACATTCATTTGCTTGATTTTGACAGCTACATTCCTTCCATAAATCTAAACACTAAACCGTCATAAAACAGGCACAAACATTGACGTGCAACCTCGAAAAGACCGTGAACTAGGAGAGACTGAAGATATGAGATCTCAGAACAACCTCACCGTTGAAGTCGATTGCTCCTCATTGGGTTCTAACGAGTGCCCTTCAATGAGCTCCAGCTTCTCTCCCATGGACTCCCCCACTCCAACCCCAACAAGTATCTATAGCCAGGGGTCGCTGGCCTCCCCCGGTTGGCAAGATGCTAGCTCATACCCAGGCCATGGATACGAGCGACATACCGGAACTACCCCTATGCGGAGTGCCTTTCGTTTAGCGGGAATGACCTCGAATGAAAACATGAGCATGGCTTATGGTGGCATGGAGGCACAGGAACGCGCCCCCCTAATGCCGGACTTTCTGTCTGGGTACGATGAAAATGTGGAACAATTCTGGATCCCCTCCGATGCACCAAAGGCGTATGAGGGCGGGTCGCACTCCCTTCCATATCCTCATACTATGGCTCAATGCCCGCCTATGGTTCGCAGCAACTATCGGCCTCATGCGGCCTACCTACCAGAGTCCGCCACTAATCCTTGCCTCTCCCGATCTATCTTCCACCAGCCTGAGCGTGTCCCGACATCCATGTCCATGGGGAACATGATGCCGTGGATACCACAGGCCACTGAATCAATTGCGCCCCAGACAATTGCACCGTCCCAAGTGGGTCCTGTAACTCCTCCGCCCTCGTACTCTGAGTTCCCTGCGTCAATTCACACCTTCAAAACACACAGCCCGGGTACCCCGCTTCGATCATGCTCACTTGGCACTGCATCTGGTCCGGATACGCCCATGAGCCGCCTCTCCGGGGGTGCGGGTGACTATCTCGATGATCTCCAGCAGTCACCGCCATTCCGCGATGGCCTCGCTCGTCTTCCACGCCAGCCCTCAAGGAAGATGATCCGAAAGCAATCTTCCCGTCAGAACATGTCGCTAGAGAATCTGCCATCTATTATAAAACAGGTACAGTTCAAGTGCAAAGAGCCTGGCTGTAAAGGCCGGTTTAAGAGACAGGAGCATCTCAAGAGACATATGAAGAGCCATTCCAAGGAGAAGCCCCATGTCTGCTGGGTCCCTGGTTGTCATCGTGCCTTCTCCCGCAGCGACAATCTCAATGCTCATTACACCAAGACACACAGCAAGCGGGGTGGTCGTAATCGATACGTTGCCACACTGGACGAGACCAGTCAGGACTACGATCCGGACTTCCGGGGCCAGCTCACTGCTGACGGGCGACCCATTCGTGGCTCAACGTTGGACGACCCCATGCCGGATACCCGTGAATACAGTGTCGACGTGTTGGATGATTGAATCAGTACGAAAAGATATTATGGGTGGATCGCAATATGATACCCTTTGGCACCCTAATTTCATTCTGTCTTTAGAAGGCTACAGACGTATGGGGTCCGGTAGACCTTGGTCGGCGCTTCGCGGCGTTTTCTGTAAAACAGTTTTGCTTATATTCCACTGACGTTACTTGATATTATTTCTTTCTCTACCCCTTCAGCTTGAAATCCTTTTTTTTTTTTTTAATGTGAACATTGCATCCTTTCCTTTGTCTTTTTCTTTTCTCCTTTGTTGGTTCTTGGAGAGGCTTTCCATCTACGCACTTCGAATAATACGACATCATTGGGAGGGAGTGAAACCAAAAAAAGGGGGGTATTGTACGCTGAGGGGTGGCCCTGTCGAGTATTTTGATCTGATTGATCCATTGACTGCTCAGCACTACTACTTACTATACACGGAAATAATCTTTAACTAGATACTCAATGCTACTGCAAAAATCCAAGAAAAGCAATTGAAACCTGACGACGAGTTCCTGCCTCGTATTGTGGTCCCCCTCCTGGCTTTCTGATGCATCAGCTTTGACGGCTGGTGGGTGGCTTAGCGTGCCCTCAGAGATCCAAAGTTAATTGGATGTCGATCGCCACCCAAGAGTAGTACTACGTATCGTGGGTTGGGGGGAAGAGAGAGGGGAGAGGGATTCTCCCGGATAGAGTCTGTGGTCCGGTACTAGTAGGAGGTATGTGCCCAACTGGATCATTCATGTATGTATGTACTGTATGTAGTACGTCGCATAACCAGTGGTACTAAAGTAGGTACAGACATGCGTCAGTTAGGTCAAACCGCCCGCCGATCCGGCCCCACTGGTTGTTGCTATTTCCACTAGCCCACATTCCAGGCTAAAGGCATTGTCCCTATTGGCGGGGACCATGGAACATTTGTTGACGATGCTTTGACGAGCTGGTAAACGATCGTCTTGATCCCTCATGGAGCTGGCGCAATACCATTTGCTCATCTCGGGATTATGGTGTTCAGCTAAGGATTCCAGAAACCGGGATTTCTCTTTGAGCTTAATGGACAATAGTCCCCACATGCCATCGCGTTTGATCGCTGACTGTCCTAGTCCATTCCTGGTCTTCTTTTAGCTCTTGTTTTACCTTTTGTTTTTTTTTTCTCGATTCTCTAGATTTTTAGTTTAGTTTTGTTCTTCTTCTTCTTCTTCTTCTTTTTTTTTAATTTTATTTTTCTTTCTTTCTATCTTTTACAGGGTAAATTTGCCACTATGGTTGTTGGAGAGAATGTTGTCATTTTGGTCCGCCAAGCTGTTGTTGACTGACGTTAGTAGTAAACGTACCATCGTCCAAGTCACAATACATAATGAACTTTGTACGCGATGTATGTATTGCGCCCCCCCTGTTCAGACTATGCCTTTATGGACAATCACCTCCTAAAATTAAATTAATTCTAACTTGCATTCCGACTACTTGAGTGAACTACCCAATGATGTGTTTCCTAACGCCGATCCCCACACATTGTTCATCATTTACCTCGTACTTCGACAGTCGTTACACCAGAGAAGCCTCCGGTGTTGCACATCCATACCAACAGGGTCGTACCAACTTCCCAACTTCTTGTATCACATCATCTCCGGTCTCACAGGCGGGAGGATCTGCGACGATGCGGGGCAAGCTAGTCTCCAAATAGCTTGGAGAATATGTTGAGGTGAATTTGGATTTGGTACTTGGTCTAGACACCTTGGGGCGGATGGTTTAACACTGATGGGGAAGTAGTCCACTTGTACCAGTGGCTATCTGACGTTTTGTGCGACATTCCATGACTCGTGCAATTGGGACTAAACATGTACTCGGTGGACCCCAGGAAAAAGCTTCCACCTACCACAGAAAACCAATGGTGTAGCTTGTACAACCTCCCTAGGTAGTACCTACTTAGTACCGAGTAGTCATCCAATCAAGACACCGCTGCACAGACATTCTATATCGCGCATGGAATGTAACCATCTGCTTTTATCCGTGACCAACGTCGAGTCTTCTAGTCGAAATTATTTGGTTCCAGGGAATTTGTGAGCCATGGTACCGAGTAGAATGAGTCCACCCAACACCTCGACGCGACAAGAACATCCACCCGAGACCCCATGCCTATGGTAGTATTCTTAAGTGTATGTGCCTTTGTCCAACGCTTTTTCCTCATCTCTCCCGCCCCCCCTTTTTTTAGATTTTTGTTTTTTACCATATTTTTAATTTTATTTTAAGCTTTCCTATCAAATCACCAGTTCATTGACAGGAGCACCACAGGTCCCGCTCGATGGCATACACAGCATTTCTATCAAAGCTTGCTCTAGGACTCCCACCAATACACGGGCACCCACAACAATCCGATACTACCTCTTGGCTCTCTCCATTCAATCTTACAGTTCCAAAGTCAAGGCGAACGATAATTCGTACTACAGCGGAGGCTTATCCCCAATCCCCAACCCGACCAAAGCAGTTTAGCATGGCAGCCTCGCATGAACCATTCGCCTAACAGCCCATTGTCCCCCATGGACCGACTGCCGGTGTGACTCGAGTGAGCGGTTGTTTCGGACCCTGCAGCCAACCAAGATATACAGACAGGTGAGAATGATCCCTCACCGACTGAACATGAACCCAATCTGCATCGAAATACTACGAGAACAGAGCCAAACTGTTCCAACCACCCGACCCTTACTTTACGGGCTGCGGAGATCCCATCATTCTACCTCCCGGTCGATAAGCAACTTATAGGCTGGCCCTTAGATACCGGTGAGATGGTTACACTACAGCTGCAGAAACTGGTTTGCTCATCTGACTGTATGATATCACATGCATGCCGGGTAGTCTTCCCCTTCGCGATTATTCATGTATTTTTCTTCCACTCTGTGTTGCAGGTTCAGAAAAACCCTGTGCGTGGGTCTTGAAGCCATCAACGTGACCTTTTCTTGTCACTGTAGGTTCTGCTTAGGCCGGTTGGTAATGGTAATATTGGAGAT
This sequence comes from Aspergillus alliaceus, assembly GCF_009176365.1. Taxonomy (NCBI): domain Eukaryota; kingdom Fungi; phylum Ascomycota; class Eurotiomycetes; order Eurotiales; family Aspergillaceae; genus Aspergillus; species Aspergillus alliaceus. The sequence continues at coordinate 398,911 of NW_022474686.1, read as the reverse complement.
CATAGTTGAGATTGGTGATACTGCGCCTTCCCGCTTGAGCACACTTGTTGAGGGTTTATTGTGACCTGATCGTTTTTTTGTCACCTTATTCAATACCATAGAGCAACAGCCTTGTACGAAGAATGCATAGGTACAGTAGAAGGCCTTTCGATCACGACGCCCGTTATGCAGTTGCATTTGGTAATAATCTATGCTATGGGCAAAGAACTCTAGGTTAGTTAGTTAACTAAGTTAGTGTGCACTAAAGCTGATTACATAATCCCACCCGTTTAAATAGCGCCCACCTGCAAATTCTTCACGAACACCTCCAGGTAACCATCGACAATCGGTCAGTCACGTACGTAGCTCTGTGGTCATATGGGGCTAGGTATATCCTCTGTACAATGAGTTTCTATCTAAAAGCCTTAATTGGTGACTTGGTTGATGTCCGCTTGGTTATGTTCAAGCCTGAGACAACCAATACTCCGTTCTTTGCGTATCCGTACATACGAAGACTGCTTGTCTGAACCGTCTCTCAGACTATGATGACAACCACTTTGGCATGATGCAGGAATCTGCGATGAGTGCTCCAATTTCAAAATTTCAAGCTCAACAGTCTGAGTCTTGAGGAGGCGGCGGCTGTTTACCTTAGCTAGATATTTCTAGGATTTGGGATCATTACTTACTCAGAGATTATTATCAAACACCTAGCTAACTAGCAGTCAGTCGGGTCTGTACTTCGTGCGAGATCTAATCCAAGGAAGAGCGTTCCCTCCAAAGGAGTCTCATAGTAAGGAGCGATTTCCACGAATCCCACCCGCTTATATAGCTGAATAGCGCCCGCCATCCAGGGAAGAGTGTCGAGTCTCAACTCCCTGTACCCAAGGTCCCTCGCTCTTTGAACAATGGAATTTACCAGGACTTTCCCCAGTCCCGTTCCCCGCGCTTCGGGGGAGACATACAATCTCTTCATCTCACAATGCTTTCCATCATCTGACAGGTCTTGTCGTTCTGCACTTGAACTCTTCTTGAGAGGACGAACAGCCACGCATCCAATCGGGACATCTTCGGCACTATAGGCTAGTAGTAACTCCCCCTGCGGTGCAGCGTATTGGCCAGGGAGGGATTGTAGCTCGGAGGCAAAGCCTTGGAAGGTCAGGTCGATCCCTAGCCATTCAGCGTAGGATTTAAAAAGGACTTTGGCTGCTTCTATGTGATCTGCAGTACGGGCTGGGGTGATGCGAAATGTTGGGCTGTTGCTTGCCATCCGTATCTTGATATTGTGGGCTGTGATCCCGAGATGCCGGTTAATCGCGGAGGTTTGACTTTGGTTTGGTGATATGCCCTTATAATTTTCAATGAATGGGGCGGCTGGTGTTCTGGAGCTCAAAAGAGTCTGGTTCATGGAATTTGACCTGTAGCGTTTCCTTCTTGATAGTCATACTTCAAACAGGGGCTGCCGGTATCGGACTGCGTTGTGACTCAGTGGATCGACACATCCAAGTTCTTGCGGCTATCCACGGACGAGGCATGTTTGGAAGTCAATAGCTGGCTCTGACGGGAGAAATCATGGATTTGCTCCCTAAATGTCTTTTCTAGGTGGTGGGTATCTTTTGTAGTTGGCCTCAGGCTGTCAGGCTAGCGGATCGGGTTCACAGGACATGTCGCATTTCATCTTCTGGCGTTACTCATACATCTCGGGTCATTTCCCCTTGTCTTCTTTGTGCCAGTCTTATGACTTCCGAATTTACTTTCATTTTCATCGAACAATCTGTTAATGGCTTCCTCGAGTATCTCATGGCCGGGCTCGAGGAAGCTACCTCCCATTTATACTAAGAATGTGAACCATATGCAGTGTAATCATGTTCTCCCTAATTCAACTCACCCGAATCGAAATCAATACTTATCTGTCTTGGGCCCAGCCTCTGAACGGGAGTGCTTGACGTGGATGTTGATGATGTCGCGTGTGGAACTGGATAGCATGTTCATCTTTCCTGATCATGAAAAAGGAAATAGAACCTGTCAGTTTTCGCGTGAAGCTTCAGGAACTTAGTCTGAGGTCTGCTGCCTCCTCGGTGCCATAAAAACTCAAGGACTGACACAGTTAGTTATTATAATTTGGGAGTTTGCGATACTTTGCCACACGATCCTAGAATCGTCGTCGGTCAACGACCGATGCTCTTGTCGGCACATACACGTATCCATTCGAACCTGTCCGTCAGCAGGAACATATGCGTTGAAACCTGTTAACGTGTCTGTATCCCTACTCGTGTACATCATATAGCCCTCGATTTCTCACTTTTCCACGGCGGAATCATCGTTTCACAAGAGCCTACAAGAACGGCTGCTGCCAGCAACAGCAGTTTAGTTTTGCTGACCTACAATATACTCTCGCTGCATGAGCGACTCATCTACAATGGTTTCCTTGGGGGTCACAGGAGCATGCAACAATAATACAGTCCTCGGTTTGTGATCGCCAGGGGCTACCATCATTTACTTTTTAATCTGGGGTAATCCCATGACCGTCTTGCATGACGGGCACACTGGCACCAACGGCTAGCCCTTCATAAAATTGTATGACATTTGTGAAGGTGTTATTGTTCGACCTTTTCTCTTCCCCAGCACCTTGTCGAGTTGTTATCCCCGCTAGAGCTAGCAAGCGGATCGCTGCTGCATTCAGCTTTTCATGTCAGATCGTCGGATTCATTAAATTAAAGATATGGGCACGGATATCATTGTTACGACGTCGGACGAAACAGAGCGAGCGTACGGATGGTCAATTTAGACGATGCAACGTTCTGATACACGGCGCTGAAGAAGTCACCCGCGATCGACATTGGCCTGATTCTCCTGTCCACTCCCTTTTGGTTTAACACCGAAGGCGCCCCGACGGAACATCTGGGCTGTTACTCCAGATCACCGAGACGATGCCCAATTGGCTGTGGGCTGTGGGTGGTTGGAATTTAGTGGCTAACGGAATCAGGATATAAGCGGGTCTAGACGGTCTTGTCCGATTCTCTTTGCTTTTTGCGCATCGACCAGTTAATTCTATCGGTCCTCAAATCAGAGGGCTCTTATCACGACATGTGCCGCTATTAACAGTCAGTGGACCGAAGCGAAGTAGTCAACTAACCACCGTTGTTTTCTTGGTCTTTTCCGATTAGATGGGGCTCGCGTACAAATAAATAGGCACAATGCCTGCCTCTTCCAATTGTCGTCTCTCATAACTCTCCCAGGCTAGAGCTTCTCTTAGTGTTTACAACGCATTTTCACGAAAAATGCGTTTTACTCCGTCTCTCTCCTCCACGGCCATGGTTGCCTTGAGTGCCATGCAATTGGCTGCAGGCGCGGTGTTCGATTTTGAGTCCTGCCCGGCTGATATTCCCTTCAGTTGTCAGAACACGACCGCAGTGTCCGACTCTTGTTGCTTCAACTCTCCAGGAGGTGCACTTCTTTTGACCCAGTTTTGGGACACCGATCCCCCAACTGGTCCCTCTGATTCCTGGACCCTTCATGGACTCTGGTATGTCTGAAGGAGACGGTCTGCTCAGACCTGACTAGAGCTGACAATTACTAGGCCCGATAACTGCGATGGCAGCTACGGGCAATTCTGCGACAAGTCGCGCGAGTATTCGAACATCACCTCCATCCTTCAGGATCAGGGCCGGACAGAACTTCTGTCCTACATGCAGAAATACTGGCCCAGCTATGAGGGCGATGATGAAGAATTCTGGGAGCATGAGTGGAACAAGCACGGTAAGCATTCGTTACACAGCCGGAAGCGCCACCAGGAGGTCAGTCGATCGCTAATTGTATAAAAAAAATAATAATAAAAGGAACCTGCATCAACACGATCGAACCAAGCTGCTACAAGGATTACTCCCCGCAGAAGGAGGTAGGCGATTATCTGGAAAAGGCCGTGGAGCTTTTCAAGGGTCTGGATAGCTACAAGGTTTGCCATCCTTCTTTCTTTTCCGCTTCTTCATTCCTATCTCATCAGAGTCTAATGGTCTCAGGCCCTCGCCATAGCTGGCATCACTCCCGATTCCTCCAAGACTTACAAACGGAGCGAGATTGAGTCTGCGCTTGCTGAAGTCCATGGTGGCCACAAGCCGTACATCAGCTGCGAGAAAGGTGCACTGAACCAGATCTGGTATTTCTTTAATATCAAGGGCAATGCTATCACCGGCGAGTATCAGCCAATTGACCCTCGTAAGCACTTCCCAGTCTAGGCGATATAGAATATTGTCGAGAGCGCTAACTTGATGTCAGTCGCGTCTCCTGGATGTTCTTCCTCGGGTATCAAGTACCTGCCGAAGTCGAAGAGCAATAATGCCTCCGCGCCAGCCTGGCGATTCCGGAGAGAAAGGGCTAACCAATCTGTTCGCTTGGGTTAAAACGATCTACTCGAGATGAAAGTGGTATAGATGATGAAAACTATATGTCCTCCGGTCTGTTAGGTTGCACAATGACATGTTTACATATTATGATTAGGATGGTTTGATTCTGTATGAGACTATGTCACTGATAGTGGTTAATGTACAAGGTTGGTGCTTCTGTGGCGTACGAATAATCCCTCGTACTCGAAGTGATGAAAGGGCCATGAAGACCACGAGAAATGGCACGACTATCCTCTAAACTTGTATCACTCCGATATGATGAGTGGTGTCCAGATAAGATCGGACGACCGTACAAATCGAAGGCGGCTGAATGGGCACCCGGGCCTTCACTGGTTTGAGTTGGTCACTACCACTCTAGAGCAGTAGAAGACACGTAATGATTTTCGTATGAGTTGGGAGTAGATGTTCCCATCAGCATGACAAAGGAGACCCTAAGCCTTCGTTGTTCAACGCGAACGACTGCCAATTGGCCTCGTCTGTACCGATGTGCATTCGAAGCTGTAATAGCAACATGGGTTTAATGAGCCAATGGACATATCGGAGACATATGACGTCGGGTGTGGTAAGTCGCTTCCGATGTAGTTGCGCAAAAGCGAAAGAGAGATTCAACAAACCCTCTACAGTCCCTTTAAACGCACGTTTCTCCTCTCTTCTTCCTCCTTAGCGCCCACCCGATCCAAGAAATCCATGCGCCCGAGGAAACCTTCCTTGGCCTTGCTGTGGGTTCTGAGCTCGTCCTTGATGCCAGTTTGATCCACGTACGCAGCCCAATCCAAACGCGACTTCTCGACAGTATTTATCTTAGGGCCTTGGGCGTTCTCTTCTCCTGTTGATTCTGCAGTAGGTTGTTTCTCCCAGCTCTTCTTGATAAATCCTGTAGGGTTCGGGTCAAAGCGGGAGACCTTGCGGAGAGGGCGGCGAAGTTTTTTGAGGGTCTCTTTAGGATCTGTGACGTTCTGGGCGGCAGTTATTGTTTCGACATCCGTTTCGTTGGCCATATAGAGCTTGGCCTCCGCCGAATCTTTAGGAACGATCTTCTCTTCCGTAATCTTTTCGCCGGCAAACTTATAGGTTCGCTTGATTTTCACCATCTCCTCTGAGTATTGACTCGCTTCTCGTTTGTCCTCGGTGACTAGATATTCGTCACGCATCTCTGTATCCTTGTTGTCTCCATTTACCGGCGTATGGTCCTTCTTCTCACCCTGAACTGATTGTGGATCCAAAGAAGCATCGGAGGCGTTCATCTTCGCCCACAGCGCATCCACATCGACCGTTGCTCCATCGATCTTTGCCAGAGGTTTCCGCTCTTCTTGGCTATACCACGGCAAAGTAAGCATTAGGCGAATATGGCATGAAATGAAAGGGGGTAGAGAGCATACGTTCGCATTTTCATGGCTCGAGTCCGAACGAAGCCGCCAGGGCCACCTTCTTCGTCATCAAATTCGATATCATCCTCATCGTCTGTCCCTGATTTATTGCCTTTCTGCTTCTTGTTCTTTTTTGCCTTTGCCTTTTGGATCGTTGCTTCATCCCCGGAGTCTAGACCATCATCTTCCTGTCCAGGTTCTTTCCTCCCCACCTTGCGTTTTTTGGTCGCGGGCTCGGCGGCCTCGTCGTCGCTATCGGAAGATATAATGTCATCATCATCTTGGGCAGCGTCTAGCTGAAAATCTTCGTCTTCCTCAGAGTCATACTGTTCATCTACGAGATCGATGTCGGGTACGGTAGCTGGGTCGACCGACATGGTTTCTGGTCGAAAAATAGTGTTTCTTCAACTGAGTAGGAAAGTGTCGCAGATCCAAAGAAGCGACGATGATGCGTGAGAGAGAAGAAATTCTGCCATGGCGGTGAGGAATCAAAGGCCATTCAATACAAATTCCCATTTATCCAGCCAATCAGGGTTGGGCCGAGGATGCCTTGATTGAAATGGCGTCGATAAGCAGACAATTCATCCATTCCTTCGATGAATCTATCACGAACAAGTCTCTATGGCACAGTATTACTCTATCTGTCATCCCGATCATCTTGAGCCGCTTGAGTTGGAAATTTTAACCCGTCGAGATGCTTTTGGCCTCCCGCCTAAAGCGGTCCGAGATGCTCTTGTGGACGTGTTCTTCAAATGGGTAGCGCCAATACTACCGGTCGTAGATCGCCATGCCTTCATGAGGCAGTATAACGACACGGAAGATCCGCCGTCAATCCTACTGCAACAGGCGATACTCATGGTTGCTTCCCGGTTCTCTCTCTGCCAACAAGATTCGCAGGAGTATACGGTTTCTCCGCGCGCGTTCTATAAGAAAGCTAAGGCTCTGTACGATGCGGGATACGAGCGCAACTTGGTTACGATTGTTCAAGCTGTGGTTCTACTAGGCGCTTACTGGGAGGGTCCTGATGGTAGGCCCTTCGACCGTCTTGATTCACTATCTATTAGTGCTGACTTATTAAAGACCTTACCGAAAGCGGGATATTCTACTGGAGTCGACTCGGTATTGCTTTGGCGCAGGAGCTAGGGCTTCACGAAAGGTAATGTGTCGAGGCAAAGGCTTGCGGATCTCAACTGAGTAAATTAGTGAGAAATATATCGATCTCCAGCCATCGGAACGAGGCCTCCACAAGCGGATATGGTGGACACTGTATACCCGGGACCGCTCTGTAGCTGCAGCATTTGGCCGGCCTCTTCATATTAATCCTGAGGATTGCACGGTAGAGCCGCTGACAGAAAATGACTTTGTCGAGTACGACGAACCAGCATCATCAGGCAACCTCACAAACGAAATCGAAGCTCGCTTTTTCATAGAATATGTCAAGTTGTGTCAGCTTATGGATCTGGGCTTATGCTTAAATCTTTCTGCGAGGTCTACACAAGATGCTCGAGCCTCTGGGGCTGCACAGTGCGAGCTAGGGTTAAATGAGTGGCTCGTATCTTGTCCACCGGAGCTAACTTGGCGACAAACCCGGCATACGTTTTTGTCGGCGATCTTGTTTTCTACGTTTTAGTGGGTCTACCTCATAAAAGAGAAGATGGCAGCATGCTAATTGCTTCTAGCACTATTGTGTGCCAATTGCATCTTCTGCAGGCTCCTTATTCATCTAAGGAATCCCAGAGTTCGGCCTTTCATGCTGCGTCGACCATAGTCTCAATATTGGAGACACTGCTCTCACACGGGGAGCTCCAATATTCACCTTCGTCCATGTAACGGACTGCCCATCCTTCCTTGCAATTTATTGTATAAAGCTGATTTACAGATAGAATTTGCCATGCTGTGACATCCTTCGTCACCTTGAAACACCAAATGGATGCTTCGCTACCATCTCTCTTGCACGGTATCAGGCTAAAGCTTGAATCTAATCTAGAACTACTGGAGGCGTTATCTAAGACATGGCCGATTGCAAAACTATTTTTGGAATTCTTCCAAACAATGACGACGCCCGATCAATTCAGCCGCTTACTGTCTGTCGCTGTTGGCGAATGTCAAAAACGTGCCCTCGGCGACAAACAAGATGATGTGGATGCGCCTCGGAGACCAACGCCCTTTAAAAGATCGAAGATACAGCAGGTCATCCTTCCGCAAAGCAGAGTTGTATTCCAAACCCTGGCGCGTGAAACGCAGAAGCGGCAAACTATCTTGAATCAATCTCGAAGTTCACATTCTGTATCACAGACGGCTGGCCAGACGCCATTTGGGTCTGTCTCCGGGTCTCAGTCGGATAGTGTCGACCATGTATCTCCAACCGGGCTAGCAGATACGCTAGAAAGCTGTGAGCCTTCTGCAGTTTTGTGGAATCTCCGGGAGATAATTCGCATTGGCAAGAACCAGGAATAGACAGCGGTAGGTACTTAAAGCTCGGATGGTTTTTTAAGTGCTGCCACACGCATCCAAGCAAAAGGAATGCAAAATTAAATTAAAACAATAGTCTTGTTTGGTGGTACATTCGATTTCGTATGTCGCTTCTAAACTTACAGATACCATGGGAGTTCTTACAGCTATGCTTGAAGACGTGCGGCAGAAGATTCGACTGTAACCTATCTTGCCTTGAGTCTCTGAATGCAGGGAGAACCACTGAATGTTCACACGAGCATCTCTATTCCTGTAGTTCAAGGAGACTTGAAATTGTCCAAAAAGATCCCATAGGTGGTCTCCCATTTCATTTAATTCGTTGAACTACGAGCTCGGAAATAAGCCAGACATCGACGGGAGCCATAAAGGGACCGCTTCAAGACAGGGCGGACGTTTCTCCCAGTCTAGGCCTTTTATATAACCCTCTAGGATCCCTTTCGCTGTGTTAATTAGTGCGTGGCACCTGGACTTCATATATAGTATATGCTTTAAGAGGGAAAAACGTCTTTGCAATACTAGTGATGCTCGAATACAAAAAAAAAACCCTTGGAAATTTGAACTGGCGGGGATAATATCTCCAAAGCGATTGTATGGTAAACAGGTGGGGATTATTAATGTTATATAAATGGGCCGAGCCGAGCTCGGGTCGGTATCAACAGGGCACATTTCCCAGACTTAAAAGAAAGAGAGGATTTCCTCCGGGGTTAACAACACCCTATAATTTCACGATATATATAAAGAGAACTAACACTATCTAAGTACCGCCTGGATATATACAACATCTATCCGCGAAATAATTCAGTTTCTAGCAATGACATCAGACAAGCCAGTTGCCTTAGTAGTGGGTGCTTCGCGCGGCCTAGGACGGCAAATCGCTATTGACCTAGCAAAGAATAACTACACCGGTACGTTTATAGCCTCCTATCCTTTTGAACGAAGAGGCATCGTTAACAAAAATCCCAGTCGTCGTGGCCGCCAAGACCACATCCAATGCCTATGAAACCGTCCCATTTCCACCAGATCCCAACTCCAACAAGTCAACAATTGCCACTGTTGAACGGGAGATCAAAGAGGCCGGTGGCAAAGCATTCGCAATCCAGGTCGACGTCCGTGATGTCTCCCAAGTCGAGAACATGGTGAAAGAGACCGTGCGCCTCGCAGGAAGTCTGGACGTCCTTGTCTACAACTCCGGAGCAATCTGGTGGTCGTCTGTGGCGAATACCCCCACAAAGCGTTTTCAGCTCATGCAGCGGGTTAACCCTGAGGGCTTGTATGCTACTGTACAGGCAGCCCTACCTGAGTTTGAGAAGAATAGGTGGAAAGGGCGCATTGTTGTTGTGTCACCGCCTATCTACTCGAGGTTTTTCAGGGGGAAGACTGCTTATGCTATGGGTTAGTTACCCTGTTTTAGCCTTTTCGTCACGTTTCAGAATAGTGCGAGACTAACATGTAGCAGGCAAGGTTGCGATGAGCGTTTTGACTCGAGGTCTCGCAATGGATTTCGTTCGAGAGGGTCATAAGGATATGGCTATTACAAGTCTTTGGCCAGCGACAGTGCGTTCCCCAAGTTGTTTTTCTGGCAGACTATAATTAACTAACATTTGCAGAGTACCGAGTCTGCCGCGACAGAAGTGGCTACATCGCGTGATCCTTCTCGCAAAGCCAACCTCAGAAAGCCGGTATAGTTGATTCCTGGCCACCCTCCCCCAGTGAACATATCTCTAACCACATCATGCAGACTGTGTTCTCCGACGCCGTTATCGGCATTCTGAATACCCCAGCTGAGACTGTGAACGGAATGCTAGCGCTTGACGAGGATTTCCTCCGCCAGTACTGCGGTGTCTCGGATTTCTCCAAGTACTCGGTCGTCCCAGGCTCCAACCCACGGCGCATCATGCCAAAGGAGCTCCCGGTGCTAGAAGTAGCAGAGCAAGATGACGAGGGAATGCGGATGGATAGTACGAAGCTACGGGCGAAGATGTAGAATAGTCGGCTTGCTTTTATCCTCTCTGTTATTCACTTAAACAGACATACAATCTTCAATCATCGCCTACCTAGCCCAGTACCAACCCGTCTATGTATGATATACAACAACAAAATCTCAATTAACAAGCCTCACACATGACACAACAAAGAACAAGAACAGCAACTAACTCCCACACCCCTTAAATCTAAATCCTAGCCTTCAACCTCAAATCCTCAAACGGCAGCCCCAAAAACTCCCACATAAAATGCCACCGATCACTCCCAAAGAAGGGCTCCCCCTTTCCCTCCCCATCCAACACCCAAAACCACGGCACCCCGAACGCCCCCAACTCCTTCACGGCTCTCTCGGTCGTCGCAGCCAACTCCGCCTTCACCTCCGCCGTCCCCGCCGCAGCAATAATCTCCTTGACCTCACCAGCACTGAAGACATTTCCGAGAGCCGTGGCCAAATGCTCGGGCTTGGAAATATCCAATTGGGCCTTCCACATCGTCTCGAAGCAGCTTTTGAATGCTGATGCGAGGGTTTGCTTTGAGTGGTGGGCTTTGATGTAGGTTAGGGAGCGTTGGGGCTTTGGGAAGGGGGGTTTGTTTTGGTTAGTTTAGATTATTCTATACCCTAGTTCTTTACATATACGAGGGAGAATGGGGAAAGCATACCAAAAGCGACAAGATGGGCCACCAAGAGGGGATGTCGAATTTATGTCCAAAGTATTTCTGGGCTCGTTCGCCGTCGTACTTTGAGTAGGCGGCTTTGGCGGGGAGTGTCCAGGGAGGTTTGTTTCCTTTTTTTTTGGTTTGAGTAGTAAGTAGGGGTGTTTTCTCGCCGTTTACTTGTGTTTTTCTTTTTGCTTTTTTCCTTTTTTTCCTCCTTGAAAGAAACGGGGGAAAGTGTAGACTAACCGCTGCTCACGTTGATTCCGCCGAGGAAGACGGGTATATACCTAGAGTGGTAAAATGTTAGAAAAGGAAAATTGGTTGATGGGCAGGGGCCTACTCTATTTCGACACCTAGGCTTTCTAATGCAGCGGCATTCTTTTGCAGATAGGTGAAGGCGTAGAAGCTGTATGGCGACACTTTTATTGGACTTGTTAGTGGGTAGTTTGGTAAAGTTAGGGGACGGGAGGAACTTGCCGCAGTCGATGTAGCATTCGATTCTTTTGCCCATTTTTCACTTTTTGTTTTGTTTCACTTCTCTGGGTGAGGTTTGTTTGAGGTGAAGTTGTTGGGTATGGAATTGTTTTATCACTTATATGGCGGTTTTTATGATGATCGGTGGGGAGCCGAGGATGTTCATTTGACCGACGGCGGGTCGGCCTGGACTTGTTGCGCGCGTGGATATTTGTTGCCGAAGCATGGTTCTTCCTTGGTATATTTTTGATTATGGTTTTTGAAGGTGATACATGTACGAATAGATAGATCTACTGAATTTATAGGTAATCATGGGAAGTCAATACATTGTTTCGACACGTCAGCAATAATGGAAAGCTGGTCAACTGGTCAGCCATGCAAAGTCAGCACCTGCGCTGTCAGCCCTATCGACAATGTCAGCCTTGGTCGTTGTTAACGCTGTCTCCTCCGCGGGGAGCAGTAGGTCAATATTTATGATAGAATGGAGGGGCTATTGTCTCATGGTTTACTGACTGACCGAGATAAGTTGCTCAGCGGGGTGAAGAAGGATGCTCGTCTTTGCTATCAGAGGTTGTCTACAGCTATCAAAACGAAGCCTCTTGGCATGAAGCAGTACATATTCTATCAGATGTGGGGGCCATTATCTAGAACTTATTTCAGTGGCAAGCCATCCTAGCATCCTTCTCCTTTCCCTTTCCTCCATAACCCAGCAATACAAGGATAGGGTCTTTACTTTGTAGACCATGTCCATACGCTCAAGAGGATCTTCCATAAGTCGAGAAGAAACGCATGAAGCCGAGCCTCTTCTACAGGATCACCGATTGTCCATCTCATCCCGCTGCGAGGATGATCTTGCACTCCACCCAAAGGCCCCCCTCAAGACGGGGCGGCTATCGATATTCGTTATATGCGTATTGCTAGTCACATTTGGTGATTTTGCGGTTCTGTCGATCAACATACCGCTGACCAGACTGTACGAGAGCATTATCTGTTATCAGTATTATGAAAAAAGTGATCCCAGTCGCATTGATCCAGGAGGAAACGTGCCAGAACAGTGGTGCAAGATCGCCCCGGTCCAGGGAGACGTCGCCTTGATCCGGGGCTATGAAGCTCTCTTCACCTACATTCCCGGTACGTACTAGCAACGCAATAGTAGATCGTAACTACTAGCTAAGCTAATCTCCTCTGTTAGGCGTCATCTTAGCAATTCCATACGGTCTGCTGGCTGATAAATGGGGCCGAAAGCCCGTTGTTCTTCTCAGCGTGGGAGGGATCTTGTTATCTATGAACGCTACGCTCCTCGTGTGTGCATTCTGGAAAACCTTCCCCCTTCGTCTCGTGTGGCTAGCACCGGCATTCAGCATCATTGGAGGTGGCATTCCTGTCTTGTCTTCCATGATCCTAACCATCATCGCGGATATCATGCCCGAGAATGAACGGTTCGAATATCCTTCCACTACAATCTACAAAACCCGCATGCTAATGAGAGATTATAAAACAGAGCAACAGCCTTCTTCCGAATAATGACAGGCCAATATCTAGCCCAAACCACCGCCACACCCCTCTCGTCTACCCTAATGGAAGCCTACGGACCATGGCTACCAATCCAACTAGGCTACATCTGCGCATGCATCACATTCCTCATGGCCTGTCTACTCCGCGAAACTGCAAATCCAAATCCACACAACCAGCCCACCAACAACCCAGCAGACGAAGGCTCAGACTCAGACTCACCACCACCACCACCACCACTACCACTACCAATAATGACCGTCCCCCCCAAATCAAAATGCCTCCTCGCAAAAACCCCCCACCTCTACACCCAAACCACCACTCTTCTCCACCACAACCCCAAACTCCTCCTCCTAACCCTCACCTTCTTCATCAACGCCCTCGAAGAACCCACCCAAAGCCTCAATATCCAATACCTCTCTGAACGTTACACCCTCCCTCTCTCCCGTGCCAGCTTCATCATCTCCCTAAAAGCCCTCTCCACCATCCTCGTCACCACCACGCTCCTCCCCTCCGCCTCCTGGATCCTAACTCAACGCCTCAGCCTCCCGGAGGCCCGCAAGGACCTGCTCCTCGCCAGGATCAGCATCCTCATGCTCTCCCTGGGCTTCTTCATCGTCGCCTGGTCGCCTACCGTCGTCGGTGCGATGGCCGGCTTCGTGATAACGACTTTGGGGAAAGGGTATGGGAATCTAGTCCGCTCGTTGGTGACGGGTTTCGTGCCGGGGAGGCTCCTTGGACGGGTGTATACGGGCATTACGGTTGTGGAGACTTGTGGGATTTTGGTTTCTGGGCCGTGGTTTGCGGAGCTGTTTCGGGTGGGTTTGAGGTTGGAGGGGTGGTGGTTGGGGTTGCCGTTTGTTGTTGCAGGGGGTTTGGGGGTGGCCGTTGCGGGTGTTGTTTGGGGGGTGGATTTGGGGGAGGGTGGTAGGAGGGGGGATAGTGATGAAGAGGGTTGTTAGGAGATAATGTCAGTCATCAGAGCTGAATGGACCACCATCAACGGGTTTGTACGGTAGGTGATTGTAGTTTGCTGGATGCACTTTGCCACTTGGTCTGCGATGTGCTCCTTCTGAGGCGGTGTTAAGGCAGGTCATGCTTAGTCTATCATATCGTCTGACCATCTAGTTGGTCCATGAGAACGAAGTATTGGTTGGAGTCTTCGGCCCTTTCCGTAACGACTGACGGGACCGGGGTCGTGGTATGTATGCTGCGGGAGGAATTTGATGGTTTGTACTTCTGTCTTTGGCGGTTGATTCGGTCCTTCTTTGAGGATAAACTTCGAACCCAGAGACCATACTCTCCGATCTACGAAGAGCTTTACATGGCTGGAATAGCTGCGGCAATTTTGCTTGGAGGCGGACCAGCTACAGGCTGGACATTCAAGGGCTCAGCTTCAGGCATTGGCGTAGTTGTAGCTCCCTTGCTGGGAGATCGGGCTTCGAGAGTACTATAGCTCAACTTTGAAAGGAGAAAGCCCTAGATGAAGGAATGATCTCAAAAGCACATTTGGGGTTTAACGGAGTAGAAGCTAGCTCTATGTCAGCCCAGGATGATTTATCATGATGATGATATGTCGCTTACTTTCCTCTAGCATGCTCAGTTAGGGCTTTTTGGACTTTTTTCGTAGTCCTCCTGTGTTGTTCATGGAGACTTGAAATAGTGTTCAATCGGGATAAGATGTAATTGCTGATGTCCATGGTGACCCCATCGTCGCTTCTCTGATATGCAGAGCACTCGTTCAACGCATCCACAAATATATACATTCGCTTAAATATCTGGATCACATTTCAAAGCATTGCTGCACCATCACACTTGGACCTGTCATTGAAGGTAATGTAGAAGAATGCCATACCGACATCACGGAAAGCCTCCTTGGCTGAAATGCATACTCTTGATAGAGCGTATACTGGATAGCTGTTGAGAGAAGGGCTGACTTGCCATACCCCGCAGGATCATTCAGCCAGGGAAAGAATTATCGTGAGCAAGCCAATCTGTAAAATGACCGCCCTTGACAAACCATAGGCCTGCTCCTTCGTGACGCTTTGCGCATATAGAACGGTGATCTAATGTAGTATCCGGGACGTCCAGACCCTTGAGCCGCCATAATGCCAGCTTGGATTTGTACGCCATAGTACGCCTGAAAAGAGGGTTGGGCTCAGCAATCTCCTCGGGGTGATTTCTCGATCTCTAAGTTGTAATGCGCGCAGGGCGAAGGATAATTTACGTCCCATCTTGGTCACGTTTTTGGTCAAGCTTTCTTAGATAGCGAGGAGATTGTTGAGCCTTTTGGCAGTTGGAACCAGCTCTTTGATCTCGCACTTTCTTGCGGAGTAGAATCTGAAGAGTGGTCGAGAAACTTGTAGGCTCCTGCATACTAATGCCGCAGCTTCAGGTGCAATAGAAACCGGTTCAGTCATGATAGATTGGGGTCCAACGAGGGGTGGGAAATGATATGCAGTGGGGTTAGAGCTAAAAGAAGATGGACTTGAATGTTTGCTGTCAAAATCTACGAGTCCTGGTGTAGGGAGGAGGGAGGAAAGAGGAAAAGGTAAACAGATGATGTGAAGTGTTACTGCTGTTTGCTACATTTGTTACACACCAAAAGATAAACACAGCGAATGCATACGTATACAAACAGTACCATGTATACCTTTAACATACACAGTAAAAGAAAACCCTCACTGTTCAACAGTGAGATGAATATCCGATTCTCAATTTACCCTCACACAAATATTCACCAACGCCAACACGAGGATATTTCAGGTCCCTGGATACTTCAGCGCGACTTCCACTTTTCTCAGCGGAGACGCATCCTGTTCTCGTTGCCTCGCAACACTACGCTCAAACCAAACCCCAACACCGGCCGCAACCCCCATAAGAATCTCCAACCCAACTACCAGCCCTGTGAGGATAAACGATGCCCCGGTGAGACCACAGTCTCGAGCGAAATGACCGGGTGGTGGTGTAGCAGTGTCGTCCACATTAGTCCTCAATTGGCCGTGCATCGTTTTCCACTTGCAGGTCCACGAATGCAGGGTTTCTACTTTCGAGAACCCACTTGGGGGATTCGATCCCGGTAAATGGATGGCAAATACAAGTCCGGCCAGTGCAACAAGGAACCCGGCAATGGCAATGGCTGTGGCGAAGAGGTTCAATTGCTTTATATGTGCGCGCGGCTAGCAGGGTTAGCAAATGGATTTGTTCACGGTCACGGTCACTTGCAGCATCACGGAGGATAAGTGAGTAAATGAAGAGCTTACAGACGGAATAAGGGCAAGGATAGTGTATGCCAAGTTCAGAAATGCAATCACACAGCCGCATGACAGCAGTGCGACAGTCGGACGGATGTCGAAGTTCAAGGGCCAAAGATATAACCCGACCCTCCCGTATGCTGATGTCGACCGGTATTGCTTATATGGAACTGTCTCGCAGGCGATGATCGAGACCGCAATGCTGAACAAAATGACTCCAAGCCCAAGCCGGATCCAACGAAGGTATTGGACTCTCTTGAGATATTTTGACTCATCCGCATCGGAGGCGCAGGACACATGGTAGGAGACTGAACTGGTTGAACCGGCATCCATATCAAGTACAATATAGAGATTATATTTCGTAAACAGAGTAGACAAGGAGTTCTTGACAAAAGTTTCGTTTCAAAAAAAAAAAAAAAAAAAAAAAAAAAAAAAAAAAAAAAAAAAAAAAAAAAAAAAAAAAAAAAAAAGAGAAAATGTGTTCGTGACTCTTGCCGGAAAACAGAGGGAAAAGTGAGAAAAGAGGGACTGGAAGATAAACAAAACAGCGAGCGCCCACCACACGAAGGCTAAAAACACAGCAGAGATAATCGATGGGTAATGGGGGTTTATAGTCAACTCGAGGCATTGGAATGGTAAACTTACTTCTAAACCCGATCCATCCACAAGTAGACGCTTCCCCAGCATTACAGTGGCTCACACTAATGCTCGTATAGATCACACCAGTCATGGAGCCTCTATAAGCGCTCAGGTAAAAATAAACTTCTGCAGGTTTCTGCACCGACCGCATCTTCGAAAAGATGTGTTCATGCACGGTTGCTCTAGATTTCCCAGGGCGCTTAATGGGATGTGGACGGAACCAATCAACGGTTATTTGGTGGAAGAAACCACCTTAGGTGTTGCAAAAAAAAAATGGATCAGGCCGGGATTAATCATTCGAGCATGATGATACGCTAAACGAAGCGCCACATGCTTTTGCAGTGTAGGGCAAGGCGGTTAGACGATATTATTTGCAGGATACAGCAGTCTGGAGCGGCGCGAAGGGGATGGGATTATGGAAGGTTAATAGGCCATAAGCCTTGCAATTTCTAGACAATGTCATCTATAGTAGCTGAAGTTACAAGTAAAAGGAATGAGTGGATTCACCGCGTCACATCTCACCCCAGGATTCGTGAGGTTTTTCCACCATTCAGCGCACAAAGAGATATTCATAGATTGGGGTTTCAATTTGACCTTAGTCCTGGCGCTTCCAATTAACTGTGACTAGCGAAAGGCCAAACACTGGTTGCTATATGATCTGTCTTGTCATTATTAAAAGGTAAAGGCAAAATGAACGTTGAACAGAGATAGTCTTACGAGGCTTTAAGCTATAACTATGCCTTGGTTCAAACGGAAAAGAGCGAACACAAAAACTTTGGTCAAAAAGACTCCCCTGTATATGCATTGAGCTTGATAACTATAGCCCACCCAATTTAAAACACCGTCTTGTATTTTCTCTAGACAGGTCGATTGTCGGTCCGTTCCACTTCAGGCGTCCACGAACCACCCAATCCACGCAAGCAAACACCATGATAAAACCAAGCATAGGTCCAGAAGTCCATTGGAGAATACTACCCCAGGATCATCCCAGCCACTAAGCCCACTGACAAAGTTGTCCCAAATAAAGGCGTCAGGGTTCTGGGGGGCTAGGATGAGAAAAACAGCGAGGAACACGGGCAAGAAGACAAAATTGCCCGCAGCGATTTCAACAAGTGGGAGTAGAGAACAAGCAATGTTATTAATGACGATTGGCATGAGAAAGGTCGCCCACATAAGCACTTTGTTGGTCGTATTCAGGATGGCTTAGAACGACCATTCTTATGGTTTGCTTCCCAAAGAAGAACAGAGCAATACCCTCGAGAGGAGCCCGGGAGAAAACCTATACATCAATATTAGCGGGGTTCCGCGGTGAGTTTCGAGATGAAGTAACATCAATCATACTGTAATCCATCCTGTACGGAAGTACATTAGCTGGTTAAAGCTTACTACCTCAATTAGGCCGACTTACCTTAAAAGAAAGTAAAGAACCTACAATAACCAGGAGCGAGCATGTAAGTCCAGTGATATTGCGATTTCCGCCCTATGAAGTGTATTCAATATCCCATACACGGCAGCCACCTAAGTTAAAGAGCTTGCGAATGCCAAGTTCCCTATTGAACTGACAATCACCCCGTACACGATGGCTGTAGGACCTCCATTAAGAAGGCCCGCCAGTATACTTGCACCCGCTGTCTCCCACGAAGCGACCAAGGTGGCTGAAAACGCCAAGAGAAGAAAAAAATATCTCAGAGGGAAAATATGAGACTCAGCGTCACAGAGCGCAAAGATGAAACAGACGTGGTTGCAGCATACCTCCAACGTCTGTCCCTGGCGATATTCAACGCCGCCATCATAAGTTTAATGGGCCCGCACTGGCGCTCATCTCAATTTCGTCGCCGTACATGTTTCCTATCCTCGTTAAACCTTTTCAACGATTACAAAGAGGCGATAACAAAGAACCATGACCATAACAAGCGGTTGTAGGAGACGTGCTCTTTCTGAAGGGCGGGGCGTCGGCGTCAGATAGAGGAACGATAGAATCCCAAAGAGTGTCTCTCCTCCGCTCCATCTAGGCTTAATGTTGAAAGACAATAGATTAAACCTAGACAATCCATATCTAGCAAAGAATTCATTTCACTCTCCGGAGAATTTTCGCGATCTAGGTGCAGTGAGAAAGGCCGAAGAGGCCGGTCAACAAAGAACCGACATGCCAAAGGATCGGTACTCGCATACACTTGGGATAGTGTCCACCATTACGATTGAGACATTATAGCACAGTGGAGGCTGGGGGAGAAGACTAAAAGCGCGGAATAGCTGTAGTGCATCTTTAGTAGTCATACTCCCGGTCTTCTTTGTCCCTCGAGGATTCACACTTGGTTGACAGTCTCTACCGAGGAGGTGAATTAGCCCTACCTCATCACTGCCAAGTAACTTCGTTGTCTCATGACAACCACCTCCCCCCCCCCCCCCGGGGTCTCTGGGCATTCTACGAGTGGCAAACATGTACGTGGCCATGTTTTCTAAGGCATTTTCTTGTAAAATGCGCCGGAACACAGATCTACTATCAGGCAAAGTCAGATTTGGGGCCCTTAGGGCGTGGTGAGCGAGGCCCTCAAACCGAAATTTTGCACTGTAGCAAGCAGGGATCTGTGTTCCAAACCTCTAGCAACGAATAGAAAGACAAACTTGCAAACATTTATAGTCATTTCCGAGGCTATTTTCCCCTCATTATCACTTCACTCGATCCTCTCCGGCTGCTTCCGTCTTGACTATGGTAGCCTCTCGTAGTGACAATGTCCAATGAAAATGCTCCATTTCCGGTCCTCTCAAACGACAATCGTGAGACACTTATTTATCACTCTCGTCTCCGTGGCCGTTCAGATCCCTTCATTATCTTCGTCGCGGCCAAACTACGGTCCGCCATATACTTCAAGCAGGGACGGCCGGTGGTCAATACTCCCATCTGGGTAGCTCTGGTAAGGGACCCAACCGATAGAGCAGAATACCACATAAATTAGCCATACATCACCCTCATGAAGATACTGTAATCATACAAGTAGATCTCATGTAAAAATCCATTGACCGTGGACCGGGACAACACATAGACACCCTCACAGCGGGGGCCATTCGTCAATCCAGCAAAGCCTAGCCCTAAGACTCCATCAAGCCGATATCCCAACTCACACCTACCAGTTCATCTACGCCGCCCAACTTTTCCTAATCATAGTTCTATCACTATCAAAACTATCAACCACCCTTCTACTCTGGACCCTAACCCTCAACAAAGTTATCCGCCAGACCTGCACCATAACCATCGCATTCACATCCACCTGGACCACATTCGCCCTCGGCCTCGCCTTCCGATGCAGACTACCCGAACCCTGGCTCTATACCCCAGACAGATGCGCCGGCACAATTATCTACCCAATGTCAGCCCTCCACATCCTCACCGAGGTGATCATCCTCGTAATCACCTTCTTCATGACGTGCCACGTCCAAATGCGACTAGGAAAACGAGTCAAAATCCTCTGTTTCTTCTCAACTCGAATCACGCACGTCTCCCTTGCCCTATACTCCACTAGCCCACCAAACTAACAAGCAAAGAAAACGGTGTTCATCGCCCTCGCAATCGCCCAACTAGCTCTTCTCCCCCCATTCCTCAACTCCCCAGACACTCCATGTTTGTTTCCCTTCCCCCTCTCTCGTTTCCCCCTTCACTAAGCTAACCTAAATAACCAGGGACAACGGTCACCTCAGTAATCTTCTCCCAAGCCATGATGTACATATCTGTCACCATCGTCTGCCTCCCAACCATCTGCCACATCTCCGCCGGCTTCCACTCAGACCTCCTCACCACCCGCCTCCCAGATGAGATACAGCTGAGGTCTCCGAAACGCAGCGTGTACGATAGCGGGCGGAGGGCCAAGAGTAGTTTTTATTCCGATCCTGCGCGCTTCAGTAATATGGCTCCGTCGGTAAGGACGGATATATCGTCGTGGCGGAAGAATGGGGATGGGAATGGGATTAGGCGGTCGAGTGCTAGTACGGAAAGTATGAGGCATTTGACTCGTGTGAAAACGCATGAGGGGGGGGGTGTGATGAAGACGGTGGATATTACGGTTTGGGTGTAGGATTCTAGGGGGTGAGGGGTCTTGGGCTGTGTGGTTTTTGGATGGTATATTGGTGTGATGGTTTATTATTGAGGTTTATTTTGGGGGGGTAGTACAGATACAGGAGTAATGGGATTACATTACACGGGTGGGGTATGGGAGCTGCATAGGGCTTGGTATATCGCCGAAGGAAGGTAGATATTGGCGGTTTGTATTGGGTTTGACCGATGGGTTTTCTGGTGTTCTGGTGTTTTCTTTTTTTTTTTATATTGTTGGGATTGGTGTGGTCTTGAAGGCTGCGTTAGACTCAGAAGATGTAAGGGTATTGCGTTCAGCTGGAGAGGGTTCACTCTCGAGGCCACGAGCGAGAGCGTAAATAGTTCTCGACATCCCTCATAGAGACCAGGGCTTGAGAAGGAAGAACTCGTGGGTGAAGGCACAGTGGAATAGTAGCCTTGAGCCGAGGGGGTCCACTTCACGCCTGCTGGCAGAAGCAGTTCATTAGTGGATATGCAGTCTTATCTTTCTGACTCTTTCTGGCGGCGGTCATATCGCCAGACGGCCAATAGAGGCACCATCAAGAACAGCGCTCCGCCGGTCATGATGGCTCCACTGAAGGCCTGCAATCCTAGGTACCCGTTGCCTCCACCGCGGCCCTCGATCACACCCGCGATGGGGGCCCCGATCAATACTCCAAGGCTGGTTGCAAACCATTGCATGCCCATGCGCGTGCCAATCATGGCCGGAGTGGGCGAGACAACGGGATGTGCGATGACCAGGGGATTGGCCGAGATCAGCACACCGGAGAAGATGCCAAACAGCACACAAAATGTAATAAATGATGACTGTGTGGTGATACCAATCCAGCCAAAGATCAACACCGCCGATGCACACACGCTGGTAATCAGGATAACGCCAGCGCTTAGCCGTCGAGTCAATGCTGCTGACCCCAATCGGCCCACGGCGGACCCAGCGTTCAAGATAGACACGAAATAAAAGCTCATATCGGTCGAAGTCTGGAGCGCCTGCGAGGCGAAAACGGGCACGTAGAACAACGGTACAAAATAGGCCAAGAACATGAGAAAGTTAGCCACCGCGTAGGCATTGAAACTCCACTCCTTGAGCGCATCCCAATGGATCAATTGACGTGGAGAACCGCGTTTCGGCTTTGTGGTCAGCATCAGTAAAGGAACCGCGATAAATGAACAGCCCAGCAGGATAAATCCCATGACTCGGGCTGTCCAGGGAAAGCCGATCCGAGGCTGCAGGTGTATGAAGATTATGGGGAAAAGAACTCCGCCTGACGGTTGTTAGCCCTGAGTACCTATTGCAACAAGCGATCGGGTAGGCCATACCAACACTGGCGCCACAGGTCACCACGCCGACAGCGATGCCCCTCCGAGTCGTGAAACTAGTAGACACCATAGACAGGGCCGGCACATAGATGAGTCCACTACCAATTCCACAGCAGAAACCCTGGGAGAGGAGCACTTGGTAGTATTTGTGAGAAAGGCTTAGCATCATCAGGCCCAGCGTAGTTAAGAAGCATCCCGCAATCATAAGGTGAATTAAGAAACCCCGGTCAAACAGTGGGCCGGCGATAACACCAGAAGAAATTAGGAAGAAAGCATTGACAGTGCCAATCCAAGAAAGCTGCGATGGTGAACTATCGCTCAATAGATTCGTTTGGTAAAAATGTTGAAAGGCGCCGTATGCCGTCGAAAACCCCCAAGTGGTGATGAACAAAAGGAAGCCAGCGAACACACCCACCCAGGCTGCAAAGCCACCATTTGGGGGAGCAGGCGATTTCGAAATCGTTGAAGGTGGTGCAACAGTCTCTTGAGGTTTCACGGAAAGTCCATCGGTGGCAGTCATGGTCACGTTTTCTCTTTCATGTGTGGGTATATATTCATGGGAGGGGAGGGCATATTTATAAATAGGAAGACGCTGAAGGCATGTCGCCGTCTCAGGCACAACATGGTGTCCAAACGATAGCAACAAAATTACTGTACTGACTAGTAAGTAAGAAAATAGAAAAGAGAGAAAAAGAATATCTCAAACCATGTAAGAGCTATGGGACCTCGGCAGGAGCTGTGAATTTGTCAGCTTCGTTGTCCTCGTCAGCACATCCGAATAATCTGCCATGATTGGGCTGGGATTTGATCATAATCGGTCTTTTCCGAGTAGGTCATGATCCTGGGCGGGATATCCATCCTATCATCTCACCGTAAATCTACAAAGTTGGGATTAAGCACCTTAAGTAGCTGCTTTAGACACGGAAAAGGTGTACTAATATATGATATATTGTCCATTTACGGCTATAAAAGGACAGGATATCAAAGACCCTCGAACCAATAACGGCGCCAAAGGCAGACACGGCGTGACAAGACTATAATATTAAAGATTCACTTAAACGTTCTCTTGATAAGACTGGTAAAGAAAAGACGTTTTGCATTTTCACCTTTGCTAGAGTCAATATGTTGCCTCGGCTGCTGATGCCTTCACCGTGATGCAGTTGACGATCCAGTTCACTGCCACATAAGCCCTAAAATGCCGCTTTTTCTGATTTTTTTTTTGTTTTGGCTGGATCTATCGTCAGGGTTCTATTCTACTCTCGTTTGCTGCTCTTTATGGCTCCCACCTTCAAGATCGCCGTAATCCAACTCTATGTCAAGGTGAGCTTCGTATTTTCCTTGCTGTGTTCACTCCCCAAACACTCAATTAGCTGGCCCGCCAGCCACAGGTTACCCAAGCTAACACATACCAGCCTCTCCGCCCTGCCGAAAACTTCGCTCGAGCTGTCAGCTTCATCCGCGATGCCGCCGCCCAAGGATGTCACCTCGCAGTGCTCCCAGAATTCCATCTAACAAATTGGATCCCCAACGACCCTAGATTTGTCGCCCTATGCGCCGACTGGGAGACCTACCTCAAGCAGTACCAAGCCTTAGCCAAAGAATGCAATATCTGCATAGTCCCCGGATCGATCGTCCAGACCATTCCAGACGGCTCCGCTCTCCCAACCCAACCCAAGCTAGAAAACGTAACCTACTTCATCTCCAACAACGGCGAGATTCTCGGCTCGTACACCAAGAAGAATCTCTGGGGCCCAACAGAGCGTAAGCATCTGCGATCATCCGGAACTAGCCCGCACCAGGTCGTCCAGACTCCGTTGGGTCCGGTGGGGCTGCTTGTCTGCTGGGATCTGGCCTTCCCGGAAGCATGGAGGGAGCTCGTGCAACAGGGCGCGAAGATCATCATTGTGCCGACGTTATGGACGCGGAGCGGCGCCTCGGATGCCGGTCATCGGTGGAACCCTTCGGCTGAATCTTTGTTTCTGGATAGTGTTCTTACGGCGCGCACATTTGAGAATACCTGTGCGGTGGTATTTGCTAATGCGGGGGGTCCTCCTGGGCGGAATTACTGTGGATTGTCGCAGGTTACGATTCCGTATGCGGGGCCGTTGGTGCGTCTGGGGACGTCAAGTGAAGGCATGGCGGTAGCAGAGCTGGATATGGCGGTTTTGGAGGATGCGGAGGCTAACTACTCCATTCGGGCGGACATGGAGCAGGCGGATTGGCATTATAGCTATGCACGTAAAGGAAAAGAGGAGCCAAAGAGTAATTTATGATTGCAATGGAAGAATGTCACTGGTATGCTGGTTAGTTATATGATTGTGTATGCTTCAGGTTTGCGTCAAGTAGATATACGCTAGATGGAGACGATAAATCTTAATAAAACCATGGCAACCTGCAATGGACAGCAAGCAAGAGATCTTCTAACATCAGTATTGACCGTTGAAAGAAACAGTGATAAACTGGTGTTTGGCAGGCAGGTATAGTAGATGGGACAGAGTTAAGTGAGTTTATTTTATATAAGGACAAGACTTGAAGTAATTGGAGTTATACTGGTGGGCAAAGGCATGCATAGAAGAGATGGACGTCATTGGTTCACAGGAAAACACTAGGTCTACTTTGGGAAATAATGGGTCCCAAGGCTATCTCTGATTCGCAGATATGTTGGATATGTTGTTTGGTCACGTGACCACGCTACGTGTCACGAACAAAAAATCGACAGGGACGCGATTTGAACGCGCGCACCCGAAGGTATTAGATGTCGTCACCAGCTGGGATTCAAGTCTAACGTCTTAACCACTCGACCACCCTGTCTTTTGATTGAAGGAAACTGATTGGACATAAATAAATATATTCATTTACTGTTACTGAAGCCCCCACATAATCCAATTCACTTGCCTTGCTCCGCAGACAAAAATCCATGGCGGGGAAAAGGAACGCAGATATCTACATCTAAAGCTATTCGTCTGCCAGCTTGAGCCGGGCAACATTCCGTTCCTTCGCCGCTAGCTGTTTGAACCGACAACCCTGAATTGGGATCCTAAAGAACGCATATCAGACTCTCATTATGCCTTTGTCCAAGTTACAGGGAGTTAAGCTCCCCGCGTCGGCCGACTTCCATGGTGCGTTGACGTTCATGTACTCTACAATTGCAGAAAAGTGATTGATCAGATGGGACTTATAGTTCACCTTCGGGATGGTGAGATGATGGAACTGGTTACGCCTACTATCAGACAAGGGGGCGTGAATACAGTTTTTGTCATGGTAAGGAGTTGATTGATTTCAATGGACCTTGTTTCATGTGTTGTTACTTATGGGACTGGAATCACTATTTAGCCAAACCTTGTCCCGCCAGTGACCACTGTCGACCGCGCACTCGATTACAAGAAGCGCCTACAAGCCATTGAGCCCAATGTGAACTTCCTGATGTCGCTGTACCTCCACGAGACCGTGACCCCGGAAACCATCATCGAGGCCAAGAAGCGCGGCATCACCGGCGTCAAGAGCTATCCAGCCGGCGTCACCACCAACTCTTCTTCCGGTGTGGTGGATTATACCCAATTTTACCCAGTCTTTGAAGAGATGGAGCGTCAGGACATGATCCTGAACCTTCACGGAGAGGTCCCCTCGACAGGCGACGTAACCGTTCTCTCAGCGGAGGAGCGCTTCCTGCCCACCTTGCTGCAGTTGCACGAGCGCTTCCCGAAGCTGCGTATTATCTTGGAGCATTGTACTACAGCAGCCGCTGTAGAAGCCGTGAAGAAATGTGGCCCCACAGTGGCAGCAACGTTTGTCTCCCGGTTACACTTTGCTATTAGTCTGGACTGACGGTTAGGGACCAAAAGCATTACCGCACATCATCTTTCGATTATCATCGACAGCTGGGCTGGTGACCCATTCTGTTTCTGCAAGCCTGTCGCTAAAACGCCAGCGGATCGTGACGCCCTCTTGCGGACCGCGGCGTCGGGCAATCCCAAGTTCTTCTTCGGCTCCGACAGCGCCCCTCACCCCGCGGCTTCCAAAAGGGGAGGAGACAAGATCGCTGCCGGTGTCTTCACTCAGCCATACACAACCCAGGTCGTGCTCGACTCCTTCGAGCAAGCCTGTGAAAGGGGCATTCTGAAGGAGGAAGACATCACTCCGGAGATAGTCGAAGGCTTCATGAGCAAATTTGGCCGCGCATTTTACGGCATCGACGAGGAGCAAAAGGAGTTCATCACCCTCGAAAAGAAAGACGAAAAGATCGTAAACATCTTGCAGTCAGCCAACGTGGACGTGGTCCCATTCAGACGGAACCAGCAGACATGGAGCGTATCCTGGTCCGCCTAGGCCCAATTTGACCTTCATGCCGAGAATAGATTCCTTTCACGATAGCCAATGGCGAATGAACCACGCCGTCCAATTCCCGTTCATGATCTTTCTTATTCTGACATCTTGTCGCCTTGCGTAAGCATTCCCGCGACCGCCTCCAGCGCCTGCGCTTCGGAGATATCGATCTTTCGTCCGGCGACGACGGGATTGCCATCACTGCCCACCCCAAGCTGTCCGGTCCGCTCCAAATGCAAACGGATCCTGCTCTCGATATATTCTTTTCTCTCGTCGAGTTTAGTATCCGCCCCCGTCATATCCGCCGATTTTGGTAGAGTCGCCAGTTTAGGCCGGAGATTCTTAAGCAACGCTTGTAGCGCAGGGAGCTGAGATAATATAAAAGTCGTATTTGTGGTAAGCGGGGTATGTTTTGTGTTTGGTCCAGTAGCAGCGCCCACTCGTAGTTGCTGGGCCGCTGGGCTTTCCGTTAAGAACGATAGATCCAGGTCTTTGTTCGCAGGAAGCGCCGGCGCTTCGGCATCGCCCTCCTGTTTCGCACCTGTCGCGCCGTCGGTCCCTTTGACGGTGGACAAAACAGACCGTAACTGGGATATGATCGCGTCGTTTCGGGCGCTCTCTTGTTTCAACGCTCGGTTCAACTTCTTGGTTTCTTGTAGCTTTTTGCGCAAAGCAGTAATTGTCTCTGGAGTAGGGGTGTTCGAAGCTGGATTTAGGTCCAGTCCCTGCGGCAGAAAATATAATGTCAGTTCGTGAACAGGAGCATAGTAACTAAAGCTCGTCGCATACCTCATAATGCTTCAGCCTGATCCATCCTAGCAAATCATCATCCACGCGAAACGAGTTTCGCAAGACAATAATTTCAAACTTATCAAAGGCTTTGTCGACTGTCGACTCAAGGAGTGTTTCCAACTGGTGCAGTCCATTCTCTATTTCTAACTTTGCCTCGGGGTAAACGACGTTCCCATCCTCGTCAGTGTCTGGGATGGTTGAACCGTTGCTAGCGTGCGAAAAGCCCAACCGTTCGGGAGGGGTGGAGAGTAGACCGGCTTCAAGACTTGAAATAGCTTGATATATCAGATTGTTGATCGAGTTGATAACGTCATCTACCAGGGACTACAATTAATTGATTAGCCTTGGGTATCTTGACAGAAAAAAGGGGTGGGTATATGAGGGGTACGGGAAGCGCGCATCTCTTGAGGCAAGACGTCTACAAGTATACTGACCAGCGGTGTATAACTGAAATGCTCTGCGAGCATAGATGTTGTCGCGTCGTTCATCTTGATAGGATTCTTTGACTAGAATCATGCATCGTTCAGTGAAACGCGAAGTGCGGGTGGGGGATTCCGCTTCCTTGAGGAACGCGTTGGGAGCTCTAGAGGTCCTCAAATCGCGAAGAGAAGAGAGAAGAGAGAAGATATCCGCCTGCCAAGACCGCAACATAGAAAACTTTCCGCCGTACTCACCATTTATTATCATAACATTAGTCCTTAGACCAGTTCAAGCTGTATTAATAATTACAGCTTAAATTCTAGAATCACTTAAATTGTCCTATACTCTGTGGTATGGGCCGAAATACCTACCCAAGGAGAGACATATTGCGAAATATATATATTATATATATGGCGCCATCACCACAATGATAAGTAGATATTTCCAACGGCCAAAAAGATTGCAGCTCTTTCTTTCCCTTCGAACCCTTTTAGATCAAGAGTCATATTATCGTTAGACCACTCATTTCCAATCATACTGGATCATTCGAACAGACACTATTTTCCTACTCTGTTCCTGGTTGTCTCGAGTGGTTGGCTTAGTTTCAAATATCATGGAAGTGTTCACTGGAAGACGGAGTGCAAGTGAGAGTCCTGCTAACTGCAGTAGTAGTACTGAGTTCCACGGATTGTGTTCACAGCAGGAGCACACCTCACCCCCTGGATGGAAAGTAGCGCCTTCCTGTTGCTATGAAGAGCACAAACCAGGGCAGGAGAAGGAGCGACTTTTGCGACTCGCTGCCTTTTTAGCCTTCCTCCTCTCTCCTCATACCGCTCATTTGGCTACAGCTGAAGGACGATAGCTCCAACCTGAAGGCGTCGACTTCTTTGGATAAGACTCCAAGAAAAATGACCCCAGGGCACCATAAATTGGATCTATCTCTCCTGAGACGACGGCATAACCCCTCGGCAGCATCCTCTACGAGCCTTTCCCCGACAGTTCCCATCCTTGAATCACCTGTGACATTCCGGGCCATGTCGGCTGGAGCTTTTTCGGAGGCCACAATGGCACAACGAAGCAAGCTCGATAAACTACCCCCTAGACCTCCCATGTTCATGGAGGAAACGGATGAAGATGACTCGGTGGCTCCGAACTTGACTCGCCGCTCATCTCCAGATCCAGCGTCCCTCGAGGTGGTCCGCAAAAGCGTCGGAGAGGAACCAATGCGTCAGACGAAGCTTCAGTACTATGAAGACACATTTGGCACTCGCCGCCGAGATCCCAGGGATCGAGTTGCCCTAGACTCCGTTATCGTGGCCGAGATTAAAATAAGCAATATGGTATGCATGTACTACGTCCTATTTGGGGCTTGGTGGCTTCTGGAAGTTAACAGTATGGCTAGGTTCTAGACGACGAGCCACTTGCTTCAATGATCGCTTCTCGCCTGGCGCAGGCCTATCAGAAGCCCGAAGGTTCTATGATGGTCACTGTGCAACAAAATGCATGTATTCACTTTGGTATCTCGAAGGATCCTGCATACGTGTTGAAAGTTTACGCTGTTCCATGTCTCATAGCCACCATTATCAACCTTCGCTGCACCATTATGATCCAGTCAGCTCTTAGGGACCTTTTACAGATCGAGTCCAATCGAGGCGTGGTCCTATACCTTCCGGTTCCTGAAGAGAACTTTGCGACAGACGGCGTGACCTACGCGAGCCAAACCACGCGCTATGATCAGCGGAGCGAGAATGATGACTCTGGTATCCTCAGAAGCATCTCGCGATCCTTGAGTAGAAGGCTGAAATCGAACAGCGCCCAAAGCGCAGCTCTTTCTGAAGCAACAACTTCTTCATGGAACCCCGAAGCGAACATCCGACCGTCAACATCAGCAAGAGGAAAGGGCACTCCGACTGATGATGGCTCTCAAATGGGAGAAGGGTCTAGCCAAAGCAACGCTAAGAAATATAAGAGCCTGCGACACTTCCTTTCCCACCGTGTGAGTCATCCTCATGGAGCCTCACGCTGAGAAGTAGTAGCGAAGGGCCTTTTCTCATTCATTTTCTTATTTCCCTCTCATTCCCCTCTTACGTCTCCCTTGTATGGTATAGCTAAGTGAAAGCTTGATGTCTTTTCTTTTAAGTGATTCGGCTGGCTCAAACCCATACGGCAGGGACTTATTTGTTTGAATTCGGCATCAGTTTAAGATAGCTTAACATGTAACTCCACTACTCCTGGTCTAGCACCCCAACTTTCCGAATTAAATTCCGTAGTGAATAAAATACGAGCTACGCGAGGCAACCACTCTCCTGACTCATTTGTTTTGTTTTGTTTTGCACCAAAGGCACATACTTGAGAAATCTCGACACAATAGGCCGCCAATATTCTCACAATGGCTCACATAAGAGAGGTACAAGGAAATCTCTTCGACGCACCAGATAGGGCAGCTTTAATCCGTATGTGATCTAAGCCGTATCATAACTCGACAGCTAACTTTTCGCCTCACTCAGACGCCTGTAACTGCCTTGGGTCTTGGGGCAACGGGATCGCAAGAGCTTTCACGCAGAAGGTAGTAGTATATCACCCCTTATACCGTTGTTCAATCAACCACTGACAGACACAGTATCCGGCCGCATACGGAATCTACCGCACACATTGTCAAAAGTATAAATCTAATCCAGCGTACAGAGTGACTTCGACTCCATCAGATGAACCGGACAATTCTCAACCTACCAGAAATCTTCGACTACCGGAGGGGACAGCTCTCATTATCCCGCCTCAGGAGAAAGACCACAAAGACGGAGATAAGAAGCACTGGATCATCTGCTTGTTTACATCACGGAATTATGGAAGAAGAGTCAGTACGGCTGATGTCATTATCCAGAATACGGAGCTTGCTGTCGCGGATATGGTGAGACAGATTGATGAGTTGCGGGCTGAAGAGACGGAGATTGGGGAGCTCTGGTCGTGTCGGTTTAATTCGGGGCTGTTTGGCGTGAAGTGGGCGCTTTCGAGGGCGGTTTTGGAAGAGGCGGGGTTGGATGTTACTGTTGTACGGCCGAAGGGTGAAGATGAGTGATAGTGAGAACATGCACTACAAAGCATTTTATATCTAGTCCCTGTCAAAACAACCAATTTTTGGGGAAATTATTCCGAGTGACTTAAGAAAATGCATGCTATCCTAGAGATCAATCTAAACAATATAATACCCAATTGCGCAATAAAGTATTGACCAAATCACCTGACTTCGCGTCATGAAGCGCGTCGTCGCATCTCCAACACTAAATGTACGATAACAACCATCTACTCTATCTATCCCACAACCAAACCCACGTAAGAAGCCAGAGACCAGAAACAACCATGCCCCCAGACCGCCAGCCCGCCCCGAAACGCCGCCAACTCCCCTTCAAACCCCCTAGCCGCCAACAATCCGCCACAGCCGGCCCCTCAACAGCATCCAAACCGAACGCGAAAGGCAAAACCAAAGCCAAAGCCCCCGCAAAAGCTTCCTCATCCAAAACACGCCGCTCGGAACCCCCCGCCCCAGCTTCAGCTTCAACCTCAGCGTCAAACTCCGACTCCGGCTCCGGCTCCGGCTCCGAATCTGATAGTCGCTCGCGCTCCCCCTCCGAAGAACCAGAGTACATCCTCGCGGAGATCACCAACGCGCGGGCTCACGAACCCGACGTTCTCTCCAGCGACCCGGCTATTCCACCGAAGCTGCTGACGAAATTGGTACATCATCATTTCAAGAATGAGAAGACGAAGCTAGCGAAGGATGCAAATGGGGTTGTGGCGAAGTATGTGGATGTTTTTGTGAGGGAGGCGTTGGCGAGGGCGGCGTTCGAGAGGGCGGAGGGGAATGCGGGGGTTGAGAGGGGGGTTGGGGATGGATTTCTTGAGGTTTGTTCTTTCTTTCTTGTTTTCTCACCTTTTTCTTTCGGCGGCTTTTTAGAAGGGGTTTGGTTTGCTAATGTGGGATTGGGTTTATAGGTTGAGGATCTTGAGAAGATGGCGCCGCAATTGGTTTTGGATTTTTAGGGTTGGGTTTTGGATTTGGGGTTTGGAGTTGGAGGTTTCTTTTTATTTTTTATTTTTATTTTTATTTATTTATTATTTTTTTTGGCTTTGTTTCTACTGAGATACCAGGCTGGACAAGAGACCATGATGGTATGTGGTTTCTTGGAGTTGATATTTGAACTCAGAATGCTATGCATAAATGTCTAGAACTCTATATACCGTAACTGTCGTGGGTATTGTGGGCTTCTGTGGTAGGTAGGTAGGATGTCTATAGTCGGTGCGCTTTAACTGTATTGAATGGGGATGCTGTGTCGAGACGTTCGCTTTAACCGCTTACCAAGGCGTCCGGTGTTGCTGCAGCTGACGGATTGGTCGAGCTTTCGGGAGCGCTAGCCCCTTCAGCAGGGGTAATGGCTTTCTCTGCGGGTGCTTCGGTCTTGGTCTTGTCTTGTTTCGTGTTCTTTTTCTTCTCTGTGAGGGCTCCGTTCTCTAAGGCTTCCTCAGGCAGGGGCCGAATGTGTGGTTGGCAGACCCACCACGGCCTGCCATACTCGGCAATCGTCGCCTTGGAGCCTGTGAGCTCTTGGTTAGGAGCTGTCTCAAAGCGTTCCGGGAATTGCTCGTATTCCTTAAGGCCTTCTTTAATTGCCTTTTCGGTGAGAGCCAGGGTATGCTCGAACGCAGCCATGTCGCCTGGCCTTGACCGTGCAAGTGCGTCCCGAACATTGGTATGTTTCGCAACCATCGGGCGAAGTAGTTGGAAAAGGTGCCCCTGCATCACCCCAAGACTGGGCGAATTGGGTCTTTTCGACTTGTCACGCTTTTGTTTCTTTTTTGGTGGCCCGTCTTCCTCGGCCTCCTCTGCGGCGGGTTCTATCGTTGTTTTCGTTGTTTCCGGCTCGTCAGGGTCTGACGGCAGATAAAGGGGTTTCCTGTCCGGTACAGGTTGCTCAAGGACATATTTGTAGATAATATCCAGATACCGCCGGAAGATGGCGTCAATTCGGTATCCACCCTTTCCATCCCGGCCACGCCAGTATTCCCTACCTTCACTTCCCACAGCGGGAGGAATGCTGAACACGGCTGGGTCCGACAGGTTTCCTTCAGCGCTCATCACGCCATCAGCACCTGTCGCTTCAAGACAACGTTCCAGGTCATCATAGTTCAGGATGTTGCCATTGGCGAATATAACCGTGTCCGGGGGCAGATTGTCACGAAGGTAACGAATATAACTCCAATCCGCCATACCCGTATTGTGACCTTTCTGCTCTCTCGTGCGTCCATGGAGGGTGATTATGCTTGCCCCAGCGGATAGGATCATCTTTGCGTATTCCAAGGTCTTCTCTTTCGACTCCTGTATGCGAAATTTGGCGGTAATGGGGACATCCAATTCGTTGTGTAATTTGTTAATCAGTTTATAGATCAGATCCCAATCCTCCTGAAGGAAAGCCCCGTAGTGACCTCGTCTCGCAATCCCTTGAGGACACCCAAGATTCAAATCTACAGCGTCACAGTATGGCGCTACGTGGCGCGCAGCTTCCAAGAAATCATCCGGGTCGTTCGCGCAGAATTGCACAAAAAGAGGCCGGTCTATTGAAGGGTTTCCGTCAAGATAGGGGGTATCATCGCCTTTGATAGCAGCGCGGGTGGGCTGGAAATGTTGCAGGCGCATGCCGGCCTGCTCACGAAACAAGCGCGCGTGGAACATGGGCGAATATGCAAGCAGTGGCCTGGGGTCATCGCGAGGCATGAACGAGCGAGTAAGCATGCGCCAGGCCTGGAATCAACTGTTAGATCAAGAAACACTGCGGAACAGAATGTGGTAGGAATTACAAATTCAGACCGATCCACCATAGGAGCCACAATATACTTAGGACTCCCTATGCTCTTGTATAACTCCCTACCCTGCAGCTTCTTCCTCGGTTGTGTAGTTGCGTGGGCAGGCGCATTTTGCGCCTCGCCGTTGCTTTGCGAAACGGGTTGTGTCTCGGAAATCGTCATCTTGAGGAGGTTTGAATGCCGTGATTTAGGAATCTGTCTCCCCAACCACGGGGCAAGAAAGCGCAAGAACCCTATGGTTGCGGAGCGAGAGTTAACGAGGGACGGTGAGGGTGCTATTTAGCTAGAAATTATTCCCCGGATTATTCGCCATGCGGGCAACTTTTTTTCGATGGCTGATTTATCTCGGACCGGAACAATTGTGTTCCGCCTTATCTTATCCAGCAGCAACTGGTGCATACACGTGAGTATCAATGCAGTATGCGAGCCAAAGCTGTTGTACAGCAGATAATTTAGTGCTAAGCAATTGAAAACAAAGCAAGCATCTCAGGTTGTCCGAGACCAATAGAAGAAATAGAGCGCCTAAGCCAAGTTTGTTGATATGATTATGTAATCCAAAGGCCTGGCTTGGCGTCCAAAAGTGGAAACTATTAGTGTATCATGCCCAATGAATGGAGACCTACAAGAACTGCAATTCTCTGGGATGCTCTTCGGAGTGTTAGGATAATAATGTGCACTATCAGATATCATGCACACCGTTAGAAGCATTGGCACTGTTGACAATTACCACCACTGTTCTAACGACCGTCACTGAACTACTAGCGCCTCGCCCGAGTCAAATTAAACAATGGACTCCACCGGAGCAGGGGGTATGTTTACTTGCACCCGGCCAAATAAAATAAAACAAGACTGATCGATATCCAGTATCGCCATCCATATCTTTGTCCGAGCATGGGGAATATGCCGCCCAGACAAGCGGAAAAGATCTGATCCTTCACCTAAATCCCACATCTTCGGGGTTCCAGGATGTGGAGATTGTCAAAGTCAAAGAAAGCTCGTCAAAATTCTTAAAGTTCTCACGAGCAAGTTACACTATATCGCCAGATACTTATGCAGCCAGAAAGGAAACCCCACCAGGCAGACGTGTGCTCCATGCAAGTGATTCACGCATTCTGGTATGGCAACTGCTCCCGCTGCAATTACATGCGGAAATTGAGAGCGTAGAGCCTGGTGCTTTGAACGTCGATTTCGGTAGCGATGAAAACGAAGTCATTGTCTTCCATGCCTGGAATACGAAGCTAACTGTGTACGCCCTGGATACTGGCCGCAGCCAGGTGATCAAGTCTCCAAAATTTGCTCATAATAATGGCTTTGGATACCGACCGAAGACAGGACAGTTCGCAGTTCTGCTGAAGCCTGATACGGTCGATTTATTGACTATTCATGGATTCCGCTCGTACGAGCTGATAAATCGTGCGGTGTTACCAACCGTAGATGCTCAGGGCTTGAAATGGAGTCCTGACGGGCGATGGATAGCCGTCTGGGACGTTGCCAGCGCGGGTACCAAGGTCCTTGTATTTACTGCCGACGGCCAGCCTTTTAGGACGTATATTGGTCCGCCAGGATTTGATGATTCCTTTGACCTTGGAGTTCGAGGTATAGAATGGAGTCCCGTTGTAAACGACAGTGGTGTCTCGGAATACCTCGCCATCGGGAAGGTCGATGGAACTGTTGATATTCTACGATGCAGGACAGTAAGTCTTTTCCACTCCACATTGATATTCTCATTCATTTGGCCAGCTCAATAACTGACGGGTCTAGTTCTCATGTTCGACCACGTTATCTCACGTCTTCCAAATTGACGACAACTCGCCCAGTATTTGGCGTGAGCGCTACGCAACTGCAGACGGTACCCTTGAATACGCCGAATCGTCAAGCTCTTCTGCCTTTAGCATCACCGCGGAATCATCTGGTCCCCCGCGGGGCGTATCAATCATGGCATTTAGCTTCCATGGAAGCCTCCTGGCCACAGTAGACCAAACACGGCCAAACATTGTATGGATATGGAACCTGGAGTCAGCTGCTGTGCTTGTGTCCGCCCTAGTGCATGAGCATTCAGTCAGACAGGCTGTGTGGCATCCCTCGGAAACACAGTTACTTATAGTCACTGCCAACAGTGCTCTTGCTGCTGTTCGATCCTGGACTCCTGACGGTCAACCGTCAATCATTCGTATCCCTACTTCACGAAGCGATACCGGGCGATATGATGCCAGGTGGCTACCTTCAAACCAGGGAGACAATGCAAAGTTCTGGTTTGGAACAACTGAGGACTACACCCTTGGTCATATCGAAGGTGAAGATGGCACATCGCAGTTCCAAGTACTCAATACCATTAAGAGTAAAGCTTCTACTGGGAGTGGGATGAGCCGGTAGCTAAAGGAACACTTATGATTAATGCAATATTATTCCCCAATATATTGGAAACAGTTATACTTGGATCGACTATGATATGACGATACTAGTTGTAGTATGCCATCAGGAACATGTATAAGTTTACCAATAATGCCTGAGGCATTCATATAGATACCGGCGGCCAATCACGGATGCTTTCATGCGACTCTGCTAACCGAGCAAACAAGGGCTTAGGGTTTTATTCACGTGATGGCCAAGGTCTCCCCACTCGAATTTCGCACTTGGACTCTGACTTCCGGCCGTTGATAGTCGCGCTCTCCATCCGTCGTCGAACAACCAGATCAGACAGTCAAGATGGTGAGTTCATACCGCACACTGAGACGAACAGCAGGACGTCCAGATTATACTAATAATTTATCTATAGGCTCCCGCACGCAAGAAGTGGTCCAAGGGCAAGGGTATGCAATTCACCATCTCCCATCTTCCATCCCTCGAACGATCCTTTTTCCGAGCAAGATGCCAAGCGAGTTTTGTGTGGGCAGAGGAGATTTTTTGGACATGAACGACTATTAGAAAACGCCGGCTAGTGGAACAATAATAACTGACGTGGTTTTTCTCTGCAATAGTCAAGGACAAGGCCCAGCACGCCGTTGTCCTCGAGAAGCAGGTTGCTGAGCGTCTCAACAAGGACGTCCAGTCTTACCGTCTCATCACCGTCGCCACCCTCGTCGATCGTCTTAAGATCAACGGCAGCTTGGCCCGCAAGGCTCTTGCTGACCTCGAGGAGAAGGGCCAGATCAAGAAGGTTGTCGGCCACTCCAAGTTGAACATCTACAGTACGTCTTTAACTCGCCCACGCACCGCTGAATATCGACCATCGTGTACTAACCGGTGATTTAGCCCGTGCCGTTACCGCTGAGTAAACGTTTCCTCACTAGTCTTTTCTCGCGGACCTTTTCCATTTTACGAATGATATCTCTCAAATTCGGAAGCTTGGCTGGGCAAATGATGTATAGTGGTTCAATGAATCAATCAATTTCGGAGTGAAGTCATATCATCCACGCTGTTGAACGTATCAAGTAAAGCCCATATACACACCCACGACTCAATACCTTCCCCGCAGGGAACAGACGTAAGGACCACGACAGATAAGAGCAGAGAACATAATCCCAGCAAATACGTAGCCCAACGATAAGACCCGCCGCAACCAAAAAAAAAAAAAAAGTTACAAAGCCCATCCATACTATACACGTACATACAATCACCCAATTAATTCCTCTTATTCAAACTACTCCTCTTCGGCCTCTGCTGCCTCGCACTCTGACAAAGCTCCCTCTCTTTCTCGGGAACCTCCAACCCGACCACCCTCCCCACCTCAAAATACTTCTTATGATGCCGGAAGAAATTCTCCCAATGCGCCACCTGCTTCTGCACACTCGCCCTCGCCAACCTCCGATCCTGCTCTCGCCGAATCTTCTTCTCCCCACTGCTCAACGCCTTCAGCTCCGCCTCCTCGTCAATCGGCATGAACATCTCCTCCACGCCCCGCAGATCGTGTGTCTGGTCCTCCTGGAAACACCCCGTCACAAACGCCCGCGTGGCGTCCTTCCCCGTGAAGAAATTGTAGTGTCCGCCCGGTCCGTACACGAGCGGGTTGGCGGATACATCGAAGACAGAACCGTTAATGGATAGGTAGATTGGCAGGGAGGTGTCCGTGCCGTTGTAGAGGGATAGCTGCTGGGGCGTGAGGGTTAGGGGTCCTTGCTATTTCAGATTCTATTAGTTTCCTTTCGTTTTCGTTCATAACTTTCATAACGAGATCCATATGATGAGGGAGGACACGTAGACAGAGCGTACCAGGTACCGGATTAAGACGGGCCATCTGGTGAACCAGGGTCTATAGCCCCAGAGGACGGACTCGGACGACGTCATGTAGTAGGATAGGCCGCATGATGCGACGACGAGGGTAACCAGCACGCGGATGATGTCTAGGATGCTGGGGCCGGTTTTGGCATTGCGGTTGGACGGCTTCACTGGGGCGGTTGATCGGGGTTGGGGGGTGGATGGTTCTTTGGTGGGCTGTTGTTGTTGTTGTCGCTGACGGAGGGACGACATGGTCTTGGATGAGGTTGGTAGCTAAATATAGATATTGCTTCACGGGGTTGGAATTTGGGAAGTATTTTTACTTCATTCTTATAGTGAGTGTAGGTTGGAGAGCGGACGGAGGGTTTAATTTCCGTTGGTTCTCCGCTTGTGTTTCGGGTGGTGAGATGACAACGTGACACCTTTCTGTAGTGTTCTTTTATTTTCATCTATCTGGTTTTGGGTTGGGACGTTGGAAGTAGATGACTGCTTGGAAGGATTTAAAGTTGGGTTTGTGATGGGATTACTAGTAGGTAGAGCTTGGAGCTGAGCTTTCTAATCAGGTGGTGTTAATTGCTGGGTTTCCTATTGGTAGAAATACGTGTTTGTTGGTTGATATGGGAGATGGTGCACGGTATCAAACAAATTTTTTCATCTTGTTGAATTTCTAGCTACTATATCTGATGCAGACCATGCCCTGAGATCAATCACGAAGTATTCAAGTGCAAGACCGACTGCCAGACTGAGCTTCCATAGTCATATATCCCATATATCCGTTGAAAAAGGACCTAGATCATTACTGGGTGCATGTTAGCCAGTCTTCTAACGTGCAAAAGGATACAAAAAGACCAAGATTGGAGATATCTCTCAGACATCCAAGGAAGTAATGCGCACAGTGCCGTCTAGATTGGGTTCTAGCGACGGCTAGCGTGGAAACTGCGAATGTGGGAAAAATTTTCATCATCGAGAATGGGGAGTTGTGCTGTGAAGATAGAAAGAAAAATGCTGCTTTGACTTACCATGATATTAGTGAAGATGGGAGGTTGGCGAGTTAGCTTTAGTGATTAGTAAATTGCTTTCAAGCTTCATTATGCTTGACTGAGTAGTCACTGGGGTCAACTCATGAGACATAAAGTTGTATGGTTGAATTGTTGAGTCGAGGGAGGAAAAGGAAAAAAGATTGAAGAGCTGCTTTTTATCCTGCAAGGAAAAAAAAGGAAAGGAAAAAAAGCGCTAGTACTAGGCGACCCGCTTTTGGTGCCTTTGTGCCTTGAATATATGGCAACATTCCATCGAACACCCAGTAAAGGGGAAAAAATAGGAATAATTTATCTCACGGAGTATATCAGACCTCCACAAGATCAGGCTGGATATTCCTGGTTCTGAGAAAGTAACTGATTTCATTTAAAAGAGATCCCGGGAGGAATGAAGCATCTCGGTCCTTTACTGACACAAAAGATTGGTATTGTACTAAAATCTGCTTCTCAGAGTGCCAAAGCGGGCAGATAGTGAACTACGATTCAGTGGATATTCCAGCGCTGCAGCGGCAACAAATTCAATATCAGGCATTCGGACTCGGCTCCCCATGTTCCGTCACCTGTCCCTGTACCGGCCCCTGTTCAGATCCCTCTTGCTCCTGTTCCCAGCTGCGAGAAAAGACATCATTAAGGGCCTCTTGGAAGGTACGGCAGTTCATATCAATCAAGCCCTTCTTCTCCTTGGCCTCGGGATTTCGAATCACAGATACGAGACAAAGGTATCTAGCAAAGGTCAGCGCATTTTGTCGAAATATACAGAGAGCGAAGATAAGACGAACTTGTTCATTTCCATCAGGTGAATCATAGTCTCGTCGTGCAGGACCACATGGCTCTCCGCCTCTTGGTTTTGCTCTCCCTTGGGCTTGCGGTCAGGGTGATCCCATGAGTATAGCTCCGAGATGTCCACAATCACATCGATATAGTCTGAGCACATTTCGTAGCAAGACATGTCGACAGGGCGCGTATCGGAAGCAATGTAAATCTTGCTGAGAACATCGAATAGATAGGTCTTCTCAAATCCGCAGTTGTTGCCGAGTGTGTTGATCAGGTTCTCCAGGGTCGACAGGTTCGGGATCAGCTTCTGGATCACCTTGCTGAACGCCTCGAAAACCGAGTAATCGTAAATGGACGTGAGATAATAATGAACGGGGGCATTCTCATAGCCCGCATCGCTAAGCTCATCCGAAATGAGCTGCACGATATCCTGGAAGGTATCGGTGCGGTACTCTTCCGAAAGACCGTCAACCTTGTGGATGAAGACTTCGATGTTGATGTTAGGGTAATACTGCTGGACGGTCAGGATGGTACGGTTCAGCCGCGCGACCGAGTCCAGGTAGTCATCTTGCGCGTCAATCACCCAGACAAGTGCGCCAAGGCTGCCGAAGATATCTTCGAGGTCGAAAGACGGTTCCAGATACTCCAGCTGTCCAGGAAAATCCCAAACCTGGAAGTCCATGAATGAGCTGTGACGCATTATCAGTATGGCTATTTTTTCAAGAGAAGAGGAGTAGACCAACTGGATGGAATCTTTCTGAATGCGAGTAGTTGACTCCAGGAAGAGTGTCTCGTTTGGAGGCATTTTATGGAAGACAACACTAGCAATTGAGGATTTTCCGCTCCTGGTAATTGTTAGCATATTCTTCAAACGCGAGGCGATGGGAGCTTACCGTCGGAGACCCATCAGTAGCAGACGGGGTTTGGCATCTTGAGGTTTAGTTGAAACCTCCTGGCGCGGCTTCGCCTGCGCAGAATGTCCTGCTGGCTAAACAAGAAGTTGTTAGCAATTCCGAGCGCATCGGTCGTGGATTCATAGTTCTTTTGTATGGAATGAGCGGCGCCGAAAAATATTTATAGGAGATGGTACATGAGATGTTAGGGACAGTAACACATTTGTTGAGTTGAGTGCAAGGTACACGAAAGAAGAATTCAAGGCATGATAAACTGGGGAATACTGTATCCCTTACCTCCATATATTCAACTCTTTTGTTTAGTACTGATCAAAAACGAAGGTAAGGTAGTAATTCCTGGGTAAATTCAAGCTCATTAGCATGCGAGGAGGAAGGCAATTATATACAAGAAACTTACTATGCGGTTGTTTTAAGATCCACAGTGAATTGACCAGCTACTGCCAGGGTAATGCTACGCTTTAACCCCCAGAAACAAAACCATTCACTTGTACAAGATTGTGCACTAATCGGGGAAAACCAAGGGAATCATTGATTTCCAGACAGGTTAGTTAGAAGAACTGTTGGTATGGGCTGCAGCACAGGGCCAATGCGAGAGGTCTGCTATTCACTAGAGCCTGACACTCATGATTGACAATAGTTCAATCCAGCTCAAATCAAGGCGTAAAAGCGCAGAGCATACATAGGCGTATACTACTTAGTTTGATTGGCAGAACAAGGGGGAGGGGAGTTGCGGAAACTCCTGCCGATGTGGGGTCTTTAAGACTGGCCGGATGCTTCTGAATAAATGCCGCAGACTGACAGCAAACTCAGTTATAGGTATCACTAGCTTCCTATCTTGGAGGGTTTCATCTATGTCAAGAGCGAAAGTACTCAAAAGATGGAGAGGTTGGGGGAAGATGCTGCTGGCGGTTGTGATAAGACCAAGAAGTCCGATGTCTTGGCACGATTGGTCAATGGATCTTTCCGCCTTTGTGTTATCCCTTTCCCTTCTTCCTCCCACCCATATTGTAGTGTAGTACCTTCTAGCGGGTATATAGAGACTAGATAAGTTAGTTATGTCAAGTAGATTTACGAGATGCAGATCGTCTAAGAACGGTATATGCTTCATGAATTTTATTCAAAGCAAGTGGCGTACGGCCTGCAGAATGACATGATGATCAGTGAAGTTTGAGTGGAGACTATCACCCAATATATATTGCTCCTACTATACTATACCCTTTGGAACATAGATCTAACACCCTCAGCTACCAATAAAACTATATTTTACAATGAAAATGGTATTTCGTGACCGGGGATAACTAAAATTCCGGATTTGGCCCCAACTCAGCCTACTGCAAGAAAAGCTGCATTGTATGAAAGGTTGGCTAATGAACGGGGTAGAAGTACTTATCGATCCTGGTTCAAGAAGGAATAAGGGTGAACATGAATCAAGTGGAAGTCCAATAACTGAAGAGATTGAGTATATCAATAGAGCTGACAGAACTGGATCTTATCAACTCTGGCACGTAGTTATTATTCTAGGGTTCCTCTTCATCACTTGAGCTCGTTGACCGCAGGTGACCGCGGCCCAGGCCTTGATTGGCCGGAGGTTACCGCCCACCGCCTTCTGGCGTCATCAATGAGAGAGTCGGCGTTTCTAGCTTGTCCTACATTTCCTCTAAACTATGCCCTTGCCTGCACACCTAGCAGCCGATCAATTTCCCAATGACATCCCTAAATCCCCGCGAACCTTACTCCCAGGAAGAGCTCGAGAAGCTCTATCCGCGGGACTTAAAGCTTCAATTGGTCCAGGTGGTACGTGCGAAGTCAAGACAACTGGCTTAGAATTACAATTGAACTTAAAAAATCTAACCCCCTGCATAGTTTCTCCGTCATGGTGAGGCGGTTCGGATGACCAAGGTGCCTGGAAAGCTCGCTAATTACTGCTTCAGGTGAACGGACGCCGGTGTCCTCTCGATTTCAAAATGTATGAGAACTAACCACATTCCTCGAACTGATGATGTGATATGACAGCTAAACCCATGAAGGCAGGCCTAGCTGAATGTAAATATCCCTCAAGCATGCCTAGTTATTTTCATATCCTCCCAGACTGACCTGCATTTACCTGCAAAGACTGGCCGTACTGCAATGTTGCACGTCGGATGATTCAGATGGCCGCTAGTGATAAGGATCTCTCACAATGGAAGGGCTTCGAATGGCGGAAAAAGACGGAGGCATTTGGTGATAGAGATGAGGCGGTGGTTGCCGTGGGCGCTACAGGGGATATCGAGGGCATCTGGCAAGTCGAATGACGGAATACTATATATTCGACGAAGGATGTTGCTAACGAAGAGCTCCCAACAACAGTCAGCACGGCGAATTAACAGACAGGGGACGGCAAACAACCTTTGCCCTCGGTCAGCGCCTGAGACATCTCTACGTCGATCAGCTTGGGTTCATGCCCAAGGTCAAATCTGACACCGAGGACATGTACCTCCGAGCCACGCCCATCCCACGAGCCCTCGAGTCTTTGCAACAGGCTTTCTGGGGCATGTACCCAGCCAGTGCCCGTACCCAAGATTTCCCTCCCCCGGTGATTGTGGCGCGCTCAGTGTCTGAGGAAACGCTATTCCCGAACGAAGGCAATTGCCGTCGGTTTAGACAACTCGCAAGATTATTTGCTGATAAGGCCGCTGTACGGTGTACGTTGGATGGGCATATCCGAGAACAGGAAAAACACTATGAACTGATTAGTATATCCGTGTAGGGAACGACTCCGAACAAATGGGCTACATCAACAGCGTCCTATCCAAGTGGATGCCAGAGAACTCTCCCAAGGTTGCCGTCGACTCCCACCCCCGTCTCTCCGGAATCAACGACACCGTCAACGCAACCGATGCCCACGGTCCCGCAACTCGTCTCCCCTCTGAATTCTACGACAAAAAATCCCGACAATACATGGAACAAATCGCCGTCGACGAATGGTTTACCGGGTACGATGAAAGCGCCGAATACCGACGACTCGGAATCGGAGCCCTATTAGGCGACGTAGTCGACCGCATGGTCAGCACAGCCGTCGACGGCGCCTGGCGCAGCGAAACCTCAGCCTCCGGATCGTCCCCTGAAGCCGGCAAGGCGATCAAATTCGCGATGAGCGGATGCCACGATACCACTCTCGCCGCGATCCTGCACAGTCTGGGCGCCCCCGACGGCAAATGGCCACCGTTCACCTCCTCTATTGCCATCGAGCTCTTCTCGAAGGCGGACCGCAAATCCAGCGGTGAAAACGTCGGCGTCGTCCTTGAGGAATTCTCCGATCCTGCCATCGCCCCGAAGAAGACCGGCGGCCTTTTCTCGTTCCTGAATGGCCCCTCGAAGTCGAACGCTTCGACTGTCCCGCCCCCTCCCTCCGAAACAGCCCGTGCCCCCCTCTCGTCCTTCCCGGATTCTGCAAGACAGTCTATGCAGAAACACTATGTTCGTCTCCGCTACAATGACGTCCCAGTCCGGATCCCTGGTTGCGCTAAGCCGCAGAACCATCTTCCTGGAGACGACACTTTCTGCACATTAGACGCTTTCAAGGACATCGTTGATAAGTTCACCCCTAAGAACTGGAGGGAAGAGTGTGTACAGAATCTCGGACAGGGCCTGTATGGTAAGGATGACAAGGAGAAGATCGTTTCTGGGTTCTAAGTCAATAGACATCTATATGCATACCCATGTACATGCCATTCAATGTCTACGGTCAACATATTTATTCTAGCTGTCTTACTTCGGTTTTTGGGATGGAGAAATGAGAGACCGGCAGAATTTACTCTTTCGATTTCAAATATATAACGAACGCCTTGGATGCTTTTTGTATTATGTCTCAGCTGTAATGATGGAGTCTGAATGAGGCATGTACCTAGCCAAGTCCTGGGAACCACTTTTAAAGCCAAGTTCTATTTATCCCCGAAACCACGCCAAGATATGTATATGGTACAGT
Organism: Aspergillus alliaceus; assembly: GCF_009176365.1. Lineage (NCBI taxonomy): Eukaryota > Fungi > Ascomycota > Eurotiomycetes > Eurotiales > Aspergillaceae > Aspergillus > Aspergillus alliaceus. Next base: position 354,475 of record NW_022474686.1, on the reverse strand, counting down.
ATGTAGCAACATATTTTATCCCAATTCGTATTTATATAGAAGATTTTTCGGTCTTCTTCGGACTGCTGGGTCTCCTGGAGACCTCGATTTCGCTGTCATCGCCACTAGTGCTCCAGCCGCTTTCACTCTCACTGGCGCTCCAGGCCGAATGACGCTTGACTGGGGACTTCTTGTCGACGTCCATTTCTTCGGCGAGGGCAGGGGTGGGTTCCACTTCGGTAACAACACCGGCCTTCGCCTTCTTCTCATGCTTGGCCTTTCTTCTCATCTTCTCTTGCAATCTCGCAGCCTCCTGCTTCTCCTTTTCTTGTCTGTGTTTCTCGGACTCTTCTTCTGAGGTGCGTTCTAAGATGTCGAAGAGTTTCTCGACTGCTGGTGCATACGCCTGTGCGATGGGCATATCGCCAACGCGGATGCGCATGTAGTCGAAGGCGGCGACGATGGGTACCTTGACCTCTGGTTTTTCCTGTACCTTAATCGTGGCCCACATGGAAGGACAATCGTGGGAGGTTGGCGTTTGGGATGCCTCTTCTGCTTCGTTGTCTGGAACATCGGGCTGTTCCGGTTTAACCACGACCTCTTCGCGCTGTGTGGCCCCTTGGTTCTTCTCCACATGGGCGATCTTCTGGTACCGTTGACTGAAGTGCGTGAGCAAGATAGAACGGGCTTCCATTCTACGGCCAACCTCCAGGGCTTCGGACGTCGTCGAGTGCTTCTTGGCAATCGCAGACACACCCATGTTGTCTTGGAAGGTAGCTTCATGGATGAGAACAGTGGATCCATGTCCAATGTGTGCGAAGCTTGCTGAAGGCCGGCAGTCGCCCGAGAAGGAAACTTTGAAGCCATCCGGGAAGACCAGTGAAACCGCCATGGCGCCGCGGCAATGTGACACCCTTGTGGTTAGGATATCGGAAAGCCCTGTCGCTTCCCGGAGCATTGGCGTGAGCGGAGATGATTCGTTGTCGAAAGCAAGCTCTGTAGTCTGGGGTTTTGCAGTCTCCGATTCGTAGTTGGGGAAAGAGCCGTCCGCACGGCAGTGCCGGTACACGAACTTTGTCCGGAGCGCCTTGTTGTGAATCGCAGGATAGGCGGACAAGGGGACTAATTTCCCGAAGCCAAAGTTCTCGGCGCTTGCATACTCTTCGAGCCACGACACCATGTGTTCGTCAGATACGAGAAACAAGCGCTTTTCCTTGAGTATTTTGGACATATCTGTCTCAATAGTGCTTGTTCGCGAATCCCCATTCGGATAATTCTCCTGAAACCAAGCCTTGATAACAGACGCAGTACCAAGGTGGTGGTCTGCATGGAGATGGCTAATCCAGATCATCCGCAAGTTCTGTAGAACCTCCCGCAACTTTTCGGGCTCAAAGACACGCTTGAGCTGGCCAAGTGTGTTTTCACCACAGTCGAGTAAATAATAGCCATAGCTAGGAACATGGACAAGCGTGCTGGACACATTACGGTACTTGGACGGGGCAGATGAACCGGTGCCCAGAGTGGTGATTTCCACATCGGCCCCTGGAAGGTCCTTCCGGAACTTTTGTAACTTTTCCTGAAATTCCTCTTTTCTAACGCGCTTGTGGATGGTACTCATTCGCCTCTGAACGGCTACAGGCATTTGCCGCACTGCCTCGATTGCATTAAATCTTGGAGCAACCTCGGAACGGTTGATGTTGAAATTGGGTTCCATGTCAATGATGAGACCAGGTTCTATAGCCTCAAATGGCGAATTCTGCACGCTTCTCGCTGTGATCTCTGAGCCGTGAGTAGGCGTTCCTAGCTGGGGAAGACTCGCGTTGTCGTGAACTGGTACTGGATAGTTATCGCTCCTCAGCTGCGCCATACGAACAGAAGACCCGGCAATACTTGGGAGAGCCAAGTAGTTTGGGCAATAGTCTGAACTAGACACGGTGTGCTTGCAATGGGGCATACTTGCAACAAACTCACGGAGTTGGGGATGATCTCCGACCCCGGGGCCTAGAATCCAAATGAATGCTTCGAGGTTCGTAGTCACAGAAGGTGACTTCCATTCCGGCCTACTGACAAGGCTCTCGACGTATTCTGGGGTAGGCAGGTCAATGATTGCTAGACCTTTTCCAAGTCGTGGGGGTCCCAGAACCATCTCCGGCGTGATAGTCTTTCCATCTTCTGACGTAACACTTTCACCCTTTGTTAGCCGTCCAAAGTCCGCGCCTTTACGGACTTTCAGCTCCAGCGCTCTCTTAGAATCGAATTTGCCTCTGATGTCGTGGTTTCGTACGATATAAGACATAGCCTCATCGCACCAGGTTGTGGAGGGAATTTTCTCGACGGCTGCACCTGGCCAAGGTTGGCGCACCAGCACTTTGATATCTGGCAAGGGTTCACGGCTGCCCGGAGCGGGACCTGTGTATTGCTCAAGCGCCCTGGTCTCAGGATTGCGGACAAACATGACTGCGGGCATCTTCACTTCTGCCAGAGGGGTTTCAACTAGAGCATCTAATTTCCAGTTGGAATTGAACATGTCGGTAATAATCGACTGTCTGATAAACTGATCTCGAGTGTGTGGGTCGAGGGTCTCCTGAGAGACATCCTCTCTGAACTCATCAAGGCTCCTCTTTCTCGGGCTTTGAGGGGCAGCACGGGGTACGCCCTTGGGCCGCCAAGATGTGGGAGGGCTGATAGGCATAGCCCATACCTTGATATTATCATCGGACCACGTGGGCTGTTTGAAGGGATCATCCGCTTCCACGGACGCTTTCTTGGCCATGCTCTCGCTGTCGTATTCCCGTGTGAAAACCGGCATACCCCTCCGGAAAACAAACCTCCGCGCAGTGGCCAAGGTGTGCGCCAGATTCTTACCCCCATGGATCGTCAAGGTGCCCCGTTGTGGGACGGCCTCTCCGCCCTGAATGGCAATGGGCTTACCGTGCTGCAACTTGGACTTGGCTGCAGGCTTTTGACCAGACTTTTGTAGGCGGGCCTCCTTTTCACGAGCAGTCGCCTCCTGGGCATTGTTAATACTGGCAAGCCCATCAGCCAGTGTAAGAATCACGCCAACCAAGCCGCCATTATTGCTCCATTCCATTCGACCCGAGAGAAAAACATCGGTGAGATAAGTGAATCTGACCCCACGTTCCGTGCACGCCCGCTGGGTGCCCTCAGAAATCTGTCCGAAGAAATAACGCTTTTCGGGAAATTGAAGTAGGACCGTCGTGCCCGGCGTATCGGCCGTGGGGGTCGTCACGACCTGGTAGAAGAACTTCATGGGTTGCCTTCCCGTTGGCGGGGTCGGTAGGAAGCTGAGACCTGAGGAATTGTGAGAAGCGGGGTCGTAGAGTAGGTAGTTTGTTCCCTTTCGCGCAGTCAGTCTCGGAGCCCGGAGAATATATGTATCCCGTTTCAGTGGATATGGATGAGTTTTCAGAGCGGGTACAGGCGGCGAACGAGGAAGGATCGATTCAAGGCCGCGCGAATTTTTCTGTGGCTTTATAAGAGGGCTCCTCGATGTATAGTTCTTTGGTTTGATGGTTTTCGATTTAGCGGTATCTTTGGGAATGTACCGAAAAGTTCGAGACAACGAGGGCGCGAAAGAGACCGAGGAGCGGGCTATGATCGATGGGGAGACGTTTCCGCGAAAGGCTCTGAACAATAGCCCGCGGGAGGAGGGAAGGGAAGCCAACTTGACTAAGAAAAAGAAGACTTTGTTAAAGTGGACATAGAACGAACGGCCATTTCAAAAGGGCGAAGTGGGTGGAGGTTGGTTGTTTGCACAGGGGGTGAAAGATTGAAGTGGGAGGAGTTGAATAAAGTACCAAAGTAGTTATCTTGGTATTTCCTGCAGAGCCTTTGTCTTTCTTCTAGTGGCAACAACAACAGCACATGACATCAAAGCACATTCTACAAAGATTTGAAATTTTTTTTGTATTGATTCGCAGTAAGTTTCAACTTGGTTCCCAATAGCCAATCCAAAAAGGTATCCGATTTCAAATCCAAAGAGAAAAGAGAAAAGAAAAATGAAAACAAAAATTAAAATCCAGACCCGTAAATCCTGCCAGGAAACGATCCCAGCAAATTGACTCCATCCAACCCAGCAATTAAAGGGGAAAAGTTGAGAAAAACTGAAGTTTTCAAACATGGAAGAAGCACTGGCAAGTCAATAGTCAAACTAGTTGAGTCGCAAGTAAAAAGCAATATATATATATAGTCACAGGATCATAAACAAAGGAAAAGGTATTTGTGTCTACAAATCGGACGCGGATTCAGCTAACTGAACCGCCTAGGTAAAAAAAAAAAAAAAAGAAAAACATCACAAGAACCAACTTTACAAATTCTTAGTTAATCTGAGGTGGCTTAGGTGCGACATGGGGAATCATGATAGATGAGATGTGACCATGGAAACACGCTGAAACGCGGCTTCCATGTTGTGGCAGAGGTAGGAGAAGCGGTTTACAATAGCTTGAGACTCATTCTCAACAACCAGCTCGAATGCGTGCGCAGATTTTTCCGATTCAACTCCCATGAAAGAGTCGTCGACCGATTCTTGACGAGAAGCAGTCGGGACATCGGCGAAAAGAGCAAAGGCAGGATCCGATTCGTCAAATTCAACATTGGGGTTCTCAACGCCAACGCTGAACTCCGTGGACTCAGCCCCTGGCATACGGTCCATGAGGGGGGCATCATCCTTGGCGGTCGGGATCTCGGGTATATAGGATCCAACACCCGACGACTTGCCAGACAAGAATTCGGTGCCGAGTACGGGGGGCTCAGGGACCTCCAAGACAGCGAACACTGACGCGTTGTAGTTAATATCGATACCCGAGTTCCAGCCAGCGTTGTTCATGCCCATAGCAGCTACGTCGAGTCCTTGGTTAGGGACAACAACCATACCGACTGGAGGATTCTGTTGCATGGCAAATTCCTGGTTCCCATGACCGTGGCTTGCATCCTTTGGCAGGTTGGCCTGCATAGCTGGCTGCTGCTGGGGCTGGGATGGAAGTTGCTGCTGCTGCTGCTGCTGCTGCTGAGGAGGCTGGGCAGCGGTGGGGATTCCGTTGACAGGCATCTCATCCAAGAACTGAGAAAAGTTCGGGGACGACAAAAGCATGCGTGCCAAATCGGTTAGGCGAGCATTCTCCTCGTACAGAGCGCGGTTCTGAAGACGCAACTCATGAGCTTCGTTAGTTCTCGCGGCAACCTCACTCTCAAGCTGGCCAATATATTCTATGATGATATTAGTTTACCAGACTAAAATAGAGAACTGAAGAGATCATGTATCCATACCCTTTCTACGGGACCGGAAGGCACGTGCAGAGACCTTGTTGCGCAACTGACGACGTTCCTTGCTGCTCAGTTTCTTGCCCTCTTCACTGGCAAGTAGTCTCTCATCCTCATCCATATCCTGTTCATCCTTCTTGGCCTTGGCCATCTGAGGCAAGACAGAAGGGCTTGGCGAGTCGGACGGCGAGCTCGAGCTGGATTGTCTCATTTGCTGCAAAAGGCGCGTGATTCGTTCTTCCACAATCGGGTTCGTGTTCCGAGTGGGCTGGGCCTGAGGAGCCCCGTTGTGTTGCATTTGTTCTTCCATGCGACGCTGTTGCTGCTGTTGCTGCTGTAATTGTTGCTGTTGCTGTTGGCGCATCATTTCGTGATGCTTTTGCTGTTGAGCCGCCTTGGCCATCGCAGCCTGCTGCTGATGCATTCCGGGGTACATCCGACCGACCTGGGTGGACGGACCGGCGGGAACCACCTCCTGACCCCCGAGGGCACTGGGGTCGACGAATTGGTTCTTGTTGGGGTTCGGTGAGAAGAAATAGCCCGGAACTGTACCCATGTTATCGGACTCCAGGTCCATTTCAGAAGGGTTACGGCTTGGGATCGTGTTGAAATCCAGCGAAGCGTCCTCCCGCTTCAGCTGGGTTCCGGTAAACATCTCCCCATTCATCATATAACTCGGGCTTGCACCTCCATAGCCCATTCCATTCGTGTGGTTGAAAGTCATTGCTTGAGCTAGAGCCCCTGGTGGAAGACCGGTCTGCTGCTTGTGCTCGTCATACTGATGGCTCGGACCTTGGAATGCGATCGGCGATTGACCCGTTGCAGCGAAATTGGCACTTCGAAGATCGCCTGCGTTGAACTCTGTGGTCGGGATCGAGGGTTGAGCCAGGGCCGCCTTGGGCCTGGCTGGCTCTGAGGTTGTGTAGGTGAGCTGGTCGAGGTTGAGGAAGGTATCGATATCTTGGTCGTACGTCGACGGGGCGACAATCGGATGTTCCGCTAATGTGGCCATGATGTGTGTGAATTCTGCGCCTCAAGGGATTTGAGGGGGAGACTGTTTAGTTTTTTAAGGATGAATAGAAAGCGGATGTGTCCGTCCGATCGGGCCGGATGATAGCGAGAGTTGAGGTGGAGGTTGTCGAGTCTAATAAAGGCGATTAAGCGGCGAGAGGAAACCGAAAACAGGCTAAGCACAGATAACCCACGGTACGACAGTGGGGAGAAGGGAAAAAATAATGGTGTGTTGTGGTGCGAAAGAAGATCGACGACGACGAGAAATGGAGGGGGGGGAGGAGGAGTGTATGGGTAAGATGTGTAAAGGTTGGGTTCAGGAAGAGTTGGCAACAATAGGGGAGAGTGAAGAGGGAAGGGAAGAAAGAGGAGAGAGAATGGAGTTCGCGCCCGGGAAGGAGGCGCCAGGGGAATTTTGGGACGGAGTGGGACGTTTCTCCACGCCCAGAATAGAAATCAGGTTCAGAACGGATTGCGCGTCCTCCGCTGACTCAGCCAGCTACTCCACTGCCGCTTCAGCTCTGATAGGTTCATTGCTGACTAAGGTTAGGGCTTTTGGGACACTTTGTACCCTACTGGGGAATCCACTTGTTCCCTGTCCTTCCCTGGATATACAGACGAGACTGGGATCTTCGATAAGATCTCATGTTTGTTTACTACCGTGATGAACGTCCAGGCTACTTAGAAAATGCCCTGTTGAACCTTAGATCTCTCGAATGAGGAAACTTCCATGCTCGCAACCTAAGACAGTCCCTTGTAAGATATTACAGTCTGTAGACCACATACCGAAGGGTGATATTACCGTTGCCTAGTCACTGGAGAATAGATAAGTTACTGATGGAGTCCATACAGTATATACATACATACATACAACAGCTGCATTACCAAGAAAAGGATGATCAATGAACGGATAGCCGCCCCCCCCTTCCTTGTCTAGGTAGGTAAGGCAAATCAATCCAATTGCGTACAATACCCTTGGTAGGATTTTTTTTATTTTTGTTTTTGTTTTTCCTCCTCTTTCCCCTCCCTTCAATGTGACTCTGCCGTTTCAGGTCACGTTTAGTGTACTGTAACGGCAAATGAGAATCGACACATCTAATCCTTTACCGAGCCTCTTCTTTCTTTTACTATTCTCTCTCCCTTGTGACGCCTGTGGCGCTCCCCATACACCAATAATTTACTAGAAACAAATCTCCCCCTTGGGGGAAAAAAAGAGCAAAATTAACCATGTGTGGTCTCCAACTCTTACTCAACATACCACATGTTCACATGGTTTTGGTGGAAAAAGTGTACTTCTGTTCCTTGGAATGCCAATTGACGTCAATTTGGTATGGACGACCACATACCAACGTTTCCACTCGCAAGAGATTCAAAGAACCAATTAGCCAAACCCTCAAGTGCAAGAGATAACGTACGACTCCTGTTTTCCGCCATCTAGATGCCTCTCCGTTCTTCCCTTCTTCCCATCAGTGTTCTGGAAAATAAATGGGTCAATCATTATTGATGAAGCGAACGCGCCTGGATCCTCAGTTTTCAATCTCCTGGCGCTGGTGGGAATTTTTCAAGTGGGTTACAGTGGATCTCATAGTCACCGGAAGCAAAGCTTGGCATCGACCTAAGAGTCTTCTCCCGTCTAACGACATAGCCACTTATGCAAACGCCCATACCCTACTATTACACGCTAAGTTCTAACCGATTCCCTTGGAGAACAAAATAGGGCCCAATGCCTTCCTCGACCCCCTTTAGTCTAGTGTGCTCCGGCCGGTGGGCGTCTCGCTGGTGTGGATCGGCGGTGCAATGCTCAGCCATTGGTCCGTTGCTCTCCGGCCATCTTCCGCTCCTACTTTTCTGTCCAGCTGGAATATCCATCTCCTTTTAGGTTGGGCCGGTCCATGCGCTAAGCTAGTCCTCCGAGACTTGCACCGATGGCCAGCGCCACCTGCAGGAAGTCCGACTTCGCTCTGTCGACAAGTCTGCAGCACGTACTACATATCAAAGAAAATTCTGACTTGGTTGGCCGTGAAATAGATGTCTTGCAATCAGTATGAAACACGGACCAATGATACTGACTCAGTAACCTAGCCGAGTCTCAAAAAATCAAATGTGAAACGGTGAAAAGGAGAGCTCCCTCGGTCAAAACATCCGCATTTGATGTCACCGTGCGATCCCTGATTTTTCCAATGCTTTGACAGCCGGCCCTAGACCGAACGATGGCATAGAATCCCCTAAAGCCGCGTAAGCATTAATTCGTATATATAAGGCTGGACTCAATCGTCTTAATCAGATACGTGGATAGCCACTTCCGACAAAGGTACTACCCCATACTAAGCAACAGTTCTACAGCATGTCACAAAGAAGCACGAAAAAAAAAAGGGGGGGGGGTGGGCTTGGAGAACAACGCGCACAACTATCCGGCCTTGTAGTCTAGTACTTCGCCGCTAGTCCAGACCATTGCCGCCGTATAGGCCGAAAATACCGCAAGGAAAAGGTTTCTCCTGGTCTTTTTAGTCTCTTTCAACTCCCTGGCATGGGCAGTGCTTGGTGGTGTTAGTCTGCTTAGTAGGGTCTACGTTGCCCCGAAAAGTTGGCTAGCCCGACCTCAAGCACCTTATTTATTGAGCTAAATTTTTGAAATAGGCAACGGAAGATCAATAGATGAATTAGTGCTACCAAGTGAAGCCTTACCCGAACTCAACCATAAGTTCTAGTCTCGGCGTTGAAGTCTAACTTGCTATTTTCGGAGATGATATACCCTCTCTAGCGTCCCAGCCTAACCTGCTACGAACAGTCTAGATCCCGGCAAGAATAATGCACAAATCCTCCAACCATGTATGTATACCGTCCACCACAGATGACCAATAGAAGAGACAATAGCTCCCAATAGAACAATGCCATCCGTTCACCTCAGACAATGGCAGAACTTCCCGCAGCATATAGGAAGGACCTGAAAATGGGAACCCCGGTAAGTTGAACTATACGACGACCTACTGTTTAAAGATGTCCTCCGCAGGCATAATACACAATGCCCTCCAACGCGACGCATAGCTTACGCACTATTTCACGTGTTTCCACGCCCAAGTATAGAAACATACTCCGTATAGACTGGTAGAGCTCGTGTCAGATCCGCAATCATTGGACGGGGCGTTTCTCCCGGAGGCTCTTAACATCTACTAGTCGGTATAGCAGTAGACTCCCTCCTACATGTGTCGATAGGTCAATGCGTATCCTTGACGTCGTCAGACCGTAGTACGATATAATCATATCGGATTATAGACTTGATAACAACGTAACCCTCGCTGCGCTATCTCAAACCAGGGGTCCAGGGGTAATCTGGTAACATGGTGTGAAGGTACTTCGTACCACGATTAGCAATATCGATGTAGGTCGGGAGTAGCACCTAGTGAAATGTGATATCTCTAGAGGGTTAGAGCATCCTGGGCCTTTCTCCAGAATTACCAACTCGAACACTGGCACAGAGCGTCAATATGAAAATAGCTGTCTTACCATACTTATTTATTTTTCCGATTATCCAACGTTATGCGCATATATATGTGATGACCTTCTTATCATTTTAACCCCCACTATATAACCTCTCAATCTGTCACCAAGTGCTATGAGACTATATATCTCGGAACAGTGAAGTAGTAGATAACAAATAGATCCTGATATATCTGAACTATATTAAGAATTACGTATAAAAATTTCCAATATAGACCGTGTGATCTACTGTCGCTGCATCGGCTGAACATCGGGTATACCGCGGGGTTTACGAGTCCAATGGCAAATTGAGTTACAAGTTGTGCAGAACATGGAGAACTGTTGCGGCTCATGTTCTAGCATAGAACACAAGACAGAACATCATCTGCATCAGTGACCCAGAAATAAAACAAAACAATAAATCAAAAAGAAGCAAGTAAAATGTGGCAGTCGCTATGCCGTAAGCTAATTCTAAAAGCAGCTGCTTGAGTGTGGCAGTGTTTTGGTGAACGCTCACTCTCCCACTAAGGCAACAGCATTTCTTCGATTGCCACTACATGCCACATCCCCATAGAACCTATTGATTGTATTGAATAAGATTGGAATTCTCCCATGTCACTTGATCGAAAACGGAAAAAATATGTGGTCATTCCTTGATTGGGCACCGTTGGTTCATGTGGAGAACTCCTACGTCGTTGGGACATCACTTGTACCGTGGTATGTTTCCAACTACGAATTGATGGGAGACTCTCATATTTGGAGATCAATGATACTGTTTCTGCCGTTTCCAGTCAAAAGTTATTTCATAGGTACATACATGGAGTCATGTCAGCAAGTTTTTCGTTAAAGTACAGAGGTGGATTATCATGTCATCGTGCCACCCGGGACGATGACAGCAACGTCATCTGGTAATTGATTTTGATGACTTTGCTTATTCCTCGGGCTGGTCCAAGTCGTAGGAAGTCCTCGAGCCACCCTTCTGACCGGCAGCACGGGCTCTTGGATCGCCAGACTCGAAGCTTCCGCTGGAAGCCTGGCCACCCTTGGAAGCGATGTTCCTCTTTGAAGAGAAGATCAGTATTGGCGTATGCGCTTTCGAGATCGACGAGAACCTTACCTGCTTCTCGGGGTCCATGCTGGCAAAGCCTCCCCTGTGGCTGCTTTGACCACCCTTGCTGGCAATGTTCTGCACCTCTTCCTGAGGGCGGTTGCTGAAGTTTCCGGGGTTGGTGTTCGAGGCCATGATGAAATAAAATGCTTCTTCCGTTTTGTTGAAGACCCTTGAAGACTGAGTCGTGATATTGTTATGGTATGGTTTGATAGAATTTCTATCGAATGCGATCAGTATCAGCTATACTTATACTTTTCGGACCTCTCTGTTAAAGTCGATATGAGATCATGGTATCTCCGCTTGACGTCGGAATTGCAAGATGTGATGCAACAGATCGGGTCTGTAATTTTGGCCAAGGTACACGGTTGTTGCTGCTTTGGGTAAATTAGCAGCCAAGGCCTTGGAGATCGGTCAATAACCCCATGGTTTGCGATGTATCACTAACATGGCCCAGGAAGATTTGTTCATCATGATAACGTCGAACGGTGTAATACACTAGTCCACTGCTAAGGGATTCAACGAATTGACTTCGTGTCCAACTGGCTTAGAGTTCGTGCTGAATGGGGGGGATGGCAACTCAATCTCAACTGGTTGATCGATCTAGCTACGTATCCATGAATATCTGTACCTTTAAGGGAAAGGGCTAGAGTGTTCCTCTTCGTATTATCTAGACTCCTCGAGATTCTAGAACTCGGTGTTGGACTGTATATGTGATTGTTGTGTCATGGTGGCGAGTCCATATGTGGAAACGACCAGCTATGCCTTTTGATGTCCCATGTCGATGTCAGCCTAGATACCATATATAGACCAGATCGATTAGACAAGCATAGTCCTAGGCGGGAAGGCCTATGTCTACTGTGGATGAGGCTTTATTTGAGTAGAACTTATATATATATCGATATTATCGACTTTAGTGCGAGTCGCTTGACTGTACACCTCTCTCTGTGCTTGATAGCTAGATCTAGTTCTCTACCGTCCGTCATTGCACACGAGTATAAGTTGAATAGAGTTGAGTAGAAGGATGTGTTTGCACACTGCCAGTACACCCCTATGTGATAACAAGAGTAATCTGTTGAAGATATCATACAAGATAAACCTGAAGTATGAGTGAGGCCTTTGATGCGTAAAACGTAGCATACGTTCTATCTGGAGGCACACATACCTGCATCACCCCTTTTCTAAAAAGTTATACTCGGTTCGCTTATGGTAGAGCCAATCAGTGCCCTGATCTTTCTCGTGACTCATCCGTGAGTCATGCAATCCACTTCTTCGCCCATAAAAAGGCGCCATGGGCAATCTCGGCAGACGCTCGACAATCGAGGAACACGAGCCTGAGCCCAGTTGATTCCTCAGGCCAATAGGCGCGGCTATTCCTCTTCGGGACCCCGAACCCCCAAACTTATTCTTTCAATCAATGGCTCTCAGTTAGATTCTTAAATGATCTTCCAAGTGACTCAATCCCCCCACCTCTGTGGAGAAATGAAGAGTTATGCATTATCTTCGCCTCAGCGAATGTAACACAGAGTAGCCTCCTTACTGGTTGGACCCTTCTTTTCCATGGAGACGGAGGGATGCTACTTTATTTATATGAGATGTAGAGAGTAGCTTGAGACGGGGATAATGAAGTAGTTATTCTTTCTTACCAAATATCTTGACACGTTCAATTCTACTTTGAACTCTCATCTTACTATCTTGTGTCTCGAATTGAAGAGCTTAATCTCTGATAAAAAGGTCGAATAATGAAGTCGTCGATTCTCGCCACTTGCAAACAGACCCGGTTTCATCTCCTGGATGATAGGCCGACGCAGGAGGTAAACCGCTACAATGTCAATGTTTCTCTGTTCTCCCATGGACTAATGACTCTACTCTAAAGATCGATGTGGATGGCCTCACCATCGCTGTTGCATCTTCACGAGATACAGCGGAGGATCCGTCGAAGGCAAAGCCCAAAGGAAAAGCCAAGGGAAAGCCGGATACGAGAGAGCTAATTTCAGATGCTCATCTGCGGTTGAAGGCAGGGGTTCACTATGGACTGATAGGACGGAATGGGACGGGAAAGTCGAGTATGTATTCGATTATTACACATCAATTCTAAAGCAACAAAAAGCGGGCAGGTGAGATAGCTAAGCTAATACTTGTTGTATCTAGCGCTCCTACGAGCCATGGCAGACAAGCTTGTCCCTGGTATACCGCATTCGACCCGTATAGCCATCCTGCAACAGACCGACGCCGCATCACAAGAGGACCTCAAGAGCTTTGCGCTCGATGACGGGGAGGTCCAAAAGAAAACGGTACTTGAGTATGTTTTGAGCAGTGACCACTCCCGGAATGAGGTAGTTCGGAAGATGAACTGTAAGCTCCCTGACCTTCTGCAATACTTGCTGCATTTTGCCTGTCTTATCTGATAAATGTGCATTCAAGACTTGGCCAAGAGCTTTGAGACGGAGGATCCATTACAACCTGTCAGTGCCATTCGCAAGATCCGTCATGATAAGACGGAAAAGGAGCTGTTCTTGGCCCAGAAAAACGCGAGCCTCAAGAGCGGAGCAAGGGGCCTACAGGCCCGAAAGGATCTCAAAGCCGCCGAGACCAGGTTCGAAGCCTCACTGGAACTGTAAGTTGCTTGGGTTGAGGATATTCTGTCCTCTGGTTGACCCTCGTAGGCTACACCAAGAGAAAGAATCAATCGAGGCCGAAACTGTACAAGAAGACACACAGGCCGCAATGGATACACTGCAAGAGCTGCAGGCCCAGTTTGAAGCTGTGAGTATGGATGTGATCACGACCAAGATAACCGTCGCTGAACTCTACGCAAATAGATGAAACTAGTTGATATCGAGCAACAAGCTCGTCAAATTCTGCTAGGCTTAGGCTTTCACGAATCCACCTTCGACAGGCCATTCCTAACATTATCCGGAGGGTGGCGTATGAGATGCATGCTGGCCAGTGTTCTGATCCAGAATCCGGATTTTATGATCCTTGATGAACCCACCAATTTCCTAGATTTGCTAGGAGTGGTGTGGCTTGAGAACTATCTTCAGCAGTTGAAGGACTCCTCACAAACTACTATTATCCTGGTCTCCCACGATAGGGATTTCGTAAATGCGGTCTGCGAAGAGATCATTATTCTCAGAGACCAGAAGCTCAACTACTTCAAAGGGAACCTGTCGGCCTACGAGAAAGATTTCGAAGAGCAAAAGCTGTACTGGGGTCGAATGAAGGAAGCACAGGAGCGCCAGACGGCCCACATGGAAGCCACCATCCGTGAAACAACCAAAGCGGGAAAGAAAACCAATGATGAGAATAAGTTGCGTATGGCTAAGTCGCGGCAAAAGAAACTGGATAATAGGATGGGCGTTCAAGTGAGTGCTACTGGAGGACGGTTTAAACTGAACCGAGACTTGGTGGGCTGGCACTTGAGTGCCCGAGAAGAGATCGAGGTTCCGACAGATGAGAAGGGTGTCTCGATCATCTTACCTGACGCCACAGAACTACGGTATCCAGGGCCACTAATTTCCGCGGAAGGGATCGTCTTCAAGTATAAGTCAAATGAGGTCCCAGTACTGAACGGAGTGGACGTTGTCATGCATATGGGAGATCGAGTCGGCCTCATGGGCCTCAATGGATGCGGAAAGTCTACATTGATACGTCTCCTCGTGGGAAACATGGTGCCAGCCAAAGGGAAGATATCGACACACTCGAGACTCAAACTTGGTTACTACGCCCAACACTCGATCGAGGACCTTCAAGAACAAGGGCAGGCCGACCCCAGCTTAACCGCGTTGGGACTTATGTCCAAAGAAACCGAGGGGGCCTTGAATGAAGGCCAACTGAGGGCCCTGCTGGCAAGCCTTGGCCTTCAGGGTCGAGTCGCCTCGGATGTTCCTGTCTCTCGCCTCTCAGGCGGTCAACTTGTGAGCACCACATGCCATCATTGTTCATCCTGAGTCAGCTACTAATTAGATTTATTGCAGGTTCGTTTGGCTTTGGCGCAAGTGATTTGGAACTCGCCACACCTGCTCATTCTGGACGAAATCACTACTCATCTAGATTTTCATACTGTTACGGCCCTTGCATCTGCGCTATCATCCTTCAACGGGGCTATCTTGTTGGTCTCGCATGACCGGTTCCTGGTGCGTTCCGTCATTGAAGGGAAACGCGACGAGGAACATAAACTGGATGACGACTTTGAGGGTGTCGACGAAGAGACAGACGAGACCCAGAGTAGAAGGCGAGCTGTGTATGTTCTGAAGGCTGGAAACCTCAAGGAACAGAGCAACGGGGTGGAGCAGTTTGAACAGAGTCTCGTGAAGAGGGTGCAGAAGATGCTTCCCAGGACTTGACCTCTTTTCTATACGAAAAAATAATTATTTATAGAGGGAATTCAGAGAATTTCTTGTATACCTGATTGAGTAGTACTTCCTATGTCGGCTAGACCCATTCAAGGTCATACTAGTCACGGTACCGGTGAACGGCGCGGCCATCTCCGAACTTGCTTTAGGACTACGGAGAAGAGACCTCGGCGAATGAAATGGCGCCGGTTGACTCGATGACTGATAAGTATGGAACCTTATGCGAGGGTCAATGATCCATTCCCCTCCTTCCCTTTAACTTCGGCCCTTTTTAAGATCCAAATGCCCGCCACTTTCTTTGTGAATTTATTCAGACACTCGTGGTATGCCCGATAGTGCTGGGCTTGCGTCACCGCGAGGCCCTAACCCCTGCTCACGATGACCGAGGTATTGTTTCGGCGCGGATTGTTGGCCGCTCTACCATCGCTTCGGAGGTCTCCCCGCACTCCCTTCAGACAGCTACCGATCGGTAGCAACAGAGCTGCCGTGCGTCTAAGAAATTATAGTACAATCTCACCACCTGTGGAGAATGGAAAGAATGATGCAAAAAATCTTCCCGCGACCTATTTCCACAACCCTGACACCTCGGTCCGAAAACCGTCCGCGCGATGGTCTGCCTTGAAAACCGCGAAGCCGTTTTCCGAATTCTTGACGGACACTTTCGATCGCCAACATGACTATCTCCGAATCAGTATCACGGAGCGGTGCAACCTCCGATGCGTGTACTGCATGCCAGAAGAAGGCGTGGAGCTTTCGCCACCAGCGCGCCTCCTCACCTCGCCCGAGATCGTCTATCTATCCTCCCTTTTTGTCTCGCAAGGTGTCACGAAGATCCGCTTGACGGGAGGAGAACCGACGGTCCGGAAGGATATTGTCCCTTTGATGCAATCGATCGGCGGTCTGCGGCGTAACGGCCTTCGGGAGCTATGCCTGACAACCAACGGGATTTCGTTGCACCGCAAATTGGATGCCATGGTCGAAGCTGGCCTGACGGGGATCAACCTCAGTCTTGATACCCTGGATCCTTTCCAGTTTCAAATCATGACGAGGAGGAAGGGGTTCGATGCCGTGATGAAAAGCATTGATAGGGTCTTGGAACTGAATATACTAGGGGCAGGGATTAAGTTAAAAGTCAACTGTGTGGTAATGCGCGGGATCAATGATCGGGAGATTATCCCGTTTGTGGAGCTGGGACGCGAGAGCCCCATCGAAGTCCGCTTTATCGAGTACATGCCATTTGATGGAAACCGATGGAACGAGACGAAGATGCTCTCATACCAGGAAATGCTGGCGGTTATCCGAGAGAAGTATCCCACCCTTGAAAAGGTGGTGGGCCATAAGAATGATACGAGTAAAACCTATCAGGTCCCCGGTTTTGAGGGTCGCGTTGGGTTCATCACTAGCATGACGCATAATTTCTGCGGAACCTGCAACCGTCTACGCATCACTTCCGATGGGAATTTGAAAGTGTGTCTATTTGGCAATGCGGAGGTATCATTGCGCGACATTATTCGGAAGGCAAATAATGGGGAACCCATCGACGAGGTCACTATGAATGAATTACAATTGCTCGAGGCTGCGGATAGCGCGGCTCGGATCAAGGAGGAGGGTGGGGTGGTCAACGAAAGAGAACGAGAGCTCCTGGACGTTATTGGCATGGCTGTCAAACGGAAGAAAGCAAAACATGCTGGCATGGGCGAATTGAAAAACATGAAGAATAGGCCCATGATTCTCATTGGTGGGTAGGCGCAACCAACCTTCTTTTCTTTTCTCCCCCGGCTGTCTGGCGAACCAATGTGATGTTATTATGTGTCATGAGTAATGCATACGCTGAGATATCGTTCGTTCCATTGAGATTACCACCGGCTGGCTCAGCGGAGCTCTTGTATTATGAACCTGGCTTCCGAGAGTGATGCTGATAGGCGGGATCTAGATAAGGGACCCATGAGGGCACTCAGGAGCTCAGGACACTCTTTGGCGGCTTCCTCGAGGAAGAAGAAGAATCCATGGTCAAGGATCCCGACTCACTTGCTTCATATCAATCCACCTCTTCCTGGCCAAGCCCGTTGTTACCATGGGGATCATAGGGGCACATCGTCTAGAATGGAGCCGTCAGACGCAAAGCGCCAGGAAAAGACGGCTTCTCTTCCAACAGATTCTGACCCCGATCTCCCTCACCTTACCTCCGCGCAAAAGGTTCATATGACGAAGATCAGTCAAAAGCCTGTTACGGAACGCTCTGCAACCGCGACATGTCTCGTGCGCTTTTCTAACCCGCGCCCGTGGGAGCTTCTCCGAGAGGGGCGTGGGACACGCAAGGGGGACGTGTTCAGTGTTGCTCGAATTGCAGGTATTATGGCTGCCAAGCAGACTCCGGATATTATTCCCTTGTGTCACCCGGGCATCGGAATCACCGGTGTCGAAGTAGACGTCAAGCTCGTCGATCCAATTCCTCCGAATGAAACCGATCAGCCCACGAGATACGGTGCAATGCGCGTTGTAGCAACCGTGAGTTGCCTTGGTCGTACGGGGGTGGAGATGGAGGCTATGACGGCGACTATGGGGGCTGCGTTAACAGTGTATGACATGCTGAAGGCGGTCGATAAAGGGATGATGGTTGATGGGGTGCAACTTCTCGAAAAGAAGGGTGGGAAAAGTGGTCACTGGATCCGTGAAGAGCAAGTCGATCCATGAGGGACATACATGTATAGTACTTACTAGTACTACTAGTATAACACTAGTACCTGAGGTACTACAGTGGTACTATATAGGTAATTCAGTAATAATACTGCTCCTACTACTACTACTACCAATCATGAAATTCCTAGACCTCGTCATGTCCCAATCTGTCACTTCCCGCCAGCCCTACCATACAACATACAGTGCAGGCTATGCCAAGAGTAGCTAAGCTTGCGGATCCACAGCCCGGTGATTGGCCCCGTCCCGCCGCTTTCTTTTTTTTTTTCCCTTTTCTTTAATTTGAATGTTTTCATTATCTCTTTTTCCTTTCTCTTGCATCTGCACCTGCATCTTCCTGGCTTCCGTCCACAGATTTCCTTGATTCATACGTTGAACTCTTATTCTTGCCACTCAAGGCTCTGTTGAAATGGAATAACACGCTTTTGCCCCAGTTTTCATACAGTCTACAAATTCAACTTAGAGACTATTTACTACCGTTATCAAACTTTAGTATTCATTTCATCACGATCGCTCTGTACTAGTCGCGGTATTACCGGCAACCAGCTCTTCTTCTCTCTCACAGTACTGAATAGCGCCTCTTTTGTGGTCACCGATCATCATATCTTATCATCTCTCATCCAGAATCGACATGCATTATCGAACAAGACTAAAGATACATCAGAAATTCCAACAACATCCTTGCGGGTAGCGGTGTGCGCCCTGCCATTACAAGCAAAGAACTATTTCTTCAGTTCGCTAGCTGAGGTCATAGGGGCTTCCCAAAGTTCCCGAAACGTCGACTATCATACTGCAGTTGCATTACAGATCCCCCTTGCGTGCTGGGTGACATTGAATATATTCATTTCGCCGATGACGGTCACCTGTGAGTGTCCACTTTCCGCCTCTCTCTTTGAGATTGATGCTAGCCATGATACGGTTGATTGAACCTCGCTCTAATATTAGTGATATATGTAGTACGAGGCTGGCTTCGGCCTCTTGGTCGAAGCATCATGGCGGTAGTACCGCCATGCAACTTCATTACTCTTCATTATGCCTACTTTCTTGCCGCTCCACTGATCTGCAGTGTCATCTTCTGGGGAGCTTCAAATCCCTTTCGCAGCGTCTCGTATACTGATGCGTTGTTCATGTGTGTCAGTGCCATGACAGGCGCTGGTTTGAACACTGTAAGTTTGCGCCCTTCGCGTCGGAAGCCTTATCCGCTCCAGTTACGCCCCCCCACTTACACTCTCGTTAGGTGGACCTATCTTCCTTAAATACTTTTCAGCAAGCTATTCTTTTCACGCTCCTGATGCTGGGGCACGCTATCCCCATCTCTATCGCTGTTCTGCTCGTGCGGAAAAAGGCCTTTGAATCAAAACTGAAAGGCCTCTCAAAAAGGTTGGCTCAGGATAGGGAGTCACGTCCCACGTCCGAATTTGACATGCCGCCCAAAGGAGCGGGCGCCACGGTTGCCAATGGGCAGCCTTCAAACCCGGATGCCAGTTGTGACAACAAGGTATCCGAGATAAGTGAAGCCAGTCTCGTAGAGAAACCGACCGAATTGAGGGGCGACGACCATATTAAATGGTCTGACGACGATCAAATAACGATAGGTGCACGACCACGCTCGCGCCATCAGAACCATCGAGTATTCCCCATGGTGGGAGTCGGCGCTCGGCCTGACTTGATTAACCATCCGAAAGATGCCCCCCAAAATCTGCCTTTGAGGGAGGACGATGACGTCCATCGGCTGAAGGGCATGATCCAAGGAACACAGAAGTACTTCGCCTCTAAGGGGCTCATTTCGCGGAACTCTCAGTTCCATGGCCTCACCGCCGACGAACGCGAGAGACTTGGGGGAGTTGAGTATAAGGCTGTCTCGTTTGTGGCAGTGATAGTCGCTCTTTACTGGTTAATGTTCCTGCTCGTGGGCATTATTGGAATGGGGGGCTGGCTCAAAGCAAACCATCCAGAAATCACTCGGACGAACGGTCTCTCCCCGTTCTGGACAGGAGCCTTTTTTGCTGTCTCTGCATTTGTCAACAGCGGGATGTCCCTTCTGGACGCAAATATGGTTGCACTGCAGAAGAAGTACGTCCCTCAGCTGCATTTTCATGCTTTGAAACATACTAATCCGTACAAGTGTGTACCCGCTTCTCACCATGGGTCTCCTGATTCTCGCCGGGAACACCCTTTATCCCTGCTTCTTGCGGTTTATAATCTGGGCTATGAGGCGCATGATTCCAGATGGTCCGGCATGGAAGACATGGAGGACTACTTTAGACTTTATCCTGGATCATCCCAGAAGGGTATGTAGATGAAAGTGGAGACTGCGATACATCTGCTAATTGATTAGGTCTATACCAACCTTTTCCCGAGACGCCACACTTGGTATCTGCTGGGAACCATCATTGTCCTGAATGGCATTGATTGGGCCGGTTTCGAGATCCTCGCAATCGGAAATGAACAGATCGAACAACTGCCGGCAGGCTACCGAATTTTGGATGGTTTGTTCCAAGCATTAGGTATGTCTCGAACCCAGTCGTCCTCACCTACTGCCCTTTTTATCTTTTCTGACATCTATCTATTTGCAGCCGTACGCTCTGGAGGTTTCTACGTCGTAACCATCTCCGAACTTCGACAGGGGTTGCTCGTGTTATACGTCCTCATGATGTACGTCTCCGCGTTCCCCGTGCTCGTCACCATGAGGAACACCAACGTCTATGAAGAACGCTCCCTGGGCGTCTATGCCCATGAGGGCGCAGAATATGACGCCGACGATCAAGCCACACCGGGTCTCTTCGTTCGCCTGGTCCGACACCACCTTCTCGGACGGCAAGATGTCTCTACCACCGAAGGCTCCCGTAGCTATTTCGTCCACCAACAGCTACGCTCCCAACTCAGCCACGACATCTGGTGGATTGCCCTAGCAGTCCTCTTCATTTCCATCGCTGAATCGTCTAATTTCAACCGCGACCCCGTGAACTACTCTACCTTTAACATCATCTTCGAGGTTGTCTCCGCCTACGGTTGCGTCGGCGTTAGTGTCGGCTACCCCGGCAAGAACAGCTCCTTCTGCAGTGCTTGGCATACTATTAGCAAATTGATCCTGGCGGCAGTTACATTGCGTGGCCGTCATCGTGGTCTCCCCGTTGCTATTGACCAGGCTGTCATGTTGCCGAGTGATTCCCTTGCCTGGGCCGAAGAGGAAGATGCCGCGCTGAGACGGGAGAAATCTCGTGCTTGGGGGGCTGATAGGATGCCCGTTGGGGCTGTTTGAGGTTTCTGTTTGCAGAGAACAGCATGTGGAATCCTTGTTTTGGTGAACATGCTGCATTCTTGAAAATTTCTTAACACAGATTGGATTTTGGTTTTCTTTCATGTTCTTGATTTGATATTGTATTTCCGGCTTTCCGGCTTTCTAACTTTCTGGCTTTCTGGCTTAATTGTTCGTTCGATTTAAGTTGTTAATGTATTAGTTCGAGTTATCAGTTATCTTCTCTTGCCTATGTGCCGGATTTTCTAGACAGGTTGAGACTTTCTCTTTCCGTTGTAGCGCTCGCCCCTCACCGCCTTTGCTCACAGAGTCTACACGTTCGTACAAGATATACATATATAGTTGTGGTAGGGTCAAGACAGAGAGGAGATAGGGGATAAGAAATATAGGCTATATTAAAGCAGGTATATAGGCGGGAGCGGTACATTGCTACACACCCTGGACAACACACGTACACGCGGGAACATCAAAGCTGGGCCAATCAGGGGCTCCGGATGCGAAGTGTAACCCTTGAGATCCCAGGTACTAGGGTATAGGCACTGACGATAGTTGATGCAAGACATGGCGGTGTCTATCTACATATGTGCTAACAAACGCAAGTGGACGAAATTGTTATGCTAATTAATGACCTACATTGTCGCTATCCAATTCCAAGATCCAATTTCGGGTAAGAACTGGCTCAAATCCCGAAAGCGAGCTAGGGGATTGGGCTGAGCAAACTAACTACTCCTGAGGCAGACGGAGTTAACTTCCTGGGAAGGCTTAGATTCGAGCGTCTCCCCTGGCCATTACAGAGGTTCCGGTATGTGCACAGAGGAAACTATGCTTTTTTTTGGAAGCCTTGCGAGATAAGCCACATCTTTAGCGCCCACTGTCGTCAAAACGGGGAAGGGAGGAATGCAATCCTTGCAGGCCCATGCAACCAGTGTCTGGACTACTGTAGGTGAATGACTCGGGTGATGCGAACACCCATGCTCAATGTAGCATCGGGTGTTTCTTAGCATGGTATAACCCTTGGCTTCCTGTTAAAGCCCGTGGCGGTGCGGCCTTGGGAACATCAGACAGACTGCGCTACCTGGATGGGTGCCTGGGGTACGGAACCCCCTCTCCAGCCACTTGTTTAATGTTATAAAATGTTGTAGAGACCCCCCTCGCCGGTGCTGAAATAATGCGTGATCATTAAGTTCTATATCCATAGTCGACAGCTGCCCGTTGTATACCTACTCCGATGTCTTCCAGGTCTGCCCTATTCGCTGCTTCTTCCAACGATGCCCACCAGCACACGCCATATACAGAAAAGTCGCATGCGACACCATCTGTTGAAACTCCTGACAGCGGGTTCCTCTCCGACAATGATGACGATGACATTCCGGCAATGGGTGGAAGCCCTTCCCCTGCTGCTAGACGCGCAAAAACTCTAGCCGGACTGGACAAGCGACAGGATAGCGTGGCGAAGAGGCGCAGCAAAGTTGGGAATACAGCTCGTTCACCCACAGATCAAACGGTACAAGCGTACCTCTCCCAAGTGCCCGACGATGAGTTACGCCGAAACCCACAAAGACGGTTCCTGGAGTCATGCTCTCCTGAAAGCAGACCTGCCAGCTCTCCGGCAACCCCCGAGGATAATGCACCGAGATTCACGATGAAGCCTACGCGGAACCGCCGAGACGCAGCTAATCTAGTAAATTCGGATCATGAGCGCAGTAACAACCATAGGCCACCAGCTGCTCAACCAAATCGCACAGGCCCTACTTCTTATGTTCCAGACTCGCCTAACAGGCTTCCAGAGACGAGGAATTCCACTGCACCCCCGCCAAGGGCACCGGATGACAGGCTAACAGCGTTGCCTGGCGATGAGACGGAAAGATCCAAATCCCCGCTTTCTTTCTCTGGCCAGCCCGAGACTCCAGGAACCGAGGTATCTGTTGGCGACTTAGGCAACGGAGAATTGACACCAGAATCCAAATCGAAATTGCAGACAAATGAGGACATTATACTAAAAATTGTGGATATATTACGCGGATTACCCAAGAATAGCGAGAAGAAGAAAGAAGGTTACGCCTACATTCTGTATGACCCGTCGGCACGGACTGGGGTGTACAAGATTGGCAGGGCAGTAAATATGAAGGATCGGCTCAACCAGCATAAGAATAAATGCAATCTCGAACACTGGGAGGCAAGAAAAGAACCCGCTGTTCCGATAAAGCAATATAAGCGACTTGAAAGACTAGTCCAAGCTGAACTACGGAATATGGGCTACCGATTTAGGTGTTACTGTCACGCAAAGCATCAGGAATACTTCTGGGGCGACCGCGAAGTTGCATCGGAGATGCTGGTCTCCTGGTCGCGGTGGCTGAGAGAGCAAGAGCCGTACGATGACGAGGGCAGGCTCAAGGACTTCTGGGTTGACCGGCTTAACATTGTTTTGCAATATCCATTGAGTTCGTTTACTTGCATGGCCACCGAATGTGCTAAACGAATCTCTGGAACAAGCCATTGCCCGGATTGCGTTCGGGCTGGATGGAAGACCTTTATGGCTCCGAGCCTAGAGGACCACTTTGATTACTTTTGTCGTATGCATGTACCGTACTCCTGGGACCGTTGCATATTGGAACCCTTCTATATGCGTACCCCGTCTGCGGCAGCATGGTTTGAGGGAATGGCGAACTCTATCGGTTCTACGAAAAGTGGCCGAGTCCCAATTTCCAGTACCTCCCTTACGTTGCTCATCAGAGGAATATGGTCGGTGATTTGGGCTGGATGGACCCACACATTGGATTTGTCCACGATATTCAACATATTGATGCTGGTGGTCATGATCTATGATCTCTTCCCGGTCTCCAGTGGGAAGGGGAGCATCCGTATCGCAGAGTCTGGTCAGAGCCCCAAAGTAACCGAGAAATCTGGACCACAGCCGCCTAAGACCCCTGAGGCAGCCCCGACACTATCAGCTAGGGTTCCAGAACACAATGGAGAAGAGGACGGCCACGTTGGAGTCTCGGATGGGGGGACTTCTAACGTATCAACGAGGGCGAACAAAGAACACAGCGATCAGATGCACCAGTAGACATAGCTTGTAGAGCAAAATAATGCCTATGGAGAGAGTGTACAGAGACGTGTAAACCAAGCTTCACCATTCTATACTGTGGTATGTTTTATATCCATTGTACCTTAACGATTACAAAGCTTATAGTCGAGAGGAGCCAATACTAAGCAATTAAGAGATTCCCAAGCAATTTTCTTTTCCGCCGGGGCGCAATCATAGCGATCTTGCTAACATGACATGCTAGGCAGTTATAAGCCGCTCTGCACTCCAAGCCCAACACAGCACGACTCACATCTTGGGAGCCTGCGTCCCCATTTCTGTCTCTATAGTGGTAGGCTGTGGTTCACTCCTGTGACCGGGCAGTTTGTGGCGCAAGGCTGATATTGTAGGTCATGGTAATACAGCCTTGTAATGATGGTTGTTGAGTGGCATGGATGTGAAAAATGGTTGGATGATGCTTGTGCTTCCTGTACTGACCAGGATCTTTGCCACAGTTGCTAACTTATTCGTTCCCCTCCTCAATGTTGCCCGCTACGAGGCTCAAGAATGTTACTAGTAAGTAAGTCAAGAGAAGTTTAACTAGTTATAAGTTAGGTAGTTAGTTGATAGTTCATCAAACCCGGACCACTCTCTAGTTCTCTTTAATCATGAACCATTCCAAGTCGTCCTTGCTGAACACCCACCTCGCAATCTTCTCGAAAAGCCATGGCTGAGCCAACTGGATTAGATGCAAGTGTCTTTACGTTTGGGGAACTGGTAGCAACTCTCGTTAGATTCGTCCGCAAGGTCAAGGACTCTTCTGAAAGACCTCCGGCTGATATCATATGGTGTTGGAAAGTATCGAGAGGGTATAGTTTAGGCAAGCTTTTGGACCTGGAGACAAAATTCCTTACCTTCGCATCCCCAGACAAATTCTCTGATGGTGTACTTCGCAGAAAAAACAGAGTCAGTTCAAACAATTAGTGTAATTGTGGATGGCAGAAAAGAGAGTATCATCCACTTCTGCTTAAGGAGGGCCAAATTGCTTGTATCCGACGTGAAGAGGTTTATAAAACCCTGGAAACCTACTACGGCGAAGAAACAAGCTGGAAAAGTGAGGTTAGAAAGTATATTAAGCGATGGATTAAAGGTTTTTGGAAGGGCGCTCCATCTTCGCGTCCTGCTCTGAACTGGAGTTATATTAATGATTCGATTCAAGCAGCAAAGTATATCGAGTCTTCACTTCACTATGCCCGTTCAACTATACTTTGAGCACAAAACGAATCCAGGTGAGTGAGGGACATGAACTTGGCCGACTTACATACTGACAGGCCGAAGAACAGGTGAAACACAAGGATGGATCAACAGTCTGAAGGGTTCCATTACCACGCATTCCGACCATTTTCAAGCTTTGCACCAGGCTTTCAAACGGAGTAACCCAACTGTAATATATGTGAAGGCCAAACAGAAACGTGAATCTTCCGTAAAAGGACAAATTAGGCCACGGACGAGCAAACACGAGCAACCCGCCAACTGCCAAGAGCGCAGCAAATGCCCAATTAGCAGCTGTTCACAAATGGGAGCAGTCCAATGCCAGCATCATGATTCTATCACCGCAGAGCTCCCAGGATGTCAACTCCGTAGGATGGGAAAGCGTGACGGAAAACTGCACTTGGCCAATGTCCCAGCTCTAGCCAGGGGCAGCTCTGGCCAGGGGCTGCTCCTCGAGCCAGAGGACCGAGGTGATGCATCTTCGCTCACATCCCATGGCCAGATCAGAGATGAAAATGTAACAGAGGATTTTTATTTTCTCCTAATCTGAAGATTTTGCTGTCAACTGACAATGAAGGCTCTATATTCTCTACCACTGTTTATGATAGCCTGGAGTTAGGTATTAATCCTAATGAAAAAAGTTATTGAGGGTTCTGTTATAATTAAAAATTGTGCGTCTGCCGCTGATAGCGATTGTTTTGAATTCTGTGTGAGGATAATAATTATTTAGAATGCTAAATTGTCAGTTATTCTTAAAGATCCTCGGGGTAGTAGAATTTACAGGTATATATTAGGTTATACTTGTATGAGCCATCTAGATAGATCCTCAACCCTATATTTACTTTAAACTGTGTTATGAGAAAAACATCCATGGGAGTCTCTTGATCAGCAGCCTAAATAAGTAAAATCTTAAACTCTTGGTCACGTCACACTGTGTTAAGAAATATATATATATATATTTATATTTATATTGCGCCAAAGCGGGCTTTTCAAGTAGTATACAGTCCTGACTTCTCTCCTAGCCGATATCTCCGTGGTGGTCAAAGACGAAGGTGAGGAAACTGATTATTCTGAAACTTTACCAGACCGAAGTACTGTCTTGGACATTGTAAGGTAGGGGGAGGAGAGCATAATACAGTCTGGGAGGATAGTAGTGGTTGAACAACACCCTTTTAGCAAGCTGCCTTGTCTCATTTGCAAAGAGGATGTCCTTCGACCACGGCTGACTGCCGGACGTGTCCAGGCATTCTTGTTGGTGAAAAGCAATTCGCTTTGGAATGGTGTAAAGAGAGAACCTGGGTGCCTGCGACAGAGTATGGCTTTACTGGTGTTAGGGCATCATGGGCCTGGTGGTGAAACTACGTCTTTGTCATTTGATTTCGCGGTGATCCATCTTGTACTCTGTAATTGTACCACGCTTTCTATATATTCTAAAGCAGATGTATGACAATCTTCCAAACGTGATCAGCATGCTGAACGATACCCAACATCCTCCCCCTGCTATGTACTTTGCTTCTTCAAGTGGTTTGTATAAGAATAATAGATCTAAACGCAGAAGACATATCGAAAGTAAAGAGGAGGGGGTCGTGAGAGATGGCTCGTATGCTTGGTGCCCGAGCTAAATATCTATTTGTTTATGATGATTATGATTATCAGAGTAGGGTTGTTGGCCCTTTCATGAATCAGGCCCTTTTTTTCTTTTTTCTTTTTTTTTTTACGTTTTTGTATGTGCCCAAAGGCCACTGATGCTGTAATATCTATTCATTGTCAACCGAAATGGCCAAATGGCCGTTACCTCAGAGCTAGGAAGCTTCAGATTATTTGGCCACTGTTGATCATTTCATTTCTCTTTATGCTTATATTCGCAAATATTCGTTATTAATCTTAATCATGACGAATACAGCCCCTTTTTAAGACTACTTATCATGTACTCATAGGCTTATATTTTTAAGGTAGTTTAGGAATCCAGAACCTGATACTTTTATTTATTGGCCGCTGCATTACTCAGTGGTGTAAACCGAAGACCGTTTATGTTGCCTTCTTCAGGGCCCAAGCTTAACCCCTAAACCCACGATGGGCCCCCAATAGCCCCAATAGCCCCCCCCCCCCTCCCCCCCCTAAAGCCCATTTTACGTAAAAACCTGGTCTTATAATAGAATTGCTTAATCAGTAAAACACAATTTTTAATATAAAGTTATATGTTTTCACTGTTTAGGGCCCAATGGGGGGCCTACAGCGTATTCTAGGCTACTGTACTGGGCGTAAGACCTAGCCTACAGCGGGCTTGGGCCGGGTTTGGGCCGGTGAAGAAGCCTAGCCAGGAGATCAGGTACAAGAATGGGGGACGAAACAGTATATCCCTGTAAACAGAGATTGCATTAAACAAACTATACAATAATGCTATCCATTGCTGACTATAACCTCAATCTAGACATGTCCCGTCAAGAATATTATCTCTGCCCCGCGTTCCTCAAGAGTCGAGGAAACCTCGCTCCCAACCTCGCCATCTCTCGGACAACGTCCGAGGGTTCCAGCGCATATGTCGCGGCGCAGAGATCGAACTCATGTTTCAGGGCCGCATGCTGGAGTTCAACTCCCTTCGGAGTACCTGTTGAACCGCTGGTGTATAAGATAATAGCTGGGGCATCGGCCTGCGCAATGATTTCTATGGGGTCAAAGGAAGGCTTCGTGAGACGAGAGACATTGATCCTGGGGGTCCCCGAAGGTGTTTCAAGCTCCGTGGCTTGCTTCTGTGTGGAATGATGGATGAGGATTGCAGCAGGCTTACAATCACCAGCGATAAGCGACAGTCGTTGTACAGGCGTGCTGGGATCAAGCGGAACATAAACTGCCCCGACTTTCAGAACCGCCAACATGGATGCGACCCAGTCACCCGATGCTTCTTGTAGAACACAAATGCGACATCCCTGGTTCACCTTATGGTGTAGCAGCTCTAGAGCGATCATATCCACCTTCTGGGCAAGCTGTGTGTACGTCAACGAAGCACCGTCTACTTCCTTGACTGCTACATTTTGCGGAGAATCTGGGACAATGTTTTCAAACTGATGAACCAAAGTCGCGGGCCATGTGGAATCAAATGAGGGCCCTTGACCAAGGGAGACTGCCCTCTGGAGATCCATGTCTCTGTATTTCCATTCGCTACCGATCCGAGAGTTGGCTGCGGTGTAGAGGCAGCGGATCGGGACTATTTATAATGGGCTTGACAGAAGCATCGGGGAGGATCGACTGTCTCTTCGTACGACGCTTCTGAGCTGCCTTGGAGAGTTTTGAAGACATCACTTCATTATCTTCTCCGAAGACAGGCAATCGACCAAATAAAATATGTCGTCCGTGACCCTTCTCTCTATGGGCCGCATTGCTGGCGGCTTTCTTTTTCTTCTCGCCCCTAAACTAGATGCCTCCACTTTCTTCCTTCCCTATGAGCCATCCACAGCCGTCTTTTCAAACTTGGTAGCTTCCAGGGACATTGTTATCGGGACATTGCTCTACACAGCCCAAGAGCCCTCAGGCATTAAGAATCTTGTAAGTTGTTTATCGATGAAACCATCGTTCTTCCCATCTGTCACTTTCTGGAGTCACCTCTTTCTGACCCTAAGTGCCCAGGGCCGACCCAACCGTGACCTCAAACGGGCTCTTATGGCTGAAATCGCGGTCGATGCGGCTGAGCTTGTAACTAACTTTGTATGCTTTATGAACGGATCACTTTCGGCGGCGGGCTTCAGAGGGCTGGGTGGGGGTACACTTGTCTGTCTAGGCATTGGTGTCTATAATTACCTCAACCTCGCGTGAGCATGAGGAATTGAGTGCCGTTGCTTTCACAGCTCTATGTCTACCTGTTAGGGGCCGGAGGGACATGGCAATGTATCTAGTCTAGGGTATTATAAGAGCATAAATAAACTTTTGTCAAGTCGGATACCATTAGCAGGGATGTTCTCTTATGAAGTTTGGAGGGTAATGATACTATCAGGCTATAGTCTAAAAAGCTTGAATTTACCAATTTTTAAATTATTGTCT
Organism: Aspergillus alliaceus; assembly: GCF_009176365.1. NCBI lineage: Eukaryota > Fungi > Ascomycota > Eurotiomycetes > Eurotiales > Aspergillaceae > Aspergillus > Aspergillus alliaceus. Next base: position 324,977 of record NW_022474686.1, on the reverse strand, counting down.
CTGTGATTATTTATTTTAAATGTATCGAAAAAGATTTTTTACGTATAGTTCTTTTTTCTATAATAGTTTATTGAGCTTGTTTCTGAACTGTCGATTACTGGATAGACAAGGATATAAAAATAATAGACACAGGAGATCTTTAAATTGCTCTATATAAAGCATAAGTCCTCAAACGTCGTAGATATGTAGACAGTCATTCAGGGTATGCCAACTCCTGCCTTTCGATATTTCTTGACCTCACCATTGAACCGCAAAATACGCTCAACACAAAGCCCACGGTCTTTGGGTTCCTCAACTGGCTCACCTTGGCTATCAAACGGGGTCAATAATCCAAGGATGCAGCTGGCGACGAACAACTCAATACCCCCTTGACCGTCATCGAGCCAAATTCCATCATCGTAGCTTCTATGCCAATTGAATAAGCGCGATGTTGCATCTCCCAATTGCTCATCAGCAACATGTCGTTCGGGGTAGGGAAAGCTTGATCGTCAGCATATATTTATGGCAACCAATTCTTTGTTAGTCTTACTCATTAGTATGGCCTGCAGAATCACGCTGCCTTACACGGCTTCGGCAAAGGATCTTGCGAAACGCTCAATGACACGGCCGAACAATTTCCCGCAGATAGTCAACACGTTTCGGCTTTTAGGTAACTTAGCGCTCACTTAAACTGGAGTGGGAGCTGCTATTACTCCTCCACTGAGTTTGATACTGGGTATGACAAGCTTCAGAACAATGATAAAACTAGACTATACGCAGACCATCTCATCTTGCGCCAATGATTAGCCACCTAAGCTGCAGGGGCAAGCCGTCATCTGGGACATCTTTGAGTTCGCGTCCCAGATCTTCTCCGCCATCGTCAAGCTCACTACGGCGGCGACACGGTGGCAGTGGAACTGGAGAGACTGAAGAAAACCGAGTTGTTAAGATGCCTTTTTTTTTGCTGGAAGACAAAGTACACAGCCGGGTGATGGTGTTGACCTAGGTTGCTACTCATGCTGGGGTCGTCGGTTTGAGCCAGAGTCGTCGAGCACGGTTATCCTCATCGTCCGTACTATGCTCGCAGGAGAGGATGATTGCATGTAGTTTGTAAACCGTTCAGAATTCCAATATAGCATCATCTTTTCCGCAAAATGTTAATACATTCTTTTGTTGAGTCGTACTCCAGTATACCTGGATCGCGCGTGGACTTCTCCCTGGATATTCCTCCGAAATTATCCTCAAGACCTCTGCCCAAGGCCGCTTCTCGTACCTCTCAGCTTCAGCAGAAGGGTCTCCTTCTCTGGGGACCATTTCATGCCTTTCCTCGAGCTTTCTTGGGCCTCCGTGCTATCTAGCCGCGCTTGCTCAACCACATCAGGGAGAGTCGAGTGACTGATTGCCCGCGCATCTCCTTGTTCAGAAGCTGTGAGAGAATAGTCGGATATACAACGTGGTAAAGCACCTTTGAATAGCCAAGAGGAGGAATTACGAATGCTCGTCGAGTGGTAGAGACACAAAGTGAGAATGAAGGACGGTGAAGGAGTACTCCCTGAACGGCAATATACAGGGGCTTCGAGACCGTTTGCAAGCGCCCTCATCCAATTGTTGCGTCTTTCGCTTAGTACCTGTGGACTGTCCATTGACGTGGCGATTCCCACGGGCACCGTTAGGGTAGGATGTGTCGGAACCGGTGCCTTGTTGGGAAGGACGCAGATGTCGACTGTTATGGATATGAGAGTGGTCGCTTGTCCGAGTGCTGTCATTCTGACCACCAGCACTTTCGCTGGAATCTCGATCATGGCCAGATGGGCTGTAAAGAGGGGTTGGAGGGTCAGGATATAGACAAATCGTCTCGGAATTGATAAGGCTGTCGGCGACTTGTGTGATTGATAACTGGGATCCATGTCCTCCCAAGACCCGCGGTTGGCAAGGATTACCGGGTCAATGGGAATGTCATCCTGTGCACCTGGAAGTCTGAAGAACCCTTCTATACCGTCATCTGAGCTAGGTATATTCGGAAACAGTAGGCCATCCTCTGCAGAGTCTCCCCGAAAGGGAAGCGGCTTGGTTGGGATACCAGTGTTCTCTTGACGATAGCAGCAGGAAATCATATCCGGTTCTGAGCTGAAGGCGCCAAATCATTTGGAAATGTTGCATCGTGTTGAGTAGTCTCTGAATATGTATACGGTTCTGGTGCAGTGATTTCCCGTGGTTGGAATTGGGAGCTTGATGGTGGTGGTGGAGACGACTGACCACCCGCATTGGTAGGCACACAAACTTCAGCCGGTGGTCGCGCAGGCAGGCCATGCTTGGGAGGTGGCGAGGAGTTTGGAGTAACAGGGTGGCGCACCATGCTCTTGTTTGGCATAGTTCCTGGGCAACATGATCATATACCCATTCAGCATTCAGGCCTTTCACGAGAAACGCCGAGCGATTGGCATCGCGCTTTCCCACTGCATTATAGGCAATACTCTGCTGGGTTTGGTTTGTTGGGAGGCTTTTTCCCAGTTGGATTGCCGCCGTCACTGCGAGGACGTCGACGTTGGCATCAGAAAGCGCCTTGAGAAGTCTCCCAGTTGTGGACAGAAGGAGGCTATCCTCCTGGAAGCTGAACCCTACTTGTTGTGACATTGTGGGTCAAGTGACGAAATGCTGAACTTCGACCAGATTTCTTCCAGAGGCTGGGTTAATAAGCTCTAAGGAATGTTAGATCTCTGAAAGAAGGTAGAAATGATATAAAGATCTCCTATTGACTTTTGTATACGTGGGCATCAAAGTAAAAGAAAACATGTCTTCAATAGGTACAAGAGATATGGAAATAGTGCCGGGTGCATAAAAGGAAATTATAGATCATCTAATCCTCCTCTTCTTCAAACTCCAGCTCGTCTTCGTCTTCGTCCTCTTCCTCTTCCTCTTCCTCCTCGTCACCCTCGCCATCAGAAGTGACGGCATCCTCGCTATCCTCAGCGTCATCGCTTCCCTCATCGGCACTGAATCCACCCATGGTCACATCTTCCTTATCGGCGGTCTTTTCCTCTGCTCTCCGCTTCTCCTCTTCACGTCTTGCCTCTTCGAGAAGGGCGGCCTTCTCTTCCCGGATCTTCCGCTGCGACTTGACGAATGCGCCGAGTGGGGTGGATTCCCAATCGACATCTTTCAGGAAGTTTTCTACCTCTGCACGATTGCGCGGGGTATAAGTGACGCCGGATCTGCGATCTTCGATCCAGCGAGCGTTGGCTTCGACCTTTTGCACGAGGAGGAGGATCATCTGGTTGATCTTGGTGTTCTTGTTGCCGCCGGAGCGCGAGCTAACCTGTTTTAGCCAGCGCTTGAGGGAGACCACAATGGGGACGGAGAGTTCGGGGAAGGCGATGTGCTTAGTCCACAAAACAAAGAACTCGGAGATAAGCTCGGCAACCTGTTCGCCGACGCCGTCTTGGTAGACGCGGGTGCGGAGGTATGATTTCGGGGCGCGGATGGCGGTGTTGAAATCGAGTTGTTTGAGAGTGCTTGATTTCGGGGGCTTGCGCATCTCGGCCGAATTGAGGACCTCGAGGAGTGCCGGGGCGAGCGGGATATAGGTTCCTGTGGAGCGGGAGAGACGGAGAAGGGCGCGGGTGAGTTGGAAGCGGAGGGGGAAGTAGGTTGCGGTAGGGATAAGTCGCATCGCGCCGATGGTGATCTGGACGACGGGGTAGATGAGAGGACGCATGGCGGATTGCTTTCCGGCCTTGGCTTCCGCGAGGCCATCGCAGTGCTGGGAGAGAACGCGGGACCAGAAGTCGAGTGAGTGCGTGTATTGCCAGTTGTAGATCGTCTTGTAGGACTCCTTGGAGGTGTTCGTAATGCTGCTACGGAGATGGATAGCGAGTTGGCGGATGAAGTTGAAGCCGGTCGTGTAGGACACGTTCTGGTCGATACCCCACAGCTCAGCGGCGGAGTTCTTCATCAGGTTCACACCTGCGAGGGTGTGAACGGTGGTGTTTCGACTACCCTTCACGACTCCCTCGTAGGAGGCCTTGAGAACGGTCTCCTTCAGCCCAGCATCTCCAATGATCATGAGACGCCGCAACAAAAGGAATCCCGTGATACGTGTGGCTTCAGTCGTGGAAACATCAGCCCAGATACCGACGATTGTTTTGACGAGGACCTTGAGTAGCTTTCTGAACTGAAGTAGGTAAGGAAGCATAGGTTCAACGGCAGAGAGGGTGAGCTTCAGCGTCTGCGCGTCGGACAGATTTAGGAGCAGTTGGTGAACGGAGGAGGTATACGACTTGATGAGAGGCGTGAGGGTCTTGAACTTCTTCGAATCCATAGACACCCTGACTTTGCCGGAGGCGGACTCTTTGACGGGGAGGTGGTGCGACAAGACTTTCGGGACAGAGCCAAGCGCGGTAACAAGAAGTTCATGGTATACTTCGGGATCTGAGATAGTGTATTTCTGCTCCTGGGTCTCAACTTCGTTTAGGTAGGCGGCCGACCGGAAAGCGAGGACGATCTGGCGCGTTGCGCGAATCGAGTTTTGCTCTTCCATTAATTTCTGCCATTTCTTCACCATCGGAATGGTCAGTGTGTTGTCGACCGTCTCTTCCTCTTCCTCCGCCCGAGCGGCCTTCTTTTTCTTCTTTGCTGGTTGCTCTTCCTCGCCTTCACTCAGCTCGTCGACTTCCGCGAGATCGCCATGAGCGCCGAAGTCCAGGAGCTCTGCATCGTTCTCTTGGAGGTATTTGTAAAACTCCGGGTCCTTATCTTTCAACGCTTGAAGCTGGTCCTTGTGCGCATCGAAATCGTCGAGTCCACTGGCGTCCGAGGAAGCTTCGTCGTCTGAAGGGACACCGTCCTCCTCGTCGCCGTTTAATGCCGCAGACGCTTCATCCTCGTCTTTCTGATCTTCTGTGCGCTTGCGCTTGCCCGTCTTTGGGGTCACATCCTTCTTCTTTGCTTTCTTCGCCTGACCGGCGTCGGCATCCGCAATGTCAAAACCGCCCGAAAAGAAGTCGTCCACATTCATCTCAGCGAAAGCATCCTGCTTCTTCGCCTCTGCCGGATCCTCGTCCGCGGAATCGTGAGCATTGGCGCGTGCCTTAGCATTATCCGCCTTGCGTTTCTCCTTAAGATGGTGACGCTGCTTGATTTTGGCAGCCGCCTTTCGCTGTTCGAGGACATCTTTCAGATGCCTCTTCTCGAACTTCTTGGTGGATTTCTTCTGACTTCCGGCCATTGTGTCACAGTGTCCCAAACCGACCGGGCCAATGGGATCAAAAGTACAAAATGGGGAAGATCAATGGTAGGGGAAGTTGTGCACCAAATGGAAAGGTTTTCTTTTTGGAGTAAAAAAATTTAGAAGTTGCGGCAGAAAAGGGCGGCGCCGATCGCCCAATTGGGCCACCGCCTTTGGAAGTCCCCCTCCGGCATAGTAATCATAACCTACTATCAGCCCCGTCGCAAACTGATATATAGATAGGAATATTGCAATCAACGATGTATGCTCAGCGCCCTTTGGCGTATGCGCCAACCCCTTACAGCTTTACCCCTAACCCGGCCTTGTCTGCGTCCATCAACCTTGATGAGGTATGCTGGGGTGTCTAGCTTGCTTGCGGGGCAGCTGGCTAACTCCCATGCCAGGAAGTTAGATTGGCCTCCAGCTCGGCCGAGCGCGATCTCTACGAGTCGCTGGCGGAGATCTACAGTATAATAGTGACCCTGGACGGTCTCGAGAAGGCTTACATTAAGGATGTGGTGACGGAAGCGGAGTACACTGAAACGTGCACTCGGCTATTGAAGCAGTACAAATCGAGTTTGGGCGACGATACTGTCGCGAATGAGTTTGTCGACCTAGAGACTTTCAAGCGAACGTGGGGTGTGAGTTCTCCCTGTGCTTCCCTTTCCTGCAAGGATCAGGGCTTATTTTCTTTCTTCCACTAGTTGGAATGTCCTCGTGCTACTGAACGTCTTCGTATCGGACTTCCTGCTACGGTCGAGCAGGCGACACATAACGCCCCAGCAGCTAATATGGGATCGGCAGCAGGTCCTACTGGAGGTGCTTCTGGCAGTTTGATCCTGACGGCCACGGAGAACTTCATCACTTTCCTTGATGCGTTGAAGCTGAACATGGTGTCAAAGGATGCATTGCACCCACTGCTTTCCGAAGTGATCCAGTCGGTCAACAAGGTGACGGATGGGGACTTCGAGAGTCGGGGTAAGATCATTCAATGGCTGATCACATTGAACCAGATGCGTGCAACAGAGGAGTTGAGTGAGGAACAGGCGAGGGAACTGGCCTTTGATATTGAACAAGCCTATCAAGGGTTCAAGTCGACGTTAGGGTGAAGTACGTATGTGTGGCTAGGTGAGAATTAGTAGAAGGCGTCTGGAGTTATTGCTGAACAATTGTAGCTATATTAATACATTATATAACAACAATCCAAATATCACGAACTGTTGTAAAATAGACTGATTTTAAGGGGCAAGCCTTATCAGGGCCTAGAGCGGATCCGACCCGCGGAACGCCGTGATCCGTCTTTTCCTTTTTTGGAAATCACGACTTTTTTTTTTCTCTTGTGTTTTTCGGGGTCGGAAATCCACCCAAATCGGTTTTTGCCACGGGTACGGCAAATATAATAAGAGAAACGGCTCTTCTCCCTCCCTATTTGGTCCAAGACCTATCAGAGTTGAACCCAGCTACGAGATTAGACCGCTACAATGATCAGCGCGGACCCCGACGAGCCTCTCCATGGTATGTTTCTCCAGTTTTCCCGAATAGATAGGAGAGATAGTGGATTGATAAGCGTCTCAGTCTTCGACTTGCCTCAGATCCATACCAAACCGTCCGGCACCGAGATTCTACGAACCCTAGACCTCCTAGCGATCAAACCAAGAAGTTTCACCTCCAATGGTCATGAAGCAGTGAAGGCACCAGCTGTTCACCCGGCTGGGGTAACCCGCTATCTGACGTCTTTCATTTCGAGTTCCTTGTCATGGCTAGATACCGATGAGCTTCGGGAAGCCGTCTGGGATGCTGCCGCTGCTCGGCTTAGCGAGCGCTCAGGGCGGACCGGTATGGGGAATAATTTTGTAGTTGGCTGTGTTTTCCAGGCTTTCATGTGGTCTAACCTTGGGCTTTCCAATAGCGATGCCTGCCATGTCCCGTGTCTTCACGATCCCTAGTCCGTGGGGCGAAGAGCTGACCTTGACCTTGCACGAACCATCCTTGACTGCCGACAACTTAGGAATGAAGACCTGGGTGTCCTCATACCTTCTCTCCCAACGTCTCCACACTCTCCTTGAATCAACCCCGCAGCTCGTCCCATCCGAGACAACCACCCCTACTCCTAAGGCAGATCGCACGCTTCGGGCCCTAGAGTTAGGTGCAGGAACAGGCCTCGTAGGGCTTTCCTTCGCTGCCATCCGTGGAGAATCGGCTTCGATTCATCTCACCGACCTCCCTGATATTGTTCCCAACCTTGCCCACAACACAGCTCTGAATGTGGAGCTGCTTACCAAGACAGCCGCGACCGTCACGACTGACGTGCTGGACTGGTCGGTTGTGCCCGAGCCACTCCCCACTCAAGAGGAGCAGTACGACTTGATCCTCGCTGCCGACCCTTTGTACTCCGCAAAACATCCCAAATGGCTGGTAGACACCATCGGGCACTGGTTGAGCCGCGGCCTTGACGCACGTGTCGTGACCGAAATGCCACTGCGGGATGCATATCTGCCTCAGGTACAGGAGTTCCGGCAGCGCATGGAACAGCTTGGTCTTGCGGTGGTCGATGAGGGAGAGGAGGTAGGGTATGACGATTGGGAGTCGGCCGATGGAGGAGCGCTAGCGGTCCGGTGCTGGTGGTCCGTCTGGGGATGGAGCGAGAAGCTCTAGCCTGACCCAGTTGAATTTTCAATCGGCCTCGCCCGATTCAAATCGACTGGACTAGCACGATGTCACGAAAATGCACGATCCACGAGCGACGATAGAGAATAGATATAGACTACATAGATGTCCTGGCAGCGATCGGCTGGCTCATCGTTAGTATAGAACATTCCATGATAGTTTTCCCTGCGCGAATCATATTTTTGTTCAGTCCGAATGAGAGATATCATGATACTAGAGCAATAGTAACTTCCGTTCAACATAAAATGTAACGAGGCACGCGATGCAACCATGGCTGCTCACGTGCCGGGCCTATGACGGCATTGTGTTTCCTGACCCTTTTTCTCAACTTTTATGGATTAAATCAATGAGCATCAACTACTAGTCACTTTGCCACATATCTATATTAATTCTAGTTTTTTTTCCTTCTTTTATCTGTACATATATATCATTCAAATGGGACTATTTTAATCCTCCACATACTCAACTCATATTACATATTACAGTCCAAACAACCAAGATATACCATTGCTTTAAATCAATAGTTATCCACTCCAGCTCGATCAATACTATCGATCCAACAAAAATAATCGACCAAAATGGTCATCGGACTATTATCATTAGCCGCGATTCCCACCGTAACAGGCGTCGCCCTGGGCGTAAGCGAACAACGCAAAGCGAACGAGCGCAAGAACGACGAAAGGCGCATGGCCAAATTCCTCATCGATGTCGAAACCAGCGGCGAAACCCAGGAAGATAGCGAAGTATGCGGGAAGCGCTTCGTATTACGGAATAACAAGGTATGGCTCCAGGGATTAATTGCTTTTCTACCACGGTATTTCTTTTCGCACGAATCTGTGACTGATCGGAGAATCTTTGGTTTTTAGGTTTATCTCGATGATCCAAATCCTTTGAAGCGGAAGGTCCCGTCGCATACCGTCACTTCTTTTTACATTGAATATCCGGAGCTCGAGGAGACGAAACATTTGAAGCGGGGTTTGGGTCTGGTTACTTCCATATCGGATAATCCGCCTATGCTGGGCTGGATTTATGTGGATAGAAATACGCATGAGCTGAAGTATGGGAATCGCACAGTGAGCGTGGAGCATGTCGTTGGCCCGTGGGATTGGACCGAAGACGAGACGATGATAACGCTGGAGGAATTTGAGGACTTTTATGCGGTGCAGGAGGAAGATGGGGATTGGGCCGTTTATTTTGATCGGGATGGAGATGAGTTGGAATCCGTTTTGGAGGAACAGGATAAGTTGGACAATGCGTTTGCGCCTATTACTTTGAGACGGAGATTAATTGAGCAGCTCTTACAGGAAAGTAAAAAGAATGATAATTCTTGAGCTTTGATATCCATTGTTGGATTGGGGAATCGTAAGTTTCATTTTTGTACAGAAGATTATGGGCTTTTATCTTAGACTTGAATGCCCCCTAGTTGTTGTCGTCGTCATCAGATTCCGCGTCTGACTTGGGTTGGAGCTTGCGATTACGACTTGCTGCGATGGCGCCCTTCTTCTTGTTCTCCATGCGCCGCTCAAAGCCGCTCTTCGTGCTGATTTTTGCTTGCCGGCGCTTCTTGTCGTCGGTGACACCCTTGACGTTCGACTGCCGGGCTTTAACACCATGTTTCTTCAGTTCTTGTTTGTCCTTCTTGCTGAGATCGGGCAGGGAGTCTAGGAGCCATTTCTGGACCGATTTCTCGCCCTCCGTTCCTCGTAACTTCTCGCTAACGTCGATGATGTTGGCGATGCTCTTGACGTACGGGATATCTTCCTTTGTATAGTACGTCACCGCAACACCGCCTTCACGGCCAGCTCTACCCGTACGACCAACCCGGTGAACGTAGACGGCTGCCGAGTTCGGAATATCGTAGTTGACAACACCGTTAATTCCGCGGAAGTCAATACCGCGAGCCAAAAGATCTGTTGTAACGAGAATCCAAATCTCGCCCTTGCGGAAATTCTTCATAATCTCGGATCGTTGGCCGTCAGATAGATCGGAATGGAGAACCGCGATACGCGACGATCCACCAGCCTCGGGCGGAATATCGTAGCGCAGTTCTGCATGAAGTGCCACAGCTCTAGGGATAGTTTGCGTAAAGATTAGGAACGGGGGACGAAGGCGAACATCTGATGCGGCCGCGGCCGCGGGATGAAGAAGCTGTCTCAGTCCTAGTAATTTTCCTTGTTCCGTTGCAGCGTAGACCAGCTTATGTTGGATGTTAGGAATAGCAGAGTCCTTCAATCCGACCACAAGACGGTATAATGGGTAAGACTTTGTGAGGCTTGAGGCATCTTTCCGCTCTTTGATGGTCGACTTGGCGAGATCTTCAATGCTTGAGCCCATCGTAGCTGACCAAAGGCTAGCTCGAAGTTCGGGATGCGTGCAAGCACGCCAGATATCAAGGGTTTGCTCGCGGAAGAGGGGGTCCAAAAGAACGTCTGCCTCATCTAGAACAATACTCCTCACCAAAGGCAAAGTGGCCAGGGGCTTCGTTTTGTTCGCAGAGAGTGCATTGACTAGTTGCAGAGGTGTCGTTACGAGAATGTCGCTCTTGGTGACAGGGGCCTTGTTCTTGGTCTTCTTCGCGGTAGCGTTCTCGTCCTCCGACTCGGAAGATTCGGAATTGCTCTCGTTCAAAATATCCTCATCCTCATCTTCACGCTCCACCACGCGCATGCCTTTCTTCATCAGCGTAATCTTAACACCCGTGCCTGCCACCAACTTTCTCCCCTCATTAACAATCTGACTCGCTAGCTCTTTAGTGGGCGCAACAATAACGCCATATATGCCCTTCTCCTCCTGCTGCTCATGGTGATGGCGCACAATCTTGTTAATAACCGGAATCAAAAACGAAAGCGTCTTCCCACTTCCCGTCGGCGCAACAACTAAAAGATCCGGCTCAACGGCCTCATCCGTCTTCGACTGAGAAATCGTCCGATCACCCAGCAACAAAGGCAACGTCCCCAGCTGCACTTCAGTAGGCACAGTAAACCCCTGCTCGGCAATATTCTCCGCAAGGCGGCTCGAGATCTTATATAGCTTGCGCAGCTCCTTGAAAGAAACAAGAGGACGTGGGAATAATCTCCGCGCCTTCTTCTGCTCCTTCTTACTGAGCGTCTGAATCGGTTCTTCTTTGTGCTTTCTCTTCTTCTTTTTCTTCTTTGGTTCCTCTTCGTCCTGCGCCTGCACAGGCTGGATCTCCTCAAGGTCGCGCATATCCGTCACTTTGATCTTGTGAGAATTCAAAATCGTCCGACGCTGCGCCTCATCCATTTGATCCTCGTCTTCGGAGCCAGATCCCCCTTCCACCTTCTCCGGAGGCTCTTCCGTCTTCACCATCTTCTTCGACGAACCCATGTTCGAAGAGAAGAAATCCAAATTCAACTCCAACTTAGCCGACTCCTCCGCCACGGCGCCCCGTTTCCTCTTTTGCCCATGTTTCTGCTCCTCAAGTAGCTTTTCATTACGAAACAGTTGCGGATTTTCTGCCTTGCCCGTAGAGGGCAGTCGGCTGGTCGCAGACGAATGCGTGGACCCGGTCTTGAACTTGGTTGACCTGGTTAATAGCCTGAAAGCATCCATCGTGGTGATCGGGAGCTAATATGCCCCGTGCGAAAAACTGCGACAGATTTACAGGATATTTTAATAAAGGGCCCTTGTTGTGCTGGTGGCTGGATTTCGGTATCAAAGAAAAAAAAAAAAAAAGTTGGAAAGCTGAGATTCTTTCCCGCACGGACCAATCAGAGGCTGGCCTGCTCCATCTGGTACCGTACCTTAAAAACCGGACTCCACAAAAAAAATGCTCCTAGTATTGAATGGAAGTCAAGGGACCCAGGTCTAGAAATATCATTTATGAGAGGACTTCTACTAGTGAATGTAGAATGTGCGCGTTGTAAGGTGAACGTTGACTACGGAGAAAGTGTCTAGGTGGTCAAGATTCAATTCAGATAACGCATGTCTAGTAGAAGATTGGACGGACATCTATACGACTTCCCACTTTTGACACAAAAGGAAAACAACACTTGAGAAGACCAACAATCGACATGCATAATACCCCTGGATATCAAACATCCAAAGGATAAGAAGAAAGGATCCCCCAAAAGCGCGTAGTTTACCTCAGACAACAGTTAAATTCCATCGTCTATCATACAATAGTACAGAACGCAGACAGAAAAGATAAGGAAATATAAAAGACAGGCCATGTATTAGTGCTTGCGATTGATCTAGTGGTCTCCGTGGTGCTCAGGGTGGCCCCGGTAGCCGACGATGTTCATCCGACCGATCATCTCACCAACGGTGAAGAATCCGATCACCTCCGCAAGGGTCACCCCAGCCAGGGCGAGTTCCTTCTTGTTGGCGCCGCGGACACGGGCGACGATATCTTGAGGGGAGATGAAGTTGGCGTTCTTGAGGGCGGCAGGGTTGCGGAAAGCGTTGATCAGAGGCTGGAAGTAGGACTGGAAGGTGGCCAGGTTGCTGCACAATGTTAGTCAATGTCCGGCACTGGTCGGTCACATGGAAGCGCTTACGGAGGAGTCATGTTTTGTCCACGGAAAACAAGCTTGGCGAGTTCAAGGCCGACCTTGCTGTAGTAGACGGTAGGGGGTATCATAGCTGTTTCATCACGGCCTATGGTTAGCAATGCTGGTACCCATATCGACGGAGCTTGTGGTGGCTGGGTGCTCCCCGAATGCAGGATTTGTGGTAACAATGGTGATGACAACCGTTGTTTCCACTACTGGCAGGAAGAAGCAAGAAATCAAGCGGCCAAAACACGGGTTATCATCTTACAATCGACGAAAGCGATGACTTTTCCGGTCCTTCCACCAACCTTCCTCAGAGCACTGCCGACACCCTGGGCGGCATTCGAAAGAGCGGGGCCAGCGGTCGATGTGACACGAGAGAGACCCTCAGAGGCCTTGGAGGCAGCGGAGGAGGCAGCCTCGCCAGCCTTCTGAGCAGACTCCGGGCTCGAAGAGGCGTATCTGACAGCGGTCCTCCGGGTCAGGAACTGCGATTGCCGAAGCACGGCACGGGTCGCTGTAGCGTGCATCTTGAAAGCCACGGGAAAAGAAGAGAACGGTAAAAGGTGAGAGAGACTGAGAGGAGTGGCAGACGAGGGACAAAAGAGTCCAATGGCGGGGTGGTCAAGAGCCGGAGATACAGGATCGTCGCGCAATTGCAGGACCAGAATCTGAGATTTGAGGCTCGGGAAGTTCAGGGAAAACGCCCGCGGGTCACGTGCACCGGACATGCCATTTCTCTCCCTCCAGTTGACATCCCGTTTACCACTCCATGCTCAAGTATTTATGTTTTACGATGCATACAATCCTCGCACTCGGCACCATGTCCCATTGATCATGAATCGCAGAATATTTAGCATTCGACTCCATAGTTGACAACCCCATCAATACCTTGTTCTAGTCCATGATGAGCATTGATACTTCCCTTGCCGTCCCCTATAGTTCGAAGGCTGAAGCAAAAGCTAAAATCCATGAAAGCTATAGCCACGATAACGAGACTAGATTGAAACTACCATTAGTTACGCCCAATGCTGGGCTCAAACAATTAAGAAATAAGAACCGGGGCTACTTGCTAAAGAGAACGGCCGTCTGTCCTATGAACTCTTGCTAGGCTGGATCAGATTGTCAGGCGAGCTCTGCTGAAGCTGCAACACATGCGGTTTTGATACTAAGGCAAGGAAACAAAATGTTCTTCCATGTATATGGCATCTGTAAGCTCCAACTATGCAGAACATGATAGACATTCACTACTTCGCTATCTACGGAGACTTTTGATGTCTGCAAAGTCACGACCACGCTACTCCGTGCTTAGGGCTGCTTGGTTCATAACAGGAGGATGCATTAAGCTTTTCTTCTAGAATTTCTCTAGAAGACCTGGGAGGAACTGACAGGAAAGCCTGGCCAATGGCAACCGGTTAGACGTCATTCCTGACACCCTAGCATGAGTTAGGTGAAATTGCCAGCAATATCACGTCGGAAGGTGCCTGTTCGATGCCTTCCGTGAATCAAAAACACCATAGAAGAACACCTGGGCAATGGGCAATGGGCAATTGTAACATCTGGACCAAGATGGCCTAGCGGTATCTCTGAACCATATAATGTAGAAATTGTCATGCATCAATGAACTTCAAAGAGCCAATTCGATGCGATCTCTAACTATGGGAATTATAAGAAGTTCAATGCTACTAAACGTTAGATGTTCTCTCCATTGCCTACCGTCCTTTGTTCCATTGCATTGTTATGGTGTGAGACTTTTATATATAAATATCCATAGGAAGGAATCTGCAATATGTAGTGTTGGGTCTTGCATATGCAAGATAGATCGAACCATCCTTCGGAAGGCCCGAGCAACGGTACGGTACGTAGTGAAACCGAGAGGGAGAAACAAGTCCGTCCGATGACTGTCCAAAGGTTCGCGTTCGGAGGGAGATTGGGGGATTCCGAGTGAGCCATTGAAGTGGATACAGGAGAGAGCGTCGTCTGGATTCTCCACCAAAGAAGGCAGAGTTTCCACCGGAGAATTGCCACTCTGGGAACAATACTTGGTTCTGGCCCAGGCACTACTACCCAAAGAATGTTACATGATTTGTTGAAAGAAAAGAATATTGGATAGTGTCGGTGGATTCGTTTTCTCTGTCTTTTTTTTTTTTTTTTTTTTTTTTTTTTTTTTTTTTTTTGCTTGCCTTGCTTGCGGAGGCGGAAAAGTCTATCAGAAATGGGAGTTTTGAATGGTCATCAAAGGCTAAAAATCAGTATTTAACCGAAAGAGAACACTACAGCTTCCTGTAGCACCTTAGTTTCAGATAGATGCAGCTTCGTTACCTGTTTAGAACTACTATCGTTTCATGAGCCTTATCTCAGCTTGAGGAGTTTCCAAACTAATGAGCAATTGTTCCGGAAGTGTCTCAACGCACTGTAACAGTGCTCAGAGTTGAGAGGATAGAGACATCTATAGTATACTCTACTAGCTCATTATGCTTGCTGGCAGAAACAGCTCCGTACGGCAAACCTTACCAGTCATATCAGTATTGGCGGAGACACACACACCGAAAGCGGCTCTGATTTCCTATAGCATCATGGGCCATACCAATCAATGTGAATGGCTGCCATAGAAAGACGGTCAGCATTGTTCCGTTCTAAACTCCCAGTCAAGCTGAAGCTACTCGCTCCAGATACGGTAATAAGTTTTATTCTCTGGAGACTCAACCAGGACAATGACTTCAAACGGTGGCCAACGGTGACGCCCCAGAGGAAAACCCCGCGGGCGCGGGGCACCGGCTAAATAAAATCTGGGCCAGTGACGATGCCTCCACCCGGTCCCGCAGGAAGATGGAGTAATATTATCGGCGCGCCGTATTATCAATTGGTGGTTGACCGTCTGCTTTGCGCTATCAGGATCCTCAGTGACATTCAAGTTGGGTCGGACTGAAAATATTTCAATGTTCCTTTCCCCTTTTCCCTTTTTGAATCCTGGAGGGGCACCTCTGTTGGGCAGCTATTAAAGCTTGTCGGCTCCCCGACTCTCTTTGCTTGTTCCTCTTGTTCCGCTCCTTCACTTCTCTCAAAGCCCTCTTGCCGTGAATACCTTGACCCCTTTCTTTGTACACCATGGCTTCCGCAACTGTTCTCGACCAGCCCAACATTGGTGTTTACACTAACACCAAGCACGATCTCTGGGTCGCAGAATCAAAACCCACGCTGGAGGAGGTGAAGAGCGGCGAGAGCTTGAGGCCCGGTGAAGTGACCGTCCAAGTCCGCAGCACTGGAATTTGCGGGTATGCGCTCTGGTTTTTTTTTTTTTTTTCGAAATTCGGGTTCTGAATCTAACGAAGGGTGATATAGATCCGACGTGCATTTCTGGCATGCTGGTTGCATTGGTCCCATGATTGTCACGGGAGACCATATCCTGGGTCACGAGTCCGCCGGTCAAGTGATTGCCGTTGCCTCCGACGTTACACACCTCAAGCCTGGCGATCGTGTCGCCGTAGAACCCAACATTCCCTGCCACGCCTGCGAGCCTTGCCTGACGGGACGTTACAATGGTTGTGAAAAGGTGCTGTTCTTGTCCACTCCTCCAGTGGATGGTTTGCTGCGTCGCTATGTCAATCACCCAGCGGTCTGGTGTCACAAGATCGGCGACATGAGCTACGAGGATGGAGCCATGTTGGAACCTCTTAGTGTGTCTCTTGCGGCCATTGAGCGAAGCGGGCTTCGCTTGGGTGACCCTGTGCTGGTCACTGGTGCTGGCCCCATCGGTCTGATCACCCTCCTCAGTGCCCGCGCCGCGGGAGCCACCCCCATTGTCATCACCGATATCGATGAGGGCAGATTAGCATTCGCCAAGTCGTTGGTCCCCGACGTTATCACCTACAAGGTGCAGACCAACCTCTCTGCTGAGGATAACGCCGCCTGCATCATCGATGCTTTCAATGAAGGCAATGGCTCCGCCCCTGATGCCCTGAAGCCCAAGCTGGCGTTGGAGTGCACGGGTGTGGAAAGCAGTGTCGCATCCGCTATCTGGAGCGTCAAATTCGGCGGCAAGGTCTTTGTAATTGGCGTGGGCAAAAATGAGATGACGATTCCGTTCATGCGTCTGAGCACCCAGGAGATCGACCTCCAGTACCAGTACCGCTACTGCAACACCTGGCCCCGTGCCATCCGTCTTGTGAAGAACGGGATTATCGACTTGAAGAAGCTTGTTACACACCGCTTCCTCTTGGAGGACGCTATCAAGGCTTTTGAGACTGCTGCAAACCCTAGGACGGGAGCTATCAAGGTCCAAATCATGAGCAACGAGGAAGACATCAAGGCCGCTTCGGCTTAAATCATTCGCTACTGAAACGAATCAAGTCTCGGTGTTAAAGGTAGCCATTCACGTTTTATACCTTTTGCGTTTTCCTTTCTGATGTCATTTTTGCAATGATGACCTGTCATGTAATGTTTATGATGCTGTTAGATAATTCTTTTGAACTATAGATATTCTGGGAGCAATTTACTCTTGAACTTCTTCGCTGGTTTTTCTTTTTCTTCCCATAATTTTTTTTATCTGTAGCGGGAGCGACATAGAGGCGTACTCATATCTCAAATACTGGTAAGGTAACTTGAAAATGTTGGTGCAGAAGGCTATTTTTATAGAAATATCGGTCAAGGACCTTGGGGGAAGTTGATAGCCCTCAATGTCTATTAGCCAAACATGTAGTGTATCTGCCCTATAATATATTTATACTAACCGCCGATGACCATCATAGGATATTTTCTACTCTCAACATAATATGAGGATCAGCTTTCCAATCTGCTAACTGTGGGCCCCTAAAAGCAATTCCCTCCAACCGAAGGGCAGTGAGAGCTGCCTATCATCATCTTCCCTGAAAGAAATAGGGATTACATATAGTTGACTTGCTAACCATAGTGCCTGCCCAAGACCGTTGCCATATCACTTCATGCATGCCTAGACATGCAAGTCTCAATGCCGAGGATCTGGCCGGGAATGAGCATAAGTGGCTACTTGTATATTAAACTAGGATGGCTTAAGCACACACCATGTGGGCCATTCGCATGTGTAGTTTACTCCACCAGGGAATTCTCTTAGTGTGCTCTAGAAGGCCAAGGAAAAAAAATGTATATTGTATATATGCGTTCCACTTATGATTTACACGAACTCCGCTGTTCACAGGAATATACTCGGTCTGAACATAGAACATAAGGCATAAAAACAGTTTAATGTAACATCTTAAAGGTGTGCCTGCGTCGTGTCATTGATCCACGACTTTCTCCAACCTCCAGTTTCAAAACTGTGCAAATATACGCTCAAATAAGCCTTTTGGTTTCGGTAAGAGAATGAAACCAGTGATTGAAGATGGTTCATCTCCTGGGTGTCTCCGTCTGGGCTATATACTTGTCAGTATATCGATGAAAGCTATGGCATCGCTGGATACTCACTAGTAAGAGAAGAGATTGTCTTTATATGTTTGGGCCATTTCTGTCCAACCTCTTCGTTCACAGAACGTAGCGATGGCGTCGGCAACCGCCGCATCGCCTACACCAAATGTGTGGAAATAGATCTGCGGTGCTGGGTAGGTGTCATTCGGGTGGAGGGTGTAATTGGCTAGCAAAGGAAGTCGCTCCTTAACTTTGGCACCGAGTTCCAGATAGCCGCCATCTGGGAAGTAACAAGGCCCTTCAGGGATGTTCAGGAGATCCCACAGCTCACGGAGCTGCTGCAAGCCACTAATGGTAATGGGGTCTCGGCGCCGGTTACCAAGTGTCCAGAGGTCTTCCAGGTGCATCCAGTCCACTGTCTGCTCGGCCACATAGATCTTGATGCGCGATCGACTAGGATCAACCAAGTCACAGGATATGAGACGGGTGGACAGTGTCTTGTGCTTGTGGAAGTTGATATATTCTTCCAGAATGGATAGTGGAACTGCCAACCTCCGGTCCTGATCCACTCTTCGCACCGAGTCAAACACCAGCTGCTCAATCGGAATACCAGTGGCAACCGATTTAAGGTAAGGATACATGTACATTTTGACTTCGAACTTTCCTCCCTTCAGATCCACGCCCAATTTGTTCTGAGTCAAGACTTGGCCCTCGTCCAGACCGTTCTCCTTGACGAACCTCGTTTCCTCATCATCCAGGACCAGATCCTTCTTGAACTGTGTGAACCACTGGAGGTCAATTCCACTACCCAGCTGGACCAGTTTCCCGAGACATTCCCAGATGACATGTGCATTGAATGGATCCTGCTCAGTCCCGGACAACGGGCCGATAGGCTCGAACGCAAACCGTACAACTGAGTCAGAGCAGTTCAAGCTCAATTCATAAGGTAGACCAAACCGGCTGAGGATGCTCATCCACCGGCTTTGACTGTTTGTTGGATAGGGACCCAGATACGGCACCACGCACTTGTGGTGCAGGCATAGGTATGAGTATTGGGCATGGATATTGTAGCCTGCATCCTTGAGGACTTTGGCAAACATGGGACCGGTACTGTGCCACCAGTCTCGTTGGTCGTCATTTGCAAAATCTAGGATTTTGCTGAGGACCTGAAAAGGTTCGAGGGCTGTGGTCACGGGGGCGGGTGTTTCGTGTGGCATATTGGCTATATCCCACTGAAGACAATAAGGTATAAAGTGGTGATTCTGGATAATTTGTTAAGCTCAAAGTAGAAGTAAGGTGTGAAGGGACCTGCATATGCCAGGGCAAATGCTAAGGCATATATACTTGGACGCCATCTGGCTATTCTGCAGACCACCTCTACAAGCCTTAATATGTTCACTGCTTGGCTTTCTCTAGGCACGGGAGAGATGTGCCAATAGGTGATCGAGTATTCGATGCATATTGAATCTCTACAGTTGGACCAGGCGTGATATGTAAGCGCTAGTATTTGCAAATCCGTATTTCTTATCACACGACTTGGCTGGAAGTCTAAAGGAACAATTCTAGACTATTCAACATGGCAGGAAGATTTCCTGTTTAGGAAAATGCGTCTTACGGAACTTGAGTGGATAAAAGATTGAAAAACGAATTTATTAATTGAATACTAGCTGTAGCGGGACAATTGGATGGAATGTTGTCTGAAGTGCATCTGACCCTAACCTTGAACTGAGGCGGAGCACGCATGTACGCAAAAGATATAAACGAATATGATATACATAGCTATGCAGCCTGAAAGCGGGGTCTAGTTAACTGATAAGAACGTTGGAAACGAGCAAGTAGCCATTGGTCTAGTTTCATATAAAGCCCACATATATATATCCTGTTGATTAAACCTACAATCGCCTGTCAGACGCTCGAGCACTGGCCAAGATGATGTCTCACCTTCAATGCAACAGAAGGAAGGTTATCCTGGTCATTGGCCTATTAGAAGCTAGACGAAGGACTCTTACGGCAAGCTAATCAATTCCCTGGTCAGCACAGCCCAGAATCGTCCTCTCCCGGTTCTTCAGCCTCCGGCTAGGAGCGGCATTTCGAAATAAGCTGATACCCTAATGCGGGCATATCTACCGCACGTGGAGCTACTGGGGTTCAGTGTTGCTGCCTTGTCATTATGGCGCTGACCGAGACATATCTAATTCGGACATCATCGTGGCTATGTTCGAACCATGTACGTCTCTGAGAGCACCGAGATCGTTTTTCTCACCTCTCTCACCACTAATTTTTGATCTGCTTCTCTCTTATATTGGATGTCTAGAGCCCTTATTCTGTTTTGTGTTATGTTTTTCAACCCGCATTCCACAACCGAAGTATCGTCCGAGGTTTGTTGCACGTCCTGTTTCAGATACTAAGCTGGTGGGCGATTAGTGGAGTCACTTGTTGAGCCAAAAATCCTGTCGTTCAGGAGAGGATGAAGAGTTGGTCTGGAGGACCCTTACTGGTCGACGTTCGATTATCGGGAGACACTGGTATGCACAACAAGTCGTAAAGATATATTCATAGGAGCTGAGAGCGCACTTTTTTGTACATGCTGTGGTGCAGAGCAGAGATAAGGTTTGACGTCACGATCGAGTGAAATCCACCTACATAAGAGCCTAGACTCCTATGATATTAACAGGCCCTATGGATCGCTTCAGAAAGGACTGAGCAGAGTCTACTGATACTACCACCCATCTACCCGGCGAGCATGCACGTGGATTCCATGGAGCGGTTTAGACGTGATACCGCTGCCCGACACAGCAACCCGCTTCTCATCCAGGCATTCCTGTTCGGTCAGGACGAACTCGAAGCGTCCCATCCACGCGGCAAGGATGGTCAGCATTTCCTGCCGCGCAAACATGCGGCCGATACAGTCTCGTGGCCCGTGGATGAAGGTCATCATGGCGTGCTTGTGAAGGGCCCCGCCCGTAGCATCATAGGTGACGGACGGGGTTCCACCCGCCGCACTACCCTCCTTATTCTGCAGCCATCGCCAAGGGCTGAATTCGGCTGCATCAGGACCCCAGTTCTGCGGGTCACGGTTGAAGGCAACAATAGACAGCTGGATCTTGGTCGAGGCGGGCACCACGACGCCGGCGAGCGTTGTGTCGACGGCAGCAGTGCGCACGATCTGGGGCGCCGGCGGCCAGTAGCGCAGTACCTCTGACACAAAGGCGTTCAAGAATGGCATGTGCTCGGCGTCCATGTCGAGAGAGGCGGAATCGAGGTCTTCTGCATTGCTCTCGGGACTGGGTACCTGGGCACGGATCTCTGCGCGTACGTGCTTTTGCCACTCCGGACGACGGCAGAACTCGTACAGCGCCCAGGTAATGCCTACCGCGACGGTTTCGTGTCCGGCCCCTAGCATCATCATCATGTGCACGACTAGCTCGTCCTCGTTGTCGATGTGGCGGTCGCGTACGAGCGTGCTGATGATGTCGCGTGTGTGTAGCTCTCCGCGGGCCATGGCGCGCTGCTTCTCGCGTACTGAATCGGTACAGGTCTGGCGGAGGAGGCGGATGGCTGTTTTACCTTCCCGTATGCGACGAAGAGGCATGCTCTCGACGAGAACCCGTGGGAACAGTAGCCGTAGGAAAGACATGGCTAGGAAGGTGAAGCTGGGGTTGAAAGTGTCGCGGTAATAGCGAATCAGATCAGCGTCCGGGTGTCTCAGGGCGCCAAAGTCGACGCCTAGCGCGGCCACAGAAATGACATCTAGGGCGACAAGCCCGGCGTAATAGTCGACCTCGATCGGAGGGGAGAATCCGCTTGGTATGGCAGCGGAGGTGTCGATTAAGTTGCTTAGTATATCTGTGACCTCGCGCGCTTTGCTCCAGAACAACGGCTGTAACGCGCGGATCTGCCGCGGCGCAAAGGATGGCTGAAGCAATCGGCGATGACGCTTGTGTTCCTCGCCGTTGAGCAATACAAGCCCGCGGCCGATGACTGGCGAGGCGAGTAGGCTAAGCAACTCTGGTTGGATGAATTCATCTATGCGACGCAGGACTTCCATGACTGCTTCTGGCGCTGTAACTACGAGGCGCTCGCTGTTGAAGAGGCCTAGGTAACGGAACACGCCGTGATGCGACAGAGTGGTCTGCCAGTTGGCGATGGCAGATCCACGCATGCTAGCGTAGGCCTGGCGAGCATAGCCATTCCACCAGCTCCGGCCTTCCTACAGATAACATTAGATCGACATTTCATGCAAAGTGGAACGAATGGGTCGGATTACGTTATACATACTGTTGGCTCGGGCAGATGGCGCAGGGACGACAAGTGTTTCGGGTGAACAAAGACGCGGTAGAGGGCCCACAGCAAGAAATGAAACCACCAGCTAGCATAAAGGACGGCATAGAAGCGGACATCACGTAGACAGGCTAGAGAGCCGCTGGACGCGGTTGTGCATACGGCAATCGGCAGCCCTATAGACAACAGGGTTAGGTTACGTAGGGGGGTAATCCAGTCCATGGCCTGGGCTATGGAGAGGCAAAAATGCTTTAGACGGCGCCACCAACGGGCGGCATCGACGGCCGGGACATGCATATATCATAGACTATCATTACTCAATTGCGGGATGGGTTGACATGGGGGTTGTCAGCCAAGGTGACTGTCAGCCAGTGTCAGCCAGTTGGGGCATAACCCTTTAGCACGCCAATCATGGGCGGCAAGCGCTACGTGGCGGGCGATGCGAGAGAACTTCGAATACAGCCCTGTAAGCCAAGAAACTAGGGGCCCCATTGTCCACTTTGGGGGATTTCCCTGTCTTCTTTCTCTTCTATTTCTCTTTCTCTCCGGTCGCTGGCCCAGTCAGTCTACCTTACATTCATTTTCACCATGAACAACACAGCGGGTGACGGCGTTTTCCGATACCGAGATGGCATTGCGGTTGCGCAGCTTGTCTGCTTTTCGGCGGCTTTGCTCGCCGCAGTACACTTCCGATGGACACGTCGAATTGGATGGTTTTGTATCGGGGTATTGGCGTTATTCAGATTGATAGGAGCGGGGTGTATGCTGGGCACTATCAACAAAGATACGGATGGCCTATGGGCTGGTGTCTTTGTATGCGAGTCACTGGGGGTGCTGTTGATCATATTCCTCCTTCTAGAGATGCTTGAGCGGATGTATGTGTATTCCTCTCAAATCTCCCCTCGCGCAGTACTGACTGCCGTAGCAACAATGTCGTGCCGGTCGCGCGCCGCTTCGTCTTCATTGTACCACAAGTTATCACCTGGATTGATATCGGTATCTCCATCGGTGGCTTCGTGGCCGTCAAGCAAAAAGAGCACGGTCAACTACTACCGACGCCGTACAGTCGCGCCGGTATCGCCATTCTGTTCGTTATCTATCTGTGGATGGCCGGCACATTCGTCTGGTTCTGGCTGCGCCGCGCAGATTATCCGGCCATCGAGCGCCGCACGGTCAACTGTGTGGCCCTATGTGTGCCGATACTGGCTATTCGCATCGTATACTCGCTTATATTCATCATCACCGCCGACATGACATGGAACGCGGTCAAGGGCGATTCCACCGCCTATCTGATCATGACCATGCTACCTGAAGTCGCCATCGTGGCCCTCACCAGCGTCACCATTATGAAGATCCCGTCGCTGACTCAAGAGAAAGGGACGGAGGCGTACGATGATCGCGGAAGTCGAGGAAGCCAGAACGTACCGCTGGTTTAGTGATCGAACTTTCCTGTGAATAGAGAAAATAGACATAACCAAGCATCGGTTCAAGAAGCGTGCGTATAGTTCTGAATCTGGCCTGGATGAATTGTTACTGTCAGCCCACGATGATGACATAGTCAGCCCCAGTCAGCCCAGTCATCACCATTAGCCAATATCACTACGAGGTTGGTTTGTCTACATGGATATATATACATATAGATAGACCACTCCCTCACCCACCCTGTACCCATAGTATACTAATCAAATCACATCACAATGGCTGTCTCGATTGACCTCCCCGCAACACAACGGGCCATCGTGGCCAATGACCAGCTCGACTACTGCATCCGCGATGACGTGCCCCTTCCACCCTTGCTGCCGGACTGCGTTATCATCAAGACGGAATATGTTGGCTTAAACCCGGTCGACACGAAGATGGTGGGGCCGTTTGTGAAACCGGGGGCTTCTTACGGGGTATGCTGGTCTCGTCCTCTTCCCCCTATGTTTCTATGTACATCTAACTTATGACATGGAGATCGATGCTTCTGGAACAATCGTCGCGATGGGTGCCGAGGTCGTCGCCGCCGGCCGTCTACATTTGGGAGATCGCATCGCCGGCGCTGCAGAGGGTATGGAGGGTCTTCGGCCACAGAGTGGTGCCTTTGCCGAATACGTATCGGTCGACGGGGGCATGGCATTGCAGATGCCCGATGGGATGAGCTTTGCTGAGGGCGCAGGGGCCGGTCTGCGTATCGCAACGGCGAGCATGGCACTCTTTCATTCGCTGGGACTACCGGCTGAGCGACTGCGAACAGCTCTGGATCCCAAGACCCAAGAAGACAACAGCGATATTGAGGCAACTGCAGCCGCGAACACTGTGCTTGTCTACGGTGGTGCCACAAGTACCGGAACGATGGCCATCCAGCTACTCAAGCGATGCGGTATGCGCGTTATCACCACTTGCTCGCCGCGGAACTTCGATCTCGTACGCTCATATGGTGCCGACGACTGCTTCGACTACCGGTCCCCGACCTGCGGAGCCGACATTCGGGCATCGACAGGCAACGCACTGGAATATGCCCTCGACTGCATTACGGAGGAGAGTACGATGAAGATCTGCTACCAGGCACTGGGACGTTGCGGTGGGAAATGTCCGTTTGATTCCATATACTCTGTACCTGTTCAGTCCAATGCTAACTTGTTATCAGATGTCGGTCTCGAGCCGTACCCCGAAACGGCAGACAGCCGTCGCACCGTTGCGCCAGACTGGATTCTGGCGACCTGGATGCGCGGTTTGCCCATCAGCTGGCCGGAGCCGTTCGGTACGCAAGGCAAGCCCGAGGCGCGCGAGTTTGCACGAAACTTTTTCCCCTACATTCATCCGCTGTTTTCGGCTGGTCAGCTCAAGACGCATCCGATTCGTGAGGAACCTGACGGCTTTGAGGGGCTGTTGGATGGTGTGGCGCTGATTCGGAAGGGACAGATTAATGGGCAGAAGCTGGTATATCGCACGGCTGATCGGAGGGTTGGGACTGCAATTCAGGCTGCTGCATAGGTAGAGATATAAGTGGACAGTTCAATATTCCTCATATCTCGATTAGACTTTTCTCGAAGTTTTCATAAACTCGGATTATATTGGGGAGTGACGACTGAAGTCATCAGAGCTTAGCATATCCTGATGACTTGAAACGAAAATGAAGTGAGCGTGAGATTAAGTGACCATGTTGATACATCGTTGGTGATGAACAGTGAGACGGGTAAGTGTATCTGGTCTGGGGAAGTTCGGGAAGAGCAGCTGAATTGCGTACAAGTAAATGGCATTATACTAATACAGAGAAGAGCCTACTGGCACATCATTTCTCTGGCAAAACTAAGGCTACTCTCGTCCCGCGGCGACTCTTGGTCACCAATGCTACATGTTCCTTCCATTCGAGCTCCACATCCCGGCGCTCAATCGCAATAAATTGCTGTATCAACCGGACCACCGTATACGATGCTTCCGTCAGAGCAAATTGCTGACCGAGACAGATGCGAGGACCACCATTGAACCTGAACTGTGTCAGTATTACTTTCTAAATCCCAAAATATTATTGAACATACGGGATATATCCCCAGCCCGGCCGCAGGGAGGGATCGTTCCATCGACTGGGGCGGAACACAACTGCGTCCGGCCCAAAGATATCGGGCCTACGGTGCAATGCATACACATGATAGTTGACGGCCTGCCCAGCACGTACTAGAATTGGTGACTGCCCATCAGGACCACCACCACGAGGGAGAACTGTATCGGTGGTGGCACAGCGTGAGTTGAACGGGACGGGTGGGTAAAGACGGAGGCCTATGTAGGAATTAGTCTTATCCTATTACCGGAGGACATGGAACGGGGAAACACACATTCAAATAGTACATTTCGAACTGCTTTTAGGTCTCTCAATGCCTCGTATGTGGGCGGCCGTTGACCAACTACCCGCAGGACTTCTGTGCGTACTTCTGTCCACAGATCCGGACGGCGCGCTAGCATGAAGAACACATTGCTGAGGAGCGAGGCCGTTGTATCACGACCAGCAATGAGCACGTTAAGAAGCTCGTATCGCAACTCGAGCGGATCGCGCGTGCTCTGCACCATTTCTTCCAATAACACATATAGCTTTTGCTTGTGGTCCTGGTCTGTCTTCTCCTGCGACGAGCCCCCAGCATGTAGCTGACCAAGAAACTCCCTGATCGTTTCATCTAGAACAGTATTGACCGTTTCACATGCCTCATCAAAGCGATCCTTGCGTCCTCCACGCAGTAAGCGCCGGAATAGACCCAGCGGCTTCATCCACCCACGGTCTAGCAGGTCGCGCGTGTGCACCTTGAGCTGGGCGTAGTCGAAGGCTTCCATGAAACGGTGAAACGGCGAACCGGGTGGAGCCCGCAGCGAATGAAACGAGCGGCCTAGTAGTACCTCCGTGGCCGAATCAAGCGTCATGCGAAAGAACAATGGCTGCAGGTCGACTTCGATTAGGCCTGAGTACGGACTACGTGGCGGCAAAGCGGCTAGGAGGTCCTGAAAGTGTGACTCGAACAGGTCCAAATCAGCGATGCGCATCTTGGTAAAAGTTGGGCGGATCAATGACTACATACAATTTTTGCAGCGATTTAGTCAAAGAACCATGAATTTATTCGAACACTGGGAAGAACACGCTATAATTCTTACCCGCGAATGTTCCCATGCCCTTCCATCTGCCGTGAATACACCCATGCCTACGAGTGGGCTCAATAGATTGCGTCGTCGCTCTCCTAACGCAAAGGAGGAGAAACTGGTCGCTAGTATGGTCTTGATGTTCTCCGGTTCAATAGTGAAGATGATGGAATCCGTACCGACCGTCGCGCTCTCAAAGGTCGTGCCAATCGTGGTATAACGCTGGCACCACATGTCGAGCCAGGTATGCGCTGTTAGGGCTGCCATTTGCTGCCGAAGGTTTTGCAGTCGTGAGAGCTGCGGTGGACGACGACAGCCATGTTCGGTTGCCAGAGTTCGGAGCCTCCACCAGTTGCGTAGGGCATGCGCAACTACGGGGACGACAACCAGGATGCAGACGAGAGGCAGCGGTGAAAACAGCATTATGAGTATACTGGCCTAAAATTCAAGAATGACCGTTGAATAAAAGATTATGAGGACTGCCACAGCAGAGGTACCTCAAGTCGATCGTTGAGACTGGTTAGTTACCCTAATAGGAATTCTTGAGGCATTGGCTGAGGCTGACGCTGACAGGTGGCTGACATACCGGTCATCAGTAGGGATATCTTCATCTGTCAGCCCGTATATCTAGCTCGTATGATCTTTTTCACTTCTCACTATGATACTAGGCATTTTTCAGGTTCGTAGAAGACCAATGCCGAAAACATGTTCCCGATTTATATCATATCCTGACTATTGGCCTAACTTGATGCTTTGTGACTGACCAGGGATGATTGATGACCGTCTAGCAGTCGGACCCTAATTTGTAAGGATGTCCGAAGCTATTCTCGGTGGATATAGATTTACTATTGCTTACCGACTCAAACCAACCAGGCCCACAGCTCGATTTCATTCGGGCCATTTCCTCTTCACAACCGGTATTCACAGCCAGAACAGCGGCCAGCCACCGACATGCCAGCCCAACAACGCGGCACGCCCGAGCATGAAGCTACTTGGACCAGTCGTCTGTTGTTTCACTGGGTTTCGGGTCTTCTTTTTGTTGGTATCTCTATCCTATCCCTATCTACTTATGCTCTAATACACTGTAGACCGGATTCAAGCGGCCACTCCAGACTCATGATATACCACCAGTCCACTCCGATCGCAGCACGCACACTTTGATGCCAGTAGTGCAGCATGCCTTTGCAAGTCGCCGTCAACGTGGCGAGACCTCCCCCCTATTCTGGGCCCTATACGACACATTCAAGCGCGACTTTTGGATCGGCGGTGCGTGTCGTGTCGTGGCTGATGTGCTGCTCGTCATAATACCGTACACGCTACGATATTTGATCCAGTTCGCGATTGACTCGTACATTTCCGATCATCTAGATGAGCCCGGGCCCCCTATTTCCCAAGGCATTGGTCTCCTGATAGGGATTGTGGCCATGCTCATCTTGCAGTCACTCGCCCACAACACATATATGTGGCGTCTGGGGCTCGTTGGCGGCCGGATTCGCGCTGTCCTAATCACATCCATCTTTGAAAAATCGGTCCGGGTGCTGGGGAGGGCGAGAAAATCGGCAATACGTCAGGAGGATGCCCATGGACAGCCATACGAACAAGATAGAAAACAGAGTAGGGAAAACAATAACCAGGATTTCTCAACAGGATATATCACTCAGCTTCTGACTGTTGACTCGGCACGCATTGACAAGGTGGCCAGCGCCGTGCACATCGTATGGACATCTCCGCTAGCGTTGTTAATTGCCGTTGCACTCTGTATGTCACATCCACCCCTTTCCCCCTTTCCCTTCTAACCGCGCATGAACTAATGGCTTACTGGATCAGTGATCGTAAACCTACGGGAAAGCGCCCTGG
The DNA here is from genome assembly GCF_009176365.1 of Aspergillus alliaceus. Taxonomy (NCBI): domain Eukaryota; kingdom Fungi; phylum Ascomycota; class Eurotiomycetes; order Eurotiales; family Aspergillaceae; genus Aspergillus; species Aspergillus alliaceus. Next base: position 296,471 of record NW_022474686.1, on the reverse strand, counting down.
CCGGTCTGGCCTTACTCATCGCAGGATTCGTCGTGCTGATAACCGGCGTCGGTCTGCTCTTCCATCAGAGAGAGGCTATCGACCGATTCACCCAGAAGCGGATCGGGCTGACACACGAGGTACTGGGAGCCATCCGCCTGATTAAGTGCTTTGGCTGGGAATCTGGTTTTGCTCGCCTCATCACTGACGTTCGCCGTGGCGAGTCGCGCCGCCTGCAAGGCTTTCTGGCCGTGCGCACCGCCGTTGGTGCGCTTTCCCAGGCGCTGCCAGTTTTAACAGCCATGATTGCGTTTATCACCTACGCTCTAAAGAACACCGAACTCTCACCGGCTATTGTATTTTCCTCCGTCGCGTTGTTCACAAGCTTGCGTATGCCACTCGTGTACCTGCCTATCTGTATTCAGGGCTGTTTTGATAGCTGGGCTGCCCTGCGACGCATACAACGGTACCTACTGGCAGAGGAGATGGAGAAGCCAACTCTGCAGTTGGATCTTCCTGCGGCAGCGGAGATCCGGGAAGGCATATTTGTCTGGGATGGGGAGGACGGGAGCGAGGAGACGGGAACACGGGAGTCAGGGGCTAATAAGGATGACAAGTCGGTCGTCGTTCCTCTCCCTGTTAGCGAAAAGATGCTATCACGGTTCCGCCTGCGTGATGTATCACTGACAGTACACCGCGGCGAGCTCCTAGGCGTGGTGGGTGCCGTTGGATCGGGAAAGACGTCGCTCCTAGCAGCTCTAGCAGGCGACATGGCTCGAGTATCTGGTAGTCTTGTCTGGGGCGCAACGCCAGTTGTGTGTCCGCAGCAGCCGTGGATACATAACACCACAGTGCGGGATAACATAACTTTTGGTCGACCGTTTGATGAGGCCTGCTATCAGCAAGTAGTGAATGCCTGCCAGCTGGGGCGCGATTTGGCTCGGCTCCCACACGGTGACTCGACGGTGGTTGGCGAGCGTGGGGTTGTGTTATCTGGAGGTCAGAAGCAGCGTCTCAGCTTGGCGCGTGCGATCTACTCGGGTGCTGAGTTGGTGCTGCTTGAAGACCCTCTCAGTGCTGTAGATGCCACTGTCGGCCGGGCTATGCGCGACGAGGCTCTTTGTGGCCTTATGTCTGACTCCGCCCGTGTGTTGTGTACCCATAGCATAGCTATGGCCCGGTGTTGTGATCGCGTCGTTTGGTTGGATCAGGGTAGAGTCCGTGCAGTGGGCACATTTGAGCAGCTGTTGGCGCAGGAGCCCGAGTTTACACGCCTCTTCCATGGAAGTGGGCATAGCGACGACGAAGATGATGACGCAGCGGAGGAAGACGAAGAAGAAATGGATGAGATGAAAAGAGAGGGCCACCCACATACAAAGAATCCCGTCGCCGCCAGCGGGGGCAGTGAGATAAACAACCGACTGATGCAAGATGAAGACCAAGCTACCCGGTCCGTGTCCTGGAGTGTCTACGGCTCGCTCATTGGTCGTACACATAACGCGATCCTGTTGGTGCCGCTCAGTCTAGGGCTATTAGCTCTAGCCCAAGGAAGCACAGTACTGGCGATGCAATGGTTGGCATGGTGGAGCTCGAACCGGTTCCACCTGCCGCGAAACACGTACATCGCTATCTATGTGGCACTCGCCGCTGGCCAAGTAGTGTTTTTGTATGTGTTCGGGCTTATGGTTAGTATCTGCTGCTCGCGCTCCAGCTGGAGGATGGCAAACCAGGCGGTCCAGCGAGTATTACGGGCGCCGATTGTGTTTTTTGATACAACGCCGTTGGGTCGGCATATGAACCGCTTTACGGCGGATATTGAGGCCATGGACTATGCGCTCCCAGAGTCACTGCGGATGTTCCTGCTGTCGCTGGGTGGCCTACTAGCTATGTTCGCACTCATTATTTCCTACTTTCATTGGTTTGCTATCGGAGTTGGGGCACTCATCGTTCTTCTTGTCTTCCTAGCTCTGTACTATCGGGCGTCGGCGCGTGAGATTAAGCGGCATGAATCTGTGCGGAGGTCATCGGTGATGGCCAGATTTGACGAGGGCCTGATGGGAGCGTCGACGCTGCGGACATATGGCATGGAGAAGGTATTCTCAGAGGCGCTGCGTGATGTTGTGAACGACATGGTCAGCGCGTCCTGGACATCTATTGCCATGCAGCGGTGGCTAAGTCTGCGCCAGGACGCAGGGACTGTGTTGCTCGTGGTAGTAATGGGTATTCTGGTGCTGGTGGAACGCCGCAGTCGTAACCCGGCGGAGACGGGCTTGTCACTGAGCATGATGCTCAACTCGGTACAGATAATTCAGGTAGTGGTGCGCGAGTGGGCGGATGTTGAGAGCGCCATGAACTCCACAGAACGGCTTCATACTTATGCCCATATGCTGCCGCAGGAGAAGGATCCTAAAGAGAGAGAAGGCCTTCAGACATCCATTGCCAACCAGTCTGATGACACTATTGATGTCAACAGTGAGCAGAAGGAGACGAATGTTACCATCTCGGACCCAGACTTGAATAGGTCTTTATCTGAAAAAGTGCAAAAGGCTGCGGTTGGTGAGATTCACTTCACAAATGTGAGTATGCGCTATCGCGACGGTCTCCCCGATGCCTTGCGTGATATCAACTTGCATATTCAGGCTGGTGAACATGTCGCCATTGTCGGTCGTACCGGCGCTGGCAAGTCATCCATTGTAAACGCACTCTTCAGGCTGACACCGGCACTGTCTGCTGGAACAATCAGCATTGATGGTATGGACATCTCCCAGCTCGGGCTGTCAGAACTTCGTGGAGATAGCAGGAATAGCAGCAATAACATCCAGGAGAGCATCCTATCTATTATCCCGCAAGATGCAACACTCTTTGAGGGTACCATACGAAGCAACCTTGACCCGTTTGACGCAGTGGCCGACGATGCACCATTATGGGAAGCCCTACGCATGGCCGGCGGACTAGACAAGACGCTACACCTTAGTGACTCCGTGCAAGAAGGGGGCGGGAATCTCTCTCTGGGTCAACGCCAGCTGCTGGCGTTGGCCCGTGTACTAGTACGTGATAGCCGCATCCTGGTGTGCGATGAGGCTACCGCTGCACTCGATGCTGCCATGGACGAACGTATCCAGCGTGCTGTGCAAGCAGCCTTTGGGCACAAAACTGTGCTGTACATCGCGCACCGACTGCGATCTGTGCTGGGATATGACCGGGTGTGCGTGATGGAGGCAGGGGCAGTGGCAGAAATAGGATTACCGCTCGACCTCTTCCGACAGGGAGGAATATTCCGGCAGATGTGTGGCCGGCTGGGGATTACTGAATCGCAGGTAGACAGGGCGAGGAGACGGCGTGGGTTAGACGTGACATCCTGGTCTTCGTCGACACTATACCTATAGACGTATGTGTAAATCACGCTAAATTTACTTTCAAATCGAAATTTCTGGTTTTAGTGAGCTCAAAATAGAATAGATGTAAATGGCGTACCTGGACTTGGAGCAAGGATTACAATGCGTGACGCCTTAAATGTTTCCCGAAAGAGGAAAGACGGAGGCTGACATGTCTGACAGATGGCTGTCAGCACCAGCATCTAGGGGAGCTATTTATTTACGGAGATATTCCACGAGGCATCTGTGGTTAGGCTAGTATCTGGTCAAAGCTACAGGAGATAGGGATGGAACTTTCGCGGAAGTCCGTCCTGATCACCGGGTATGCGTATACCTCCAGGATAGGCACTTCGGACAGTAACGTGCTGATGCATATTCTCTAGGTGCACGCCCGGGAGCATCGGGTTTGCACTTGCCACTGAGTTCCAGGCCAGAGGTAAGCGACAGAATTGGCAGTGTCTGTCTTAAACCATGGTTGATGAGACAAGGATTCTATGTCATCGCGACAGTCCGCAACGCAGACCTGTTCGACGAATTCGACCGTCACGGGATAACCGCCTTACAACTGGACGTTGATAATGCATCAAGCATTGCTACTTGTCGAGAGAAAGTTGGTCAGATGACTCAAGGCAAATTGGATATTCTAGTAAACAATGCGTGAGTTGATGCTTCACATCACAACCTGCATTTACGTCCGCTAATAGCTCTAGCGGCCGTGGCCTTGTCACCCCAGCCATCGATACTGTCATCAATGACGCTCGGGCCGTCTTCGAAACTAATCTTTTTGGAGTTATGGCTATGGTGCAGTCCTTTGTTGATCTCCTCATCCCTGCGCACGGACTCATCATCAACGTCTCGTCTGTGTCAGCGCTTGTGCCCTACGTGTTCGGCAGTGTCTACAGCGCCAGTAAGGCCGCTCTGGCCGCCTATTCACGCACCCTGCGTCAGGAGCTGCGTCCATTTGGTGTGCGTGTGCAGGTCCTCATGGCAGGCACAGTGCAGAGCAACATGGGCAGTTCCGTGCGTGGCGACTTGCCACCAGACAGTCTCTACGAGCCGGTGCGCCATCTATATCTCGCGCGACGTGGCTTCTCGCAAAAAGCATCGTCTCGGCCTATGCCAACGGCTGACTTTGCTCGCGAGGTGGTGGACAGCGCGCTGCGTCCGGAGGTCCATCCGTTGTGGAGGTTCTGGGGGCTTGGACGACCCGACTGGATGTACTACGGTGGTATGGCTCAATTGCTGTACTGGGGATCGGTTGTAGGTGAATGGATGCTGGACTTAGGGGCATGGAGGATGTTTGGGCTGAGCGAGCTAGAAAGGATGGTTCAAAAGAAGAATCAATAGATAGATTGTATGTGATCCTGATTGCGATGAACAAGTCAACCCTGAAAAAATCACTGCGGCTTCGACAATGCCAACTCATTTATCCTACCCACCAGCTCCAGCGCATGCTCTCGATCTCTCCCCCCAATGGCCACCGAAGCCACGCTGTATTCATGACGCCCGGAACGCCCTCCCTTTCCTCTTGCCCACCCAATAATGATCAGACGACCGTTCATCATCTCCTTTGCGAATCGCTCCTCGAATTGGTCCCGGTTACCCAGCACCACCAACGGCGTAATTACGAAGGACACAGTCAGCCCGCGCCGCTCCAGGAAGTGGCCTCGCAGGGGGCCCATCATATAGTCACCGGTGATGCGAACATTCAAGTCAACAACATATTGACGCCCGTCAGTCGGATCAGTCATGACATCAGCGCCCATAGGCCCGTAGAACCCATTTCGGTGCACATACACAGCCACCTGGTCGATAGTGTCGCGAAATTGCGCTTCCAGCTCACCCTGCTGACAGTAGTCTAGAATACTACCACGGTAGATGCCCTCCGCATCGAGGAACTGCTCAGCACAGCTGATGAGCACGGCACGACCCGACCGTGTGATGAACAGCGACAGATTCCTGGTGTTATCGCCAGGTACCACCTCTTGCAGTATTAGGCTGACGGGCTGCAGTTGCACGTTATCCGGTGTCAGCGTGCGGATCATGCGCGCTACTTCTGTCTCGAGAATAGGCAGTCGAGCTTTTTTAGCAGTCTCGTCGCGGATCACAAACACCCCCTGGCCCGATAATGATTGCGGGAACTTGACCACGAATGGCGCTGGCTTGGCCCGTACGGCGTCCAGGATGCGTTGTGTCTCTGTCTCGACTTTGAAATTGTCCTGCACGTCCTCTGGAGATAGCTGGCCTTCAATAACATCGGAAGGCGGTGTCGGTAGCCCGGATAGTGCTAGGTTGCGCTTTGAGAGTAGCCCGTAGTGTGTCTCCTGGCTGAGGATGCAGGGATGATTGTCTAGGAAGTCTAGCGGTGGGTATGGCGAGATATGAACATTTGGTTTTGGCCGAAAAGCATCCGGATCGGAGATGAAGTTCAGCTTGGGTCGCTGCCAGGGTACCAGGCAATCGTATACTCGCTGAGCGTCGGTCTGTGCGGCCGGGGGCGATTCCACAGATTTGTTGGCTATATCGTAGGGCGGTGGGTCGATGTCGAAAAGGTACAAGGGAATTGGCCCAGACATGAAGCCGTGGTTCTGTGCACCATTACCCAGACAGATGCGGGCATACACTTCTGCATCGAGAGGTGGGGCCATGGGCGTCTGGTAGATGTATTTGGTGTTCACTGGCAGCGAAGCTGCGCACTTGAATGGAGGCGCCAAGGCAATGACATGGGCCACTGAGTTTGGATCGCCGCCATCAAGCGAGTAAAGATCGTATAATGTCTGATCTAATTCGACGGGAGGAAAGCCTCGAGCCATCCTGGGCAGGGCTTACTTGGACTGGTGGTCGCGAGCTTGAATCGGTACGGTTAAGGTTGAGGTTGACAGGAGATAACACGGAATATCGAAATCTTGGTTTATAGAACGTCTAGTTTGCATTGAGATATATTGCTTGCACAGGATGATATTTCAATCTGTCAGAAGGCATGACTTTGTATAGACTGTCAGACATGCTGACTGCGCTGACACTAACCCTAAGTCGGGTCTCCAGGCTGACATTGCGGCTCACTTGGGGTGACCAAACATTAAGATTTCCAAGTAGCAGCGTACAATATTCATAGTATTCTGCAGGTAGAAATGCCAAGTAATAATTTATTTCGCTTTATGCCCTGGAACCATGCGTGTCAGATCGGATTGACTTCTGGTTCTGCCCCCAGCGGCCCCTACCTGGGACTACTTTTTCATACTTTTAGAATGTTATTTTATAACAATATCATACTATCTGATAAGGAACCTAAGATCTTAATGCTTCCTTAATCTTAAATATCGACAACTAATCTAAAAAATTGATCTTAATCTCCGGCAATTTACGGTGCTTATACATATGGTGAGACATAATACACTGTCATTGTCTATGCTGAAGTTCTATTATTGCTTGTAAATTGAATTACCACCTTTCTGAATCTCATTAAGTCAAACTGGGCCTGAGTTACCCTTGGGACCAAATACCATGCTAGGTATATTGGCTTGAATATAGAAAGGCCTTTGACTATAATCTCCAGGTGGCCGGCGTCATAAGCAAGAGGCTTTGGGTTTGAAGGCCAGGCGTCCAGAGTGACTCTAGCCAAATGGTTCACACTTGATTCACACTCAATAGTAGAACATGGCTTTATCAAATGCAAATATTGATGTAGAGACTTCGGCCCGTGCAGACGATATGCAACACGCAAACCCTACCGAGGGCGTAGAGCCCAACTCCATGGCGATGCACGGTTTCAAGCTCTATACCATCTTTATAGGCATATGGTTCAGCCCCTTTATGAAGTCCTTGGATGTCTTCGTCATCGCAACGGTACTATCACTTTCCCTTGATCTCTAAAAATCAATACATCTGACATTGTCTGACTAGGCCATTCCATCAATCACTGCCTACAGTGAATATGTTGCTTTTTGGGGCAAAGCCACATATGAGACAGCCGACCATGAACACGGAATAGAATGATATGTAGATCCAACGGAGAGAAAACATTATGGTGTCCAGGACTAGTAGCCAGATGGTGAAACTAAGCAAGTTATGAGTTCTGCCGGCAGAAATCGATAAGAAATCGTTGTTGCGGAGTAACCCCTGGAGCTTGCCGTATCAGCCGACAAGCGTTTAGATGTTAGTGGTAGGATAGCTGTAGATAGTAGGAATAGGAATGATGATTGGGATGAGAATAATCTCCATATAGAGCCTTAAGATAAGACAATATTAAGCAAAACTAGTAGAAATAGGCAGTTGATATATATGCATATTTCTTCAGTAGTTTCTAAGATTGCCACAATATACTGTTGAATGTGTTAAATATTTTATATTTATTAATCTCATATAAATGTATTGTCTACTTTTCATCAATCCCAAGCTGCGCAGCTCGGATACCTGTTATATCTATAGCCTGAAATACAACCACACGATGTGTATATATATGGACACAAATTCATGTCTTAATTTAGGTTGGCTCATCAATTCACAACTGTCATCCGATAGGAATCTTTGAATGATCAGTTTGACCGATGCTATCACAACTCTTAAGTACACATGCATGTATGTCTAGCCCTTCAACCTAAAGATGCTTGTAGCTTCGTGACACATCAATTTCATGAAGCCGCTTGTAGAGTAAAACTCAGCCATGCAAGAGGCCGAACTCACTCCTCCTCACCAGCCATAATCACTTCATTAAACGCCAACACAGACATAATATCCTTGCCACAGAGTCGCACAGGAAGATCCCACATACGGGTTCCAGCTACCGAACTGCGTTGAGGTAATCGCTTTTGTTCGATTGACCAGCAGCTATCACCATAAGCCACAAGATGCCATTTGGCGCATGTGCTGATGGCGTTCGGCATTGGTCCTTTGTTCTTAGTCGCAACGCAATAGTAGTACCCAGTTTGCAGATTACTGCAACTTGTGCCGATGGCTGGATTCCACTCGTAGAATTTGGCTGCTGTGAGGTAGGAATATTTCTTATTTACAATCGACCAGCTGTCGTCGCCTCCCTGGGCCTGATAGTAGGCTGAGCAGTCGGTGACGATGCCGGACTGCGTAGGAGAGAGTCCAGTGCTGGCGGGGGCTGTGCCGGTGGTGGTCTTTGCAGTGGTTGCTTGGGTGGTTGGTTGTGGTGGTTCCACCTATCGGTTGGTGTTAGTTTGAGCGATAGGGGAAGGAAGGGGTAATGTATACCAGAGACACCAATGCAGACCCAATAGCCTGCCTGGAGACTGCCGCATGTTGATCCTATTGCGGGTTCCAGGCGTAGAAGTTACTAAGTGCGATGCCGTGCTTGGCTGCTATGAAGGCACACTCGTCGCCGGCTTCTACGAAGTAGTAGTTGTTACCTGGGGTATGATCAATTGGGATCTTGAGTAAGGCAAAGCATGTATGAGATATGTATAAGAAGGTAGGTAGCATACAATCAGAAGAAATTCCACTTTGCTGAGGTGAGTGGGGTGCAGTTGTGGTTGTTGGTGACGCCGTCGCTGTCTTCGAGGTGATAATTGGAGCAGTGGAACCGACAGCGCCAACGCAGACATAGTAGTTTAGTTGAAGTCCGGAGCAGTTGGTTTTAACAGCAATAGCTCATGCACGAACAGTTAGTGATCCAGTCACTATGTGGGACTTGGAATAGACTCACAGGTTCCATGAGTAGAATTGTTCCAGAGTAAAGTTTCCATAAAAATTCGTAATACCCCAGCAGGAATCATCCTTTTGGACGTAATAGAATGCATTGCACGAGGAGATCAACCCAGTCTGAGTGGGAGATGGACCTCCTACCGTAGTCTTAGTGGCACTTGCAGTTGTAAAATTCGAGGGGGTAGTTGCTGGGGCCTTCGTAGTGGTGGTGGTCTTCTCGGAGGTGGTCGTCTTGGTGGTGGTCGCAATTGCGGAAGCCTCCACGCAACAACTCCATCCCTCACTCAGGGTGTAGTCAGTCGCTTGCAGGGATGGGTTCTACGGATAGTGCCTGAGTCAGCTGTCAGCCATCTTCATTCCCTCATAGAAAGCGTTTCTCTCCCTTATCCAGGAAACAAGATGCGCATTACTGATGCCATAATAGCGCTCTAGCGCAGCACAAGTGTCGGTCGACTTGATCGAGTTCGCCCAGTAGGTACATTCACTGCTTACGTGTGGGTCCGTTTCACCAATTGCAAAATCTGCACTAGAGAAGCGTTTCCCGAGTGTAGCAGCATTTACTGACCCTAAGAGCGACAGACCCAGAATGTGAGCGAAGATCATGATAGTGAGAGGTTATGGTCAGGTTGATTCAGTCAATGATGAGGTGCTAGATATTGACTCTAATGCCACGGTTTATGAGTTGGTGAGGGCGGAGGTGGCTGTGGCTGGTGTCAAGGTTGCCAATGGGAATGGGGAGATGGTCGTTACACGCTTTGGGGTGTGATTACCGAAAAACAAAGCTAAGGTTCAGGAATCGTTCAGGATGGTATAGGATTGTCTTGTGAACGACATCTATATTAGATGTTAATGCGCGGGATATATGGACTGGGCTGATCTTTCACACTGCTCAGTATCCATAGGGTTTGTGAGTAAAGCATCTTAGAGCATTAAATTGGGGTTTTCTGTTCAACGAACCAGCCACATTAGCGCATGGAATATTTTTCTCTTAGACTCCACCGATTTCTAATTTAGGAATAATAGTAGGACTAGCCATACGAGTATACGGTGGTCCTTGAACACCATCTGAAAGACCGGCAGAACAAAATTCACCTCATCCAAGAGAAAAAGTCTTCCAACAGCTTTCCTTCCACGCCCCATCGAAAATCATCATCCGCGTCATCGTCCTCCGTCCGCCACTGCCGAACCACATCCCTACAACCATCGAGAAAATCATGCAGCAACCCTCCACCATCAGGGGCCGTCTTATCCTCCGCAAAAAGACGAGTCACCATACAAGCAGCGTGGTACTCGCTATACTGTAGCAACGGATCTCTCGAGCGCAGCTCGCCCAAAGCTCTCTGACTTCGATGGAATATCCACTCTTATCATTATCTTCCACTTCCTGTTCCGCTTCCCCCACCTCGATTAATATATCATATCTGTAAGAATCTTCTCCCGGTGCCGCACCGCCTCCATTGGTAATGCGCTCCGGGAAAAAGTTCCAGCGTGCGGGATAAACTCATATCCTCCTCTCCGAAGATGTCTTTGTCGTCTAGAATAATTCCGTCTGGATCTACAAATGGCCCATCGATGTTATTTCTCCATACCGCCTCGTGCTAGAGGGGGTGGTGGTTCTCCATCTAGAAATTCAAGGGGCATGGCGTTGGCAGCAGGCCGTTGGGCCCGTGCAGTCATCAAGCCACCAAACAAGCATGGCGATCAAGTGGATCCCGGTATCTGAGCCAGCCACTGGCCGCAGCGTTCGGGCCGTTCCGATCTACGGCAGGTTTTGGCGGCCACCGCGACTCCGCAATAACCTTACCGATTTCCTGGCCAGCAGAATCCCTTAGCGATCTGGATATTTTTATATATCTGTATCTATGTTTAAGGTGCCAGTATAATGACAATGAAATATATATGCTCCATACATTTCTCTATCATACATAGTTTTTAAAAATAAAACTTATGCAAAATTAGCTCTATATTACACGTGTAATAGGTCGAATATGACGCGATTACTAAAGTCGGTAAAGTTTAGTAATACCAGACCTATACTTACAGCGTATATGTATTACAGTTATATTCTATTATCAGGTATTTCTACTCAAATTCATAAGAGACTATTCTTTTATTATTCAATTATAGAGATATATGTTTACAGTATCTATATCTTACACTCTTTCTAAATGATATTACAGAGATAGCGATACAGTAACATACTTCGCGGTAAATAGACTTGGTAAAGGAGCCCATCACACACCAGACGCTGGACACGTGATAGTACACCCTCGTTTTATCTGTTGAGTTTACGTCAATGGAAAAGATTGAAGTAGGGGTTCTTGCATTGATCAATCTCATCGACAGGAACAGTAATAACCATAACATATGGGTTTCTATATACAAACATAATCTCACAAGGTTCATTGCAAACATATACATATATAACTCACACTCGTTTTCATCCTTCATTCTATTCCCGGAATGGGACATGATCCATTGACGCGATCTGCCACTCAAAGCCCGCATCTCGTGCCTGTGCCATCCATTTAACCATAGGGAGCGAGGGCAGTTCGGCCTTTACTCCTTCAAGGATCCGCGACACTGTTGTGTCTAGATCAATGCGGATGTCACACGGATGCTCAATGTGTCGAACCTGACCGTCGCTTCTACTGTGGGATGGAGGACCTGATACTGAAGCAGCGATTCTTTGGGTCAGGTCATCGGCTTTGATCAAGTCGAGACTTGTGCTGATATTGCCACGTGCTGGAGCAGCGTTCAGAACGGATGAGAGATCCCGGAAATGTTCCACCAGACTGTCTGTGACCTCGAACGTTGGCTCCTCCAGTGGTGACGTGATACGATGCACTGCGACCGGGATCCCGAGCTGCGTTGCTGCCTTGGCCAAGTACTGTTCGGACACCCACTTGCTGGCCGTGTAGCCTTCCGAGCCCCCGAATGGCGGCGTAGACCTCCCCAGACTAAGTACTGTACCGCTGGAGATGAAATGGAAAGGAATCTGCCGTGGCGCTGCCAGCTTCACCAGTTCTTTTGTCGAGTCAACGTTGGCACCTCGGAGCATTTGATACCCGTCGAAGATCGACCTGCTAGTGCCGGCGTGTATGATGAGGTCGATGTTGGACGATAATGATTTAAAGGTTTCGTCTGAAAGGCCGAGGCGAGGTGCTGCAAGGTCACCCATATATACCTTGACCTTTTCAGATAGTTGACTAGGGCGTTGTCTAGTGCTAGAACGCACGGCAATGCAGTGTACTTCGCTCACTTCATCTGATTCGGCGAGGGATCGGATCAACCGACGACCCAAGAAGCCTGTTGATCCGGTGACAAGGACTCTGCGACTAGAGCCTCTGACCTGAGATTCTTCGCTGGAGAGGTGCTGTAGTAGTCTATCGTCGAGCCGAGTTTCCGCTTCCCAGTCAACGGTTTCTGCAGGGGGGGCGGCCTCAATCTTAGCAGCCATGGCGCCGAGAGACGAGACACTAAAGAGATCAACCAACGATAGCTTAGCATTGAATCGCATGCTAATGAGCACCTGTAGCTTGACAAGCAGCAGTGAGTTTCCGCCAAGTTCGAAGAAGCTGGTATGGCCGTCAATCTTGATAGCACCGGCAACGTCACCGGGAACGACTTCCTTCCAAATCTCTGCTAACTGACGCTCAGTCTCGCTCAGCTCCTTCGATGTGTGCTCACGATGGGCTTGTGGTAAACCCATAGCCTGTACCGCGGCACGATCCGTTTTGCCGTGCGCGTTAACTGGCATCTGCTCCACAGGGATGAGCATAGCTGGAGTCATGTACACGGGCAATGGGAGGTTGAAGCGCAGCGACCGCAGAATCGCATTCTGCTCGGATTCGTCTGCGTTGAGGGATGGCGCAAACTGCACATGCGCTATAAGCATGGCTCCGCCGCCGCGGACGGACACCACGGCCTTATGAAGATTTCCTTCACTCGCTGTGATGAGGCAGTTCTCAATCTCGGCGAGATCAATGCGCATGCCACGGATCTTGATCTGTGTATCCCCGGCAATGCGACCCTTGAACATCAGCATTCCGTCGCCCCGGAGATAGCCCACGTCCCCGGTACGGTAGGCAATGGGGCCATCGGTGGGAGAGTATGTATTGCTGATGAACTTGCCCTCGCTTAGCTTCTCGTCGTTCAGGTAGCCTTGGGCCACGCTGGGACCACTAATCACTATCTCGCCGGTCACACCTGCTGGCACAAGGGCTAGATTGTGATCGACCACGTATACCGAGTAGTTGGGAAGGGGGCGACCGATTGGGATCTCGCTTTCGATATCTTGGAGGTCATCATCAGTATAGGGAACTTCGGTCTTGGTGCATGTAATTGATTCTGCTGGGCCGTAGGAGTTGTAGAGGCGCAGGCCCTTTAGACCTAGGCTGGCGATACTAAGGCGCAGAGACTGGGGCATCACCTCGCCTCCACCCCAGGCGAACTTCCATGCAGAAGCCTTAACCAGGTGTTGGGCACCGTAGGTAATCCAGCTGGCATATTCCGATGGTGTGGCACGAGTGTAGGTGATGCTCTCGGACTTGATGATCTTCGCAATGGCTTCTGGGTCGCCACGACTCTCCTTGGAGACAACATATATCGACCCGCCATTGGTGAGACCGCAGAGAATTTGCTCAAGAGAAAAGTCAAATGTGTATGCGCTCTGCTGAAGGATCTTCTCTACCCCGATCCCGTATTGTCGGGTCAGTCCTTCGATGGTGTTGCGGAAGGCCAAGTGGCGTTGAACAACCCCCTTGGGTGTTCCTGTCGAGCCACTGGTGAAAAGAACAACGGCCGGGATATTCGCTTTCGCCTGGGTCCTAGTGATATTCCTGGGAACATTATCTTTCAATCCTGAAGCATTAACAACCGCAGCGGTGGACTGTAATTCCGACACGTCGCCCTCCGTCTCTGCATGACAGAGGATTGCGGCTGGCTTAGCAGCTTTGGTTATGATCACCAGGCGAGGAAGGGTGCTTCGTATATCCAGTGGTATGTAGGTAGCCCCTGCATGCCAGATGGCTAGGAGCGAGCATACCCAGTCGACGCTCGGCTGTTGGAAAACAGCGACGCGGGACTTAGGCTTGACGCCAGATTCAGTAAGAGCCTGGCTGATGCACTGAACGCGCTGCTCAAGATCTGCGTAGGTCAGAATAACGTTATTTCCATCTTTGACGGCCACCTTATCGGGATTTTGCGCGGCAACATTGGCGATAACCTGGGAGAGCGTCTCGGGCCATTCCGATTGTTGTTTCGGACCTATGCATTTTTTAGCCTCAATTTTATGTTCTGGCTGCCTTACGAAAGGGTTTCTACTTACCACGTCCCAAGGCGATTGCCGAGTTAATAGTTCTGGGATTCCATAGCGGAACAGAATCGACGCTGGTATCGAAGTTGGAAGCAAATGCTGTCACTAGTCTCATATAGCTGTCGAAAAGCATCTGCGTGGACTCGGCCGAGTACAAGTATTTCTGCGTGCGGAAGGACACCCGGATTTCTGATCCGTTGACCTCGTTGACGTCGAGTGTCAGATCATACCCGTTGCGGCCAACAGTTGGAGTGCCACTGGCCTCACTCCCGAACATCTTCGGCATGTAGTCAGGCTTAAATGGTCGATAGTCCATCCAGGCCTGGAAGAGTGGACTGTGCGTGGTGGATCGGGGGATATCGAGCGTCTCTAGGAGGACGTCGAAGGGGACTTTGGAATTGGCTAGAGCATTGTAAGCCATGTTACGGGCGTCTAGCGCGACGTCCTTGAATGGCGAAGTTCTGTATTGATGCTCATTCCTAAACCGCAAAGCTAGCAAGTTCAACATAAATCCCATGGTTGTATTCAGGGCGTTGTCGACACGGTTAGCATCTGCAATGCCGATAACAAGATCATCAACCTCAAGATGTCTGAAAAGAAAGGTTCGCAGTACGCCCAGGAAAAAATGGAATGTGGTGATCTTGTGGCGACGGCATTGAGACTTGATCTGGCGGACAATCCGAGCATCCAGGACCAGTCGTGATTCCTCAAACTCGTAGTTGTCAAGGCTCTGGCGAGAGCTACGAGCGAGACTGAACAGAGGTAATGGCTTAGGGAAGTCTGGCTTGAGCTCTCCAGAAGGAAGCTTGATGCTGTACATTTCCTTCCAGAACTGTAGCTCACTAGCCATAGAGCCATTCTCGAACTGGAGACGTTGGGTTTCGGCGAAATCGCTAAATTGCATTTGGACCGGCCTCATTGGCTCTCTGTCGTAGAGCATGTTGATTTCAGCGAGCAGGAGGTTGAAACTAAATCCGTCCATGGCGATGTGGTGGAAGCCGAAGAGGACGTGGTGGGTGTTGTCATCCAGCGAGATCATCTTGATACGGGTGGTCTCGCCTTGCTCCAACTTAAATTCATAGTTCAGAAGCTCTTCTATCTCCACGTCGACGTCGGCTTTAGACGCACCGTAGCGTCTTTCCAGTCGGAGCGGCGTCTCCCTCAGCACACCCATCGTGGGCTCGTTCATTCTCTCGGGATCTGCGAAGAATGCAGTCCGGAACGCTTCGTGGCGGTTACCGAGTTCCACAACACAACGTTCGGCCTCTTCATAGCGGATGGGCCCAGTGCATTTGATACTGCACAGCAAGTTGAAGGTAGTGGGGTCTTGAAGGTACTGCATTAGGAACCAAAACCTTGAGGTCCCGTAGGACATCTTGACTTTCTTTGTGAACTCTGGGAGACTGTCAGGGTGCTCTGGCAGAGCCGAGAAAAGCTGTGCTACTGGCATACTAGTCGTGGCACCATGATGGAGCTTTCTGTTGAGATCCACTTGCGGCTCGAGCTCAGTACTAGATTCTAAGCCAGAGTCCGAAGGCGCTGAAGTTTCAGAAGACGACTCCATCTCACACCAACTCGATGACAAGGAAAATGTAGTGCGCTTCCCAACAGCTGATTCTTCACCCGAAACGGAACTAGCCGTAGTTTCAGAAGAACTGAGCGCAGTATCTTCTTTGGATTGCGTGGGCGATGAAGCATGCACATCGTCTGCTGGCTCATCAAACATGGGTAAATCGAGAGGCACGATTACAAGAGGCTCCTCTTCAACCTCTTCGGCAACCTCAGCAAGATTATCTGAAGTCGCATCTGCAGCTTCGTCCTCCCCACTAAGAGGATTTGTCTTGGGCCAGTCAGACTGCTCCTGGTCTGCTACTGGCGCCTCCTCGAGCTTCTTGCCCTCGGCAGTCAGGTTAGGCACGAGGTCTAGTGACAACCGCTTCATAGCGTCGTCAATTAGATCATTGACAGTTGCTCCGCCCAGGATCTTCAGGACAGGCATATCCAGGTCGAGTTCCTTCGTGAACCAGGACCGCATATCGACAGCTAGTAGAGAGTCAACTCCCAACTCGACAATTGCCGTGTCCGGAGTTATGCCGCGCTGGTCAGCACTCATGTTGAGCCGGGTATAAAGAGTACTGAGAAGCCCATCTAGCAGCAACTTGTGGACCTCATCCTTGTTGGTCATCTCAGCGAGGCGGCTGCGAATAGACGAGCCATCCTGCTGCTCCTCGTCCCCAATCTCCCCAGACGCTGAAATCATTCTGAGCCACTGGAATCGTGGCGTCTTTGCCCAGATCGGCGGGTCAGGGTTACGGTCGATATCGATCCGCTGCAACCCAGCGGTGATTTCGGGGTCAATACCCGAACCTGGACGGCCGGCAACGATGGCTTCTGAGAAAAATTGATAGAAGTCCCATTCACTAATGTTCACATAGCCGGCATTCTCAAGACGATCTAGTTTCCGGCTGTCGCGGTTCAAGTAGCCGAGTCCGACAATACCTATAGCAAGAGTTAGCTCAGTCTAGCTTGAAGTATAGGATACTATACCAGGCATATTAATGGCACTGCCGGCAAGTCCGCGCATGCGACGGCCTGCGACCAAACTGCACATAAAGGCGTTGGCAGACGAATATGCTGTCTGGCCGATGTTTCCGGCGAGACCCGCAAGAGAGGAGAAAACGATGAAGAAGTCTAGGTTGTTCTTGTTGAAAACTTCGTCCAGGAAGACCGTTCCATCAACCTTTGGGCGGAGTGTCTTCTCAAAATCTGCATGTGTCTTGTTGGCCATCAGGCCGTCGATCAGGATCATGGCACCGTTGGCAACACCTGCAATGGGTGGCATCTCGGAACAGACTCGGTTATGAACGGCTCGGACGGAAGCTCTGCTAGTCACATCCATGGCATATGTCTTGACGACAGCGCCTTCGGATTGCACCAGCTCGAGCCATTCCGAGTTTACTGTGGGATTCCGCGAGGCCAGGGCTAGATATCGTGCGCCCCGACTTACCATCCACTTCGTCAGCTGCAGTCCCAGTTCCCCAGTCAGGCCAACTAAGAAGTAAGTTCGGTCTCCTGGGAAAGTGATTTTCTCGTCTGCAGGCGTCACGGTCACTGGAAGCGCAGCATCGACCGACCAATCGATGATTTGCAGGCCACGAGGTTCGATCTTCCGCGATGCTATGGCTGATGCTGGGATGACGTGGGTCTGGTAGTTTGTCTGGCTCAGTGATAGCAATGATCGCTGAACTGCCTCATCGAGAGCACCAATGGTAACAGAACCTGTGCTAAAGCCCTTCGAGCTGAAGAGGCTCGACGCACGCTTCACCTCGCAGCCAACGGGAAGCAGCTTCTCAAACCGAGAGCCAACTACACTTGATGTGCTTGACTCCGATAGCTCAGTATAAACCCGGACATTTTTCGGAATGATGCGCGCTAGCAAACGATCCGGAGATGAGCTATGAACCAGTGTGACGCCATTGTGAGCTGAGGAGATCGATGTTACCGTGAGAGCTATGCCCTTCTGCGCGGCAAGCTCAAGGAGGCTACTTGTAAGCACAGTATCTGGCTCGTGAACAAGTGCTGGACCACAGATATCATTCAATATAGTGGCCGCCAGCAGTTCGGCTGCAACGGACAGTAAAAATCGGGTTTCGTGGTCATCTGCCACCTCGACATTGACAGCGGAAGAGTTCGGGACACAAATAATAGATTGGTTCTTCTCAGATAAAGCGATGACCTTCTTCCCAGCTTCCGTTTTGCCCAGCACAACATGAAGACAGCCGTAGCTACCAACCCGGATGGCGCTGAGCAAGGCCTTGCACACAGTGACCTTGACTGATTCATACTTGGTGGTAGCTGGCTGGTCATGTTCACGAAGCTTGTAGAAAGAGCCCGTAGCGTTCAATTCTACAGCCACAGTGGACTGGTCTATCTGCTGCGTGATCAATCTCCTGTCCGAGTTGAGACGATTATTGATCGTATTGACAGGCAGATACCGCGGGATGAGAAGCTTGCCGTTTTGTACCGTAAGCTCTCGCTCAATTGTAAATAATGGATCATTAGGTTTTGTTGTCTCGCCGGAGATGTTATAAGACAGGTGTAGCTGAAGTAAATGGTGGGCCAAAACATCAGGATATGGCATGTCTTTGCCATCAAAGTTGAGGTGTTGCAGCCGCAGGTTGGGCATCTCACCGACAAGGCAACGACCAACACCAACCATCATGCCCATGTATGGGTTCTCTCCCCTACCACCCACTGTGATCCACAGCAGGGTGTGCAGGTTGTCGCAGAGGTTTACAAGCGCCTTGAACTTCTTCTCGGTAAATGGCTTGAAGACAGGCTCATCCAGCTCTGTAAGACTGATGGCAGTAGGCTGAGCTGCAATTGTCTCGTCATCAACGTCCATCAGGGTTTCAGCTTCAATGATCTTATTGAAGAACGGCGAAAGGATCTTTCTCAAACCGCGCACAAGGTGGTTAACCTTCACAGATTTGCCGCCGATGATAAGCAGCGTATTCACCTCCGAGACTACGGCGCCGGCATAGTCCAGTGGGTTCCGGACAATTTCTAGTTGTCGATCCGTTGCTACAGAGCCCATCACAGAAAACGGCACTGTAAACGTCCTTTCTTCGGGGGTAGCGGTATCAACGCCGGAGAATCCAGCGTCACGAAGGACAGTATCCCATGTTTTCTGGGAAGCCAGCGGAGAATATTTGCGACTGTCTTCAATGCCACCAAACCAGCTGGGATACATACAGCCTCCAAGTGAGAGAGCCAACGACTCACGGCTGGTGGGCTCAAGGAGAGCGAGGTATCCACCCGGTCGTAAAAGGCTACGGACATTTCGAAGAGTCTCTTCGAGCTCAGCGGTCCGGTGCAGGACGTTGCTGGCGACAATAAGATCGTAGTACCCGCTGGTAAAACCTTGCTCGGTGGGGTCCTGCTCAATATCGAGAACCTTGTATATTTTATCTCCCTTGGTATCAGAGAGGACAGCGCGCAAGCTGTATAATCTTTCCATGACAACGTTAGTCGCAGTATATGACGTGATGTTGCCATTCAGCACGTCAAGCACAGGCTTCGTGGCGTCACCTTCGCCTGCGCCAATTTCAAGGACCCGCAGATGATGATACCTGAAGTTGATTTGTTTGATCAAGGCACACAAGTATTCGTGGTACTCCTGGTAGCCAGTGAAAGTGGTGTATAGGCCACCATGCACCGCCTGACCCGCGTCTAATATCTCTTCAGTGGACAGGTCTCCGCGCAGGAAAGGGGCAAGATACTGCCTGACCCAGAGGCATCGGCAAATCTGTGGGTCTTCCTTCGCTAGCCGCTGTGCGGGCTTCTCGAGCAGCTCCCATGTGTCCGCTAGCCATGCCTTTCGGCAGGTTGCGTGTGTTCCGGCCCGAGTTGTTTCCACGACATGTTGAGCCCACTCTAGTACAGCGCGCTGGTGTTGAGTACCATTCCTTTCCACTTCGTCAATGGATACCGTCTCGCACAGTTCCTTGAGGACGTAAAGCGATAGGCGTTCTGTGAAATTGGCAATCTTCTCCTCGTCATCAGTGGTTGCCCACTCGGTCCAGTGAATGGCCAGATTGGGTGTTGCCATGTCCCAAGTTATAGATGCGAATGTATCCCGATCATCGGCGGCGGTGGGCTTCGCAAGAGGCGTGACATGAAGCCCTTGGACTTGGACAATGGCATACTTGCCGTCCTCATCATACAGATCTACATCACCAGCGATACCATCGTCCACGGCGTCAGCAAGACAAGCATCGAAGGGCACCGGAGTTTCGATTCCGGAGCTCATCTGGCAAGCGTTAGGATTCACAGTGATGCTGCTAATTAAAGTGGGCACATGTAGTGTCCACAGGCGGCCGTCGCCGGGAGCACCCACGGCGGCAAACACTGCCTGGAAGGCTACATCCAGCGTAGCAGGGTGGATAATCCAGTCCTGTAGCTGGCTCACGGGCGTCTCCTCATTCTGGGGGATAACGATAGTACCCCTGGAGCCGCCATTGGTTCGCTGTAAGTCAGTCACACCCTGGAACATGCTGGTGTACCCGTATCCCAGTTCAGCGAGAGATTCGTAAAAGTATTGAACGTCGGTATGAATAAAGTTGTTTACCCACTTCGGCCTCTCCGGCATGGCATCACCAGATGGATCGCCGATAGTCAGGATCACTTGGCCGCATGCCATGGAGGAGAGCTCTCCTGAATCCTTGTTCATGCAAGCATAGCAGGCAAAGTTAGCCGTGACAGAGGAATTATCCCGAACAACATTTGATACAACGAACATGGTTTCGATATTTGCATTGTCATCAATAAATGACAGTGCTTTATGAATGCTGAAGTCTTTCAACTGCAGCAAGCTAATTCCCTCGATAGCTGCCAGGCTTTTACTTGCTTCCATCGCCATCACTGCAAACCCTGCCGCAGGGAAAACCATCTGGCCTTGGATCTGATGACCATGTAGCCAGGGCATTTCCTTGGGCTTCAGATAGTTGCGCCAGCGGAGCTCGCCATCGATTTCATCTCCTGTTCGAGCTCCGAGGAGGGGATGCGTAGCCTGTGAGCGAAGACGGTGAGCCTTGGATGTGCGAGTCTCGTTCCAGATAATCCGGTCGTGGTCCCATGTATATGTCGGTAGTATCTTAGATACTTCAAAGGCCACATCAGGATTGAATGCTCGTTGAAAGCCTTGCATATCAACGGCAGAAGCGCCAAGGATTGTCCAAATGGATCCTAACGTCGTCGCCATGGCGAGGGCGTCGTTCTGGCCTCGAGCCAGGGTACCGCAGTACGGCACTGCAGACCCAGTAGCCTCTTCAATCGTCAGACTTGCGGGGCCTGTAAGAGCAGGGTGAGGTCCAACTTCGACTGCCAGCCCAGGGGCCCCATTGGCAGCGAGGGCTGCCTGTAATGCCTGAGAAAATAGGACCGGTTGAAGCATGTTGTCTCTCCAGTAGGTACCCTGCAGAGCAGTTGCCATGTTCATAGTGACCTTAGCATTATCGTCCCGCACGGATGAATACCAAGGGCAGGAATCTGCAGCGGGCTCTGTCACTTGAATGCCGCACTTGACGAGCGACTCGACATAAGGTTCTGAACAGACACGCATGTGGAATGAATGGTAGGCCGTGTCGACTCTCAACTTGCGTGCGAACTTGGACTCGTCCTGCATGACGGCCTCAACGAGGCCAATTGCATCCACATCTCCCGACATGGTCACACTGGCGGACGAGTTACTAGCAGCGAGCTGAGCCCTGCCCTTGAGTTTTGGCAGGTTACAGAGCTCAATGGCGTCCTGCATATCCGTTCCAGCGGCAATCATGGCGCCGCCCCTGGCAAGGATGGTATACTTGCCGCGGTAGTACGCAACACGGATTGCATCACTCGCGGACAAGAAACCGGAGACATAAGCACATGCGATTTCACCGGACGAGTGCCCAACTACAGCACTAAAATGAATCCCTGCTCGCCGCAATACCTCAACAGCCATGATCTGGACGGCTGTGCACAGAGGCTGCGAGATGACACCTTCGGCAATCCGTGATGTCTCCTTCGAGGCGAGTATTTCGCTCTTTAGTGACCAGTCGGGACCATCGGGTAGGTCAGCCAAGGATCTCTCGAGGTTATCAATGACGGATTCTGCGAAAGGCGAGGATAGAACCAATTCACGGCCCATAGTGGCCCACTGCGCACCCTGACCAGTGAAGACACCTAGGATCTCTCGGGGAGTCTTAGGGTTTACACGGACGCCCAAGGGATTGTTGTTGGTCTGGGAATCCTGCAGAGCTTTCTCAATCTGAGACGCGAGAGATGTGAGTGAGTCTGCGGCAAAGGCGACGCGGAAGTTGAGTGCACTGCGACGGAAGAGAGACCAAGATAGGGTACCAATAGGAAAATCAGGGTGCTCATCCAGGAACGTGATGTACGATTTGAGCTGTGCAACGAGGGATTTCTCCGAAGACGCCGAGAACACAAACGTGTGAGGGACCAAGGGTCTAGAAGAGACAGGAGTACAGGCAGGATCAACAGCAGTGTCGGAATCATAGCTCTCGATGATGGCATGCGCATTGGCACCGCCAAACCCAAAGCTGTTGACACTGGCGCGGCGAGGAACTCCTGTGGGCAGTTCGGGCCAGTCCCGCAGTTGGACCGGGACTTTTAGGCTATCATAATAGGGCTCAATGTCAGGGTTCAGCTTGCTGAAATGCATGTTTGGAGGTATCATCCCTTCTTGGATCGCCAGGCCAGCCTTCATCAATCCAGCAATACCGGCAGTCCCTTCGGTATGTCCGACGATGGTCTTGATAGACCCGACATAGAGGATATCCTCATCATCAAAGCCTTCTTCAATAGCACGTTCTCTAGAAAAGAATGCTCTGTGAATGGCACCCGCCTCCTGGGGATCACCAGCTGGGGTACCAGTTCCATGAGCCTCAAAATACTGGCACCGATCACGACGCTTAGTTAGGTCCAGGCCGGCCCTGGCATAGGTGTCCCGAATTAAGGAAGCCTGCATGGTAGAGCTAGCTATACTTGAGGTTAGAACACGAATGTTACCCTTGAAACAGTCTACTGTCACACTACTTACGCATTGTAATTCCGGGTGTTTTGCCATCTTGGTTCACCCCAGTCTCGCGAATGATGTACTCGATATGGTCCCCATCGCGCAAGGCTGCGGACAGCGTCTTCAGAACGACGGACCCAACACCTTCACCACGGGCATAGCCATTAGCACTGGTATCCCACATCTTAGAGCGCCCAGTGGGTGAGAGCATGTTCAAATTACTCTCGGCAACGAACATAGTGGGCCCAAAGATAAGATTGGTCCCAGCAGCGATGGCAGCCGGACACTCGCCACTTCTCAGGGCCTGAACGGCCTGATGGACGGCAATAAGACTGCTGGAGCAAGCCGTGTCAATCGTCATGGATGGACCATGCCAGTTGAAGAAGTACGAGATCCGGTTGGAAAGGATACTACGGGCGGAGCCCGTTGCAGCGTATGTTGGAATGTTTTCACTGTCCCCGTAGACTGTAAAAGTTGGGATTAGCAGTTAGTTGAGTTTGTCAAAGAGGGTGTTACCATACCGATCTGGGAGAAATCGTCACACATCACCCCAACATATACAGCAGTATTAGAGCCAGACAGTGTCTTAGTGCTGATTCCAGCCGCCTCTAGCGACTCATAGACAGTCTCCATGAGAAGACGCTGCTGTGGGTCAATTGCCTCAGCCTCGCTCAAAGGGATATTGAAAAACTGGGCATCGAATGCTCTGGTATCTTCCCCAAGAAGGTAGGCGGACCGGACATTACTCGACCCGTGGTAATGACCATCTTGGTTATAGAAGTTATCGGCCCGGAAACGGTCGATTGTACGCTGGACATCACGAGGATCTCGCAGCAAATCCCACAGTTTGGAGGGATTCGAGGCTTCGCCAGGGAAGCGGCAGCCACTGCCCACAACAGCTATGGGCTCATTGACGTATGGCATTTTGATAATACTTTGATATGGTGCAATTGATGAGAAAGTACTTGAGTTTGAGATGTTCGACGGGTGCTAGTCCTAATATGCAAGGATTAGTCCAGGTAGATGTTTGACATACGTACCTTGTCTGGTTCAAGGGTAGATCATTGATATGTCACCGAGCTTCGAAAAAGCTAAATTGATCAAAACAACAGAAACAAAAGGGAGACGATGAGTGAAAGTTGCTGCACGAGGTACAGCCTGCAAGATACCCCTTAACAAAAAGAAAAGAAAACGAGATGAGATGTGCTATGAATGAGAAGAGCTCTGTTTGTGTAGTGCAAAGATATAGATAGCCTTAACATGTATGCAACCTCGCGGTGCCTGTCTTTAGGGCTGACTTCCACGTGCTGCAGTGGAGAGGAAGACAGGGAACTCATAGTCAGCCAGGTGGTTTAACCCTGATAGTCCTGCATAACTATGATCATTTCTCCAGGGGCAACACAAGGATGGGTGCTGACCCGCTGTCAGCCAAATGCTGATTGTCAGCACACAGTTACCTAACCCTAAGCCAAGAATTACAATACTTGATCATTCAGCACTCAAAGCCAGGCCATCCTTAGATAGAGAATATCGGTTTGGCTATCATACCTTTGCTGGGTTATTCTGGTCTCATCATTTTCAAACTGTAATTGTGCTTCACCATGCTCCGAAACGTCAATCCCAAGACCAAGAAGCCCGTGATGGTAATGCTACATGGCTCGGGCAGTTCCGGTGCCATCTTCAGCATCCAGGCCCACCTTCTAGCCAAGGAGCTATCCAAAACATTTGATTTGGTCTTTCTCGATGCGCCGATCCCAAGCGAACCGGGACCTGGAGTTCTTCCACTATTCGCTGACATGCCGGATTACTACCGCTGGCTCGCCCCAGCAAACATCCAACTGTCAGGAACTCAACGTCTAGTCGAGCTCTTTGACGCCGCCCGCCATATCCAGTCTCGGCTTGATGCACAGAATGTCAGCCCCGACCAAATCACCGCAATGCTTGGATTCAGTCAAGGTGCTCTGATTGCCCTGGCGATGCTCGGGTTCCGCCTAATTGGGCAGTCGATATGGGCCAACCTGCGCTTCTGCGTGGCTATTGGGGTTGGTACCACGGGCAATACGTTTCAGATGGAGGGTGTGCAGCACATGGTTGGCATGCTGTCGGCAATATTAGGCCAGGCTGATGGCAAATTCCCAGGATACACTGTCAATGCCATGGGGCTACAAGATCTATGGTATAAGGATGGAAAGCGCATCGCGGAGATGTGCGTCCCGGAGAGGACGAGGGTCATAGATTACCACGATGGGCATGTTGTTCCTCGCCATCCAGTAGAGGTGAAAAAATTGATGAAAGCCATCCAACAAATTGACGAGGCCAGTCGGTCCAGCCTCAATACAATGCAACATTCTATGGTGGAGTCGATGCCTTCTCTCCTCGCAGGAGGGGATATTTCGGAAGGACTGGCTGTGCTCGCGGCGAACGGAATTCTAATTCAACAGTAACACTATCACCTAGGGACTGGCATATCAATCTCCAGTTATACGCAACTTCACGAAGTGCCATGAGGCTTGCAGCTGTGTATAGCGTTTGAGGTCGAATAATATATGTGAACTGCTACAGGCCGAGAAATTTATGGCGCCTATATACATGCTTCCGTCGCTTAGTCTGGATATTTTGCTGTACATAAAATCATAAAAGCACAAAAGAACAAAAGAAAAAGTCAAGAGCATCACGAATATTGACTCCGTCGAGCATCTGCCAACAGCGCCAGAACCGCGTGCGATACACGATTGCAGTAAATACCATCTGGTCCGGCAAGTTCAGTAACCAGACTCCAGAGAAACGGCGCCTGCAATTGGTCAGTTCAGCTGGTTATCACCCTTCGGTTGATTCTGGAGTAGAGTACTCACCTCATCCTGCATTGCGCTGTCCACTGAGTCTGGCAGCGTTGGGAGACCAGATAGGGCCCCGGCGCTGCTGTTCTGAATCACCTCCTTGGTGTCCATGCAATCTTTCTTTAAGTCACTGTCGTGGGCTCGTACTTGAAGATGATCACTAGCGATGCGTTCGATCTCGTCGATGCACTCCATGGCTGCCTGAATTAGCAATGTTGTTATGCTGAATAAAATGTACTGCTCGTCAATACTCACTGGCACTCTCAATAACACCCTCGCGCAGACCTCGAGACTCCCACGGCGACCACTGACGACTACATTCGTGCAGCTCGTGCAACAGCTTATTTAGACGCCGTCCGCGACTAGCTCGCTGCGTTATCTCCGGTAGGCTGTTCTTTTCAAACTGCGCAGTATAGTAGGCTGCTGCCATTCGGTCAAAGTCAGCAAACCCAGCCGCACGCACAACCTCCAAGATTGCTTTGAAACGCGCTGTGTTTTGCATCACAGCGTTTGATATTACGGAATCTTCTGATGAGCTCTGTATGTGATCAGTTGGTTTGGATGAGTCGCCATCCAACATCATCGCCGATGGCACTGATCGTGCAGCATTACTGCTTGATAAAGGTTGGTGCGGCTGCGAGTCGTGCGATGAGACCAGTTCCATGCTGCTCGGACTGCTGTCCATATACTGCGTCGGCTGCACTGGAGAGTCTCGATATGATGAGACTGTACTGACTCTAGGACGTGCCACGCCTGGGGAATCTTGCGTAATGGGGCCTCTTAGGACCTGCGACCGGATTTCCTCAAGATGTGCAGCACATGGCCCTGTTACCCCATTACAAGGACACGCTGGCGACACCGAAAACAGATCTAACCCGGGCATGGACGACAGAGCGTCCCCTTCAGTCATCTCCGGCATCATTGAGTCGAGCCCCAGTGCTATACCCGGCTTATGCAGCTCCTCGGTGAGTAAGGCTACGTTCATGGCATGCGACGACGACGACGAAGAGGAAGAAGATGAGGATCGTACTTGCTGCGGTGTGTTGCCGCTGCTAATACTGTGGTTGCTGCTATTGTCCGACCTGGACGGCTGTGAGGCAGATGTGCTCTGTGATTCTCGGGCATCTTCCATATTTTCAGCAGCAGTACGCTCCTTGAGCCTGCGGCCTGTGCTGGGGTTAGTGGTCTGGAAATGACAGATCCTGTTCATCTCTCCTTACGGTGGTTCCTCTGTGCGATCCTATTCTGCAGCCTTCCGAAGCCGACGATGTGGTGAGCTATGTTTAGGACAAGCCAAGGACAGTGAACTCACCTTCTTCTTTCCATTGCCCGTGGGCTTTGGGATCTGCCGCCCTTCTTACGCGTCGGGGGACGAGTAGTGGAATTGTCAGCAGCACTAGGCGATGGTTCCCTTCCAGCAGCGGTTGGACTCCCGACCCGTGAGACGTGCTGCTCCGAGTTGTCTGTCACCATGGGGTACTTATTGCCTCTCTCTGACTCCCATTGATAAAAGCATCCTAGTACTTCTAAGCAGAACGAATTTGCTGACAGCCGAGTGGGTCGGAGACATGACTGCTGTTTATATTCAGAAACACCCATTGGGGGCGACTCAAGCTTGGGGTATGTGAAGGACGATCATGACAAGATGACGTCTAGCCTCGTTTGAAGTCGCCATTTAGTTCCCTCACTGCCTACGTGGGGTTACAATTTTACCGCTGCAGGGGAGGAACTCCTGGTCAAAATCCGCTGTTCGATGTGACTGCGTGGTTAGTTAGTTTATCTGATCCTGTTATTGGCCTATAAATGCCGATCAGCCCTTGG
The DNA here is from genome assembly GCF_009176365.1 of Aspergillus alliaceus. Taxonomy (NCBI): domain Eukaryota; kingdom Fungi; phylum Ascomycota; class Eurotiomycetes; order Eurotiales; family Aspergillaceae; genus Aspergillus; species Aspergillus alliaceus. The sequence goes on along the minus strand of NW_022474686.1, from coordinate 268,898 downwards.
AGTCTGGCCTCTATCGACCATGTCGGAGCTCTTGGCAGTCTTGGCAGGTGTGAGATGAGAAGATTTTCCCCTCAGTGACAAGTCTCTTGACCTCAGTAAGCCGGCGATAATCTTATAAATCATGAGGGAGGTTCTATCGCTCTAATTTAACACTCTTAATTATGAGGGGGAAAGAAAAGCCTTCAAGTATGTTTGCTTTAAATGTATTTCCGTTACTTAATAGTTAGCTTTATTATAGTATTATATAATTCTTATAAATTAATCGTATTTTAGTTTTCACAATAGTTTCAGAATAGCTCCACCAAGGCTGAAATTTGAGTTGTATTTATAAAATCTCTACTATCAATTAATCAAGAAAATAATAACTAACTCTTAAGTTTAAATCTCTGGCCCAAAATCTTTCTAAGCTACTTAGAATTATCTGTCTAAGTTTATATAGAATAGTAATAATTATGTGCACAATCAGTATAGTTATGTTTTTTTTTTTCGGTATTCTACGGAGTAGGGCTTTCTTCCAACTTTATATATACTACATAGCCCTGTGGATCGGAGCGTCCCGCTCAGTAAGTCTCCCGCGCAGCTGAGCAGGCCTTACCTACCTTAAACCGCCTGTTTCGGCAAGTTGGCAATAATCTTATACTCTATTATAAATTATAAGGGAAGTTCCATCTCTATATGTTAATCCTTCCTAACTATAGGAGGGATTCGATAATATTATTGTCTTTTTTTAGGGACAAGGCTTGCTCCGAGCAAAACATATGCTAGATACACAAGATTTAGGGTTCTCGGTGGTTGTGAGATGATCACGTGACCATGTGAGTGTTGGCATTGCACGATGCCTGAGGCATAATTCTACGAGAAGTGCTCCGAAAGGGGGCCATATAACAATTTTATTCGATCTATATTACTTGTGTAAGGGACTCATCTGAATCAATAGTTGATTAGGTAGTCTATCACCAAGAGGCTAAGCTAAAGAGAGGAAAAGAAAAGAAAACATGAAGCTAGTGTTGTGCTGCCCTTATGAACAAAGGGTCACGTGACTACCACTCATTCAAATTGCCTAAACCTCTATCCGTGACAACTTGATCCTTTTGTTATAATATTATATAGGTATTTTAGAAAAAAAAAAATTTAATTTTATTAGATCTAATAATGCCTCCGGAATCACCCTACTCAAATTGAGCCTTTTTAGAAAACTTTTATTATTATTAATTAACAAAGCCATGAATCTAAGTTTGGGGCCAAAACCTCTCTAAGCCGCTTAACACTATCTGTCTAAGTTTGCGTATAATATTGACGCGCTACGTGTTCTTTCTAGGCACTCTAGGGTTCCCTTCCAACTTCATCTATGTTAGATAGCCCTGTGGGTCGGAGCGTCCCGCTGTGGCAAAGCATCCCTTATCCAGCTTTGCCGTGATGAATGGCTTCAAGTACCATATCGCGTCCCGGCCAATTCTTCAAGAGCTAGGAATCACCGCGGACAGGATGTTAGCATTCTATTTTAGAGTCTGTCGAAAGCCAGTAATCCTTGCCTAGTAGTATCCGTGCAATTCTCGAATGTTTTGTCTGTGAGCAAACGAAAAAAGAAATTCAAATGACTCGGACAAGTGCCGACTAGACGAAATACTGTTTTGGGAATATGCCCTACTGGGCGGCTGCGTGGCACGCAACACTGGCCCCAAGGCCCTAACCAGGGACCGCGACTCAATCGACATGCAGCGATTAGGATTTGTCACCTGGAATAACAGACCTTGGCTGAGTCAAGTGCGATCCTTCGTGTCTTTTTAGTCCCACTAGATGCAATTGCCGGAAAATAGTCGTGATCCGCATCCGACTCATCGAAGAGACGCCTGTCATCGCCGTTGCAATGGTGAAGGTCACTGTAATCTGGTCGATATTGAGGATTACTGAAGTCTTATGCTGCTTATGCTGGTGATGACGGCTGACGATGTCTTGCTTGGAGCGGTCAGGGCTGGATACATGGACCTCTTACGTTGTATACGGTCTTAGTGTTGATTTATCTTCGTTTCTTCTGCTGTTTGTCAGTTGCTTGAGATAGCAGTGTTCGACTTCAGTTCAGTTTCATTCTTTCTATCTATCTGTCCGTCTATCCAGTACCACCATCCCCGGAAATATGTCCTCCAAGAACCCCAACGTTCACTTTGAGACTCTTCAGCTGCATGCTGGGTAAGAAGAGTATACAACTAATACGTGGAACATACAGCTAACGCAGAGCAGCCAGAAACCGGACCCCACAACCAATTCCCGCGCAGTTCCAATCTACGCCACTACAGTGAGGCCAATCATACGCTTAACCAACTCCATTTTGTTGCAATACTGACAGCAAATCATCCAGTCTTATGTGTTCAATGACTCCGCCCATGGGGCCCGGCTCTTCGGCATGAAAGAGTTTGGGAACATCTACAGTCGGATCCAAAACGTATGGACTTCGGCCCCCACCGCCCACCCTAGCGGTAGAGGAGCAACTAACTAAATGTTAATAGCCGACGGTAGATGTCTTAGAAAAGCGTATTGCAGCGCTCGAAGGGGGGGTTGCTGCCGTCGCAGCGTCTTCCGGCCAGGCCGCCCAATTCTTGGCTATATCCGCACTGGCCAAGGCTGGGGATAACTTTGTTTCGACGAGTAATTTGTACGGTGGCACCTACAATCAGTTCAAAGTCCAATTGCGCCGCTTCGGGATCACGGCCAAGTTTGTCCAAGGCGACAATCCTGAGGATATCGCTGCTGCCATTGACGATCACACCAAAGCGGTTTACATCGAGACCATTGGAAACCCTCGGTTTAATGTCCCTGACTTTCAGGCCATCGCCAAGGTTGCCCATGACCATGGAATCCCACTAATCGTACGTACATCCTTCCATAGCCTCCTCGTTTTCCCTTATCTGGGTGGAAACTTCCATCTACTACTGTGCGCAGCTGATCTCTTTGACTAGGTGGACAATACCTTTGGCGCAGGTGGCTATTTTGTTCGTCCTATCCAGCACGGCGCTGACATCGTCGTGGAAAGTGCCACCAAATGGATCGGTGGCCACGGTACAACGCTCGGTGGTGTCATAATCGACAGCGGCCGATTCGACTGGAGTAAGCATGCTGATAAATTCCCGCAGTTCGTTGAGCCCTCGGAAAGCTATCACGGTTTCAAATTCTGGGACTTTTGCAAAAACCTCACCTACGCCGTCTGGGTTCGCGCCGAACTTCTGCGCGACTTCGGCTGCGCCTTGAACCCCTTTGCGGCACAGCAGCTTCTAATTGGTCTGGAGACGCTGAGCCTGCGGTGCGAGCGCCACGCGAGCAATACTATTACCCTTGCTCGCTGGCTCGAGCAAAATGAGAACGTCAGCTGGGTTTCATATCCCGGTCTCGAGAGTCACCCACATCATGAGACCGCGAAACGCTACCTGAAGCGTGGATTTGGTGGTGTGCTGGCATGTGGCGTCAAAGGAGGAGCTTCGGCTGGTAGCCAGCTTGTGGACAATTTCAAGCTGATTTCCAACCTTGCCAAGTATGTGTCCTGCACCTTGAAACTCGAGAGATATAGCTAATCTGACCGATTCCTGCAGCGTCGGAGACTGCAAGACCCTCGCCATCCACCCTTGGTCCACTACTCATGAGCAGCTCTCCGAGGAGGAGCGTCTAGCCTCGGGGGTTACTGAGGATACTATCCGTATATCTGTTGGCACGGAGCATATCGACGACATCATCGCCGATTTCGAGCAGTCATTTGCTGCGATCAATGCTGCGAGCGTTGAGAGGGCTCCTTTCACTAATGGACTCACGGAGCATTAGTGATAGTGTACCGAGCGTTACGTAGTTCTGTTTTCCTTTTCTCCTACTATTGATTCTCGCAAGATTTATTTCCTTGATTTTGAAGTCGCTTGAGAGATATACTCGAGCACTCTCTGTGACCTATGAAGCTTTATTCAAGAAATGGATACGTGATATGGAATTTTTGATCTGTCCTATGTGCTAAGGCTGTCGTCCAAATAGGGCTTTCTAACCATCACCCCACCCGAGGAACTATAAATGTCACATGCCGGAGGATCAGCAGCAGGATATTATGCAGAAAACAAGTGGACCCTTAAGACCGAGCCTATATTGGACTCTGCAACCCCACCAAGCGGAGCAGTCGAGGAACCAAGAGCCTGTCTGCTGCCGGATGGAATGCAGGTACATGTTCGGAAGGACTAGAGGCAGCATAGCGGATCTGAGAGGAACGGTGGAGCACCACGACTGTCCGATACGGCGATATTAGAAATCAAGGCATCGCTACAGTACTTGGCATTTAGCAGATAGCACTCCAAAAGGTAGTGAAGATCTATTTCACTCCAACAACAGGCGTTCAACATTTCCACTTCCTTGATATCAATTCCACGCAGACTTGTCTACATAGTCAAACACAGCTTATGGTGACAAAATTGATTTCAAACTATTCGGCTATTTCCTTTTGAACTAATTGCGAGCATCAACATCCCATCCTACACTGATTCTCTTCGTTGCAAAACGCAGAAAAACTCATAGTTGCTCTCCGGATGGTCGCAACGTGTCGCAGGAAGCAGCTGTCAAAACATTAGCAACCCCATCACATCACCATCCTCCCAAAAACGAGCATACGCACCTTATACTGGCTCACCAGGGTCGCTACAAACTTATAGATCTGCATCAGGGCGATTCCCTTACCAATGCACCCTCGGGTTCCGGCACTGAAGGACATATCGCCCGCGTCCATCTTAGACCTGCGTTCGGCGTATTCCTCCCCCCGCTCGCCGTCTCGCCGGCACCATCGCTCCGGCCAGAATTCGTATGGTTGCTCTCCAAAGGTCCGCGTTTGTACTGAAGCTACACTCGGTTTCATGCCCACAACGGTGCCCGGGGGCAAATACACACCTCCAGGGAGTTCTAGACCTTCAGGTCCGACGTTGCGGCCGTTGGGGTTGAAACTACTTGCGTCTCGTAGACGGATGCCCTCGCGCACCAAGCCTTCCAGATACGGCAGCGCCTGTGTCTCGCGCCAGCTCACTGGAGAGCTGACGTTGGCAGCCTGCAGTTCCTGGTACAGCTTTTCTTGGGCTTCTGGGTGAGCCACCAGGTACTTGAGCGCGTTATTGATGGATGTAGTTGATGTTCCGACGCCAGCGACAACGTTTACCATGCAATGATTGACAATCTGGTCTTCTGTCATCCAGTCGGGGTATTTCTCCCGCGAGGCGACGAAGTGCGCAAGGATATCGGGTTTGGAGGACGTCTCATTATTACTGCTTCTGTTCTTCGTTGAATCTGTGCTGGAATCCAACCTCTCCTGGACCTTCCGCCTAGAAAGGAGGTAGAAGATAGTGTAACTGTGTGCCTTGAACAGGCGAACTACGAAACTAGCCACGTCGTGCAAGATCGGCATCGGCATGGTGCAGTTGATATATCGGTGGAGCATCTTGGCTGATGTCAAAGTTAGGCCTCTCTCCCTCTGCGGCACTTGGTACTGGAGAACTTACTTTGTTTGATCAGTCCCAACGCATCGCGGCGTTGTTCCAAGTAGCCTAGCGGTTGAGCGTAGGTCATGTTCCCAGCGACATCGTATACGTCTCAATGGCAGCATCTCATCAGTATCTCATCCGATTAACACCAAGATCGCCAAAACATACAGTAGTGCACCCACCGCCCAATATTTGTTTCTGGGTCTTCGCCCTCCAAAACCTTGAACAGCGCACCAAGCGTGTCGTCAATCCGCGGCTCGTACTGCACAATCGTTGAGACCGAGTAGGCATTGGCCACGGCGCGGCGCATACGTCCGTGGATCTTGCTGTCACGGACGGAAAAGAGATTCTCAGGGCCTTTACCGAGCGGCTGGGCGGCGCGGATCAACTCAGACTATATAAAATCGTCTTCCATTAGAAACTCCTCCCGTATAGATCAGTATCACAAGGCTCCATATCCTACCTTATTCAGGGAGGCCTTCATCCCGTATATAGCCTGAATAGCATCCGGATTGCTCACGCTAACCCTACGTGGCCCAACGCGCACCACATCGCCGTATGTGGAGTGTAAGCGACGGAGGTAGCACACATTCGTGCCCCAATACCACTGGGCGTGAAGCCAGGCGTGTAGGTTCGTGTAGCGCGCGAGAAATGGACCCGGGATGTGGTGGAGGCCTGCGGTATGGCTATAGATGATAAGGTAGACGACAAACGTGATGAATACAATGCCAACAATTCCTAACAAGCCCAAAGGCTGGGATATGGCGTGCCACACCTCTCTGACAGCCATTGTGTAAAATTTCCTGTGTGGCTTGAGCGGTGCTAATTATGGGTGAGCGACGATGATTTGAGGTGTCCTGGGCATAGGCCACGCCAACAGAAGCCTATGACTGTCCCCAGGACTGTGTATAGGCACTTTAGATGGATCTATAGTGCTGACTTTTGCCTTGTGCCTGACAGCTAGGAAGGACCTGGCCGGTGCTGACATGCTGACATGGCTGACATTACGAATGGTGACCTAGTATATGTTTCCATTTATCGGTGCATACAGTCGATGGCTTGGAGGATATTGATTGAAAAGTCGTGTTCGTGGATGACGGCTTGCGTTATGTGCTTTTAGATGAGGTCCAGTAGGTCTCTACAACAGGGAGGTTGTTGGCGTCTGGAATCACCGGCCATTGCTTTATTTATATGGCTCCAGCTCCCGGAAACCCTACTAAAGGAGAATTTCTGTCATATCATGATACCTCTTCCTCTACTCGGAAAGGCCGGACATGGAATATTTTGTTAGCGTAGCATCTCAGGTTGGAACGGTTCCGGGGTTATTCGATGAGAGGGAGCTCCAAGAACATACATTAGTGGAAATGATACAAAGTACCTCAACTACTATCATCCCAATTAAATCCATTTCCAAGCCTAAAAAAGAACATCAGAGCTGTATCTCCACAATAGGACCATCATAGACCTTCCTCGCCCTCAAGACGTAGTAAACGAGGCTCAAAATAATAACACCCACCGTCCCAACCACGCTAAAGTTCATCGTATCCACAGTCACATTGAGCTGCGGCGGCCAGAAACTAAAGAAGACCGCAATGGTCATATATATAAGGGCAAAAGTGTTTACTAAGATCCCCCAGATGCCGGGGAGATGGAACGGGCCCCAGACGAGCTTTGCGCCTGCTGTGTTGACAATAGTAATGTCATTGTTTCCGGACCGGCAGATTCCGCCCGTGCAGCGTCGATAGAGGAGTAGACCAGCGACAACCATATAGGATAGATAGAGACCGGAGATGGACATTGAGACAAGGTCGTTGAAAGCGACTGAGGAGCCGATGTTGATCAGGGCAAGAAGACAAGCGACTATTGTGGTGAGGACTACAGAGTAGATTGGAATTGCAGCTCTATAGGTTACCTAGAGTATCTATTAATATCTATGAACACTTGGAGCGATAGAGGTAGGGGAAATGCGGTGCTTTAGTTAGAAGAAAAGGAGCTAGCAACTTACCTTGCTCCATAATCGCCAACCGGGAATGCCTCGATCTCTCGCGAACGACCAGAATTGCCGGGATGTTGAGGCCAACATGCCCACTGAGGTGCAGATCCCCATGGTCGTGATGATAGAGCACATAGCTGCTGTGCCGGCCACAGAACGCGTCGCCTGGAGGAATATTGCCATGAAAGGGTAACCAGTCGGAGATTCAAGGGCAGTATCAATATCGCCTAGACAGAATAGCATTGCAATTAACATACTGAAGCCCAAAGTCCCGTTAATCAGGACGCTAAGCATGATAGAGCGTGGCACAGCGACTGGTGCATTCGTAATTTCTTCCGACATCTAGCGATCAGAGTCAGTATATCGGTCGTTCGATAGCTGAGAGTAAAAGGCCCACATGAACAGCAGCGTCACCACCCGCAAATGCAAACACGCAACCAACTAGACCAACGAAGAATGATAACCCCTGAGTTGGCCATTCACCTAGATTGAGGAAACGGGTAAACACTTCCTTTGCATTCGAGTGGTTTGCCATGGTTGTCAACGGGGTGAGGATGGCGAGGAACCCAAGAATGTGAAGGATAAGAATAAGAGCCTCGAAGCGCGGCAACAGATTTCCTCCTACACTATTGATCGCTACGCAGAAAATAGCAACGGCCCAAAAGAGGAGTGTTCCATGCCAGTTTTCGGGCTTATAGATAGAGTTCGTAAGCACGATAAGCCCCTGGATCAGCGCCCCAGAAAGAAAGCAGGATGTTGCAAAGGTCGCTTGCCATCCGATGACAGTGAGCCAGCCTATATAGCGGTGTCAGAATATAGAAAGCCAGGTCCCGACGAAGCGCTCACCTGTCAGGTAGCTGACGAGCTTCATGGCGGATGGAGGTGCCAGCATGGAACACCAATGATACTGTCCGCCGGAAGTTGGGGCCCTAGGAAGATGTTAGCCCAGATTCACTACGCGGCGATAAAGCTGTTTCATACATTGATGCCAGTTCCGATAATACCACAAAGGTCGCAGCAACTCCCGCCCAAACAAAGATGAAACCATATACGGCTCCTGCTGGGCCGCCACTTGAACCCATCCACCCATGAGTATCTTATGGAACACGAGTATAAAGGTGGAATTCCTTACTTCTGGAACGCTTGTAAGAATAGTCTGTCTCGTATGTCAGTCGGCTTAGCCAAATCAGACATTAGATTATATTGTGAAGAACTTACACAACGATACCTTCCCAAGTGATGAGGATTGTGCAGCTGAAACCCAGCATTGACATTAAACCGAAGTTTCGCTAAGCATGATGAGCAAGAATGCGAAGGACAGACGATCGCATGGTTTGCGGACTCACTTTCAAGACCGGACGCTTCCCCAAACGTATTAAGTTGGCATCATCTGTCTCTGTACTCGACGGTCGGCCTTCTATTTCTTGCGAGCTGGTGGGTTCCATTTTCTTAAGTGCTTGAGAGGCCATGATGAAGCAAATGGCTCCGAATGAGGATAAGAGAGCACGAAATATGAGGATGCAAAAAGCCGTCTTAGATGTCAGTCGGCATTGCAGAAAAAAAAGCAAAGAGAAGGAAAGTGGGTTGTTTAATCATATCCATGTATTATTTATGCAGGCCAGTCGGCAATTACTAGTCGCAGCTTGCAGGATGACTGAATATGTTTTAGATTAATAAATTAGTCTGGTTTCCTCTCGTATAACAGCAGGAGGTGAGGCCTCCCTTTCTTCCCATCCTGGGGTTAACCCTAACTGGGCTGGCAATTGTCTCTGGAATGTAACATTGTCGAAGTTTTCCATCAGCCAATTGCCTTGCTCAACAGCGTTGAACACGTACTAACTAGTGACTATATAATATGACTAATCCAGTACAATGCACCTCAAGGGAGGCCCTTTTCTACCAAGGTGATATGCACGTAAGGGCGTGCAATAAACCAATTAAGCCGACTCCGTGGTATACATTCGATCCGCAGTAATGGCGCCCAACAACGTAACCACGGCTTGTCTTGCCAGCTACAAAATGTCGACGCTGAAAACGACGGTGAAGATATTTCGAATGGCGATTGTATCCTGTGACATAAACTCAGCGTTCATGTACCTCGAGGGTTTGAGAATTTCGTCTGACGTTGAAAGTTGATTTGCTGTTCTGCACACCATAATTAACCAAGCGGAAATAGTAATACACCCAAAGGAGGCTTGTATCTCAGGCGGCAATACCAAATGGGGCTCCACCTTTTTTGGGTGACTCTCCACCCGGAAATAATATTTGTATGATGGAATCACTTCCTAGGTAGCCTATCTATTACGGTAAATAACTAAAAGGAGAGATTCCAATTGTACTCATATATGTATTAATACGGTGGTGTGCACGCATATCAAATATCCAGGAATGACCTGAATTCCCTACCTTAAGACCAACCGCTCAGCCGACCCCTCTAGAACAGAAGGATACACAACAAGAGAAACACTTATCGAGTCATATTAATAACGCCATTTCCCATAATAAAGTACAGGGTAAGATTCTCTCCACAACTCCGCAGCGGACTTTCACTCTAATAATTCAGCTTATTCGAAGCCGAGGTTCCTCATAGTCCTTCTCTGCCCAGCAACAGCTTCAATAGTGACAGTATCTGGAACAACGTCATCCAGAGCCTCGCCTAGCATATAGAGTCTCGCACAATAGCCATGGTTCTCTTGGCCATGTGTCCAGTAGGGGTCCACAAGGGGTGTGATTATCTTCAGGTTCTGAAACTCAAGATCCGTTTCACGTCTCTCACGAAGCTTTTAATCGAGGAATTCAGATATATGCTGCTTCTCAGGCACGTCATCGAACGAGTACCCCTTCAAAAGAGCCACCGCCTCCTCGAATCTCTCATCACGGGCCAACATGAGGTCTTCTTTTTCAGGGCGGACACTCATGTCAAGTAACAACCTCAGAATTTCCAGTTGTTTAAACAGCACCGCAAAGCCGATGGTATTGTAGCGCCAACATTCATAATCCCGCGTGAATACATCATGCGTCAAATGTGGGTTTGCACCCTTTTCGATCAATAACTCAACCATCTCGCGCTGGCCGTGTATGATGGCAACGAATAACGCCCCTTGCCAGCACATCTCAACGTCTAATCCAAGATCGATAACTATCTCCATTGGAGCTTTATTTCCCTGCTCGGCTATGGTACAAAGACTATAATCATCCGCGAGGCGGTACCCAGCCTCGACCAGAATCTGAACCATTTCCGGCTGATCAGTGCTGATAGCGCGCTCAAGGGGAGTCGGCGTCTCCTTGTCTCCAGGCTTGGCGCCGGTCTTAAGAAGAACGGGGATAATAGACAGGAAGCACGATATGATGGCTTCGCCTAATACAGAATGGTCCTCGGGGAACCGCCCATCGACCGAATCCAAAGGTGCGCCATGCTGTATTAATAATTCAACGGCCTCACGGCTGTGAGAATTGAACGCTCCACAAAGAGCCCCGCGCAGCTGACCAGGTTTTCATGCCTGGTCCGGTCGCTTTTCAGTAAGTAGCGCCTGTAGGGTCTCAATATGATTGCCCTCAGTGGCGAGTACAAGAGGATTTCCGGGTGCCACGTCTCGTATGTTACCTGGATTGTGGTCTGGTATGGGGCCCGAAAATTCTCCGATACTCGCGCCAGCTTCGAGGAGCTTGGTTGCTAGACCGGCGTGGCCGTGTTTGGCGGCCCAAAGGAGGGCGCTGGTCCCATGGAAGTAGATGTTATTTTGGTACAGATAGTTTTGGAGCACGGCGTATGTTGTTTAATTTGTTTGTAAAAATGCCGCCAGGTCTTTTTCACTTGGTAGGAATTCTGCGATGGAGAGGAGTAGTTCAAATGGTAATGAAGTTAAGTGAGATATGGCCTGTGGGAATAAATCCAAGGCTTATGCGAAGATGATTAAGTTAAGGGAGAGATCAATATCGCCTTATATGATTATGGTCTTGGTACCTTTTTCGAGAAGGAAGTAGGAAATGGATGGTCAGCATAAAAAAGGCCACAAGTGATTCTATTATAGAAATAAATACCTCGGGATAATAGTTACACCACCCCTTTAGATTCATTCTAGAACCTCAATACCAAGACACGCCAGTCTGTTCTAGGAGATCTCTACACTGCAATTTTACTGGAAGACGCGCGCTGCCGCACGCTGCTGCCCTGAAATGATGGGGTAAGATAAGGTGAGATTTATTGAGAATCAATCTATCAACAAGTATGTATGAAAATTGATGCTCTCATTCATTCCTTAGAGAATTACTCCAGGGCTACAAGAGCCAATGCCAAGACGGGTATTACGGCCGACTACAACAGCCATGTTGGCATTACACAGTCGTCGGCAAACACTATACCAACCCGGAAAATACTGAAATTGACTGTATAAAGCCCAATTGGTGTGTGCACGCTTTTTGTGGCCTAGCAGTGATTTTGGTTGACTCATTGTAATTTTGGAGGTCCTCTTTCTTTCCGGGCCGATGAGTGGTTTAGCGGAATACTGCCATAAAAAGGGAATACTAATATAAATAAATACTCAGTAATAAACTAGGATTTATTTTCTATTGAAAAGCTTGTACAGAAATCCCCTCCGGCGTGGTCTGGACAGTTCTGAGTCTTTGAAATTTCCATCAAACGCTATAGGACCGTGCGTCAATTCAGGCTGAAGAGTGTGGGTTCCAGTGTTGAAGTGAGGAAGGCAAATCAGATTGTTTGACACCATGCGTGTTCTAGAATGATAAGGGCCCAGTGCCTTCTCATAGCCTGTCAGCGCGCGCTGATACATCGCCTCTGCCTCCTTCAGCTTTCCCTGACCAGAGTAAAGAAGGCCAAGATTGTT